>NW_027130664.1:600000-1200000 GCF_026122565.2 Emydura macquarii macquarii
GGGGGCCGCCCGGGGCGCTTTGCCTGGGCTGGCAGGTTTAGTCTACCCCGAGGGTGCAGGGGGAGGGGCTGGGTGCTGGCCCCCGGCTGCAGGGAGCGACACCCCCCAGTGCTCCCAGCTGAGCACGGGGGGCCTGACTCCCAGCCCCCTCGGCCGTGTGTCACCGTTCACCCCTGGCTGCCCCCAGCCCCCGGGCGCCACGCGGGCCTGCCCTCCCCGCCCCCCAGCCCCCCGCAGCATCTCTCCGCCAGGGACTCGCTGTTAACATCTCCCGGCGCTCAGCTAATCAGCAGAACATCCCATCGATCGCTGGCCGCGCGCCAGCCGGGGCAGGGAGCAGCCGCTTGCTCCTGGAGGGTTACCCTGGCCCAGGGAGGGGGGGGCCACGGCTGCCAGGGGGAGGGGGGGGCCCCACTGAGCACAACACCCTCCATTTCCAAGGGCCCCCCCAGCCCAGCTGAGGCAACAGCGCAGAGGGGGAGGCTCCTGACTGGCCCCCTCGTGACCAGGAGGAAGCGCTGAGTCCGCTGGGATTATCAGAGCTACGAGCAGGTGGGGGGCCTGGGATCGGCCCCCCCCACCCCACACAGGGCACCCCCCCAAGCCAGACCAGCAGGACCCAGGCAGCGCCTCCTAACACCTCTCCCAGGGCCCTGCTGCCGTCACGCCGAGCCCCAGCACACCGGCACCTCCCGGCACCGGGGCAGAGGGAATGCCCCATGGCCGGCAGGCACACAGAGCCACGGGGGCCGGGAGGGAAAGGGCTGGGCACGGTGTGGACCAGCAGCAAGGACGGCTCAGCTCCAGCCCCAGCCGCTCCAAGAGCTGCCCCAAAGCCAGGGGAGTGGAGCACGGCCCATGGCCTGGGCGCTGCCCGGCTGCAGCCTGCGGGGCAGGTGGGCATCATGGCATCTCTGCTCTGGCCAACCCCGGGAGGAGCCCACAGCGCCTTGCAAACGCTTTATTGGTTGGCTCAGTCGCTAACGCGGATACAAAAATACAAAGTGTACACGGCCCCGCAGGGGCGTCTTCACAGAAGACAGATCAGCCTCGCCCGGAGCGAGGGGCAGCGCCGGGGCCTTCACCGAGACGGCTCCCAGCCCCGGGCCCGCGGCGTGCCGGGGCTCCGGATGAGAGCCAGGCCTGGGACGCGGGAGGTGGAGTCAGCTCCTGGGTGCTGCCCAGATCCACGCGCTCCAGGGGCAGAACCAACAGGGGCCTCCGGGCATGTGGCAGGTGGGGGGCAGCATCCCCCATGGCGACACAGCCCCACGGCAGCGTCCCTCCTGCTGGCGACTTCAGGAGGCATCCACAGCCAGGGCCCATTTCCCGCGGGTGCCAGCAAGGCCAGGGCAGAGACGGGCACCCGGCCGGCAGCAGGGGTGTGTCGCTGCAGCCCGGCTCGCGGCTCCTGGGGACGCTGGCGATGGAGCAGGCCCTGGAGAGGGAGGGAGCCCGTCAGGGGAGCAGGCCAGGCCAGGGCAGGGAGGGGAGGGCATGGTGCCCATGGGCCGGAAAGCTGGGCTAGGAATCGCGGGGGTCCTGCTTGGGATCCGCCCCCCCGGCAAATCACCAATCCCAAGGACAGAGCAGATGGGGATGCCAGCCCCACCGGGTTCCCCCCCAGTTCTATCCAGAACCCCCTTCAGCCTCACAGCCCACCAGCACCAGGGGACCCCCCAAAATCCCAGCACTCAAGCTGGCATTGAGCCCCCCACCCCCCTTGAGACATCGTGCCCCAGCTCCCAGCCAGTCACAGCCACCCTGGCCTCACTAACGCCCCTGGCACCTGCCCCCCTGCAGGGCATCCCCTTACCTCCCAGCCAGCACCTCCTCCTCCAGCCGGATCCCAGCAGGAGGCAGCTCTGGACCGGCGCAGTCCTGGGCTCTGGCACGTCAGCCGGGGTGCTCTGGCGGGACAGGCAGGCAGCGCAGCCGAGCTGGGGGAAGGCGCCCACTCCAGAAAGCCCGCAGCGGGGTCAGCCGCTTGGAAGGTTTGGGGGGTACGAAGTCCAAAAATCCCCAACTTTGCCGCAAGGAGACCCCCCCCCCCAGGCGTGCAGGGGGGGGTCAGAGCCACAGGATGGGGAGGAACGCGAGGGTAAGGCAGGGGCCGTGGGGCCGGGGCGTGGAGGGAGCGGTGCTGCGGCTGGGCGGCTCGGGGTCTGCAGAGAGAACAAGGGCAAGGGTCCAGGGAGCTGGGGGGCTGGTCAGGGTGAGCTCCCCCTGACCCCCCTCCTGTCAACACCCCCACCCCTCCCCAGAGCATGTAGCGTCCCCCCTGCCCCACATACTCACCCTCCGAGCCCCCTCGCCCGCGGGGCTGAGATTGGGGAACTTCTGTCACAGGCTTTGCTGCTGGAAGCAAACCAAACCCAGACCCAGTCAGGGACTGGCCCCGCAGGGATCCCCAAACGCCAGGCACTGGCCCCCCCCAGGGATCCCTGCCCCCCCTCCCGGATCCTGGGAACTGGCACTGCCCAGACTCCCTGCACCAATGTGCTTTGCCCCCCTTGCAGGCTGTGGGGTGTGTGTGTGGGGGGATCTATGGCATTTCCTTCTGAAAGCAGCGACCCCCTGCCCCTCCCCCCATGCCAGCCGCACAGAGAGGAAAGGGTTAATGCTGGGATGAAACCAGACAGACAGACCCCCTCCCGCCCCCACCGCCTGCTGCAAGGGATTCTGGGAAGAGTCCAGCTAGAGAGCAGGGCTAGCAGGCACGGGGAGCCGGGGGGGGGGGACAGGGGGTTCGCACCGCTGCCCAGCTGCATCCCACCCCCCAGCACCAGCTGCCCGGACAGACGGACTCACTCGTTGCTTTGCAGCAGACAAACACTCGCAGCTTCAGGCACCGCCCGGCGCTCTCGGGGCTGGGGACGGCTGGGGAGCAGAGACGGGCGTCAGGGCACAGCCGGGAGCCAGGCCTGCCTGAGAACCCAGGTGTCCGGGCGGCGAGGCAAGGCAAGGCGCTGCCCTGCCCCCCCAGCAGGGTGTCAGCCAGGGGCGCCCTCGAGGGTGAGCCGCTCCCAAGCCGTGGCCGGGCCTTAGCTCAGCAGGAAGCATCTGGGCCCAGCAGAAGGGAGAGTCCGTCCGTCTGTCCCCCCAGCCCAGCCCCTCCCTCGGGCCGGGAGAGAAGCAGGGGTCAGCTGGGGTCACCGCCTGCTGGTTAGGGGGATGCGAACAGACCTTGCTACTCCCTGGTTCGCCTGCCCGTCTGCCCACAGGACAGGGCCCGCCACACCCGCTGAGCACTGGGGATCTCAGTGTACCCCATGGACAGGGGTGCTGGCGAGAGCAGGGAGCCTACACCCAGGGAGCCCCCCCGCAGACACGCGCCCCGAGCAGATCAGCACTGCCCCCCCAGCAGGATCCCCGTGCTGCACCATGCACCACTCCCCCCCCAGGACGGAGGCGCAACAGCAGGGCGTGAGGGGGAGACACCCCGGGAGCAGCTCCCCCCCGAGCCAAGGAAGCTGCCTGCAGCGCAGCCCCTGGCAGCCTGGACTGGGGGGTTTGTGGGGGCAGCAGGCCCCAGCTTGCTGGCTGGAGCACGGGGACCAGCCGGGGCCCAACGCAGGGGCGGGGGGATTGGGAAACCGGCAGCTACACCAACCCCTCCTGCTGGGAAGGAGCCAAGAGCTGGGCAAGGGGCCCCCCCTCCTGGCCACCCGGCACACCGCAGCAGGTCAGGGGGCTGGGAGCCAGTCTGGCAACTGGGGGGGGAAGAAGCCGTTGTCATGAGACAGAATGCTCCCCCCAGGGCACTGCCTCCAAGCCCTTCCCAGACCCGCCCGGCCTGGGCTCTGCGGCCTGGGCAGCCACAGCTCAGCCCCCGGGGCACTCACAGATGTAGTAGTAGGTCTCCCCCGGCTGGAACTCGAAGCCCAGCGAGAAGGGCGTGAAGCGCTGGATCTTCTCGGAGAAGCGGACGGGCCCGAAGGGCGCGTGGGGCCGGTTGCACTCCCAGCGCTTGAAAGCGCCGGCGGTCTCGGAGCAGCGCAGGTAGCCCTCGGGGTCCACCATGTGCAGGCTGAAGGTCTCGGCCCGGCCCGCAGCCACTGGGCGCTCGTAGTGCGGGCAGTAGATGTCCAGGTAGTCATTGATGGAGACCTGGACAGCATAGTCCTCGTGCAGGAACCTGGGCGAGAGACGGGGTTGGCGAGCGGGCAGAGAGCCACGGTGCCAGGAGGGGCAGGGAGCCGGGTGGTGCTGCAGGCCCATCCTAAGGGGCTGTGGGTGAGGGTACCCACAGATCAGCCGTCGCCCTGCATTTGCCCACAGCAACCAGGCAGCCGGACACGGAGGTGGGGCCCGGGGGGGGACGTCCCTGCAGCCAGACACTGGGGCGGGGCAGGCGGGGCCATGACACACAACCCCACATGCTGAGAGCTGCGCCCCCTCCCCAGCTTCTCCCCCAGAGCCTGGGCGAGCCGCAGCTCGGGTCACGCCGGCTGCTCAGAGGACACCAGCTAAAGCTTGCGTCGGATTCACAGATCCCTTTGTGCCACTTTCCGTGGCAGCGCCTCCGCCACGCCCTGCACGGGGACAACTGCAGAAACGACGAGATTCCCGCGAGCCCCCGACGGACGGACCCACCCAGCGGGTACCAGCTCCCAGGGAGCGCAGGCCAGACACACGGAGCCAACCGGGGTCAAGGGACGGACACTGCTGTGCCTGCAGCCTAGAGCGGGCACCCGCCGCACCCCCCACATGTGGGGCAGCCCCAGCGCTGCTCTCCCTGTGGCCAGGCACGAGCCCCATAACCGGGGTGGGGGCGTTCCCCAGGCAGACGGGGTGACCCTGGCTCCCTGCGGCGCTCGGCTCCCGCCGGCTGTGGAAACAGCTCCTGGGCAGCCGGCCTCTCTAAACAAAACCACATCAGTTCCCATTAGGCTCAGCCGCTGGAAGGGAATGCGCTCGGTGGGGAGCCCGGCCGCGGGTCTGCGAGCTCAGCGCACACAAAGCCCCTGCCCCAGGCACAGGCCTCAGCGTCCCACCACAGTGATCGTCTGTGACATGCCAGCGGGGGAGGGACGCTGCTTACACGGCCAGCACGGCCCCCGTGCAAACACTGCACAGCCAGGCTGGGGAGCGCACACGCCTGTGCAAAGACAGACACACACACACTGCACAGCCAGGCTGGGGGGAGCGCACACGCCTGTGCAAAGACAGACACACACACACTGCACAGCCAGGCTGGGGGAGCGCACACGCCTGTGCAAAGACAGACACACACACACACTGCACAGCCAGGCTGGGGAGCCCACATGCCTGTGCAAAGACAGACACACACACACTGCACAGCCAGGCTGGGGGGAGCGCACACGCCTGTGCAAAGACAGACACACACACACTGCACAGCCAGGCTGGGGGGAGCGCACACGCCTGTGCAAAGACAGACACACACACACTGCACAGCCAGGCTGGGGAGCTCACACGCCTGTGCAAAGACAGACACACACACACTGCACAGCCAGGCTGGGGGGAGCGCACGCGCCTGTGCAAAGACAGACACACACACACTGCACAGCCAAGCTAGGAGCTCACGCGCCTGTGCAAAGACAGACACACACACACTGCACAGCCAGGCTGGGGGAGCGCACACGCCTGTGCAAAGACAGACACACACACACTGCACAGCCAGGCTGGGGGGAGCGCACACGCCTGTGCAAAGACATGGACACCGTGCACGGCCAGGCCCAGGAGAGCACGCACGTCTGCACACACCAGTGGCTGCAGGCAGTACTGAGCCTGGCGCTGGCAGCGCTGGGGATGGAGGGAGCCCAGCCTAGTGGTTACAGCTCAGGAATGGGACTGGAGCAGCCCAGCTCACCCCGGCTGCGAAGGCAGCGTAGCGGCCATGCCCAGAAGGCAGGGAGTGCCAGGCTGTGCCCTGCCCTGGCATTGGCAGGCAGTGGGCTGGGACAGCAGCGTCCGTTCATGCTGCCCTGCCCCTGCCCCTCCCACCAGCCATGCAGAAACCCAGACCATCTGCCTCCCCCGGGCGGGGGCGGGCGGTCTGTGCTCACTGGGATGTGAACTGCACCACTGCCCCCTCACCTCTGCCCAGGCCCTGTCCTGGGCCAGGCGGCTGGGATCCTGCCTAGCACAGCCAAGGAGGAGGGCTGGGCTCAGCTGCCAGGGGCATGGTGCATTGCTCCTTTGGCAGCGCCCCAGACAGCGCTGGGGGACAGGGTGTCAAGGGGGGCGACCTGGCCCCCCGCAATGGAGCCAGAGTTACAGGTGCCCGCTCCACTCCCCGTGGAGGAGGGCTCCGAGCGCCCAGGGCACGCAGCCTCTCCCCGCCCAGGATCTGAGCCCCTCTGCCCCGGGACAGCACAGTGCTCGGCGGGGCTGGGGCAGGAGGTGCGCGGCGAGCACGGCCGGCTGGAGTCCCTGAACCTCGGCTGCGGCCCTGCTCTGCCAGCTCCCACCAGGAACCTGACCCCGAGCCACAGGACAAGGACGCAAAGGGGGGCGGGGTGGGCCATGAAGCTGAGCACCTCCCATGCAGCCCAATCTGTGCTCAGCTCATTGGGAAGCCCCTTCCCCTCAGCAGGGCCAGGGCCCTGGGGGAGGAGGTCTAGGCTGAGGGTCTCCTCACATGCACCTGGGCTCCAGTGTGCGACGGGCTGGTGTTCACACTAGCCACAGGGTCCCGGCAGCTGTGCCAGGGGCTGGCACATGAATCACTGGGTGGCAGAGAGCCAGTCCCCCACCCCCACTCAGAGCATCAGCAACCCCAATCTCTGCCAGGGTGCCAAGCCCCTAGGGCCTGCAGATGGAGTGGGGCTCCGCACAGGCCAGGGACCAACAGCTCCCCCGGCCCCTCCATGGGGCAGGGAAATCCGGCGCTTGCATGGAGTGATGGGGGGCAGTGTCATCCAGAGGAGCGCCCAGCCCCACAGACTGGTCCTGGTTCAGCCCGTGGAAGAGAACAAACCACATCCCCCCGGCTCCCCCAAGAGCTGGGGCTCCAAGTGCATCCTGCTGTGGAAGTCAGGAGCTCAGGTGGGGGCCGTGATAACGGCACACAGGTTTGCCCCAAACTCCCCCAGCACTGCAGCACTGGGAGCCGGCTCTTCCCTCGCCCCCGGTCCCCCGGCCCCTGAGCAGGCCAGAGCCGGGCACTGGATGCCCCCATTCCCCGGCATGGAGAGCTCTGAAAATGGAGGTGGCTGGGGCAGGGGTGGGGCAGGGCCGGGCTGTGCCAAGCGGGAGACGGACTCACCCCAACAGGCAGCTACAAACCCCTCCAGGGCAGCCAGGCCCAGCACCGCAGGGAAGGGGCCAGGAACGGTCAGGGATCCACGCTACTAGACAGCCTGGCCCCTCAACTCCGCCCCACCATGGGGCACAGCCCTCCCTCAGGCTGCCCCGCCATGGGGTGGAGTGGGCCCCACAGTGACCACGTCCTGCAGCTCCTGCCTCCTCCAAAGCATCCTCCTATGCGCTCGCCCGCCGCACGCCACAGGCCTGTTCTGCCCCACGCTGGGGGAGCAGCTCCGGCAGGGAGCCAGCCTTCATCGGAGGAGGGAGCAGGAAGGGTTTTGGGGCTCGGTCCAGGCTGCACAGTGTCTTCACTCCTGTCATGCCCAGTGGGGCCAACACCCTCCAGCCACACCTCACCTACCAGGCCAGCGCCAGCCCCCCCCTGCTGCGGGATGCCAGGCACTCCCAGCGCCGCTTGGCTGGGCCCAGGCCCAGGCACTGATCTGGGCCGTTCCCACGCCGAGCACGGCACAACAAGGCGGAACGTTTCCCGGGGAGCGAGTCGCCGCAGACTCGCCCCAACTCGCCCCCTCGCCGGGTGGCGCCGCTCAAGAACACCGCAGGGCACCGGCCTGGCAGAGGCGAGGCTGGCAGCACCCTGCCCCCCGGTTCGACGCCCCCTTCCTGCCTTTCCACCTGGGCAGCGCCCACATCGCAGGGGGGCTGCCCCAGGGGCCGGCTGGGGGCTTGGGCCCACCCTGGCACCGCTCACAGCAACCAGGGGCACCCGCCCGGCGAGCCCGGCCTGGGAATGGCCCCAGCAGAGCTCGGCGCCCCAAGGCCGGCCCCCGACGGCGCGCAGGGGCTGCGAGGCGGGCAGGGGCCGGGCAGGGGGGCGGCAGCGCAGACAAAGGAGCCGCCGGGCGCGCAGCACAGCCCGGGCCGGCAGGGGACCCCCGCCGCGGAGCCGCGCTCAGCCCGCGGGCCAGCCAGGCGCCCCGAGCATCCCCCCGCCTCCCGGGCGCGGCGCGGCGGGCCGGGCCGGGCCGTACCTGGGGTTGCTCGAGTTCCAGTAGACGCTGTGCCGGAGGCCGCGCGCCGGCCGGAGCCGCCCCCACAGCAGCGGCCCCCACAGCAGGAGCCGCAGCAGCAGCGCCGGGCGCATCGCTCCGGCCGGGTCGGACTCGGCGGGCGGCGGGCGCGGGGTGGCCGGGGCGGGGGTGACCGGCGGGGGCGGGGAAGGGGCCGGGCCGAGGGGGGCCGGGCGGGCCCCGCCCCCAGCTGCAACTTCGGGCCAATCAGCGGCCAGAGCGCAGCCACCCCGAGCAAAGTTCCCCAAGTTTCAGCTTAACGCACTGGGAGCGCAGCGCAGCGCGCCTGCCCCCCCCCCCCCACTAGCCTGCGCGCCCCCCCCAGCAGCGTGCTGCCCCGAGCCCCGCCCCCCCGCGCAGGAGATGTGCTGGGCGCTGCACGGAGCTATGGCCGCCCGCCCCGTGTGTGTGACGCGCTCTCCACGGCGGGGGGTCCTGCCCCACCGAGCTTCCCCCGGCCCGCTGCCCCCCGCTGCCGGAGCGGGGCCGATGCAAGGGGGGGCCATGGAGACGGGGCGGGGCAGGAACCAGTTCGGCCCGAGGCTCGTTTTTCAGACGTCCGGTTTCTGAGGAATTTTAAACCTTTCCTGGGGGAGATCGACACTTTCCCCAGCCCCGCTTGGAGCAGCCCTGGTCCCGCCTGGGGGCAGCTCGGGGGCCGGGGGGGCCTGACACTGCCCCCAGAGCCCAGCCACGCCGGGCTCTCCGCAGCTTCTCCGCCCACCCAGCAGATGCCAATTTCTGCCCTGTGCGTCCGTCCCCCCCCCCACCACCCCGCATGGCTAATACCCTCCACCTGCAGCCGCCCGGCCTGCCCCCCCCGCAGGGCCAAGTCCTGTAACTAACCCCAGCCCCCCACTCTAACCCCCCGAGCACCCCAGAGCTGGGACCAGGGCCCAGGGCCACTGCGTCCCGTCCTGCTCTACAGCCGAGGGGGGAAGAGGCCGCGGTGTCAGCCCGTCTAACCCCCGCCAGGATGCAGGATTTGTCGCAGCTGAACCCTCCAAGACACCTGGCCCCAGCTGCAGACTCGACCTGGTGCTCATCTAGGCCACTAGTCCCCAGCCCTTTTCAGTCACCCCCTGACCCCCTCCACACACCACCGGCAGCGGGGCAGGAGCTGGGGCTGACAGTTTGGGGGCCCCTGATCTAGGCCGGCCTGTATGACGCAGTCCAGACAACTTCTCCCAATTAATTCCTGTTTGAACCAGATCACAGCCCTGAAAAGGGAGCTGCCCCTGATTTATACACAGTGCCCGGGATGGAAAATCCACCCAGCCCAGGGTCAGCTGGCCCAGTGGTTACCATCGCTATTAAAAACCGGCATCTTATTTCCAGTCTGGCTTTGTCTGGCTTCAACTTGCAGCCGGCGGCTCGTGTTAGACCTTTGCCTGCTGGCTGGAGGAGCCTGGCTTGGCACCTTGCTGTTCCCCAGCCTGCGCCGACGCTTGCTACCCCACAGCTGCGGCTCGCTCAGGGCTCTGCTCTGAGCCCCTCCCGTTCACCAGCCCCCATCTTGAATTGGGGGCACCAGCACTGGCCCCACGATTCCCGCAGTGACCATATACCACCCTCCCCAACTCAGCATTACTCCACTAGCCCCTCTTCCAGCTGGAAATAGAACCCAGGAGTCCTGACCCTTGCCCAGCCCCGAGACCCCCCTTCCCATTATCTGTGGGAAGCAGATCAAGATCCCGTCCTGCTGTCACCGAAGGAGGGGGCATGGCTGGAGGGGGAGGGGGCATGGCTCCCAGCGGGGCTGCTCTGTGGTCCCAGGGAGTAGCCAGCCCTCCCTGCTGTGCTTGCTGGGGCACTTCTCCACCAGTTCTCTAAGCCCACCCGGGCTTGGAAAGGAGCCAGGGGAGGGCAGCCGCTTCCCCAGGCCAGGCTCTGCTGGAGCCCGCCCGCTGCCAAGGGCCCCAGCTGATGGCTCATAGCCAGCTCCCTTGGCAGCACGCCTCCCTGAGACTCCCCCTCCCCACCCCCTCTCCTCGCTGAGCCCCACACCTGGCTTTCCCGGGACCCCCCGCCCAGAGCATCGGCAGAGCATGACGGCGGCCAGCTGGATCAGACCCCAGCCTGCCCCTCTCCTGGCAGGTCAGTCCCTACCATCCACCCCATGTCTGCCCACGGTAGTGTGAAACATCACCTGCAATGCAGCCCCCGCCCAGCCCCCCCCGTCAGGGTCAGGCCGTGTTCGCTGCCCCAGGGGTACAGGCCCTGGCTCCCCACGGTACCCTAGTCCTGAGAGCTGCATCCCCGCTGACCCCCCCCCCCCCGGTAGCCTGGCCTGGAACCCTGCTTCCCCAGAGCCAGCTGGAGTCCCGGGGCAAGGTACAGAGCAGCTGTGAGCTCCCCCCTCAGCAGCAGCCCCCAGCCTGGTGCCTGCACACCCAGCGGGGCCAAGGCTCCAGTCACGTAGTCAGGCCGATGACAGCGCCTGTGTGGCAATAAAAGGTGAGTGGATCCATGCAGCCAGGCAGCAGAAGGGAAATGTTGTTCCCGTGCTGTGTGGGGGGAGGTGAGGGTGCTGCACCCGGACGGACATGCTGAGTGGTTCTGCCAGACGCACAGCCGGGGGCAGCAGCCTTTGTGCTAGTTACCTGGGCTGGCTTGGGGCAGAAGCCAGGACTCGCCCTAGGACCAGCATCCTGGCCCAGAGCGCCGAGACACGCTACCAGCGGACCCACCCCCGGGCCCTTCCTGGCCTGGGGAGCCACTGCCTGGCAGCACGGATGGGCAGCGAGCCCGCAGGGCTGGGGCGGGGCAGGACAGGGCAGGGCATGGCAGGGCGGGTCTGGGGCAGGCGTGCTGCTCCTGGCTGAGCGCGCGATGGGGTGTGCGCCTACAGCTGGGCAGGGGGGCGACCGTAGCTAGTGCAGCTGAGGGGCTCCACTGCAGGGGGCTGGGGGCACAGCCTGGCCCAGCGGGAGGGGGGACAGAGTCTGCGCCGAGTGGGAAGGTGCCCCAAGGCAGGGGGGCCCTGTCCCTACCAAGGAGGTAGCGGTGTGTTCATGGGGGCAGGTGCCCCCACGGGTATAGACACAGATTGCCCCCCTCCATCCCCCCAGGGATCCCCGAGATCTCGGTTCCCAGGCTCTGGGCCTGGCCTCCTTGTGGAGTGTCAGGGTAACCACCGGGAAAATTGTGGGGTGGGAGGTGCAGCAGGCAGCGGGCACAACCCCTGCCCCCCACCTCACCCCCCGGCCAGGAGAGACCCAGGCAGCTCCATGGCACCAGCTGCCCCCGCACCCCCCTCCCCGGGAGGAAGCATTCGCATTCATCCTGGCCTGGCCCAGTCCTTCCCGCTGCGCCCCTGTGCACGTCCCCTCATGGGGATGGGGGGCTTCACACCTACGCACTGACCCTGCGCACTCACCACCCCCCTCCTGGGGGGCCCTGCCCCATGCACGCAGCCTGGGCACCAGCCTCTGCACCAGGAGAGAAGCAGAGGCTAATGGACCAGGACCGTGGGGGCTGGGCTCTAGCCCCACCTCTGGGAAAAGAGGTGTGGGGGGAGTAGGTTAGATGTGGGAGGGGAGAGCCCGGATGCTGGGCTGGATCCCCGGCTCTGGGTGGGGCAGGGATCCCTGGGTTTCCAGCGGGGGAGGGACAGAGCCTGTGCTGGGACTGCACATGCCCCACCCATGACAAGCAACGTCCTGCTTCCCTCCCACGGCAGGGCTCCTGGGAAGTGTAGTTCTCCAAGGCCCCCTCAAACCTCCCGCCCGGCACCCCTCCCCTTCCTGCAGGCCCCCAGCAGCGCATGCATGCAGGAGGAGGAGGGACTGGGAGCCAGGACTCCTGGGTTCCGGCCCTGGCCGGGAGCAGCTCACGCCTGGGTTTGCCCCCTGCCAGATGACTCGGAGGGGCAGTGCACGAGGAGGCCAGGGACAGGGTCCCTGGGGGAGCAGAGCCTGGCCTGGCCTTTCAAAGCCCCCTGGCACCCTGCAGCCTCCAGCAGGCCACCCAGGGAGGGGATCTGAGCCCCCTTGAAGGCTCCTGGGATCACGAGAGCCACACACCAGCGGAGGGAGAGTCTGCCCCAGGAGGGGCAGCTTGGGCTCTCCCCTCTGCTGGGGGCACCCTGCGGGGTGTGGCTGGCACAGCTGGGCCGTGGCCAGCACCACATGCCAACGCTAGCAGCAAGAACTCACGCTGGAGCCTGGAGCCGGGGTTAACTCGCCAGCCCCTTTATTGGACAGTTTGCAGATTAGCTAAAGCTGTTCAGAAGCAGCCAGAACCGCCCCCTCCCCCCACCTGCCAGGCAGTCTCCTGGGCCAAACTCCAGCATGCACGCGCCCCCAGCCCGCCCCACAGGGCTCCCCCATCCCAGGGCAGAGAATCGGCAGGTGGAGCCTTCGGACCCAGCGAGCTCCTGAGGGGATCGGGGCCGAGGCCTGGGTCCCTGGCAGGACGTGGGCAGGAAAGGGCCAGAAGCAGCGTCCGCAGCACAGAACGTAATGGGCCAAGGCCTCGGCGCTGGAGGGAAGGACCCAGGTTCAGGAGCTGCCGAGAGTCAGTGAGGCCAAGTGAGCCCGAGTCCAGCGGGCAGCGAGACAGGAGGGGTCTCGAGCCCGGCCAGCCCACACGCAGGCCCGTGTCCATGGCGGGCTAGGGCTCCGGGAGACGTCCGGGGGGCGGCAGGGGAGCTGGCCTGCAGGCGGCAAGAGAGAGGAAATGGGAAACAGGTAAGTAACGGGGGAAGGGGGGGATCTGCCTTACTCACCCCCCCCCAGTGACTCCCCCGCACCATGCCTGCAGCCACCACTCACCTGGAGGGCAGGATCAGGACGTGGGGGCCGTCGTGGGGCCCGGTGGGCAGCTCCATCCCAGAGAGCAGGGGCCCGGTGGGGTCCGAGGGCAGCCGCCTCCTGGGCAGGGGCGGCTTGGCAGGAGCCGGCGGCTGCGGCGAGAAAAGTCAGCGCAAGGCACTGAGCAGGCGGGGCCTCTGCAGCCCTGCACGCCCCCCCACCTGCCAATCTGTGAGCCCAGGCAGGCCACCCCAGGTGCCCCACCCCACACAGGCACCCTGTCGCCTGGGGTGGGTCCAGCCTGCTCCTGGGCCCCACAGCGAGACCTCCAGCCCCACACGCAGACACGCCACCGTCACCGTCACCCCGCGTGGCGCCAGCTTGCGCCGAGGTTACCTGAGCGCCTTTCAGCACCGGGTCTGCCGGCAGCGGGCGTGTGGGGGGGGGCAGCCTGTCCCGCAGCATGGCCTGGGCAGAGAGACCAGGGACAATGAAAGAGCAACGGCCTGCTGGGCTCTGCAGACCCCAGGGGAGGAGCCGGGGGCAGAGGGGAGCCCAGCACCGAGCGGGGGCAGTGCTGCCCTGCGGGGAGCGGAGCGCCCACGGGCCCAGCTAAAATCTCCCAGCAGAGGGAGGGGGCTGCAGTGCCAGGGGCCCATGGGACGCTGCCGTCCCCATGCACCACAGCCAGGGGTGACAGCCACAGGGGCCAGCCTGGGGCAGGGCATGCCGGGCCCTGGGCTTCGGGGACACGTCGGGGTTGGGGGAGAGTTTGGAGCAAAGGCCGCGCGTGGGGCCCTTGCTTTGTCCCGGGGCGGCATTGCCTCTGTGCACCTGCCAAGGCCGGCGGCAGCTCTGGGCAGCACCCAGGGCCCCACAGCAGGGGCCCTGCCCCCACGTGGGGACTGGGGAAGAGACTTGCAGGCAATGGGGGATGGTGGGGGGGGACCACCCAGCCCCTGGGGGGCAGCTCCACACTCAGGCCTGCCCTCAGCTGCTGCTCTAACCCTATGGCCCCCCGTGCCCGGGAGGGAGCCCAGCCACAAGGCACCAGAGCCGTGTCCCGGCAGAGCTTGGTGCCCCCCCACCCCCGCCCCCGTGAGTCCATGCATGCGACAGACATGCAAAAGCCTTGGCAGGTGGGATTAGAGCCGCTGCCGCCTGGGCCCCCCCGCCGGGCAGGGCCGAGGACATTACCTGGGATCCCTTAGGAACCGGGTCAGGCGGGAGCGGCTTGGCAGGTGGGTCGGGCCGGGCAGAGCCGCGGGGAACGGGCTGCAGAAAGAAGAGGAGGAGGAAAAAGCGGTGGCAGGGGGAGGGTAGGATCAGAGAGACCGGCCTGGGCGGGGGGTGGGGGTCAGAGGGGGGGGGACCATGCCGGCAGGGGTCAGTCGGTCAGTCAGAGGCCATGCAGCATGCGGAGAGTCAAGTCAACCCGCAGGACAGAGACGCCCACCCGCCTGCGTCCCTGCCCGCCTCTGCCTTCCCCGGCCCAGGACCCCGACTCCGGCGCAGCTCCACGCGCACAGGGACCCGCCCGGATCCCAAGCGGCCACGGCCCAAGCACCGGACCGGACCGGAGCCCCCACGCTGTCTGCGGGTCCACGGGGCCCTGGATGAAGGCCGAGCCCTCACACCAGGCTGCTCCCGGGCCCCTTCTTTCTGGGGGTGCCTGGCACACGGTGGTTTCAGGCGCAGCCCACACAGAGCTCTCTGACCCCCCACCCCTCACAGCCCGGAGCCCTTCAGACCAGAGCCCCGGGCCCAGCAGAATCCCACCCGCCCGGGCGCCGCGGGCCAGAGGGGAGGGGGCGTAAACAGGCTCCGCACCCTACGCCTCGCGGCCGGGCCAGGGCTGGTCAGCGAGCAGAGTCCAGCGCCTCCGGCAGCACGGCCCTCCCCGTGCCATGCCCGGCACTGGGGCCAGCCCCCCTGCTCAGCCCTGCCCCACTCCCTGCGGCAGGGGCCCCCCAGCGCCGCCCCGGGGCCAGCACTGACTGGGAGGGGGTGCCCACTGCTGCTCTCACCCCGCTTCCCTGGTGCGGGGGGAAGCTGAAGTCACTGTCAATCTCTCACACTCACACCCCAGCCCAGGAGAGTCGGGGACACAGAACCCTCGGACGCAATCCCCCGGTGTTCCTGCTCGGGGCTGTACATTTCCCGTGCTCCGCCCGGCCTGTCACACGTGCCCCAAGCGCCCGTGGGGCAACGGGGCCGGCACTGCTGGGGACAGCGCCAGGTGCATGGGCCCCCTCGCACCCGTGGGGCCAGTTCTGACTGCGTGAGGCCAGCGCCCCTACGGACCCTGTGCGGCGCCGGGTTTCCTATCCACGCCGGGCCCAGGCGCTGGGCTAGCAGGTCCCATTGCTCGGCCCTTCGGCCCCACTTGCCCTGCGCCTCAGCGATACCAGGGCCTGTGGGTCCCAGAGCGCCACCCCCCAGGGAGCAAGGGGCCACACGCAGGGCTCAGGCCCACGGAGAACCGAACCGAACCGAACCGCCCTGCGGAGGCCTGACGGGGCGGCCCGTGGAGCCCAGTCCCCCCCAAAGGCCCTGTCCACCAGTGGGGGCGTCTGGGCAACTGCAGCAGCTCAGCCCCCATCCCTGGGGCCTGCGTCACCCAGGACAACAGTGCCCCAGCCCAGCCCATCACCCGCCACGCCGGCCCCCTGCCCCGACCCCCAGCCCAGGAAAGGCTGTGGGAGCAGTGGGGCTGCAGGAGGGGCCCGGCCCTCACCTTCCTGGTGGGCATCATCTGCAGCTCGGTGCTCTGGTGGTGCCGGTGCCCGGGCTGGGGGTGGCTGGAGCGTGGCGGCTCCGGCTGGGAGATCCTGGGGAGGAAACACGGCTCAGGCACCCGCAGTTCACACACATCCTCGGCCCACGGGCGCAGCCCTTCGGCTGCCACACCTCTGCCGCCGAGTCACTGCAGGAGGCAAGGGCCCACGGAGCCGTGGCGGGGTAGCGGGGAGGGGGGGGGGGCAGGACTCCTGGGTTCCTTCCCAGCCGTGGTCCTGACCCCTCTGGGCTGGGCTGGGGCTGGGAGGCGGCTCTGGACACGCTGGAGCCAGGTTCCAGGGCTGCACAGGGAGAAGGGCCGTGCCCAGCCCTCATGCCCCAATTCCTCAGCTGGGGGGCAGGAAGGACCCCCCATTGGCGAGCAGTGTAGCATCTCCCCAGGCCAAGGGGCCAGCCCCCCACCCCCCACGGTGACCAGACACCCCCCCACCTGCGCTGGTGCTGTGACAACCCCTCCCCTCATGGGACGCTGGGGAGGCCAGTCCTCCCCCCCCCCCACACACCCCCAAGTTCCAGGCCCCACAGAGCTGGGGGGCGAGACAGGACAGCACTTAGTGACCCAGCCGCCACCAGCAGAGAGAGATGAACCCGTCAGAGCCTGGGACAGGGCTTCCTGCTTCCCGGGGGGGGGAAGGGGCGTACGGGGAGGGGGACCCTCCAAGGAAGTGACTCCACCCCACCCCCCCGAGACTGACGGCAGATCCTGGGGATTTGTAAACTTGGGGAGGGTCGTGGGTTCCCCTCCCCCTCTACCCACCCGGACACACGGACCCGGGGACCCAGAACGGACCCGGGGGCCGAGGCAGCGCACGCGGGGTTACCTGTACTGGCAGCTGGTGCCTTTGCCGAGCTGGCAGAGGCGCTGGGGGAGGCCGGAGCACCTGGCGTAGAACAGGCCCAGGGCGAGGGCCAGGATCAGCAGGGCCGGGACCACCACAGCGGCGGGGAGGGCACTGGCGCCTGGCAGCAGAACAGGCCGTTAGTGTCCCTGGCAGCCGAGTCCCTCCCGGCCTGGCACCGGCGCACACAGCCCCATTCTCTTCACGCCCCACGTGGCAGGGGGCAGCTGGGTCCGAGTCCCCGTCCTGCCATGCAGGACACCTGGGTCCCAGCCTCCCGTGTCAGAAACGGGGCGCCCCGCCCCCCGCCCGCTCACCTTGCTCCATGGCCACGGGGCCGCTGTCCACGCTGCCCCCGGGCCCCGGCCCGTCGCAGGCAGGGGGGGCCCAGCCCGCCTCGCAGTGGCAGTGCCCGTTGTTGTTGCACACCTGGGGGGGGACACGGAGCCGTCTCACTGGGGGCCCTGGCTTGGCAGGGGGCCGCGTGTGGGCCTGGCACAGGGGCTCTCAGGGACAGGATGGGATGCCCCAGCCCCCCCAGACCCGCCGCTCTACTCACCCCATGTCCGTGGCATTTGCTCTGGCATTCCTGCACCCCCAGCTCGGAGACCTCCCGGCACCGGCCCTCACTGCACACCTGCCCACAGAGAAGGGGTCAGGAGAGGAGCTTGGGGCCCTCCCTACTGCAGTGAGGACAGGACCCCCGCCCAGCCGCAGCGCCTGCGCCCCGGGCGCCCCCCAGCTCACCTTCCCGGGGCCACAGGCCGTGCCCGGCAGCACCATGGCCAGGTCACTCACGTCCTCGCCTGGGGGCAGGGGGGTCCCGTGGCAGTCGCCCTGGGCTCTGCCCCCCTGGCACTGCAGCCTCCCGCAGCCAGCGTCCCTGCGGGGGCAGAGGCGGGTCAGGAGAGTGGAAGGATGGACGGGGGATGGACGGACGCGGAGGGGACAGATGGACGGACGGACGGGGGCACTCACCGCTGGGCGCAGGGGATGAAGGTGCCGTTGGGCTGCTGTCCGCAGTGTCCGCGCTCATCGCCCCGTGCGTTCAGGGAGGCCAGGCAGACGTCCGAGACGGGGCCCGACCCTGCGAGGACAGAGCCGGAAGCATTGCCAGGGGCCCCCCCGCGGCCCTGAGTCCCAGCAGCACCCCAGAACCCCCCGCCCCCCGTGCGGGGAGCAGCTGCCCAGCTCCACTGCGTCCAGCGCCCCCGACTCCTGCGCCTTACCTGGGCCCCACAGCTCCTGGCACTGCCGCTGGTAGGTGGGGCAGGCCCCCCCGAAGCAGTAGGCCTGGCCCCCAGCGCAGGGCAGCCCGTCCTGCCGGTGGCTGTTGGGGGGGCAGCGTGGGGAGACCCCGTCGCAGAACTCGGGCAGGTCGCACTCCCCACGGGGCTCCCGGCACACGGAGCCAGCACCTCGCAGCTGGGGAGAAGAGACCGTCAGAGCGGGGCCCGGGCAGAGGGGACTTGCTCTGGGCAGAGGCATCGAGCGCCCTCCCCAGGCTTGGCTCTGCAGGTGCTCCTGGCCCTGCCCAGGGCCCAGCGTGAGCTGCCCCGTGTCTCCGTCACACCCGGCCACGGTGCTCAGCAGGGCCAGGCACAGGGGGCCTGGCCACAGCCACGTTGCTGTGCACTAAACCCCAGGGCTCAGCAGGGCGGGGAGAGGGGACGGGCCACAGAGCCGGGGGGCTGGATGGGACCCCGAGAGGGCCGCCCCCCTGCACTGAGGCAGGGCCACGTAAACCCCGGGGTTTGTCCAGCCGGGTCTTAAAAGCCTCCAGTAGCGGGGACCCCCCAACAGCCCGGCTCAGCTGCCCCGAGTCAGGAAGCTTTTCCTCACGTCTGACCCGACTCTTGCTTGCTGCAGGTGACACCTGCTCCTCCTGCCGCCCGCGCACACGGAGAACACTCCAGCCCTGGCCCCTGGGCGGTTTCGATGGCTGTTCTCAGCTCCCCCCTCGGCCGTTTCTCCCCAAGACCCAACATGCCCAGGTTTCTTAACCTTCCACGGTTGCTGTTGCCCTCTCTGGACTCTCTGATTTGTCCCTTGCCTCCCCAAGGGCCCCCCCAATGCGCTCCTGCGCTGTACGCAGAACGCTCCTGTTACCCACCCCCAGAACCATCGGCACTTTCTCACAGCTACGCCATGGGGCTGCTTCGCATTTCCTCTGGGCCCCACCCTGCGCCCAGCTCCTGCTCAGGCTCATCTAGCCGGGAGCCGCCTTTTGGAGCTGGGCAGTTGATTTTTCCTTCCCAGGTGAAGTTCTTGGCCCTTGTTTTTGTTGAATTTCACCGAGTCTCCAACTTGTCAGGGCCGTTTTGAATTCTAAACCCGCCCTCCCCAGTGCTTGCAATCCCTCCCGGCTGGGCGCCGTCTGCAGATTTGATACACACACGCTCCACTCGTTATCCGAGTCATCCCTGAAAACACAGACCCGTACCGGAGCCAGGCCTGACCCCACAGGGCCCTGTTAGATGTGCCCGCCCGGTCTGGCAGCCACCCGCTGATAACTGAGCTTTGGGGACAGTCACTGAACCAGCTGGGCACCCCCTGTGACCAAGTGGGAACTTCTTGTAATGTTTTTATGACGCTGATGTGTGCCTCAGTTTCCCCTCTACTTTGCATGGCTGCCCAGTGGGGGGAAAGGAGGACGGACGTTTGCTCTCAGGGCAGGCTAAGAGACACGGGGCGGGGTCTGTCTGTCTGCATCTCTCACCTGGCTGCTGGAGCAGCCTGAACGGGTCAGGACAAAGGACTGGCTGAGGCTGACCCATCTCAGTGGATCACGTCGCCAGGACACGGACCCTGGCCCCCACGGCGGGAGGAGCCGGGAAGGGCAGAGCCCCGCTCGGGAGTTGGAAGGCGGGTGAGTGGGGCTCTGGAAGGAGCTCGCAAGGGAGGCGAGGGGGATGGCGCCTGACCCCGGGTTCCCTGCAGCACGGCTGGGCTCCACACTGACCTGCACAGCCTGGGCTTCACACGCCAGCTCTCCGGCCCCCCACGGCTGCCGCGGGGACTAAGGGGGAAGAGAGACCCGGGGGGCCTGGCACGTCAGCAGGTTCCTTCAAGAGACTGCGCCAAGCCGGGGCACAGCGCCGAGCCGGCAGCACCGTGAGGCCCTTGCAGTGACCTCGGCTAGCCGTGTTCCCCAGCGACCTTGGGGTGTCGGGTGGGAGCGTAAGAAGCCGCAATGGACTCGTGTCCTGCCCAGCGCGGCCCCTGCTCAGCAGCTGGGAACCCGAGGGAGGAGGGAACCAGGCTGGGCTGGCACCATCGGCTCTTCCATCCCACGCGCCCCCGAGGCTCACAACTTGTGAGAGTTTGGGCCAGCATCGCTCCAGCCAGCGACGTCAGGCTGCAGTTCCCTGGTCCTCCAGGTGCCCCTGTTTAAAGGCAGGCACCGCATTTGCCCTTCTCCATCCCCCGTACCCCCCCCCGCCGCCCCCCAGGGGCTCTCAAAGGGAATCACTGATGGCTCCAGCTAGCTCCTGGAGCACCTGGGACGCGCTTCGTCCGGCCCTGCCGACTGGACCTCCTGGGCCTTGCCTAGAGGAGTCTTTCCCCCGGCTTGTGTCCCCCCCCGGCTGCTAACACGAACCGTGCCGAGTATCTGGTCATGCACCCCCAGAACGTTAACTGGAGCCCAGGGCTGGGGGAGCAGCGGGCTGCGGGGCAGGAGTGAGGGGCCCCCCAGAACCCCCCCACTCACCTTGCAGGCCTGGCAGCAGGTGTCCGCCGAGGCGCACTGGGCTCCAGGGGCCAGCTGGCAGGTGCTGGCGTTGCAGCAGGGGTCGGCGCACTCCTGGGGGCAGAGGGAGGGAGGGTGGTGAGTGGGGCACGCGGGCGGGTGGGATGCAGACACCCCCCCAGGCCGGGCCCCCTGCCCTACCTCCCGGAGGCCGCAGTCGCACTGCTCGTCCCTCTCCACCAGGTGGTTCCCGCAGCGCGGGCGCAGGGCCAGGCTCTCGGGCTCCGGCACGTTGAAGAGGCACCAGCCCCGGCCCTGGCGCAAGCCGCGCTCCACGTCCTGCCGGCTGCAGCTGCTGAAGCTCAGCCCGGGCATCAGCCTGTGGAAGAGAGCCTGTGAGGGGGCGCCGGGGGGCGGGGGGGAGAACTACCCGGGCACCCCCCACCCGGGAGCCCTGGGCACCCCCAGACTCACCCTGTGGGGGGGGCCATGATGCAGCTCCTGTCCTGGTAGGGGCTGGCGCAGTCGCACTGGCGCCCGGCGCCGTCGTGGCCCATGCCCAGGTTGTGGCCCAGCTGGTGAGCCACGGTGGAGGCCACGACCAGGACGCTGACGGAGTGATCCTGCGCAGAGAGGGGGGCTCAGAGCGGGCGCAGCGGGGGGGGGAGGGAGAGCAGGGGAGGGGAGGGGAGGGGCAGGTACTGACCACACTGACCCCGCCCGATCGCGCTGCCGAGCACATGGAGGCCTGGGACGCCATCCCCACCGCCGCCCCCTCCAGCGGGGCCCCCCTGCAAGAGAGCGAGCGAGCGTTAGGGGGCCCAGAGTCCTGAGGGCGCAGCCGGGATCCCAGCCGGGTGCCGGGCATGGCTGCGGGTGCCTGGCGCTCAGCCGGGTCCCTGCACTCACGTGAGCAGCTGGGCGTTGTCGTGCCGGAGCCGGGGCAGCAGGTCCTTCTGCCTCCAGTGCAGGAACCGCTCCAGCGTGGGCCGGGCGCCGGGCCCCACCGCGATGGGGTCCCCCTGGTTCCAGACTTCCACGGCCAGCAGCGCCACGCGGACCCCCAAGGGCCGGTAGAACTGCAGGGGAAGCTGGGCTCAGAAACGCGCCTTGAAGCGGGGAGAGGGCGGGGGGGACAGGGGACCCTGCTGAGCGGAGTTGGAGCCTGGCCCAGCCGCTGCGGGCTCTGGGCTCTGGCAGGCAGCAGGGGCCAGACCAGTCACCGATGGCGCCGGGCCGCACACCAGGGGCTGGGGGGCAGGACTGCGGGGGGAGGGCATCCCAGGGGCTGTTAGGGACCCACCGTGTCCATCTGGTTGGCGATCTCCAGCATCCGTGTCTGGATCCGGTCCATGCTGGGGTAATTCTGGAACTGCAGGGAGGGGAGACGGGGTATCAGGGGGGCGGAAGCTCCACGGGGCCCAGGAGAGCAAGGCGGCTCCCCCAGCTCCCCGGCCCAGCCCCCCCCAACGCACAGCCAGGAGTCGCTCACCTCCGCATGGTCCACCACCATCACCAGCTCCACGAAGGGCTGCTCTGAGGCCGCCTCCCGCTTCCCCTGGGGAGGAGAGAGCCAGTGAGGGGGGGCAGCGAGCACTGGGGACACAGCAGCAGGGACTGGGGGGGGCACCGGGGGCTGGGGGGCCCGTGCTCGGGGGGCCCATGGGCCAAGGAGGGCAGGGGGCACAGGTCCAGGTGACTGTTCCCCCCATCCCAGAGACCGACGAGACTTGGGGGGGCTCCAGCCCCCCCCCCCAAATTACCCTCCCCCACTTACCCTGTGCAGCTCCGGTTCCAGCAGCGGCTGCTCCTGGTCGGGGGGGCCCAGCCCGCACTCTCTCCGCCCCAGCCGCATGTCCTGGGGCCGGTAGGCCAGGTGCCTCCCGCGTGGCCCCTGCGCGTCGGGCTCCAGGCCGTAGCTCCTGTTCTCGGACACCACGAGCAGGCCGCTGGGGGGCAGACGGGGCATTAGCGGGACAGCAGGGGCAGGATTGACCCCCAGGACCCAGCCTGGTCAGAAGAGATGCAGATCGCAGCCCCTGCTTGGGGGGGGCCCAGGGCTGAGGTAACAGGGGCTGCAGGTCGGGACTGAGGGGCACCCGGAGCGTGTGGGCCCCTCCCGCCCCCTTCCATTAGCCAGGGCACCAGCACCCCCCATCCCCCCCAGAGGAGCTGCAGAGGCCTCCCCCCACCTGAGTCCAGAGCAGGCGCAGACGCTGGCCGAGGAGCCTGGATAGCCCCGGACGTGGCCCCGGTAGCAGCAGTTTTCCTGCAGCAGAAAGAAGTCAAGTTTAGCTGAAGGATCCCCCCGGGGGGGGGGGGGGGGGCGCGCCACCCTAGACCTCCCCCCGGCAGAGCAACCCTGGGCAGTGCGGCGGGCAGGGGCTAGGGAGGGGACACGGGTGCAAGTAACGATCAGTACAAATACAAGGGCACCCAGGGACAGGGCACTGCCCTGGGGAAGCTCCCAGCACCCCGTCCAGAGTCCCCTCTGGCACGGCCAGGGCCCTGCAGTTCAGTCACCGGCTGGGACAACGTGGCACTTTTCTGTAGTATTTTTAGGACCCTCATGCGTGCCTCAGTTTCCCCTGTGTTATGCATGGCTGGGGGAGGCCTGTTTGCTCCCAGGGCAGGCTGGAGACAGGCGTTGGTAAGGACTGGCCGAGGCGACCCCATTTCAATGGAGCGTCTGAGCAGAGCGCGGCAGCACCCAGTCACCAGGGCGCAGACGCCGGGGGTGTGGGAATGGGACCTGCCCCATCAGGTCGGCTGGCAGAGGAAGGAGCCCGACCAAGGGCTGGGCTCTGGGCAGACGCTGCTTTACCCGCAGCTCGGCGCTAGTCCGGGGGCTGCGTCCAGGGACCAATGGACCCGGCTTGCTGCCCGCGCGGGGCGCCCGGCTCTCCCCTGCCAGGGGAAGCAGGAGCCTGGCTCTGGAGGCCGTGAAGCCGCGTGGCCTGCCCTGGGGCAGGAGTGGGACCCCAAAGGGTCTGACCCACTGACGGGGCCTCCCAGGCTCCGTCCCAAAGCTGGGGGCGCAGCGCGGATCCGACACACACACGAGCCCAGGGCTCTGCCCTGCCGTACCCGCCACAAACCTACCTGCGAGCCTGTGGTCTGCGTGACCCGGGTGCCGTTGGGCAGGTAATAGAGCAGCGCCCGGGTGCCCGGAGCCAGCTCCCTGCCGGAGACAGACGGACAGACAGACAGTGAGAGCAAGCCCTAGGGACAGGCTTCCCTGCCCAGTGCCACGACCACCTCCGGGCACCTCCCCCGAGCCATCGGCGGGGGCACGGTCGCAGGACCCCAGGGGGCTGCGGGAGCCAGTCGGCGCGGGGCTCACGGCATGACAACGCACCCGGGGGTGTTCGGGGCAAGCGTGTGCCGGGCCCCCTACTGCCATGCTCCACAACAGCAGAAACAGGGGGGTCAGCCCCCCGGGACATGGGGTGGGCAGCCAGGGGTGGGTGGAGCATGGCCCAGCTGGGGCTCACCTGCTGCCAGGCCATTGTCTCTGCCCCCCCCAGGGCCCACCTAGAACAACGCATGGGCACCCTGCCCCCCTGCAGCCCCTCAGCTCTCTGCCCCCCCAGGGCCCACCTAGAACAACACACGGGCACCCCACCCCCCTGCAGCCCCCCAACTCCCTGACCCCCCAGGGTCCTGCCTAGAACAACGCACGGGCACCCCACCCTCCTGCAGCCCCCCAGCGCCCTGCCCCCCCCGGATCCTACCTAGAACAATGCATGGGCACCCCACCCTCCCAGAGCCCCCCAGCGCCCTGCAGCCCCCCGGCACAGCAGAGCAGGATCTGTGCAGTTCGGATGCTGCCCCCAGGGGTCGCAGGCAGCGGGTTGGGGGTGGGGGGAGACAAGAAAGAGGGCTCAGGACAACACACCCAGCCCCCGCCGCCCCCTCCCCACTCACCAGTTTTGCTCTAACTCCAGTACGAGCTGCTCCCCCTCCAGCTCCAGGGCGACCTGCAGCCGGGCCGGGAAGCCCCCCTGGCGGAGAGCAGGGAGCAGGTTACAGGCGCCAGGAGCTCAGCCGGCGGCCCCTGGCCTGACCCACCCCCAGCCCTGAACGCCCACCAAGGATGGGACGTGGGCCTTTCCCCTCTAGGGGTGCGGCTCCGATCCAGCCCCAGGGGGAGGAGGGGAAGGACTTGGGGGAGGAAATGGGGCCTCTCCCCTGCCCCACCCTTTCCCGGCAGCCTAGCCAGAGGCTGAACCCTCTTGAGAGGGTGGGAGGGCGTCTCTGCAGGACGAGGCAGGGGATTCACCAAGCCAGCCCTGCCCCATGGCTGAGCCCCCGTGCGGGAGGCGGGGCGGGGGGGGAGGAGGGGAAATGGCCACAGGGATTGGGGGGGGGGTGCATGGGGCGCACGTGCCAACGGCCCCATCAACGCCCCTTCCGAGCTGGGCACCCTCCCTTTTCCTGACAGCACCGCCTGCCCAGACTCAGAGCGCCCAGCCCACGCGCCCCCAGTGGGGGTCAGGCAGAGGTCAGGACGGGGACCCCTCCTGGAGCATAGCAGGAAGTGCCCCTCCCTCGTTAGCTCATTGTCCGGGGGGTGGGGTGTCCCGCCCCCCCCACGCACACACCCTGCGTTTCCTGCCCAGTGCCGAGGAAAGCGGAAATGCCGAAGAGGGTCCCTGGCTGCAGGCCGGGCCAGGCCCTTCCGGCTGGGGCGGGGGGGCAGACGTGAGCTCACAGCTGGCCTGGCTTGGGGGGCCAGGGAGAGTCTGACGGGGCAGCGCTGCATTCCCTGCGCCTCCCCCGTCTCCGGGCGCCCCCAGTCCCACGGTGTGGGGAACCCCTCAAGACAGCCTGGCGGGCTGACACGGGACTGGGGCTCCCCCAGGCTGGAATGCAGGGGGGGAGGAGCAGCTGGTCAGAGCAGGAGCAGCTGTGCCCGAGGCTGCAGGTGTTTGGTCCCTGACCGGCCCTGGAGCCGGGGCCGAGCGCCGGGAACCCGGACACCGGAGCCGGGACAGGCTGGGCTTCCTGTGCCCGGAGCGGGAGCCGGGAATCCTCAGGGGAGGGGGCAACCAAAGCAGCACCCAGGGGGCTGGGAGGGGAGCGCTGGCCCCCCTCCATGGGCTCCCTGAATCCCCCCAAATCGGGGGGGCCCTGAACCCAGTGGGGGGCTGGCGGTGTGGTCACTGCCCCCTCCCTGCCAGCTGGACAGGTCCTCCAGAGCCGAGATTGCGGCTGGGTCCCAACCGGCCCAGCTGCGGGGCAAGGAGGTGCTGGGTGTGGGGGATGCAGCCGGGGGCTGCTGCAGGGGAAGGCTGGGAACTTACCAGGGCCGGCTCTGCCGTGCTGAGTGTCTGGTCGCCCTGCAGGATCCGGGGTGTCACGTACCAGTAACGCCCCAGCTCGTCACGGTGCCGCCTGGAGCCATCGCCTGCATGGGGCCGAGAACAACGCTATCAGCCTGGGCGCTCCTGTTCCCCCAGCCCTCGTCCCGCTACACAGCCCCCAGCCCGTGTCCTGACCCGCCCCCTGCCCCGCTAGATCCTGGAGCACGGCATCCCCTCCCCCACTGCCCTGGGCTTCACCCCCAGACTGGGACGTGGGGCCCCAGAACCCCAAGGGTTCTAGGCTGGGCAGACACAGAGAACATCTGGGATCCAGACCCCTGCGCTATTCCACAGCCCACCTGGCACCCTGCGAAGAATGGGGGCAGGCTGGGAGCCAGGACTCCTGGGTCCTGTCCCCAGCTCTGGGAGAGCAGTTGGAGTGGGGGTGGGGGTGGGAAGTAGCTGGGAGCCAGGACCCGTTCTCTGAGTCTCTGGCTCTCCGCCCCCACACCGTACGGGGGCCACACCCCTTCCTCAGCGAGGCCCGCACCTGCGCCCTGCCCCGCGGAGGGTGCAGCAGTGACCGCACTTTCGGGCTAAGGCAGCGAAGGAGTCGGGAGATTGGGCGGCTCCCTGGGAGCTGCTGGGCCCAGCATGGGGGTGTCCCGCCCGGGCTGCGTGCTCAGGATGGGTCCGGAGCACCCGGGGAGGCTCCACGAGACCCATGTGACATCGGGGAGTTAACGAGAACGCCAGCCGGGCGCCCTGCTCCGAGGCAGCCTGTCCCAGGCCTGGCGAGCTCGTTCGACTCCATCCCAGAGCTGGCGGGACGGCAAACCCAGCCGGCACCTCAGCCAAGCCGTCCGTGAGAGCCGCCAGTGGCGTGGCCTGGGCAGGGCGGGCTGCAGGCGCTGGGCCAGCACAGAGGAGGGGGACAGATCTGACCCCCCATTGGCGAGCAGCCAGCAGCGACAGTGGGGGCAGGGACGGTGGAGGGCCCGTCCCTCCCAAAGATGCACCTGATGCCAGGCAACCCAGCGGGGTCAGGACAGGGGCAATCAGCCGCCCACGTCCTTCCTCCCCACCGCAGCCACACCCCCTCACACACGGGCAGCGAGGCCAGGACCCTGGGGGCAGCCGCGCCAGGTGGAGCCGGAGGATCCTGGAGCGGTGGGGATAGGATGCCAGCACGGACACCCCGCCCTGCAGGGAGACGCCCCGTCACGTCATGCTGGGTCCCCCTGGGAGGGGCCGGGTAACCCCATGGAGAGAAGTCCTTGGAGCAGAGCAGCAGGAGGGGCCTGTCACTGAACGTGCTCCCTCCGTGCCCCCCCAGACAGGAATGCAGGCTCCTCGGTCCCTTCAGCTCTGCTTAGATGCCAGCCGGGGGTGGCAGCAGATTGCAATGGGGGGGCGACAGACATTCAGTCCCTGGACCCCAGAACCAGCCTAGACTCCTGCCCCCAGGCACGGCCAAGGATTGAGGGGCGGGGGAGGACAACCCATCCCATCACCCATCTCCTCCCCAGCCAGCCCTGCATCCACTCCCAGCCACACCGGCTCCAAGAGCCAGCCGAGAAAACCCCCAGGGCCTGTGAGGGGAAACCCTGCCCCCCAGCACCTGAGCTCAGCCCCCCCCCCATCCCCAAAGGCAGGTCAGCCTGACCTCCCCCTCCGCAGCAGGGACACCCTGGCCCTTGCCAGCCTCCATGACCCGCACGCCCTGGCTCCACAGGCTGCGCTAGGGCTTGTACATGTAGCCACCCCGCCAACGCAGCCCGGCCCCAGCCAATGGCCTCAGGCTCTCTGCAAACTCGGGCAGTCAGTTGCTTGATGGGGGGGAGCTGCCTTGAGTAGAACTGATGCAGCGAAACCTGCCTGAGTCTGCAGAGAGCCTGCGCCAACTGCTCCAAGAGCGAAGCTGCTCTCTGCCTCTCACAGGCTTTAGCTCCCAGGCCCATTGCTCTGGGGCCCCACCAGCCCCCAGCCAGAGGTGGGCTCTGGGCACAGCAGAAGGGGAGAAAAAGCAGGCTCAGCCGCCCCCAAGCAGAGGCATCCTGGCCTCTCCAGGCAGGGGTGCAAAGGCACAATGCGCTAGGGCCCCCCAGGGCTTGAATCCACCCTTGGCAGCCGGGAAGCCCCAGGCTCCTGCGCTGTTCCCTCCCCCACACCCCCAGTGCCCGGGAGCCCTGCGACAGGTACAATACGGCAGCAGCTCGCTCAGCCTCTCCCGGCAGCGTCTCCAGGGCGGAGTGATTCAGCCCGAGGCCGAGGCCGCCAAGGAGTTGAACCCAGGAGCCCCCGCCGCCCCTAGCCACTAGGCATCACTCCCTTCCCAGACCAGGAACAAGCAAGGGAACCCAGGTGTCCCGCCCCACCCCTCTCTCAGCCCTGGGCACAGAACCCAGGAGTCCGGGCTCCCAGACTCCCGGGACTGGGCGCGGACCCGCCGGGGCTCCAGGGACACCCGCCCGCCCGCGCTACCCCGGCCCCGCAGCGGCCCCTGCTCCCCCCCCCGGCAGGTGTCCGGGCCGCGCTCACCTGCGCGCCGGGCGCCCCAGCCGGCTCCGGGCTCCGGCGGCGCGGCGCTCCCCGCGGGGCCGTGGCGGGGCAGGGAGAGCCCCGAGCCGCGGCCAGCCAGGGCCCAGAGCAGCGCGAGGAGCAGCCCCAGCCCCATGCCGGGGCTCAGCCGCCGGCCCAGGCTCCTGGCGTCCGGGACGCGCTGCAGGCCGGCTCCGCTTCCTGCGCTGCTGCAGCCGCGGCTGCTCCTGCTCCGGGCTCCGTGTATATCCCGGCCCCGGCCCCAGCCCCGGCCCGGGGGGGCGGCTCCCAGTCCCGATCCGGCCGGGCCGCCCCCGCCCTCCCGCCTCGCATTGCACCGCCGCCGCCTCGCACGGCCTGGGCTAGCAGCGGGCCTGGCAGCGCCTGCTCCGCCGGGGAGGGGACTTCCCGGCCGGGCCGCGCCGCGCCTCGCCGCTGGGCTGTGCCAAGCTCCGGGCTACACCCAGCGAGCTCCGCCTCCCGCCCGCTCGGCCCCCGGGGACCCCCCGCTCTCTGACCCCGCCCCGCTGCCCCCCACCTGCCCTGCTCCTTCCTGGGGGGGGTTCGCCTTCCTCTGCAGCCTGGGGCACTCCCGTCCCTTGACCCCTTTAACCTGATTTGAGGAGTTCAGGGACTGTCGGGGGGGTGGTTCCATGGCCTGGCTGTGCCGGGGTCAGAAGAGATGGGCAGGATGGTCCCTTCTGCCCTTCGAGTGGAAGAGCTCAGCAGTGGGGCAGCCTGGGACCCTGGCTGGGGATCTGGATCCCAACGTCTTGGCGCTGAGGCCGCTGTACAAAACTCCGGCTCCAGGCTGCCCCCCCTGAGTCACGGCCATTGGCAAGGGGGACCCTGGGGCAATGGGAGGGGCCCGAAGCTGAGGGGAGAATGGAGGCTCAACCCCTGCTCCCCAGTCCCCCCGGGCCTGCCTCAGCACAGGCTGCCTGCTGGGTTCAAAGCTGGGAGGCCTTAGCACAGCCGCTTCCCCCGGAGCAAGGAGCAGCTCCCTCCCCCGGCAGGAGCAGTAGGCTGTTATTCCCTGTGCACCAGCTGCTGGAGGGTCTATTTGTGTTCTGGGGAAGTGGGCGGGCTTGCTAAAGGCCCCTCCCCCAGCCTAAGGGGAGGAGCCGCTGGACCCTGGACACAAGTAATTTCTGGGACAACTAATGAAGGAAACGGGAACGGGCGTGGGGGTCACAGGGTCAAAGGGAGGGAACCGGAAGGGGACGCCGAGCGGAGAACCCCGGACAGCGCCCGCTGCTGCTGCTAGGGAGCCAGTGGGCGCTGCCCAGAGGAACTCTGCCTGGACGTGTGATCGGAAATAGGCCTGCAGTCGCAGAGCACCCTCAGCCCACCTCCTCGCCCTGGTCTTGTAGACGGCCACTTTGGCCAGGGCCAGGAGGAGGTTGACGAGGCGGTCCCGCGACTTTGTGGGGCCCAGATGGGGTGTGCCTAGAGGAACAGGTGCGGGGAACAGTGCAGCCAGAACCGCAGCAGGAGGAGCCGGACCAGGGGCTGCAGCCTGGCGCACTCGAAGTGGACGTGTGCCAGGGTCTCCCTCACGCCGCAGCAGGGCGGGCGTTGGGGCGAGGGGTGAACCGCGCCAAGTACGCGCCCGTGCTCACGGCTCCTTGAAAGAGCCGCCAACTGATGTGCCCGGCGGGCCGCTGCTGGGGGGGACGTGAGGCGCGTTTTCACCTGCACAGGAACGGCAGCCAAAGTCCAAGAGTAGCATCTGTTTAATGCGCCAGGAGCCGCCCGCCGGCCCCCCACGCCTCAGTCCGCGTAGGCCATCTGCTCCTCACCGCTGCTGTCTCCAGACAGGGGCTCGGGGCCGGGGCTGCAGGCGAAGCAGACCTGCCCCATGTCCCTCCAGCAGGGCCGGCAGTACACGGTGCCGCAGGCGGGCGCCGGGCACAGCTGGGAGCTCCGGCTCTCGGGCGAGCCGCACAGCACGCAGTACCGGCGCAGCCAGCGGCGCAGGCGTGGGCAGCAGAGGTAGATGCGCTCCAGCAGCGGCTTCTCCTGCAGCAGGGACCAGGCCGGGGTCTCTCAGTGGGGGGTGGGCAGGGGGTCTTCTCCATAGGTTCCCTGGGCCGGGGGCTTTGCTTGGCCTCCTCCCCAGGTCTGAGCCCCGGGTCTTGCCCTGGCTGGGGTCGGAGCGTGGGGGGGTCCCTTCCCGGTGGGGGAAGGGCTGGGAGCAGGGGAAGCCCTGCCCTGGAATTGGGCACCAGGACAGAGCGGGGGAGGAGCAGGAGTGACACAAGCTGGGGGGGCTGTGCCTGGGGGGGGAGGCGTCCGCCTGTCACAACAGGGGTGCAGAGGGGTGTGCAAAGGCTCTCGCCAGCAGGCGGGCGTGTGGCTGCCATTTGCACAGGTGCACAGAGGCTGTGGGCATGCAGCGACATGGGTGTGCAGAGGCGTGTACGTACACGCAGGCGTGCACACGTGGCTGCCCGCTGCCATGGAGCGCCGGGCCCTGCCCATCCCGCCCCCGTGGCCCCGACACCTGCACTCACCAGGGCCTGGTGCCGCCGGGCACGCTGGGCGAGGCGTCTCCTCTGCAGCCGGACGAAGGCCTGGCGCTTGTGCAGCAGCTCGTTGTACAGGAAGAGAATCCGCTTCTTCTCCCGCTGGCCGGAGGGGAGAGCCTGAGGGGCGGCAGGGGGGCAGAGCCCCTTCCCCAACTCCACTCACCTGGACCTGGCAGTGACCCCGCCCCACCCACGGGAGCTGGGGCCGTCCCCCAGGAGTAAGGGGGGCGGGGAGAATTCGGAGCACCCGAGCAGAGACAGGAGGGACCGGAGGGGAGGGGGAAACCTTGGCGCGTGTGGGGGCCGAGGGGAGGGAGGGGTCAGTGGGGCAGGGTTGCTCACCTTGGGGAAGTAGAAGGCGGCGATGACGCGGCGCAGCCGGTGGGCGTATGCCTGCAGCAGGCACAACAGCACCAGGGCCCCCAGGGGAGGCAGCTGGCCAGGTAATCTCCCTGCGTCATGGCCTGGGGCTGCGGCAGGCAGGCTGGGGGGGTGGACAGACAGACGGACAGGCAGGGTGAGGCCGCGGCGCCATGTTCCTGCCTTCCCCCAGCCCAGAGCAGCCAGAGCTCGGGAAGGGGAGTGGGCGCTGCCCTGGGAAGGACCCAGTGAATGTCCAGAGGGGAGGGGAATAGCCGCAGGGAGAGCTGGGCCCAGCCCTGCTCCTCCCCAGACACAGATGCCCAAGGCCTTAGAGAGCACCTGGGCTTGGCCTGGGCAGCAGCCCCCGGCTGGGTGGCGATGACGGGCTGCGCCCGCAGGAGCCCTATGTCTGGGTGCTGAGCACCCTCCGTGTGGGGGAGGGGTCTCCCCACCCCCGCCACGGTAGCCAGCCCCCCTCACCCAGGTTAGTCGACTCCAGCGTCATCTCGGAGGACGTGTTCAGGGCGCCGATTGTGCTCCGGAGCAGCCGGGCCAGCAGGGAGCGGCCCCCAACCCGCACCTCCAGGTGGTGGCTGCCTGCGGGGGGGGGGCGACACTGGGACACAGAGGATGCAGGTGGGGCGTGGGGGGGCCTAGGGGAGGTGGGGAGGGGAGTTGGTAGGCCCTGCCTGGGGGGCTGGAGTGTGGGTGCCCCCCACCAGATATTGTGAAGGGCACTTGCTACTGCAGGAGTGCCATGGGGCTGGGGAGCTGTGCCCATCCCGATGAGGGCGCCATGGGGCTGTGCCCGTCCCAGTGATGGTGAGGGCGCCATGGGGCTGTGCCCGGTGGTGGGCACTGCCCAGGCCGGGCGCTCACTGCGGAAGGAGTACTGCACGAAGGAGTGGTGCCGGATGACGCTGAACATGGTGTACAGCAGGTGGTCAAGGCCCCAGGCCAGCAGCAGGAACAGCAGCGGGGGATGCACTCCAGCAGCTCCAGCATCTAGGGGGTGGGGGGGGGCATGTCACAGCCTCCCCCAGAACCGCTGTGCCGCATGGGGCACCCGCAGCCTGCCACACGCACCCCGAATCCCAGCCCAGGCTCCCCCGAAGCGCACAGTGCACTGCTTGGGCAGGGGGTGAGCAGCCAGGCCCAGCCCGTGCTAGCATGTGTCCCCCGCCCCGCACTCACCCCCCCGCTCACCCCCCGCCCCGCTCGCCCCCTGCCCCGCGCTCACCATGCTCTTCAGCTCGGGCGGCTGCACGGCTGGCCTGCAGGGGAAGATGACGCCGGAGACCTCGGCCTTGTGCAAGGGCAGCAGTGTGCGCTTCTTCTGGAGAGACGGAGCCGAGCTACTCAGGGCCTGGTGCCAGGGCCCTGTCCCGCCCGAGGGCCCCTCACCCCCCACTCCGGAACAGCAGCGGGGGGCAGGGCAGTTTGGGGGCTGTTTGCTTGGGACCCATCCCCCCCCCCGGTTCCCCATCTCCACCTGGAGCCGGCCACGCCCCCTCACCTGCTGCCAGCGCCGGGCGTCGATCTGGCGGAAGTAGGTGGTGATGTAGAGGTTGTCGAAGCGGATGTCATGGTTGTAGTGGTTCGTGTAGGAGAACGCGCTGGGAGGGGAGGCGGCGGAGCTGACACCTTGGGCCCTGCTGGGCACCGCCTCCCCGCCCAGTTCTGGGCACTGCCGGACGGGCACAGGGGCACCGTGCCCCACGTACTGCTGCCCGGGGAAGCCTCTTCCCAGAGCGAGCACAAGCCCCAGCGCTCAGGCTGCTCGGCTCATCCGCTGAGCGCAAAGGGCTTTACAAAGTCAGGAGCCCGGTTTCCGTGTCATGGATGGGGAAACTGAGGCACAGAGCAGAGCCAGACCTTGCCCCGGGTCACTCCATGGCCAGGCTGGGACTAGAACCCCAGGCTCAGTGTCCCAGGCTGTGCTTTACCCACTAGGTCAAGCTGCCTCCCACAACATCCCCCCGGCCCCAGGGCATGTTGGGTGCCAGCCCCTGGGAGTGGGGGATCGGTGCCACCCCATGCAAAGGACTGAGCCCTCCCCAGCTCGCCATGCCCCCCGCTCCCGCCCCCCAGGGGCCAGCGGTGAGCTCACGAGATGAAGACGAGAAGGAAGGTGCAGGAGAGCAGCACGCGCAGCACGGAGATGGCCTGGCCCAGCTGGGCACTTCGCTGCCGCACCTGGGCGGTCACCTCCTCAGTGAGCCGCTCCCGGGACACGTTGATGCCCATCAGCATATCCTGGGTCCCATGCTGGGGGGGGGGAGCCAGTCAGCATGTGTGTGCGCCCCACCAGCCCCTCCCCGGACACTGCCTGCTCCCTGGGGGGCCAGCGCGGGGCCCGGCTGGGGGCTGGGCATCTCACATGTGGGGCACTTTGCATGGGGAGCATCAAGCAGCTTTGGGGCCCAGATGGGGGAAGGGGCCTTATGGCCAGAGGGGGTGGGGGGGACAGGGAAGGTGCTATATTCCGGGGGGGGGGGATGCATTATGCCCTAGGGTGGGGGAGGTCATGGGGGCAGGGGTGGTGGAGGTGCGGATAACAGCCCTGGGGAGGGTTGGGGTGGGGGCGGGGGGCTCACACCTTGACGACCAGCTGGGCGCTGAAGTCCCGGCTGATGCCCGTCACGGAGCCGTTCACCTTGTCGTAGGTCTGCCCGAAGTTACCCTCCACGGGGATCTTGTCCCTGCACCAGGCGTGCATCACTGGGGGGGCGGGGGGGCGGCGGGATGAGCTGCCGGGAGTGGAGAGCCCCCCACCTACCCCCCATCCCGTGGTCTGTCCAGCCATCCCCCCGTGGGCACAGGCCCCTCTGTTCCCTCCCCAGATGGGGGGCCCTGGGCTCCTAAAGTGTGGGGGGGGCTTCCTGGCTCCTCCAGGCTGAGCTGGAGCCTGTGCCAGGTCAGGCAGCGCCAGGGCCCCGGGAAAGGCCCAGGGTGGGGGGGGGGCAATGGAGGGAGGGTCTCTCCACCTTCAGCAGCAGGCCTAGTCCCCCCACCTGGCACCTGGCAGCCCTGCTCTCCCCAGCATGGGGCTCCCAGCCCCTCCCCCGTGGGGGCACCCCCTGCCCCCCAAGCCACCCCCAGCCCAGGGCTGCCCGGACACGCACCGTGAGCCATGTGGCAGAGGAACTTGAACTTCATGGGCAGGCAGAGCAGGTGGCTGAGCAGGGGCACAGCGACGCGCCGCACACAGGCCGTGTGCTTGGCATCGAACCAGTCCTGGCAGCGCCTGACGGCCTCCTCGATCACGTCTGGGGGGGGGAAGCAGGTCACTGGCCCTCTCGCCACGGCCCAGCGCAGCCCCCCCGCCCCGCAGAGCGAGCGCAGCCCGTGGCCTGGCCCTGCCCCAGCCCCAGCCCCACCCCAGCCGGGCACACTCACATTTGCAACGCAGTCTGGTTTTCTGCTCGTACAGCTGCTGCGTGGTGGGGGCGCGGCGCCCCTGGGCCCGGCGCGGGCGCTGCACGCCGTACCCCGCCTCGCTGGCCACCTGCTCGTTCAGGCCGGCAAAGGCCCGCGAGACATTCTGGGCCTCGGCGTTGAGGGTGCGCCCGCTCCTCTGCGGGGGGAACCGGTGCTGACGGGGGCGGGCGGACGGGACCCTGTCCGGGGCTGAGTGCGAACCAGCCCACCAAGGGAGCCCCCGGACCCCACTGCCCAGCCCCCCAGCCTGGCCTACCAGTGCCTCCATCCCCTTCCCCAGCCACCTCCCGGTGCTCCGTGCCCCCCAGCCAGGCTCTCGGTGCCCCCCTGCCCCCCCTCACCACCATGTCGCGCAGCACGGCGCGCAGCGGGGCCGTCGACACCCTCCAGACCTGCCGGCTGTGGTTGATCTGCAGCTCCACGGTGCAGCCCACGGAGCGGATCACCTCGTCCAGGTTGTGCCGCATGTTGGCGATGGGGCCTGGGGTGGGGCCACGTGGCGAAGTCACAGCCCTGCCCGCCAGGGCCCGGGCTGGGGACGCAACCCCGGCGAGATGGGGGTGGCAAGAGGACAGTGGGAGACGAGTCACCCCAGGTACCCCGGGTGAGGGTGCACCACACCCACCTGTCTCCAGCCTCACCCCGAGGGCGGGGGCAGGGGCGGGGGGATCCTTACCGTCATAGACAGCAGCCAGAACGTAGGTGAGCAGGTAGAGCCGCCCCTCCTTGCCCAGGAACTTGGGGGCGACAAGGAGGCTGGCGCAGCGGAAGTGCGGGGAGGTGCCCCAGCCCAGGGCGCAGACACCTGCAGGGGACAGGGGCTGAGAGAGCAGGTGGCTTCTCCCCCCGCCCTGGGCACCCCCCCCGCCCTGAGCACCCCCCCGCCATGGGGCACCTGCTTCACCTGGTCACTCACCTGCCATCCCGTACATCAGCTTGATTTTGTGACCCTCGTCCATGCTCATGGGGACGATGAGGAGGTGGAAGAGGCCTGGAAAGCCAAGAGGCGGGAGCCGCCCTGAGCACCACGCCCTGCCCTCCAGCCCCACACATGCCCAGCCCCGCAGCTGCGCCATGCCCGTCACTGTGGTATCAGGCCCGCTGCAGGCAGGCCCCAGGCCTGGTCAGCGCAAGGAAATGGCACCGATGTAACAAAATGGGTGTGGAGGCTGAATAGGTAAATGGGGGCGAGCCCCCCCAATAGCCCACGGACACCCCAACACCTCCCAGACACCCCCCACTGTCACCCCGACACCCCCGTTGCCACCTACGCCCTGGCATTCCTGGCGCCCCATCACAGGCTCCCAACCAGCAGCAGGAACCCCCATCTCCCGTCCGTGCTGGGGCCCACCTGCCCCAGGGACCAGGCAGGGGTGGGGAACTCACCGAGGGCGAGGAAGCCCCCGACGCCCACGCCCAGGAAGAATTTGCTGGGGCAGAGCTGGTCCGGCTGGCTCCAGAGGAAGCGGGTGCAGCACGCGGGCAGCAGGCTCAACACAGCTCGCTTCAGGGCTGTGCGGAGAGAAAGGAGCTAACGCCCGGGTCCCCCAGAGCCCTACGGCGGCTGCTGCCCCTCCTAGAGCAGGCGCTGGGGCCAAGGGGTCTGGGGCCAAGGCCAGGATCCCGGAGCGAGGGAGGTGTCTCACTAGAATTGGGCGGTTTCTGCCTCCTCGGTCTACCCATGCCAGCTGTGCTCTCCTCCCCTCCACTCTGCCAGGGATCCCTGCGCCCGCTCGTATCCCGGCAACGGGCAGCGATGCTGGGGCTCCCTGCACCCGGTATCCCAGCAACAGGCAGCGATGCTGGGGCTCCCTGCGCCCGCTCGTATCCCGGCAACGGGCAGCGATGCTGGGGCTCCCTGCACCCGGTATCCCAGCAACAGGCAGCGATGCTGGGGCTCTCTGCGCCCGCGCCCCGTATCCCGGCAACAGGCAGCGACGCCCGCCGTGGAATCCTGCCCGAGAGGGACTTCCTGGGGCGCTGTTGGCCTTGATTCTCCAGGAGTGGGACGCCAGGTCCCTGTGCCCCTGCAGAGCTGCCCCAGCCACACCCCTCGCCAGCGCAGCCCCTCGGCGTGTGCCACCTGCCCCAGGCCCAGCTCGAACCCGGAGCCAGACCGGCTGGGCTGGTGAGCTGGAGAAACGACGCCCCGAGCCAGCATTGTCCCCAACGGGGCCCAGCCAGTCTCTGCATCACCCTAGCCCCCAAGCCCGGCCGATCTCAACCCCCCCACAGGCCGAGCCCCGTGGGCCAGCCCCAGGCCCAACACTTCCCCAGAGAGCATGGCTGGGGTGGGGCAGGGACGGGGGGCCCTGGGGGCGGGGCAGAGGGGCAGGGGAGAGTCTGAGAGGGACCATGGGGCTGCAGGCATCTGGGTCCCAGCAATGTCTCATCTCTCCCCAGCCCCAGGCCCCGTACCGTGGGGTGAAACGGAGGATTGGGGAGTCCCCCCCCCCCCACCGCGCCAGCTCCATGGGGTTCTGCTCAGCACTCTGGAGAGCCCTGGGCATGTCCAAGAAGGGCCCGCGGGCCAGCAGCAGGAAGGGCCGTGGGGGGCCCCAGCTGGTGGGGGAGAGCGCCGTGCGGGCCATGGTGCGCAGCGCGGGCGGCTTCGCCCTGGGCCTGACCCTCGCCAGCCTCTACGGAGCCCTGGTGCTCCTGGCACAGAGCTACAGCATCTGGTACTGCCTGCTGTCCACCGCCAGCCTGGGCGCCGGCCTGGGGCTGGGCCTGGCCTTCTCCAGCAAGGTGCGCGTGACTGTCCTACTCGTGCTGCCCCACATCTTCTCCAGTAAGCACCCCGGCCCCGAGACCACCAGCCCAGCCCCCCAGGTGTAGGGGTGTCACCCTCGCACCCCATGGGTCCCCTGGCCCCGAGACCACCATCCCCAGCATAAGGGCGTTGCCCTGGCTCCCCCGGCCCGGCCTATAAGCCATGCCCCTGCCTTGCAGGTGGTGAGCAGCCACGGGGAGTGGGCGGAGGTGGGGCACCTGTCCTGCTGCCACTCGCCCGGCTCCCAGCCGGCCTCCCCACGCCCTGCAGCCTCTGCCCCGCCTGCCCCACTGACGCCGTGGGGTGCTTGCCGCCCCCTGCAGAGCAGGGGAAGAACATGCTGCTGCTGCTGGCGCTGGGCATGGCCATGCAAGGGCCGTGTGCCAACATCCTGCGGAACTTCGCCCGCGCCGCCGAGTCCGTGTCCTGCGGGGCCGAGCTCACCCTCAACCAGACGGCGGAGCTGCTGCAGAGAGCGCGGGAGCCGCTGCTCAGTGAGGGGGGAGGGGTCACAAGTGGGGAGCGGCGGGGGGTGGGAAGCACCCGTTGCGGAAGCTGGGGGGAGGGCCAGGTGTTTCGGGGGGACTGGCCCATCCGGGGGGCGCTATGGAGAGGTTCCGTGCAGGGAGCAGCGGGTGGGGGCCCCTCAGGGAGCTGTCTGTGGGGGGGTTCGGGGCAGTGTCTGGGGGGCTGGATGTGGCGTCTCTCTCCCCGGCTCCCCGCTGCTCACTGTGCCCCCCCAGAGGCGCTGACCAGGATCAAGGCCATCGCCCAGAAGGCCAAGGTGGTGGGCGACCGCGTCCGCAAGTTCTTCCGCTCCGTCATGAACGCGGTGCGGCACGTCGGTGAGTGGGGGGCAGCCGGGCCCCGCCCCCACAGCACCCCATGGCTGCCGCCCCCCCTCATGCCCTGCCCCGCCCTGCCCCCCCAGCCCGGGCCCTGCGCAACGTCTGGTACTGGCTGGTGCACGTGGGCGAGGTGTGCAACGGGGACCTGGGCGCTCCCCACCGCAAGTGCCTGCGGCTCTTCGACGCCGCCAAGGACGAGTGTGAGCGCGTCATCCCCGGCCTCTTCTTCCTCTGCTACGTCGTGCTGGCCTTCAAGCCGCTCTGCGGCCTGGCCAAGGGTGAGCGCCTCTGGGGGCGGGGCCAATGGGGCTGAGTACCTGTGGGGGCGGGGCCAATGGCGGCGGAGCACCTGTGGGGGCGGGGCCAATGGCGGCGGAATACCTGTGGGGGCGGGGCCAATGGCAGCAGAGCGCCTCTGGGGGCGGGGCCAATGGTGGCTGATTGCCTGTGGGGGCGGGGCCAATGGCAGCGGAGCGCCTCTGGGGGCGGGGCCAATGGTGGCTGGGAGCGCGGGGGCCCCTCGGGGCCTGCTGGGGTGTGGCTGGCCGATGCAAGGAGTACGGAGCCCGCCCAGCTCCCCTGGCCACAGCCCTCTGTTCTCCCCGCAGCGCTCCTGGTCTTCTGCGTCATACCCCGGTACCTGCAGCCCTTCCTGCGCAGGAGGGTCGTGGCCCGTGAGTGCCGGGGCCCATGGGGGGCGGGGGGGTAATGGCCCCAGGACGGCATCCCTCCACGTGCTGCCATAGAGCCCAGCGTGCGGGGCGTGTGCCCGGGGAAGGGGCAGCCCTGGGGGACCCACACCGGGCTCCCTGGCAGTGCCCCCCACTGGCCAGGTGCTTTGCCGTGCCCCCCCTCTGCCTACCGGGCGCTCAGCCCACCCCCGGTCACGCTGGGCCCAGGACTGCCCCCTCCAGTCCCCGGCCGGTTCACATCCCCCCGGCTCTGCCCCCAGCCGTCCTGAGGGTGCTGAGCCGCGTGCGCAGGGAGTTCGAGTTCAACATCTCGGCTGTGCACCGCTTCGACGTCAGCCTCAACTCCAGCAAGAGCCTGGCCCAGGTGGCCCTGGACATCATGGAGGACGTCAGCCTGCGCCTGCAGCCGGCCCGGGAGCTCCTGGGCCTCTTCGCACACGTCTCCTCCTGCGTCATCCTCTACCTGTACCTCCAGTGAGTGGGGGGCTGAGCGGGGCTGGCCGGAGCCTGCCAGGGACACCCCCAGCCAGGGGCAGAACCCAGGAGTCCTGGCCCCACTCCCCCCCCAGCCAGGCCTGGTGCCCCCTCCCCGTGACGCACCCCTTCAGGCTGGCATCCCCGCAGGGCCCTGCTGTACCGCAGGCGGTACCTGCGCGACGACACCTTCGACAATCGGTACATCACGCGGCGCTTCCTGGCGATGGACGTGCTGCGGGCGCGGCAGGGCAGGCCCACGGTGCTGCCCCTCACGGCGCGGGAGAGCACCAAGTACATCTGCCCGGGTAGGGGCTGCAGGGCAGGGCCTGGGGCAGAGCCGGGAGCAGTGGGCGGGGGCGGGGGGCTGCTCTCACCCAGCCGCTGCCCCCTCTCAATGGGGCGCCCCCCTCCCTCCCTCCCTCCCTGCCGGCACAGGCTCCCCGTTCCTGCTGATCCGGGAGCGCTTGGCTTACGGCCTGGCCCTGGTCAACGTCCTGCGCCACGTGCTCTTCGGCCTCACCCTCATCCTCGTCGACTACGGCGTCTTCTGGCTGCTCGACCTGGTGCGCCACCAGCTGCACGGCGAGATCGTGGCCCGGGGTGAGTGGGGGAGCCTGGCACCCTCCCTGCGCCCCCCCCCCCCCCCGGCCGCGCTGACGCGGCCCGTCTCCCCGCAGCCCCCGTGGTGATGAGCGTCAGCGTGAACGGGACGGGCTACACGGGCGAGATCTACCGCGACCTCGTCTCGGCCTTCGACGCCCTGCAGCGCGGCAACGTCAGCGTGCTGTCCCGCCGGTGCCGCCTGCGCCCGGCCGAGCCGGACTACCGCACCTACCTGCTCATCGGTGAGCGGCGGGGGGGGGCCCGTGTGACTCCGGGGGGGCACCCAGGCGCATGCCCCGTCAGTGAGCACAAGGCCCCCGGGGAGAACTAACGCCACACCCAGCCGGGGGCTCAGCCACGGGCCTCCCCCCAGCTGTGGGGCTGGCAATGCCGCCCCCGCGCCCAGCACACCCTCCCACATGGTGCCCCCCCATGACTGGCCCCCCCTGCTGACAGGACTCATGTACGGCGCCTGCTTCTTCATCGCCATCTTCGGCAGCTACGTGGGGCGTCTGCGCAGGGTCGTCTGTGCCGCGTATTACCCCTCCCGCGAGCAGGTGAGACCCTGCCGGGGCAACGGGGAATCTCCATCCCCCACCTCCCCGCCCCCATGAGCCTCGCAGCCCCAGTCCCCCACCCCCTGCTCACCCCCACCGGACCCCCCGGCGCTCACTCCCCGCTGCCCTAGGAGCGGACCTGCTTCCTCTACAACAGCATCCTGACGCGGCGCACGGGCCTGGTGCGGGCCCTGCTCCGGGCCACCAAGCGGCGAGCAGCCGACGAAGGCCACGCCAACCCGCTCCTCATCCTCGCTGCCAAGTAAGGGAGCCCCCAGCGGTCCGGCCCCCCACTCTCCTCGGGGTCCGGCCCTACAGGAGCTTTGGTGCCAGGTAGCCAGGCAGGGCTGGGCCGTTCCCTGGGGCACCTGCAGGGGCTCGGCCAGCGTGGGGCTGGTGGGGCTGCCCTACTCCACCCTGGGGAAGGGAGCCCGGAGCCTGTGCAACTCCAGGCCCCTGCCTGGCCGATATGGGGAGCAGAGCGGGCCGGGGGGCCAGCTCGTGCCCTGACCCCTAGTCCGAGGTGGCGTTACCCAGTCTGAGATCCCACGGGCCCATCTCCCCTGCATGGCCCGTGACCCCCACCCCCCACCGTGCCACCCCCCTTGTGCACCTCGAGCGACCGTCTCTCCCCTCCCCTGCACGTCGAGTGACCCCCCCGCTCCCTGCCCCTAGGGTGCCCCTGTGTGGCTGGCTAGCGCGGAAGCTGGGCGTCCAGCATCAGTACTGCGTGGGCTGCGGGCGCGGGGACGCCGCCAGCCAGGACTTCGTCACCTGCATCACGCCTGGCTGCAAAGGTAGGACGCGGGGTGCAGGTGACAGCCCGGGAAGGGGCGCCTGGGCCTGAGGGGGAGCAGGGGGCGGAGTGGCACCTCCCCCAGGGCACGGGCGGCCTGAGCAGCGTCTGACGCCCCTGCCCGTGCCCGGCTTCCCTCCCCAGGGATCTACTGCCCAGAGTGCTACCAGCTGCTCAGCAACGTCTGCTCCATCTGCATGGCCCCCCTGGCCTACCAGGGCGACCTGGACGAAGAGATGTGAGTGAAGGTGGGAGGGGCCAGGCCCCCACCGTGGGGCACTGAGTCCCACCCAGGGGTGGCTGTCAGCTGGTGGCACCGTGGCCAGGGCTCGGGCAGCTGGGGCTTGTCAGGCAGTGACATGAGAATCCCTGGGGAATTTCAGCCTGGGGGGGACAGAACACGGCTCCTCCCGTGGGCTGCCTGCCCCCCTGTCCCAGCCCCGGGGATGGCTGCTGGGGGGCAGAATGTGTCCCCATCCCATGGAGCAGAAAACCCCAGGCTCTCAGGCTGGCTCTGCTCCCCCCCCCCCGCTGTGTGACCCATGGGATGGCTCCTCTGCCTCCCCACCACCCAGCCTGAAATGGGGAGCGGAGACCCCCATGCAGCCCCCCAGGCTAATCTCAGGCTGGGGGCCTGACGTGTTATTTCTGCCCCCCCCGGCCTGGCACCGGATGTTTGATGCCAGCTGTTCAGAGCCAGTTTGCAACGGCCATAAACTGCAGCTTGGGGACAAAGCGCCGGGGGGGGGGGGGGGGGCACGGGGCCGCCCCGACCCAGCCCCTGGGGGATGCGAGCTGGCAGCTCTGGCCGGGCCCCAGCCTGGGGGGTTCCAGGCTGCTGGCGCGTGAGAGCCACAGGGCCCAGCAGTAGGGGGGAAGGCTCCCCAGGCTCAGCCTTGCCCTGGGCCCCACAGCGACTCCAGTGACGAGGAGACCGTGGGGCTGTGGCTGGGGGCCGTGCGGGCGCTGCGGGGTCAGGAGCAGAGGCAGCGGCTGCGCCAGCTGCTGAGACGACGCATCCGCCAGGCTGTGCGGGGCCACGGCTCCTGCCGGCGCCTGCCCCCGGAGCTGGCCCAGCGGGTCCAGGCCCAGCTGGAGGAGGAGAGCGGAGACAGTGCCGGGACCAGCACCCCCAGCCCCGGGCCAGCAGCTGCAGACAGCTCCAGGTGAGAGGCTGGGAATGGGGGGGCTGTTGAAGGACATAGGGCGTGGGGGGGCAGATCCAGGGCCCAGCGCGGCTGCTGTACGGGACCCATGCAGCGCCAGCACAGGCTGCCTTTTCGCCCCGTTCCTGACATCGCTGGCCCAGGTCACAGCCTGGCCTGAAACATGGGACGATTTCGATGGCGGCCGGGGGCGGCTGGGCCAGGGCTGAGTGGCCTTGGGACCTGACGCGGGGGGTCTCACCCCCACCCCACTGGGGCCTGGCTGCCCCACCCTCACGCCTGCCCCCTGGGGAGGGGGCGCTGGCCCCCTGGAAGAAGCAGAGCGGGGAGAGGCAACACACGGGGCCCAGCAGGATTGTGTGGGGAGGGGGAGCAGGGCCCCTGGGCTAGCCCCGATCTTACTAGCCCCACTCTCTGCCCCCCAGTGACCTGGACTTTGGCTACCAGGAGCAGCCCGAGGACAGCGAGGGGGAGGGAGGGACCCAGCCGGTGCCCAGCCCCCCGGAGCAGGGCGAGCTGGAGGAAGTGAAGACAATGCCAGACACCAGCCACTGAGGAATGCCAAGGAGATGACGGAGGGGGCCGATGGGGGCACTGGGCAGAGGGCCCTGCCCCCCAACACACAGCTGGCTTCGGGACAGAGACGGCGGGAGGGAGGGAGGGGGCAGCAGCGTCAATAAAGTGCCCTGCATCCCAGGTTGGTCTGTGCACCCAGCTCTCTGCCCTGAGGGGAAGGGCTGCAGGGCCGAGACACCCCCTCCCTCCCACGGCTACAAGGACAGGCCCTAGCGTCTGCAGCCCCCCATCTCTCTGCCGCCCCATTTACCCCCTGCCCCGCCAGGCGGCACTATCGACCCCACAAAGCCCCACCAAACCCCAGCCCTCGCCATGCAGCAGATCCACCCCACAGCAGGATGCGGCCCGCTCCCCCGGACAGACAGACAGACAGACAGACAGACGGGAGCGCGGAGGGTCCCTGCTTCTCCGTTTATTACCAAGCAGCCTTCATTTAAAAAATAAAAATAATAGCAACCGAAAAGCGCGTGCGGGGCCCGGCCCGGGGCCTGGGCCCGATCCTGGGCCGGCACCCGCGGATTCGATTCTTCGTTTGGTGTCTTTACACTAGAGAAGTTCAAGTAGCCGAGATTTCAAGTTCACCATAAGGCACTTTAAAGCCAGGCCAGGCCCTGCCTCCCCCCCCCCCCCCCCCGTGGCAAAGGCCGGCTGCGGGCCGGCAGACAGCGCTGGGACAGAATATATTACATCATCTCTTTAAATATAGATCCACTCTGGCGGGAGGCGAATGCTCCCGGGGCGCTGGCGGGGCTGGGGCTCTGCTGCCAGGGCAGACGGGGAATGTGCAAATGGCGGAGGCGCCCGGAAAGCAGCCAGGAAAGCCCCAGCTCTGGGGTGACCCAGGGGGCTCGTCTGCCTCCGCAGGAGGGTCTGGCCCCCAGCCCACGGAACGTGCCAGCTCTGCGAGGGGGGGCAGGGACCCCCAGCCCCTACCCAGGGCCACCTGCCCAAATAGTGCAACCAACAAAGCAGCCAGGAGTGCAGGGGCGAGCGGGGCTCGCCAGGGGAAGGTGCTGCTTGCTTCCTGGGGGTGTCGCCTGCAGGGAGCTGGGGGCTCCTCTGTTAAGGCATGGAAGGTGCGGGGGGGTGGGGGGGCCCTAGATTTGCGTTTCCCTGCAGAGGCCAGCTGGGGAGGGGGGGACTCGGAACCACCCCAGACAAGTTCCACAAGCTATTTACAATGGGGAGAGGCTCCACACGGGGCCAGGGGCACCAGCTCTGCCCCCGGGCACCAGGCACTTGGCCTGTGCCCAGCCTGGACATAAAAACAGACACAGCTTTAAAAAGCAGGGGCTGGTGGCCACGCAGGGGGGCGGGGGCAGCACAGCTCCCCCCAGCCCGCCCCACCAGGCGACCCCGCCGGTCACCTGCATCCCGGCTGAAGCCAGGCCCAGCCGCCCCTGGGCTGCGGCCGGAGCCTCGACGTGCGGCCACCAAGCCAGCCACAGCCCCAGGAGGGGGGCACTGAGATGTGTCCCCCCCTCCCGGCAGGGCCGGCCACGTGCACCAGGGAGGCCGCTAGGTGGCGCCCCACGGCCAGCTGTCACCGGGGCACAGCCCCGCCCGGCAGGGGGGGGTTCAAAGCACCGGATTCCCGCGGGGGGGGGCACCCGGCACAAACAGGTCCAGGTACAGCCTGTCCCACCCCCGGGGCTGGTGGCTCCCTGCCAGCTGGGGCGGTGTGGACGCGCGCCCCCCCCCACGCCAGCTCTGAGCGCCGGCGAGCAGGGAGGGCCCGTCCCCGCCCTCCCGGGGCAGCGCGGGCAGCCAGCCAGCCCCTGGCACTGCCCCCCGGCCGGGGGAGGGGCAGGGCGAGGCCCCCCAGCCTTTCATTGTGCAAATCTGCCAGGGGGAGTTTCCCCCTTTGCATAATTCAGAACAAACAGCGAGAGGGAAAACAGGAACAGAAACTTGGTCGTCAAGTGAGCCAGTGTGTGGGGAACAGCTTCCCTTCCCTTCCCTTCCCACCCCACCCCACCCCACCCCGCCAGCGGGGCCCGCCCCTCCCCGCGCTGGGAACAGAACCCAGGAGTCCTGGCTGCCAGCCCCCCGCCAGACCCCTCCCTCACCGACCCCAGGAGGCCTGACTCCCCTGCCGCCTCCCCCCCCCCCCCCCGATTCTAACCCACCAGACCCCCCCCCTCCACTCTCCTCCCCAAGCTGGGAACAGAACCCAGGAGTCCTGGCTGCCAGCCCCCCTCCCCTGCTCTAACCCCATCAGACCCCTCCCCTCCCCTAGGAGTCCTGACTCCCCTGCCCCCCCCCCCCCGCTCTAACCCACCAGACCCCTCCCCTGCCCCCCTTCTAACCCACCAGACCCCTCCCTCCTCGACCCCAGGAGTCCTGACTCCCTTACCGGCTCCCAGAGTGAGACACAAGGGGGGGAAGGGGCCCAGTTCACAGCCCCCTCTCTGGGGGGGGCTGGGAAGTGACCCCCAGGCAGCCCTATCTGGTCGTCTCACCCCCTCCCCCACTACGAGACCCGCATGCCCGAAAGCCCCAGAGGGCCATATTGCTTCTCACGCCTGCCCCCCCGCCCAGGGCAGGGCCCATCTGCTCCAGCTGGGGGCGCCACGATGCACTATCCCCAGGGGGCGCCCTGCCTGCGCCCCACCTGGCCGGGCACGGGCTCAGCCCGCTCCTGGGGCTCAGCACCCCCTGCCCCCCCCCGGCGGCTCCCGCCCCGGGCATAGTGCATCTGGTCTCCCGCGCCGGGAGGGCCTACGCGGTCTCCACAGGGACGGCCCCGTCCGGCCGCGGCCCCTCCTCCCCCTCCCCTTCCTCCTCCTCCTCCTCCTCCTCGTTGGGCGGGGCGGGCCCCCAGAAACGGGCCAGCGAGAGGCGCAGGTGCCCGTTGGACAGGTCGAGCCCCTGGGTGCCGGCGGGGGGCGGGGGCGGCTCGTCGCGCCGGCGCCGCCGCGTCCGCACCTCCAGGCAGTTCTGGCCCTTGAGGTGGCGCTGCAGGTGGTCGTCCTTGGCGAAGGCCTTGTGGCACAGGTAGCACTCGTAGGGCCGGGCGCCCGTGTGCAGGTGCATGTGGTTCTTCAGGTCGTAGCTGTGCAGGAAGCGGGCGCTGCAGTGCTGGCAGCAGTAGGGCCGCTCGCCCGTGTGCTTCCGCATGTGGATCTTCAGCTTGTCGTTCCTGCGGGGCAGGGAGCCCGTCAGCGGGGCCCCCGGATCTGCCCCCTGAGTGCTCCCCGCCCCCCACAGCCCCTACCCCAGCGGGTGCCACCCTCCGCCCTCGCATGGGAGCGAGTGGGCAGCTAGCCCAGGACCGCCGGGCCTCAGCACAGCTGCCGGGGGAGCTGGGTTCACTGGCGTGCAGGTGGAGGTTCCCACGCCCTGCCTGGCTCTCACCGGTGCCCCCTACCCCTCCCTCCACCAGGGCCACACATGCTTCCCCCCCCGGGACAGTGGGATGGGGGGACGCTGGGTGAAATGGGGTGTATGGAGGAGCACAGTGGGTGCAGGTGAGGGGGTGCACAGAGGTGGCACCAATGGAGTGAAGCTAGGGGGCAGAGAGGCAGACGGGGGGCACTCACCGGGTGAAGCGGACGCCGCACACCTCGCAGGCGAATGGCTTCTCCCCGGTGTGGGTTCGCATGTGCCGGGGCAGCTTGCCAGCGCCGTGGATGATCTTGTGGCAGACGGGGCACTCCTGGGGCATCTGGGAGCGGCGCTTGCGCACCAGCTTGTCAGAGCCGTCCAGGCCGGAGGCCAGCGACTCGTGCTGCAGGGAGCTCAGGTAGACCATGAGGTCCGGGTCGATGTGGTCCTCGTCCGAGCCGGCTTCCTCCGGGGACAGGGCCGGCTGGTAGGGGTGCGGGTAGGGGTAAGGGTGCGGTGGCAACTCCCCCTCCTCCGCCGGCTCGTAGGGCTGGGCCAGGCCCTCGGGCACAGGGGGCAGCAAGGGAGAGGGATCCCGGGGCTCGGGCAAGGGGCTGCCGTAGCCGTGGCCCTCAGCAGGCCCGGGGCCCGGCTCCTGGGCGTGGTGGTTGAGGCAGGAGGATGGGGCCTGCAGAAACTTGCGGGTTTTTTTGCTGCGGCGAGGGGCAGGGCGGGCAGGGAGCAGGGTGGCCCCGGCCCCGTCGGGCAGGGCGGCGAAGGCCTCCAGGTAGCGGCGCGCCCGCTCGCAGTCGCCGTCGTCGGGCCCGGGCGCCTCCCGCCCGCTGCCCTGCAGGATCTCCATGCAGGCGGCGATGACGCAGGGGATCTCCAGCAGCTGGGCGGCCTGCAGCACCTCGCCCATGTTGGCGCTGGTGATGGTGAGCGTGGCCGTGTAGGCGAACTCCAGCAGGGCGCCCAGCGCCTCGGGCCCCACGAAGTCCAGCTCGCACACCTCCTGCCCCGCGCCCGGCCTGGGCCCCGGCCCCGCAAACAGCTTCTTGAAGTAGCGGCTGCAGGCGGCCAGCACGGCCCGGTGGGTGCGGTACTCCAGCCCCTGCGTCTTGATGGTCACGTCGCACAGCAGGCCCAGCTGGCGCTGCTCGTTCAGGCTGCTCAGCAGCTCGCTGCTGTGCTCCGGGAAGGGAATGCCGATCAGGTCGTCCTCCGGGCTGCCCATCCTCCTCACCTGCGGGCACAGACACAGGCTCAGCCCCACAGCTGGGGGCAGAGGGCCCTGCCGCCCCCGGGACGTGGCCGGGGGGACCGCCTCCCACCCGGGGCCTGGACCCCCTCACCTGGCCTTTACCACCCCAGCCCCAGGGATAACCCTGCCGAGGGGGCAGCCGGTGCCCGCGGCCCCACAGGGCCCAGGGGAGGGGGGCAGCCCATGGGGCCGCATGGCAATGGGAGGGAAGGGAGCAGCCACTCAAAGGAAACTTCTGTGGTGAAAGCGTTAACTCTGCCGGAGCCGCCATGGGTCTGAGGAAACACCCCCCAGCAGCGCTGCTGCCGGTGCGGCGCCGGGGAGTGGGCGTGCGCCCCACAGCCCCCAGCAGGCAGATTTCTAGAAGAGATAACGCCGGCTCCGTGCTCCCACGACACCGATAACATCGCGCCAGGGCTCAGGCTGGTGCCAACGGCAGTGGTGGGGGGGGGCTGCGGGACCCCCAGGCAGAGAGCAACGTCTGGCACTGGGCAGGTGCACCTGAAATTCAGCTGCCCCCGCCCAGGCAGGGCTCACTGGACCCCTCGCACTACGGCCAGACGTTGCCGGGAAAGGTACGATCGGGGGGGGGGGGGGGGGGCAGCTCTCCCCCAGCCCCGGGGGGGAGGGGAATACATCTGCAGGTGGGGAGGGGTCCCAGAGGGCAGGGCAGAGGATGCACCTACGCTCCGGGCTTAGATTCACTCCTGGGCAAGGGCCCCCTGCCAGGAACCGGGGCCTCGTCTTCCCCGCAGCCCAGGCACCGCAGCGCCCACTCGCCGCCCCCCTCGGCGCGACCACACCAAAGGGGGAAATCTCAGCACGCAGCGTTTGAATTGGCACCCGGCGCAGGCGACATCCTGAGCCGCCACTCACAGCCCCCGGCGCCCTCCCCCCGGCACACGCCAGCTCCCCCTGCGCGGGCACCAGACCCAGCTGCAGGCCCCCCCAGCCCCCGGGCCGAGCTCAGAGTGGGTCACTCGCCCCAGATGGTTAGTCGGGGCTGGACTCCGGAGGTCTCTTCCAACCCTCACCTAGGGCTCTCTGGGCATCGCCTAGTGGGGAACGCCCCCGGCTCCACGCGGACCGGCTGCCCTCTGCCCCAGACACGAGGGTGCAGGGGCCCCGCGGAGCCGGCCAGGCTGGGCCCCAGGCCGCCTTTCCTGCCCGTCGCAGAGGAGGATCAGAGCAAAGACTGGGCCTGCCCCCGCGGTGGGGGGCCCTGCACTGGCCCCAGCGCAGCAGGGCCTCCCCCGCTAGCCAGGCAGGATCTACACAGCAGCAGGGCCACGAAGCAAAACCTCCCTGGGCCCGGGGCGGAGGGGGGAGGATTTCCACCTCTCCCCCCTGCAATCACCCAGGGCCACACGGCACCGGTGGGCTCCCTCCTGGGACAGGCGCTGGGCGGGTGCCCATAACAGCACCTCTGGCAGTGCCAGCCGGGAGCGCTGCACCCAGGCGGGGGAGAGGGCAGGAGCTGTGAACTGGGGGGGTTGGGGGGAGACGGGGGGGAGCAGGATCTGACTCCGCCAGGGGACTGGAGAGCGAAAGGCAGGGCTAGCCCTCGCTTCCCAGACCCGTCGGCTGTCAGGGGGTGGCACCAGAGATGGGGCAGCCTGTGCAGAACCAGGTCATTCCCAGACCTCTTGCCTGGGCACAGGAGGGGCAGGACGGCGCAGCAGCTGCCACGCCCAGTGCAGGCAGCTCCAGCCCCGGCAGCGCCTCCGTGGGGCCAGCCAGAGGGAGGTGGGCACTGGGCATGCAGCACGGGCACCACCCGCCTGCTGGGAAGGGGCTGCCTGGACTCTGCTCCTGTGCCTGGAGCCTGCCTGGGGAAGAGACGGGGCTGCATGGCTGTGGGGGGCCGTGAAGGGGGCCCACAGACCCCAAGACAAGCAGCGCCAATCAGGCCCCAGCACCCCCTCCCCGGCTGGGACACGACTGGGCTCCACCCCTTCCACCCTGCATGGACACGAGTCCAGGGGCAGCCCCCCCACCCCAGCCGCACTGCACCCCCCGAGAGCTCCACAGCCCCAGACCCGCCAGGGAACCAAACGGTGCCGGGGCAGATGGGACTCAGCCGAGGTCGCACAGAGCAGAGCCTGGGACAGAACCCAGGAGTCCGGGCACCCCCTGCCCCAGCACTCTGCACTGCGCGCTGGAGGGAGGGGCCGAGTGGGGCAGGGCAGCGACAGCCGTGGGGGGCTGTGGGGCAGAGCATAGCAATGGGGGGGGGGGGGGGGGAGTTCCGCTCCCAGCTGCTGTGCTCCGTCTCTGCGCAGAGGGCTGCTGGAGTCCTCCTCCCCCCGCCCTGCCCCACGCCAACGCCCGCCCTGGCCGGAGCACCCTGCCTGCACCCCGTGCACGGCTGCCAGTGGCGGGTGACGCCCCACTGCTGCTGAGCGATCGCGGCCCTGTGCCCCCAGCCGTGCGGGGAGGCAGGGGACATGCCCCCTCTTGCCCAGCTGGGGGAGGCGCGGACGGCGGCCACATGGCAAGCTGGCCCAGCCCCCCGTAGCCGCTCCCTGCGCTTGGGTGCCAGCCAGCTGGGGCTGCCTGCGGTGCAGGAAGGTGGGAACGGCTGCGGGGAGCTGCCCCTCCCCTCTCTGCCAAGCAGGATCGACCGGCCGGGCAGGCAGCAGCCTCCTCGCAAAGCGGGAGCGCGTCAAAGCCGGCACCCCGGCCTGCACGCCCCCAGCAAGGCCTGCCACCCACCCCGCCAGGGCACGGCCAGGGGCAGAGCAGGGTCTCAACCCCAGCTTCAGGTTTGGGCCAAGCCCCGTCCCAGATGCCCACAGAAGGGACGTGCCAACTACGCAGAGCCTGCTGCCCCCAGCACCCCGCCTGCCCCACTGCTGGGGGATGGGGCCTGTTCCCTGGAGCTCGCCCGTATGCAGCCTGGCTCTCTATTGGATAAGGGGGGAACTGAGGCACAGAGGGGGATGGGGACGGGTCCGTGGTCACATAGAAAGCCAGAGAGGGAACCCAGGAGTCCTGGCTCCCAGCCCCCCCCCGCCCTAACCCACCAGACCCCACTCCTCTCCCAGAGCTGGGGAGCGAACCCAGGAGTCCTGGCTCCCAACCCTGGGCCTTGCCCTCTAGGCCGTGGCTTCTCCCAGCAGCCTCGTGGGTTGGCGTTTCTCAGAGGTGCTGGATTAGGAGCAGATTAGCCCGGATTAACCCATCACACCCCACAGAGCCGACAAGCTGTGACAACACCCCAATCCGATTAGGGAGGGGATTAGCAACAGGAGATTTCACACACACCACATCAGCCCCGTTTGAGGGGTGAGCTGGACTTGGACATGCAGCTAGGGAGTAGTGGGGGGACCCAGGGGACCCCCTCCTGCAGCTGGGAGAGCCTCAGGGAGCCCTTCACCCAAAGCCAGAGGCGCAGACGGTCCCAGGGCCGGTGATGGGGGGGTTCGAGCAGGCCCTGCCACAGCAGAGAGCAGCAGCACACGGGGGGCCCAGCCGGCTCCGGGACGTGGCGCGGAGCTGGGGACACCAGAGCATCGGCAGAGGGCAGAGAGTGAAGCAGAAAGACTATGGGGGGTGGGGGCACAGGCCTGGGATAGAAGGGGGCTGTAGGCTGGGCATGGGGGCCACTGACGCGGGAGGGCAGGCCTGGGAGGTCCATTTCTCATCCCAGCAACCCAGGGACACAGGAATGTCCCGTCCCCCCCCAAACTGTTTTGCTCTCAGGAGCTACAGGAACCGTCACCCTGGTGCACCCCCCAAACACACGCACAGGAGGCCGCGCCCAGGCCCGTCCGTCACACTCACAGGCTCTTCCTGTTCCCACTGCTGCACCAGACGGCACCAGCCAGGCCATAGTGCTGCCCCTGCCTGGAACGGGCGGGGGGCTGCGACAGCCCCCGCCATACGGCCTGGGACCCCACTGGAAATCTCACAGCAGCCCCGAGCTGGGTGCAGTGGGACATGGGTGGGTCGGCACGCTCGGGGCTGCCCCCATCCCGTCCCCCTCCTCACAAGGGCCCTGCCTTTCGCTCTCCAGTGCCCTGGCAGAGCCAGATCCTGCCCCCCCCCCCAGCTCTCAGTTCACAGCCTCTGCCCCTCCCCCACCCGGGTGCGGCTCGGCCTGCGGGTGAGAGAGGCCCCCCCGCGCCTACGGCGCTTCCCACCCCACTGCCGCGCCTGCCCCATGGCCAGCACCGCAATGCTCCCCCCCCCCCCCACAGGGGACCCCCTGCTACAGTCCTTTGGCCCTCGGCCCAGGTGGCACCGGCTCCAAGGGCGCTGCCAGGCTGGGCCCTGCATCGCAGTGGGGAGCGCCCGCCGTTAGCATGCCACCTCTCGGGCCAGGAGGGCGAGGAGCAGGGCCCCAGCGGGCGTCAGCCTTGCACTGGGCTGGGCCCCGCTGAGCTGCGCAGCCGGGGCTCGGCTGCCTGGTGCCCCCGCGCTGCGCGACGGGCAGCTGTCAGCACACGGGCTGCATGGCTGTGCCAGGGGCAGGCTGGCCCAGTGGCTGGCGGGGGACTTTCCGTCACCCTGCTGCTGCGCTGTTCCTGCCCCCCCCCCAGCGCATCCTCCCCGCGGGAGCAGAGCTGCCATCGAGGCAGATCGAGAGCGATAAGCGCTGCAGCGAGGGGGGGGGGGGTCAGGTGTGTGGGTGCAGAGCGCAGCCCGGATATGCAGAGCGGACGCACGGCACAGCCCCCGCCCCACGGAGACGCCAGCAGCCAGGCCGCAGGCTCCAGCCCCACGGCAACACCTCTGAGACGCTTCCCCCCGCCCCTTCCATAGGGCCGTGCTGGGGCCTCAGCAGCTGGGGGGGGGACCTGGGCTCACCGCAGGGAGCCTGAGAAACAGCAACTCCCCCACCCCCTGCCCCGAGCACGGCCTGTTTGCCAGGGGGGCACAGCGGGTCGTGCCTGGGCAGGGATCCTGAAACCCGGCCCAGGCCAGGGGCGGCTCGGAATGACCCCAGGGAGGGGGAGAAGCAGAGCGCTACGTCCCATCCCCCCAGTTTCCTAGACCTCCTGGCTGCAGCACTGCCCGCAGCTCCCCACCAGCCCCCAGCCCCCCCCCACGCCGCGACTCATGGACAGCGCAGGCCTGTGCCACTGCGTCTGGGTCCGCACCGGCTGGGCAGAGCAGGGCAGCGGAGGGCGTCTGGCGGCTACGTCAGCGCCCGGGGCCAGCCTCGGGCCGGGTGATTTCACTCTTTCCAGCGCGGCGCGGCGCGGCCGGCTCTGGCACCGGAAGGCAGAGCCAGTGACGGTAACGAGGGGCCCGTTCCCAATCACTGCGGTGAGCTGGGGAGGAGGCAGCGCAGCTCCCCACGCCCACGGCTCCTCTCCATGCCACAGCAGCGCTGTGCCGGGGCCCAGCAGCCCCTGCGAGCGGGGGCAGCCTGTCTCCCCGTGTCCCAACAGGCCCCGGCCGTCTCCTCGGGTAACAGGGCCGCAGCCCCTGTGGAACAATGCAATCCCCGCGGGTCAGCCTGACACCGTGCGCAGCGCAGAAGCCAGCCCCACCCCGCCCTGTGTGTCAGCCACGCAGGAGAGGCCCTTGCGCAACTTTATGAGTTACCTGCCCTGCTTCACCTGGCAACCGGCAGGTTCCCAGGGAACAAGCCGCAGCCCAGGTCGGAGCCCTGCCCTCGGCACGGCGAGGGGCTGGGAGCCACCTGGCGAGGGCACGGCCCAGCTGCTGGCTTGGCTCAGCTCCTCCTCGCTCTCAAGGCCCTTCATGCGATGGCGGGAGGGGGGGCAGACGACACACACGACACGCAGGGTCCCTGGGAAACCCTTCCTGCCGCGGCTGCCTCCAGCTGCTGCATCTCCAGCTGGATACGCGGCATCCAGCACAGGACTAGGCAGCAGGGCCCTGCGTTACTGAACAGCCACCCCTCCCCACCCCAGAGGCAGCTGCATCTCAGCGCCAGGCGAGGGATGGCGGGGCACCTCACAGAACCACAAACTGCCATCCCCAGTCACACCGCAGACTGCGTAAGATGCAACAGCAGCTGCCCCCTCCAGCCGCCCCCCGATGTCCTGGGGTGCATCACCTCGCACTAGCTGTGTCCAGGGCCCTGCTCCAACTGCCACGGCAACCCAGAGAACAGCGCGAGCCCTCTCCTGCCAGGAACATGCACCCTTCCCAGCACTCACCCTGCCAGCCGGAGAGCCCTTCCTTCCAGCCCTGCGTAGAGGAGCCCTCCTGCCCGGGGCTCCCAGCCCTCCCCGCGGGGCCCTGTGATTTAACCCGCGCCAGGTGGGGACCCTTCAGGGGGGAACCAAATGCCCCCGTTGCTGGTGGAACATGCAGCGGCTGGAGGAAAACACCCTCCACCCCGGGCCAAGAAGCCCAGACTCAGCAGCTGTGCCTGTTCTAGTTGAACACGAGCGGGCGGGAGGCTGGGAGAGGGACGCTGTCGAGGGACTTCACAGCCGCACTGGGAAATGTGAGTCACCGGGGAGGTGAGAGCAGCTCTAACCACTGGGACCTATTTCCCACCCCCAGAGCTGGGGAGAGAAACCAGGAGTCCTGGCTCCCAGCCCCCCACTGCTCTAACCCACCAGGCCATAGTGGGACAATTTCCTACTGAACGCAGAGTATTTGGGGTGCGGGAGAAGGGGGGGGCTCAGACCAGGGACCCCAGATTACCCTGCTCCCCTCAGACAGCCCCCCTCCCGTGGGCTAGCAAACTGGTGTTGATCTGCGGCCTCACCCTGGGCCCCGCGCAGCCCCCCCGGGGCTCAGAGATGCCTTCGAAGAGCTGCAAAAATGGGCCATTCGGCCACATTTCCCTGAGCCCTGCTGGAGCTGCCCCGGCACGGCCCAGCCCGGCCCGGCCCTTGCCAAGTTCACACGGAGTCTGGGGCAAACCCACGAACCCCGCCAGGCTGGCCACGCAGGGCAGGCCGTCGCCCCAGCTATCCCTGCCCGGTACGTGAGTGCTGAGGGGAGTTTGCCCCACGGGGCTGCCCCATCTGGGGAAGGGGAGAGTCTAAGGGGGGGGAACCAGTTAACCCAGAGCCTCTCCTGCGTGAGTGGCTGCCAACAGGAGGGGGGACGCAGCCAGCTTGTTGCTGCTGAGATCAGAAATTAACCCCCCCAGAGCCTGCCCCATGGCGGGGTGAGGGGGTGCTGCCATGACAGTGCCTGGCGGCCAGGCCGTGGGGCTCCCGCCGTGCGCACAGGCAGGGGTGGGGGGTGAGCAGGCGCTGCTCTTTGAAAAACAACGAACACACAAGAAAGGAAATGGTTTTAAACAAAGAGGAAAACAAAACCCACCCACCCCATGGCGGGCGGGGGGGGGAAGGAGCCCCACGGCGAAGGGGGGGGTTGTGTGACCCCCCCCGCCTTCTGCTCAGCACTCTGTCAACTGCGGCAGGAGCTGACTCTGCGTCAACCTCCGAGTTCAACTCCATCTATCACATCCTGCCCCCAGGGCCCCCAGACCCCCCGCACAGAGCACAGCCATGGACCCCCCCCAGGTCCCCCACACACAGAGCACAGCCATGGACCCCCCCAGGCTCCCTACACACTGAGCACAGCCATGGACCCCCCCAGGCTCCCTACACACTGAGCACAGCCATGGACCCATCCCCACCTCCCAGGCCACAGCCATGGGGCCACAGATGCCCCACGTACACACACAGGGCACAGCCACGGGCCACGAACCCTCCCCCCACACAGAGGGCCAACCCCCCCCAGCACAACCATGGGGCCATGGATCCACCCCCCAGCACAGCCCAGCCACGGGGCCACAGACCCCCCAGACAGAGGGCACATCCACATGGTCCCCCTTGCCCCAGCCCACACGGGAGTGGTGATGCAGGGGACAATTCACGTCTTTCCCTGCTCCTTTCCTGGGCTATGGAGTGCGGGACCCACGCTCCGTCAGCCCCACGGAGCCAGGGCAACCCCCCACCCCCACTGCTCCCAGGCCGGGCCAGACGCATCCTGGCTAACCCAGACACCAGAGCAACCCCACCCCAGGCCCAGCATCAGGGAAGGGGGAGCCCCTTCCCCCCACGGCCATGCTGGCTGCGCAGAAGGCTTTGGGGGGGGAGGGAACCAAGCAGCAAGGCCCCCCCAGAGCCATGCCCCCAGTGCACTAGCCCTGTACCTTCATTCCCAGCCCACCCCCAAACGCAGGGCTCCAGCAGTGCCCGGGCAAGAGGCACCCAAGGGGGGGCAGGTCCAGCCCAGCCACCGGTGACCGGGCAGAGCCTGGGCCTCAGGAGCAGGCCCCTACATGGGGGGCAGCTCTGCCACTGGGGTCACCTTCCCCCTCGGATCCAGCATCAACCCACCATCGTGCCAGGGGCCTCGGCTCTGCCCGTGGTGCCCGGCAGAGACCAGGCAGCTCAGCTCCCCCGGGGCCTGCACGCCCGCCCCTCCCCACGCAGGGCCGGCCTGCCCAGCACCTCCAAGGTCTACAAACCACCCCCCGGCTTCCCCAGGGCCCACAAAGGACCCCCAGCAAGGCCAGGCTGCTCCCAACCCCCGGCCTGTGCTTCTTCCCCCCCTCCCCCCCAGGGCAGAGCTGACCCCCCCATCTCCCCCAGGCCTAGCACCCCCCCGCAGGCCTCGCTTAGCTCGTCCCATGGGCTGAGGGTCTTTCTGCACAGCTCCCTGCCTCCGTCCCCTCCACCCTCGGGGACCCCGGGGGCTGGCAGCCCATTGCCGCTGGCACATCCTGCCCCAGGCGGAGAAACGGATCCTCCCCCCCACCCCAAAGGCAGCACCCCACAGAAAGGCAGCAGCGCGCACGGCAGCCACAGGGTCAGGGGGGGCAGCCTGACCCCGAGGCCACCAGGCTGAGAGCTGGACCCCGGGCCCAGCCCCGCCACAGCCTCCTGCTGGCACCCCAGGCCAGCCCCAGCTCTCGGGACCTCAGCTCCCAGCTGGTTCCCTCCCTCCCTGCCAGACCCACAGTGGATCCCGAGGCTCAGATGTGTGGGGAGGAAGCTAGGGCGGAGCCCCCACCTCCACCAGGAACGCCTGCCATGCTAGCAACGGCCTCAAAGGGACCCGACCATGGCACAGCCGCCCAGAGCCCACGGGCAGCGTGCCCCCACGGCACAGAGCAGAGCGGGCTGAGCCCCCCGGACAACCCAGAGCGGGCACGCCCAGCCGTTCGCCGGGCTCTGCTCACCCCATCGCCCGGGACCCCTCACCTCACTGTGCCGGCGCGGCGAGCCGGTGCGGCTGGCTCTCGGCGCGGCGCGGCGGCTGGGAAGGCAGGGCTCTGTGCGAACCTGGCCCCGCTCTGCTCTCGCTCCCACTTCAGCTCCCATCCCACCTCAAAAGGAGTCAACGCCCACACCCCGGGTCACGCACCTCCCAGCCCGCTCCCCAGAACACAGCAGCATTAACCCTTCGGCAGCCGGGGAGCCAGGCCCGCCACAGGTGGGACAGCCCCCCAAGAGAGGAAATTCCCGGCGCACCAGGCTGACGCGTCAGAGCACCCGGGGAGAGGCACAGCCGGGGGAACCCCCCGCCCCACACGCCGGCCCCGCTGGGGAAGGGAACAGGGGTGCAGAGGCCATCGGCTGTCCCCGGCCCACCGTCGCATGGTATCACTGCCATCCTAGCGGGGTCCCTGCTCCCGTGGGCTGGGCTAAGCCAGCGAGCGGCAGCCTGGGAAAGGGCACCCTGCTTGGAAGGAGACTCAGCTGCCGGCCTCCACGCTGCCGGCTCCCAACCTGGGCTCGCCTCGGGCAGCATCACCAGCAGAACCGGGCTCAGTGCTGTGTGCTGCAGCGTGCCCGGCCGGCCGGCCGGCCCCACAGCCACCCCAGCCCTCTCGCACCAGAGGGACCTGGCCTGACACGTGCCAGTGAAAGACTGGGGCTGGCAGCTCACCCACCCCGCCCAGTGTCTGCCCGCAGGCCCCCAGCACCCGTGTGCAGGGCAGGAAGGCGCTGGGGAGCGTCTGGGCCATGGGGGCTCCTGCATTCCCCTGGGCGCGGCGTTCAGGAGGACCAGCACCCACTAGCGTCGCCACATAGGGTGGGGAGCGGGACAGGCTCCTGGCAGAGCCGCACAGCCAGCACGTCCCAGGCAGGACCTGCGCACCGTCCTGGCCCCAGGCGGGGCTCCCCTGGGGCAGCCAGGCCAGGTGGAGCCAGTCATCAGACAGACTCTGCCAGGCTCCGGTGCAGCAGCGCCAAGCAGGGCAGCGCAGCCCGAGACGTCCCTCTGCTCGGCTTCACCCCTTCTCCTCTGCCGCCCCCTCGGCCCAGCCCCCCACTGCTCTGCACCCACACACTGCGCCCCCTCCCCGCCCCCGGGTGCACGACTGCTCCAACCCCCTGGGCAGAGCTCGGGGCCCGCCGCTGGCTGGACCGATTCCTGGAGGTTTCAGCACCTGACCTGACCCTTCGCGGGAGAGAAATTTGTAATTGGTGGAGACTCCCGGACCACGCTGGAGCTGGTGACCCCAGCAGAGCTGCAGCTTCTCGCAAGGCCCCCCCGCCGCACCCCCAGCCCAGCCAGCTCCCTGCGCCCTCCTGCAGCACTCACTGGGCCCTGGTCTGCACCACCCCAGCCCAGCCAGGCACAGGGCGCAGGGGAGCGCGCCAGGGGCCTGCGCTGCCCAGCCCAGCCGGGCGTTGCCATCCCCAGGGAACACGGCAGGTCGCAGGAGCCGGGAGGGGCACTCGATGCCACCCGCTCAGGAGCCGAGCAGCAGCAGGGCCCCCCCGGCCCAGCCTGGGCCCATCACAGCCTGGCTCGGTCAGGGAGAAGCCAGGCCCTCCCGCAGGGGGCGGGGGGAGCGCTGCACCCGCTGCTCGGACAGGCTGGGGGGGTGAGAGGCCAGCAGAGATGGGGGCCAACATCAGCTTCCCCCCCCCCCCCCACTGCCTCCCCCACGGAGTCCATGCTCACACCACGGCCAGTTCCCAGGAACGCTCAGCCCCCCCACCCTCCCTCCAGCAGCGCTGGGGGCCCATGGCAGCCAGAAAGGGGGGGCACACAGCCCCCCAGGGCAGGGGAGGAGACACACCGAAGACCCCTCCATGCCAGGAACATGCCAAGCGCAAATCCCAGAGAACAACTGCCCTGCTACTCTGCACGGCTACAGAGCGGGCAGCCGGGGCCGTGGGCATTGCATTGCCCCCACCACACTGACCCCCCCCAGACTGCACCCACCCCCACGTCACACCCCCCCCCCACTGTTCCTCCATGCCTCGCTGACCCCCCCCAGGCCGCACGCACCCCCCGCACTGCACAACCCTCTGGCACCCCCCCCCGTACGCTGCCCCTGCCCCCCAGCAGGCAGGTGCGGAAGCCGAGCCATGGCCAGGGAACACCCGCAGGAGCAGCCCTGACGCTGGGGTGTCCTTTTGTGACGGCTTTAAAGGGGCCTGGGTCCCAGAGGGGCCACATGCCCCGCTGGAGTCAGAGAAGCTGGTGAGTGTCGGGCCCCTTTAAGGCATTTGGAGGGGTGCCCCGGCCCGACCCCCAGCCACGCCACATCGTGGGGGTCCAGCTGCCACAGAGCGAGGCAGGGGCAGACCGGGGGCAGGACAGGAGTCGGGGGCAGCTGGGGAGGGAACGGAGCCCAGTGCCACCCACACGCCTCGCCCAGCCTGCCTGGCACCGAGCCCCAAGCCGGGGGCAGAGTGCAGCCCCCTCCCCCAGCCCAGCCCGGGCCTCGCAGGCTCAGTCACGCCACCAGCCCGGAGCAGAGCAGCCGGTCTGGGCGCCGCGGTGGGCAGCGCCCCGAGGAAGGGAGCGAGGCACCTGCCCTTTGCCCCTCTGAAGGAGGGGCCCCGCTGTGCCAGGCAGCCCCCCCGCCCAGCTGCGCCAGGTGCTAAGGGCAGGAGATAAGGGGGGCGAGGCGGGCAGGGAGGGGCACGGTGCAGGGAGCTGCATGCAGCCCTGAGTCAGGAGGATGGTGCTGGTGGCGAGGCCCTGCCGGGAGTGAGTCACCGGGACGTCCCGCCCCCGCCCCCCAGGGGTGTCGCAACGTCCCACTTTCAGTCAGCAGCGCAAGCCACAAACTGCTCCTTGTCACTGCAGGAAGGGGTCGCCGCGGGGGGCACGGGAGCCAGTGGCACCCGCCAGGCTGGGCAAACACAGACAGGCTCCCCCTGCCCCCTGAGCCAGGCCAAGGGACCCAGGCGTCCTTGGAGGCAACGCTGCCGGGGCGGCTGCCCGGCGTCAGAGACGGCCATACCCGTCCCGTCTCCCCACGCCAGCCTCAGCCTGGACCTGACTGCAAGGCCTCAGACAGTCTCACCCCACGGCTGCCCCACAGTGCCCCCAGCGCCCGCCACGGCTCTGCTCCCAGCACGCCCAGGGACCGCAGGGTGTGAGCCCTCCCTGCCCGGGGGGCAGTGCCCGAGGAGGGGGTTACCGCTCCTTCCATGGCGCACGGATGTCAAGACCCACCTAACCAGAGCCCCCAGCAGGGCAGGGCATCCCAGGGCATCCCTCCCCCAGTGATGGCTACAGGTGCCCAGCGCCCTGAGGAGCGGCCCCTTATGGCCACGGGCTGCAGACAGCTGCCTGTCTGGGCCTGGGGCTCTGAGGACAGATCTGTCCATCCCCCCCACCCCCCCGAGACGGCTCCTCCATGCCCAGCCCCAGAGTCCTCTCTGAGCACCCAAGGAAGGGGCCAGTGGGCAAGGGCCAGCCCTGGTGCCATGCCTGGGGAGAACTTGCCCAGCCAACTCCACAGCATCCAGGGGGAAGGGTCCCCCTCTTATTTACCAAGGGCCTGCCCCCCCCAGTCCCCTCCCCCAGCAGGCTACCAGGTGCACCAGGCTGCATTGCATGCTGGGACTTGTAGTGTCCATGTGTTGCACCAGCAGGGTCCCAGTGCTAACCTTCGGGACAGGCCCTGCCCCGGGGGTCACACCAAGGGCTAACTAGGGCACGGACCCCTTGTGGGCGGCTCAGGGCAGCAGCATGCCGGGGGGGGCAGGGCCATGGGGCGTGACATCCCTGTATGGGGCTCTGACCCCAGGGGGAGCAAGGTGTGGAGGGGACCCCACATGGGCCTGTGCAGAGGAGAGGGGTTCCAGAGGCAAGCCCCACACCCACTGCCAGGCTCCAACAAGGGGGCACCGCAGGGCAGCGATGGCTCTGGGGGGCAGCCGGCATGGGCAGCAGGAGCTGCGGAAGGAAGGAGTTGCTGAAACGCAGCCGATGGGGGAACAGGAAGGAAATATTAAACAGCAAAAAACCCCAAACCAGAGGGAGATGAACCCAGGGCGTGAGTCCCGGAGGCGGGGCACAGACACCCGCCCCCCAACCACTGCTGGGGGGAGGGGGAGAGACCAGCTCGGCCTGTCTCAGCACCAGGCCTGTTTTCCCGAACCCTGGGCAGGCCAGTGTGGGGCAAGGAGAGAGGAGCCGGCACTCCTGCAGGGGGGCAGCACCACAGCAGCCCAAGGGCCATGGGCCTATGGAGGCTTCCTCCCATGGGGGTCACGCCACGAGGCCTCTGGAGGGGGACCTGCTACTCGCTGCATGCCACACCCCACACCCCCCCAGGCCCTGGGGGCAGCATGCCTCCTAGCACAGAGCAGGGATCCCTGCCCCACCCTGGAGAGCGCCGGCCACCCCCTGCCCGGCATCACCCCGCCCCCCCAGCTCACCCCCGGGCAGAGCAGAGCAGAGCAGAGCAGAGCAGAGCACAGGGCAGCTCCGAAGAGTGAGACGCAGAAGAGGCTGGCTCGGCGCGGCCCCTCGGGGAGGGCAGAACGGGCACAGCGCAGCTGCCCCACTCCGAGACCCTGCCGCTGCCTCCAGCCAGCCTGGCCCCGGACTAGAGGGTTAAATCCTGCCCCAGGCTCTGCCCCCAGCCAGCCAGCAGCAGCCGCGCTCTCCCCTGGGCTCTGGCCCCCCAGCTCCCGGCCCTGGGGTGGGGGAAAGGATCCTCTCAGCTCCTGCTTCCCTCCATGCTCCCCTAGCAGCTTCCCCACCCAGCCCAGTGTAAACAGTCATGGGAGCTGCTTGGAGGAGGGCCAGCCCGAGCTGTGGGAACAGGCAGGGCAGGTCCCCCGGGCAGTGCCAGCCCTCAGCCTGGCACCAGGTGGGAGCAGCGTGCCAGCTGGCCCACGCTGGGGCCCCGGAGCAGCGCAGGGAGCCGGGGCAGATCACAGCCCAGCCGGCCCCACTGGCCCTGCCCTCACACCAGCATCCCTCCAACACCAGCAGCACAGGGGCCCAGGGAGCAGCCTGGCCTGGCTGCGGAGCACAGGAGTGGGGACCCCAGCCCCCCAGACAGGGGCCTGCAAGCCAGGAGCCCCTCCCCCCTCCAAGTGCGAGCACCACGGGGTGAGCGCAGCGCGGGCCATTCCCCAGCCAGCTCCACGCGCAGCTCCCAGGGGAGGCAGGGCCCCACCGACCAGTCCCCAGACCGTGGGGCGGGGGTGCAGAATCCCCACGCGGAGGGGGCTGCAGGGCCGCAGGGTGCCCACCCTCCCTCCAGCACAGCCAGAGCTACGGACAGCAGGCGTGGGGGCCCTGCACGGTGCCCAGGCCAAGCCGATGAGCCGCCCAGGAGAACAAGGGCTGCCCCCCACGTCCCCAAACAAAAATAGCCCGGCTTCCGCCCCCAGGCAGCTGCCGAGTGTCCGCCGAGCTGCACCTGAGGCGGCCAGACGGGGGTGGGCGGCTCTAATCCCCAGCCCCACAGCCTGGAACAGAGGCGCAGAACTAGGCCACCGCCAAGATCCCAGCCCCACCCAGCCCAGCGCAAACCCTCCCACGGCCCACGCAGCTCCGGCTGCCAAGCCAGCGCCACGGCTCGGCTTCCACACCCGTGCGGGCAGCGCTGCCCCCCCAGCCATGGGGGCTCGGGAACAGCTCCCCACGGCTCTGGGCAGGATGCAGCCGCCATTCTGCACTGGGGGGTGCGGAGAGAACGTCACAAGGGGCAACTGCACCGTAGTGCTGCCCCCCGGCACTGGGGCCAGCGCCGACTGCCAGGGAGAGCGCCCCCACTGAGCCCCACGCCGCAGCACAGCGCCCCCCACTGATCCCCCCCCCCCGCAGCACAGCGCCCCCCACTGAGCCCCACGCCTCCCCGCAGCACAGCGCCCCCCACTGAGCCCCACGCCTCCCCACAGCACAGCGCCCCCCACTGATCCCCTCCCCCCCGCAGCACAGCGCCCCCCACTGAGCCCCACACCTCCCTGCAGCACAGCGCCCCCCACTGAGCCCCACGCCTCCCCGCAGCACAGCGCCCCCCACTGAGCCCCACGCCTCCCCACAGCACAGCGCCCCCCACTGAGCCCCACGCCACAGCACAGCGCCCCCGGGAGAGTGCCCACCACTGAGCTCTGCCGTCCAGGCTGCAGACTCATCTCCTCCACAATCCCACAGGCTTCTCCTGCTCACCCTCCTCCCCATCAGCCCCTCCAAGTCAGGCCCCACCCACCCACCCAGCATGTGCAGGGTTAATTACTGCTAATTGGGCAGGGATTCTAATGCCTTTGCAGCACCCTGAGCACCTGGGGGGGGGGGGGGGGGTTACAGCCAATGCTGCTGCTGGGCTGGGCTGCCCCCACCGGCTCTGGGGTGGGAGGCAGGGCCACAGGAAGGCGTGGTCCGGTGCCGAGCGATGGGACCCCCAGGCTCTGCTCCCCCTTGCCAGCAGAAGCTCCCAGTCCTGGAAGCTCTGTCTGCCAGCACTGGGGGCCTTAGCCTGCTTCCTCCCAGCCAGCTCAGACAAGGCAGGTCTCCCCAACACCTGACAGCTGGTGACCCCCAACCCTGGAGATGGGGACGCCCAGTCCTTCACACTAACTCCCCCCTCCCACACACACACACACACACACACACACACACAGGGGCAAAGCCCCTGCTCCCCCCAGCAAAGCCAAGCAGCTGGGCAAGGAGCAGAGGGGCCCAGGGTGATTCCAGTGTCTGATCAGTTCCAGTCTGGGCGTGGGGGGGGAGGATCCACGGGGGGGGGGTGTGTGGAGCACAGAGCCATTGCACAGCTCAGCCAGCAATGCCTGGATACAGGAGCTCCCTCCCTGGGGGTCAGCCGCCAGCTCCGCACAGCCAGGAGCCGACAGGGGGCTTGGGTCAGACTGGCTCAGCCCCCCGAGGGGCCGTGCCCCCAGAAGTACTCACCACGCTTGCCAGGCACTGCCCATCAGGCTGTGCACACCCTGAGCGAGCCTGACCTACTTCTCCTTCCGCATCACCTGCTTTCATTTTCCCTCCCGCCGCTCGGTGCCCCCGCCCACCTGCCCGGGGAAGCCGGCCAAGCCACGCCAGCAGCTCCCTGGGGACGCGGGCTCCAAGGCCCAGCAGCCCGCGAAGGTGCCAAGAATGCTCATGGGCAGGGCCGGCCGTGGCTCGCGCCGGGACACCGTGAGCGGCTCAGCGCCTCCCCGCAGGAGCTGAAGGTCACCAGGCGTGGGGGGAGCTGGCGCGGCAGGAGGGGACAGTGGTTCCCTGGGTTCCCCGAATGGGCACCGGGCACCTCCTGCTGGCGGGGTCTCCTCCTAGGGCGAGGGGCCTTAAAGCCACCATGTCACTGGCTGCGCGCTAGCCCCTGCAGCGGGAGCGACCCCCAGCCGGCCAGGTTGAGACCCAGTGCCCGGGGGGGGGGCGGGGGGTTGTCTGCAGGACTTCAGACCCCATCACCGGCCCCTGGAGACCCTCTGTGGGCGCCTCGCCCCCAGCACACCCCATCTCACTGCAGCCAGGGAACACCACGCGACGACCCAGCAGATCCACACTCAGATCTGCCCCACACGCCAGTCCTGAAACCCCCCCCACGCCAGCCCCTCCCCCAGCACATCCAGGTTACTATGGCAGGCCCCGAGGTGCAGCTGGGCTCCCCAGCGAGCGCCACCAGCAGCGATTTCTCTGTGGTTTCATCATCCAGCCCCTCCCGCTCAAGGAGAAGTTCCTGGCTGGGCGCTGCAGCAGCCCCCGCTCTCCAGAGCCCCACCCAGTAACCAGGGCCCAGAGCCGGCCGGCCGCGCCGCGCCATGCCATGCCATGCCACGCCCGCTGCACCCCTCCCACAGGCCAGCGGCTCCATGCCCCCTCCCCAGGTGCAACCCACACAACCAAGCCAGGCAGGACAGACTGGGTCGCATCGGCACCTCTGAGACTGTCTGTGCCAGCCCCTCGGAACATCCCTCTTCACAGCAGGGCTTCTCTGCTGCCCCTTGCCAGGCCCCGGGACCCCCCCCGTCTCACATCACATCAGGGGGTGGGGGTACAGCTCCAAGTCCCAGTGCTCAGCATCCTGCGGGATACAGCCAAGGCTCCCGGCCTTACCACACCCCTGCCCCCAAACGCCGACCTTGGAGCCTCCCCAGAGCACTGCCAGCACGGCACAGCCAGTGCCCGGGAACACACCAGCGTGGGGCCAAGCGGCGCAGCCTGCCGGCCTTACCCCCAGCGCTCGCACCCCACCAACCCTGGGGAAGCCCCACCCCATACAGCTGCCCACGTCCCTCTCCACCCCATACCTGCCTCTGCACATGGCCAGACACCCACCCTGCACAGCCAGCGGCACCTCCCGCTTCGGCCGATGCGCAGGCTGCAGACAGCCCACCTGCCCCCCAGCCCAGCCCACCTGCCCCCCCCCCCCCAGGCCTTCCAGCACCGCCTTCGCCACCACACCACCGTTCAAGCTCCCCAGCCCCTCCCTTCCCACCTGCTGACACGTCCCCAGCCATGCCCCCACCAGCCCGCTTCACACACCGCCCCCCGCCCATTCCACAGCTCTCTGCCCATGGGTGCCAGCCAAGTGATGGGCCCCGCAGGGGGCCCCATGGGGTGCAGCCATAGGTCACTGCCGGGTCACCCTTGGGTGGCGAGCTGCCTGAGGCAGGGCCCTTGCCCTGCTGGACGAGCAGGCAGAACTCGGAGACGCCTCAGAGTGCAACAGCCTGCCCCACTCTGAGCTGCAGGTGATTGCCTATTAGGGAGGGGGAAACTGAGGCACGGAGCCAGGAAGGGACTCGCCCAAAGCTGCAGTGTCAGAAGCAGAGCTAGAAGTAGAGCCCAGGAGTCCTGGCTCCCAGCCACCCCCCACTCTAACCACTAGACCCCATTCCCCTCCCAGAGCCAGGATAGAACCCAGGTGTCCTGGATCCCAGCCATGAGCAGGATCCATGTGCCAGGGGGCGGCCCTGGGAAGGTAGATCCCAGCAGGTCAAGGGTAGCCTCAGCCCTGAGACAGCAGCTGCTCGTCATCGTGCTGTAGCCCAGACAGTGCTGGGAGGGTAAATACGCACCCCACCCCCTGGGTAAACACCGTGACTGGGGGCGACTGGCCTGGGTGGGAAGAGCTGCAGAGAGGCTGGGCACGCTCAGGGCAGAGTCCAGCAGTCAGAGCAAGGTGAGAGTGAAGGCAGGGCTGCTCCCCGGTGGGCAGCACCACGTACAGCACCAGCGCCCAGCTCCCGGACACCTCCACTGAGCGGAGTCTGACCCAGATGCCCCAAGAACCCCTGGGCCAGACCCGTCATCCGGGGATACATAAGTGTTAACGAGGGCGGGGGGGGGGAATTACCCCCATCCACTCAGGAACAGCCTCAGGTGACATTTACATTGAGCCTTCCCACCCAGAGGGAAAGCTAGAACACAGACGACATTTACTGTAGGCCCTACACAAACAAAGCAGATCACGTGTGCCAAGCGAGGACCAGGGGAGGGACTTTGGTTACACGCAGGGCCTAGACCAAGTGTCACAGGCCGTAGTCGGAGTCTCTCCTGGCAGGATAGATTATGGTGACATCACACAGTCCCCCCACGCTCTCGGGGCCCACAGCGCTATGGGGCAGGGTGGGCTCCGGGACAGCTGGCCACCCACTTGGGCCACCCACTCGCCATCGGCGCACGCAGGGCGCTTGAGGTCAAGGGGCCCCATGCCCAGCAGGACGCAGAAAGGGGGTGAGCACAGGCGTTTGTTACTATAGGGTCGCACACCAGACGGAGGTAAACAGAACCCAGGACGGGCTGGAACAGCCGGTCCTCCCTCCGCCGCTTACCCAGCCGTGGGGGCTGGGGGGACGTGGCCAGGAAGAGCCATGACGCCTGAGCAGGCACCCAGCAGCAGCCCTTCAGCCCCACAGATAGCACGTGTGGGGTGGGGGTTACGGTTAGCTCTCACAGACAGCCCCCTCCCCCTTTGCCCCCCTCTGGACACAGCACACGGGCCAGGTGCTCCAAAGCAGGAGAGGTTCCCCGCCCCCCCAGTTCGGCCCAGTAGGAGCCGGACTCCCCCCCCAGAGCAGCCCAGGGGATGCGAGGAGTAATCCTCTCCTTCCGCCTGGCACCTTGCCCACCCGCAGCTTCCAAGGAAGCCAGCGGCCTGGCGACGTGTCCACATTCGCCGTAACTTGCCGCCCCCCCCGGGGCGCCCTCAGCATTTCCATCCATCGCCCGGCTCTCAGGGGCCTCCCTGGCACGCGGGAGGGGGGGGGACAGCGCCCAGAAGGGCCCGGACCAGCCCGGGGCAGCCGGTTACCTGGCCCAGTGGGTCGGGAGCCAGCGGCTGAGCGGAGTCTCTCTGGGGAGCCGCCACCAGCCCAAAGGGCACCGAGGGGCTGGCAGGGCAGGGCAGGGCAGGGCAGGGCCCGGGCAGGGGGAGACACTGAGCCGGGGTCTCTAGTCCCCAGGGCCGGGCACACCCGCCCTGCCACATACCCAACATTTTACCCAGCCCCCGCCCCTGCCCGTCCCGCGCAGCCCACCCCAGGGGGGCCGGGGGCGCCGCTCCGCGGAAGAGCGGACGGGACCGCTGGGTCCCCGACGCACCTGGCGCGGTCCGCGGAGGGCCGGGAGCTGGGCCGGGGGTGGCACGGCCAGGTGACAAGGGGGGCCCTGGCGGGCTGGGGGCGGCCGGTCCCCCCCGGGGTCTCCGAGCGGCCGCAGGACTCACCGGTGGCGCGCGGCTCGGGTGCAGCAGGGGGGCTCGGTGCGGTGCGCTGCGCTGGGGGCCGCCTCTCGACGCCGGGGCCCCTGGCTCTGCCCCTGCCCGTGCCCGCCCCTGCGCCCCGCCCGCCCCACCGCACCTGTCCCGGCCCGCCCCGCCCCCCGCGGTCCCCACCTGGCCTGCCCCGCCCCGCCCCCACCTGGCCTGCCCCCAGCGCTCCCCCAGCCCAGCCCCGCCTCGCCGCAGCCTGGCCCCCCGGCCAGCGAGCAGGGCGGCCCCGCCCCAGCATCTCCCCGGCCCTCCCCCCGCACCCGGCGACCAGGAAGCGCCCTCCCCCCGCCCCAGCTCATTGGGCAGGGGGTGGGGTCCCAGCCTCTCATTGGCGGGGGGGGCTGCCCTTCAGCCCCCCCGACACACCCCTCGGGGAGGGGGGAGGAGCTGGCGGGGGGGGGCAGAGTCTGCAGCGGCTAAGGCCCCCCCGGCTAATGGGTGTCTGGAAGCGGCAGCGCGCCGGGCCGGAGACCCCCTGCGGGGGCGGGGGCCGGGAAAGAACCAGGTCAAGCCTGGCGGAAGGGCTGAGTCAGAGCCGCGGGCCGGGGCCGGGCCGGGCCGGGCTGGACGCGACGCCCCCAAAGGCAGGGCCAAGCCGCAGCTGTTGAAGTGCTGCGCGTAGAGACAGCGCGGCTGGCACCGGCCTGCCCCGGCCGCGCCCCGCTCCCCCCATCCGCTGGCACCGCCCGGCGTCCTGCGCACCATCCAGCCAGCCCTCCCTCCGCCCGTCCGTCCGTCCGCCCGCCCGCCCCCACACGTGTCCCTCCGTCCGTCCCTCCACCCCGCACACGTGTCCCTCTGTCCGTCCCTCCGTCCGTCCGTCAGTCCGTCCCCACACAGACCCATCTAATCTATCACAGTCTCCCCCTGATCTTCCATCTGCACCCCTCAGACGGGGATCTACGCCGGGTGTGCAAGCAGCCAGAAGGGGGGTCGCTTTCCCTCCCCGCCCCCCCCCCACCGCCCTGGCTGTGCGCTCAGCAGCGTCCGTGTGACCAGCAGGAAAACCGGTTCGCTCACTCCCAGCCCCACGCCCTGGGCCCTGCTTGTCCGAGTGTCCCACATGCACCTGGGCATAATTCTCCAGCCGCCGGGAACCCGGCGTGCCGGCTGAGGCACTAGGAGAAGATGGATCTGGGTCAGATCACAAGACGGGGAGCCAGGACTCCTGGGTTCTAACCCTGTCTCTGCCAGAGTCCCCAAGCCCCAGCTCCCTGCATAAAGGTGGTGACATGACCTGTGGGGTCACAGTCCCCATAGATACCCCAGGCCCTGCTTTCTCCAGGGGCAGGGGGGGCTGTGAGGGGATGGTAGAGGGGTGTCCAGCTGAGAGCACACACCTGTCCTGTGCCCACCCGGCAGTGTGGCAGGAAGGACCCAGGCAGTGGGGCCTCGTTTACAGCAAGACGCTCTTGGAGCAGGCAGGAGGGCAGAGCAGGCCAGGGTGGGGCAGACTCCTGGAGCAGCAGCTCCCCCCACCTGCGCAGGTGACTCGGGTGGGGTCACAGGCACAACCTGTTTGGCCACAACCTGCACCCAGGAGGGAAAGAATCAAAATGTTCCTGGCTCCTTGCTCACCTCAGCTCACCCCCCTCCCCGCCCTGCGCCCGCCATCCCCACCCCCCTGCCTGCTGCTCCAAGGGGGGCTCCTGACAGCCCGTCTGACTCAGACGTGGCCACAGCCACTGCCCGGTGCCGGGTGGAAAGTCTGAGGCACTCACTGCCCAGTGTCCAAGCCAAACAGGGCCCTGCGCAGACATTAGCTCACTGCGGGAGCTGCAGAGCAAGGCAGGAGGAAAGTCCATTCCGGGGGCAGGGATCCGGCTCTGGGTCTCCCCTCCTGCCGGATCCGTGCGCCCAGAGTCCATGCCGGGGCAGGGATCCAGAGCCCGCTCACCCCAGCTGCTGGGGCAGACCTGGCTGCTGATCCATGGAGGGGGGTCAGCCCCCAAGGCCTCCCCATGTCACCAGTGGGGCGTGGGAGGGTAGCAAACCTGTCGTCTGGGGCGACGGCCCCAAGGTACCTGGCCCTGGGTGCCCAGGCGCTTCCCACCCCATCAGCCAGAGGGGGGGGGGGAGAGCAGCTCTGGTCCATCCGTCCATCCGTCCATCCCACCCCCTCTCCTAGACTCAGCTCGTCCAGCCCCCTGCCCCCAGCCAGGCCTTGGTGGTTCCCTTGCTCAGCACCGCCCTGGCATGCTGCTCACAGTCACCCGCTGGTGCAGGGGGCGGAGGGGGCCGGCTCCGGAGCCACAGCTCAGGGCCTGGCGAGAGCTCCAGTACCTCGGCCCGACCCAGCCCGGCTCTCGTGTCTCCCTTGTCCTGAGCAGGCCAGCGGGGGGAGGGGGCTGCCGAGGAGCCGGGGTCACGTGGGGACGGATGAGGCGAGTGAGGGGGAAATCCAGAGAAAATCCCCTCCTGGCTCCAGGGTGCTGACTCGCAGCCGCCCGGCCCGGTCGCCCACCTGCCTGAAACCAGCCTCCCACGGACCCTCCCGCTTTCACTTTCAGGGGCTGCGCAGCTGCATCCCGGGGAGGTGGGGGGCTGGGGGGACAGGATGTGGCTGGCAGTCCCAGCCGGGGGGAGATCCTGGACTCAGGGCACCACGGGCCTGTGGGGCCGGGCGTGTGGCAATGCCGGGCAGGGCCACCATACCCTGGGAAATGGGACGCAGAGGCACAGCCGCTGCTGTGCAGAGACAGCCACGTCCCAGCCCGGCTCCGGGGGGCTGTCAGACCGAACCTTCCTGCGCCCCGACCACTTCAGAGGCAGCTGGGGGGACGAGAGGGAGATGAAAGGCGCCTGGTGCGTCGCCTCACAACCCCCTGAGGCCGCCGAGAGCTGAAATCAAACCCGCCGCAGGCCCCCGGCGTCGCCAGCTATTTATAGACGCCGCAGGGGAAATGGTTCTGAGGAGGAACTGGCAGGAGGGGCAGGAGCCCCCGGCTCCCTGCACCAGCCCAGTCCCGGCTCACGGCCTCCCACCTCCGGCGAGGGCAGCGTGCAGGGCTGCCACCCACCTGCTCCCCAAGCCAGCAGCCAGAGACCACGGGGATGGGGGCACGGCTGGACGGAGGGATTCCTCCACGGGGCGAGAGGCCGGGGTGGCGTCCGGCCCCCCCACCTTTTGTCCTGGCCTCTCCCCTGCAGATGGTGCCAGCCAAGCCCATCAGTGGCTGCCGGGAGTCAGGCCTGGGAGCTGGGCGGGCACCCGTGGGGCTGCAGTGCCCCTCCCCCCGGCTCTGGTGGGTGGTAGAGGGAAGCGCTCGCAGCTGGCGAGGCCGCACTCCTCCTCCCCCAGTTTTCTCTAAGTCGGGCGGCTTCTCTGCAGAGCCCGTGGGCTGGATCCGTGCGTGCTTATAGGAAAGAGTCATCCGGCCCCCCCGCCCCCCAGGCCTTGCTGGAGCCGCAGCCCCCAGCGTTCTAGGAACCAGACACCAAACCACACAGCCCCCCGGCGCCCCGCCCGCACCCATGCAGGCCGCAGACACCCCCCGCCGCTGGGGCTGCGAAAGCTATTTTTAGGCACGGCTCTATTCTGGCGTGCGGGTGCCATGGCTGTGTCCCACGGGGGCTGAGCCCGTCCCTGTCCCTCCTGCCACGGACCGGGGCCTTCAGCCAGAGCGCCCGAACCTCCCGTGCCCAGCCGGCACCCCCAGCTCGACCTCTGGGTGGGCAGAGCCCCCCGCCCAGAGACGTGCAGTGCAGACCTGGGGGGGCTCCACCACCCCAACACGATGCAGCTGGAAAAACCACTTCCCGGGGCCCCGGCCCCATTCCCATGGGCCCCCCAGCAGGGCAGGAGGGGGCAGGTGGGGGCAATGATGGGCACTCACCTTTCTCCCGCTCAGGACAGAGCCCGCCCGGGGCGCTGGGCAGCACGCCAGCGAGGAGGATGCGTGGTTGCAGCTGTGCCAGCCTGAGCGCCGGGCTGAGGCCAGGGAGCCTCTGAGCCCATCAGTGCCCAGCCGGGCAGCGTGGCAGGAAGGACCGGGCGGGCGGTCATCGCCGGCTGCCTTGGCTCGTTCCGACCCGCAGAGGGCACTGCTGGCCACCGAATGGGGAGAGGTGCCTCCGAGCCCGTGCAAAGCAGAGCAGGAAAGTGCTGCACACGCGTGTGTTGGTGGGCGTGCTGGCCTGCGAGAGCTGCGTGCACACGCGTGTTGGTGGGCGTGCTGGCCTGCGAGGGCTGCGTGCACACGCGTGTTGGTGGGCGTGCACACGCGTGTGTTGGTGGGCGTGCTGGCCTGCAAGGGCTGCCTGCACACACGTGTAGCACACCCTGGCCAGGCTGTGCCGTGGCCCCGCTCGGTGGCCGTGGGCTGAGCTGTTACGTGGCTGGGGTGCCCGGCGCTGGAGGAGGCCAGGTGGGTGTCGGTGTCGTGTCAGTGGCACCTTCTGCCAGGCGCAGGCGGCAGCAACACGGGCGGGGTCAACATCTGGGGCCTTTCAACAACGCAGCACAGAGCCGGCGGGAGTCCCCTCTCCCCCCGGACACTCACAGCACAGCCCCCCCCCCCCCCCCCCCCGGACATTCACAGCCCCCCCCAGGACCCAGGCAGGGGGACTGAGTGTAAAAAAGGGACGTTTAATAAGGGGGGGAGGGACCCGGCCTTGGCTTGGGACATGCCGCACGCAGGATTCACACGCACAAACCCCCACCCCAGGGCATGTGGGGCGGCTGCCTTTGCCTCAGGTTCGAGTCCAGCAACCAGCCGTCCTTTGCTGTGCCCCCGCCCAGCTGCTGTCCTTAGTCGGGGCAGACCCAGAGACTCACGGTGCTGCCTGGCTGGGGTGGGGGGGCTAGACGGCGCCTCGCTCGCTCCGCCGTCCGGCCACTTGCGATCCAGCCACCCGCCGGCACCGGCTCCTACCACCTTCTTCTCCACCGGGGCCCCCGTGCCGCAGGTGGGGCTCCTGAGGTTGCCCCCAGCTCCCAGGCACCGGCCCCAGTAGATGAGTTCAGCTCCAGCGAGCACGTAACAAAGCAGGCTCCTACGGGAATCGTAACGAGCTCTGTCTCTGAGCGGGGGGAGAAGGGCCACCACTGCCAGGCAGGAACACCTGTGCCCACCCCCTGCACCGTCCCAAGGCTCTGGCATCCCAGCCCCTGGCCCAGCCAGCTCGGTTCAGAGGAGTGACCCAGGCCAGGCAGTTCTGCTGCCCTTTGCTCACACAAGGGGAATGAAAGGCTCCTGCATTTAACACTAGAGCGATGGGGAGCCGGCACCAGCCAAAGGGGTCGTCTGGGCAGAGCAGCCCGGTGCCTAAGCGGGTGGCTGTGCTCATGCAGCTACAGTCTGGCCCTGACGCCTGCCCCCCACCCCCCGCCCCCAGCCAGCTCGCAGGACGTTCCCACCCTGCGTACGCCAGGCAGGCCCCCAGCCATGCAGCTGAGGGAGGCCTGGAGCCCCAGGCTGGGGTCTCCCCGTGCCCAGCCCCGGGTGCGGTTGGTTACCAAGCTCCCGGCGGCAGGGCAGCAGCTCCCCGTGCTCTGGGCACACGAGGCGGGTGCGGCACAGGGACGACACCTGGTGATTTGGTGGCACCGTTTATTGGCGTTATAAATAACAGAGGCGGCCCAGGCACAATCCGGACAGAAGAGCTCAGAGATCCCACACGCAGCTCTGGGGCCGGCCCCCGCCGTGCCCGGCTGGCAGAGGAGATGGGCACCTCCCCCCGGGGCGGGCATGCACTGGGGGGGTCCTGCAGCATCGCCCCTCTGGCCTGTCATGGTGCAGCAGGACCCGGGGCTGGAGCTGGGCCTGGTGCTGCGTGCTGCATGGAGAAGGGTGCCCCGCTAGACATGAGAGCGTCCCAGGGGGTGCTGCCCCCCGCTCGTCCCCTGGGCCCTCCAAACACACCAGCTTTGGCTGCTCCCGGCCCAGCCCTGCTGACTCCTTCTCCTGCTCTGAGCTGCCCCCCCAGACTCCCCCCCACTCTCTGTGCCTCCCCCTACACATAGACCAGCCTCTGTGCCCCACCCCAAGCTCTGAGGCTGCCAGGGACCCCCTGACCCCCGGGGATCAGGGCCTGGCCAGAGCCCCCTTGGCCAAGGATTCACCTTGTGCCCTGACCCTGCTGCTACCCCCCACGTCGCCTCCTCCCCCCTCTACAGACGTGCTCAGCCCCTCGACCGCTCAGGCCAGAAACCCCCTGCCCAGCCCAGCTCCCAGGCTCCCAGGCAGGGCTGCGTCCTGGCCACCCCGGGCCCAGTGCCTGGAGCAGATCGGCCGGCCCGGCGCCTGGCTGGCCCTGGTGCGTGGAGCTGCTCCCCCGCCCTGGGCAGGTTTTGAATCTCCTTTTACACAGATAAATCAGGGTGAAGTCCCTCGGCGCTGCGTCCCTGCCCGGCAGGTGGGGCACACATGGGGCAGGGCTGGGGGGGCAGAGGGACAAGATGGCCAGAGGACCGGGGGGGAGGGGAACGGGGCAGTGGGGGAAGCGCCCCGGCCGGAAGCGGCTCTGTGGGGCCGTGCCCCTCAGCGTGGCGTGCTGAGCAGGATCTCCAGCCAGCAGGGGCAGGAGGTGACGAACTGGCGGGAGTAGCAGGGGCCCCAGCCTTTGGCGAAGCTGATGCGGACGCTGTGGGGGTCGCAGGGCCCGTCGCCCGGCTTCCGCCAGCCGGCCAGGCCGGCCACGCGCTCATAGTCAAAGACCTGGAGGGAGTAGCCGGGCAGCACCTTGTGCACGGGCAGGCTGCGGGCGCCGGGCGGCCCCAGCGTGGGCGAGCTGACGAAGATGGGGTGCTCGCTGCGGTTGTAGGCCCACACGCCAGCCCGCTCCCGGCTCAGCAGCAGCCCGCGGCCGATCTTGCTCCGGGCCCGGCGCACGGCCTGGCTGCGCCGCTCAGCCTGCAGCTGGCCCAAGGAGAAGCCGCTGCCCTGCGGCAGCTCGCAGAAGATGTTGACGGAGGCTTCATGCACGGCGTAGAGCCGCCCCACCCGTGTCCGGTGCTCCCAGTAGGCCAGCTTGCACCAGCAGCCGTCCCTGGCGGCGCTCCGCGACACGCTGGCGTCTGCAGGAGGGAGACAGGAGCTCTGAGGTCTGAGCCCATCTACAGAGCAGCCCCCAGTGCCCCCAGGGAGCTCCCGGAGAACTAGCAGACCACACGGGGAGCCCTGCTCTGGTGCTGGGACGTGGCCCTGCTCTGGGGCGCGGGGCGGGTCACACAGCGTTGGCTGTGGGGTGAGGGTCCAGGCCGCACAGACCCGGTTTAGGACGGTTTAGGTTTAGCGCTGCGAGGGCTCCGGGCAGGAGGGACTGAGCAGCCTGTCCTGGAATCGAGCCCGGCCCGGGGCGTTAACGCCTGACAGGTGGGGACCGGGCCCTGGGCTCTGCGAGAGCCGGTCTGTGGCCCAGCCCGGCCCCCAAAGCCCCGGCTCCGAGGCGCTGACTTGCTCTGCGTGTCGGCGTGGCCGGCAGGGGACCAGCCGTGGGAGTCAGGGGCTTGTCCCCGCCGCGCTGGCTCTCCTGGGGGCTCTGGCTGCCCGCCCCAGCTGGCCCCGAGCGGAGGGACGCGGCGCCCCAGGGTCGGCCCCTCCGGATATCGCGGGGCAGCTGAGGCTGGAGCCGGGTGTCGGGCTCCGGCGCGGAAACAGACAATCACGCGGGGCCAGGCCCTGAGTCACGCTGGGGTGCTGCGAGCCGGCACGTAGGCCCAGGACAGCCCCAGCCACCGTCCCTGGGGGCCGCACGCCATGGCGCGGCAAGCGGGGGGGGTCCCGGCGCGGGCACCGATCCCAAGGCCCTGGAGCCGTGGGAGGGAGGGTGGAGCGCGGGAAGGAGCGGCCCGGTGGCCGGCGGCCAGGCCAGAGCGCTGCTTGTGCGTCAAGGCACATTGTGTGTGTCCCCGTGGGCAGCGCTTCCTGCGGCGGGGAGTGCGGACGGGCCAAAAATAACAGGAGCAGCCGGGGCTGGGGGCCGGGCCGGAGCCGCCCGCGCGTCGCAGACAGGAACCCCCAGGCCCGGCTGCTCCAGGCAGCTTTTCCTCCCGAGCACGGTGGGGGGGCCTGACTCCCCCCGACCCCTTACCCTGAAGCCCCTGGAGCAGACGGGGGGGGGGGGGGGGGGGCGGGGGCAGCAAAGTCAGCTCTGCTCTGGGGGATCTGGGGGGTGGCTGGGCCAGATCTCATCGTCCCCCCGGCTCTCCCCAGCCGGGCTGGGACACAGCCGGACCCTGCCCTGCGAGGCGCTGAGCCGGAGGGGGAAGGGGGCTCAGCGTGCCCCGGGGGCCCCCTCTCGGCAGCTCACCAGGCTCCAGAGGGCAGGAGGGCAGAGCTGGTGCCCTGCGCCCCCTCCACACAGTGGGAGTGGGGGTGGGGGGGGCACCTGACCCAGACGCAGTGCTGCTGGGACCTGGATCCAGGACACGACTCCTGGGGGGGGGGTCTCCATGGCTCCACCCAGGGGTCCTTCCTCCCCGTGGGGGCCCCCAAACCCTCCCACGGGGATGGCAGCAGGGCTGCAGCCCGGCAGCGCTTGTCCCCACCCAGCCCAGAGCTGGTCGTCCTGCTGCCCCCCAGCCTGGGCCTGGGGGTCAGAGCCCCCTGAACTCCCAGTCCCTGCGGGCACTTCTGGAGCCCCGGTTCCCACCTTACCTTGCCAGTCCCCGTGGGCACTGCAGCCAGACTCCGGCTCTGGCCAGGGGCAGCTGAAGGGGGAGATTCTGGAGTAAGGAGGCGGCGGAGTCTCTGAAAAGGAACCAGACAGGAGCAGCAGCCAGTGAGCGGCTGCCTCTGGGGCAGCCCCTTCCCACCCCGACTCCTACCCCAGCCCCACTGACTCCCAGCAGTCCCCGTGCCAGCCCCCCTCTGACCCCAGGCCCAGCCCAGCCCAGCCACAAAGCCAGCAGGGCTACGGAGGACCAGGTTCTAGAGACAGATAAACAGATAGACGGACGAACGAATGGGGTGTATGGGAACAGACAGAGGGGCAGACACACAGACAGACAGGTCGAGCGGGGTGTGTGCGCACGGACGGGCCAGCCACCCTCCCCATCCTGACCCCAGCTCCGAGCTGTGGTGCGTGGCCACGGCAGAGGGGCGCCGTGTTGGGCCCCCCGCCCTCCCCTGCCCCACTCACCGGGCATGGCGAGCCGGCTGAGGTGGTGGGGGTTGCAGCAGAGCGTGGCCCCCTCGCCGCAGCCCCCCCAGCCCCAGAAGCTCTGGCAGCAGCTCAGGCGCTTGAGCTCGTGGGGGTGCCGGAGGTCAGGCCAGCGGTAGAGGCGGCAGAGCAGCACCTGGGGGGGCAAGGCCTGCTTGATGCCACGCAGCTCCGCCCGGGCCACCCAGACGCAGCCCGACTGCCCGGCTCCCCGGCTCTCCACCGCCTGCACCAGCAGCTCCAGCTCCTCGTCCTTCAGCTTCTTGAAGAGGGCGTGGGCTGCGGGCTTGAGGGCGCCGTGCCCATCCTCGGGGCCCAGCGTTGCACAGCGATGCCTCCACAGCCGCCGCACCAGGCCAGCCCGCCGCGAGCGGAACATGGGGTGCTGGTCCCACCTGCGGGGGAAGAGGGGTCACGGGCCGCTCCAGAGACCCCCACCCCGTCCATCACCCACCCAGTGCTTGCCCCAGGTAGCGCGCCCACGAGGCCGCCGGGCTGTGTTGGGCCCCACATCCCCCCTCCACCCTCGGCATCAGGGCTGCGCGGGGTGTGGCCGGGACCCAGCTGCGCACGTCTCTGGACACCAGGGTCCCCTGCTGGGCCTGGAGCCGCTGGCACCTTCCTGCAGCTGGGACCCACCTGCGGACGACACTGACAAGGGGCTGGGTGCACTTCCTCGAGGGGGAGCTGGCCTGCCCCAGACCTGCCTCCTCTGGGCCAGGCACCGGGGGTGCTGAGCCGTCTCTCCCAGAGCTGCCCGGCCAGGCAGGGCCACGCTGAGTCGGCTGGGGCTGGGGCTGTGTCTGAACACCTGGGTCCTGAGGGGCGGGGGCAGGATCAGTGCTGCGAGCCGGGCAGGGATTCTCCACCTCTGGCACCTGATGTTGGAGCAGGAATGAGCCCCCTGAAGCAGCGAGCGCCCCGTCCCGGCAGAGAGCAGGGGGCTGCAGCCCCCCGTGGGCAGCCACAGCCACACAGACCCAGGAATCAAACCGAGCGTGTGATGGCGAGGCTGGCAGTCACTCCTGACACGCTCACTGCCACACACGCATAGACACACACACCTGTGCAGACACACGCTGCAGCACGCACACGGGGACACACACACGTTCCCTCTGACAATTCCCTTCAGCGGCTCCCCAGGCTGCTGCTAGAGCAGGGCCGGTCGTGGGGAGACCAGGCTAGTGAACGGGCGCCCGCCACGGGCCAGGCCTCCTGCCTGACGCCCCATCTCCCTGACGGGCTGGCTGAACGAGGCGCCGTGTGTGAGGGCATGAGGCCAAGGGGGGGCGCCTGGCTGCACCTGAGGCCTGGTCCCCCCATGCTGACACCCCCTGGGAGAGCTCGCCTGCCCCAGCCATGCACAGAGCACACGCACCCTGCCCCCCACCCTGCCCCCCAGCAGGGCTGCCCGGCAGGGACACACAGGACCCCCACTCACCAGCACCCAGAGCTGCCCCCGCCAGGTGCCCCCCTCCCTGCCTGGCTCCCCACCTCTGACAGGCGCTGTAGCGATCTGACTGCCCCCCGCCCCCCAGGAGGTGAATTTATGGCTGCACTGAGGGCTGGGAGGGGGCGGAGGAGAGCCAGCCAGCCAGAGACGGGGCAGGGGGGAGGGACAAGGGCCTGGCCCTGGGTTGTGCCCTCCCCCGGCTCCCCCCCCGCCCCGAGCAAGAGACACAGCCACTGACCCCAGCGAAACAGGTGCAGGCTGCTGCACACACCTGCCCACAGGTACCCCCAGCACACGCGCACACACGCGCACACACACGTGCACACGCAAACCCTGTGACAGACACGGCCACGCGTGCAAACAGGGCCATGCACGCCAGGTGCCAGGCGCGGCGGCCAGGCACTGCTCCGAATCCCACCCGCCGGCATGGCAGAGGCGCACCCACGGCTCACTGCAGGCAGGGAGAGGCAGGGTGCCCGGGGGAGGGCGTCTCACTCACTGTGGGGCAGCGGGCGCGGTGCAGAGCCTGGGTGCTGGAGCGCAGCAGAGGGCCCTGCTCTCAGGGCAGCTGGGACACTTCTGCCGGGAGCGCTCAGCGGCCAGGGTTTTCCTGCACGGCCGCTCTCCCCTCCCACGGCCCTCCCAGTCGGGGGCATGGATAGATTAGAGGCTGCCCAGACGCCTCGGCTGGGCTGGAGGGAGGGAAACAGCTCACTGAAAACAATGCAGCGGGGGAGCCCCGGGCAGGGGGGAGCGTGGGCTGAGGCTGGGCCCTGGGCGGGCAGAGGGGCAGAGCCCCGGGCGGGGGGCTCTGATAGGGGAACAAGGCCCAGAGCCCTTCCCCGGAGGGTCTGTCCCCGGGGGCGGTGCCCAGGGCAGATGGACGGCATCCAAGTGTGGGGAGGGGCAGGAGCTGGGCAGGTGCTGGGCACGGAGCTGGGCAGGAGCTGGGACCAGCGCCACGACCTGGGCACTGTATGGCCAGATGCCAGCTCGCCCGGGGCTCCCAGCCCCCCCGTTCACGTGGAGACCCCATCTTTGCTTTGAGTCATGGCGTTCACTGGCCAGAGGGGCTGGCAGGATGGGGGGGGCACACCCCGATAGGGGGCACATGCTGCCTTGGGGTCAGACCTCCAGCTGGAGTCTGCCCTGCCCGGGGGGGCTCTGTGCTCTGCAGCAGACACGCGGCAGGGCTCTGTGGTGCTGGGGGGGCTCTGTGACGCCAAGGGGCTCTGTAGCACGGGGCCATCTTGGTGTCTCTCCCGGGTCGGCCGGTTTTGCTGTGACGCCCCTTTCAGTCCTGGTTCGCGGGTCCCACGTGGTTTGTGGCGTGGGGCCGTGGCAGGGGCCACGTGGCAGCTGCTCCTCCCTGGGCTGAGATGGGCTCCAGGCCTCCAGTCCCATCTTGTCTGGGCTCCCTGCACAGCCACAACCAACGCCCCACGGGTACTGGCCTGACAAGCCAGCCCCACGCCCGCCAGCCCCCCACTCACCAGCCCCCCACCCACCCACCAGCCCTCCCAGCCAACCCCACGCCCAGCCGCCCCTTGTCTGTTACCCCTGCCTAGCCAGCCCTGTGCCCAGCCCCCCAACTCTCGGCCCTGAGGACCGGCTGGCTCGGGCTGTGGGGAGGGGGCTCCCAGAGGCTGGCGCTGGGGCCCCCGTCCGGCGGCGGGCTGCCCCTTTAAGAGGGTGGGAGCAGATTCCAGGGGAAGGCGGTTCATGTAAACGGGCCCTTATCCCGCTCTCGGCTGCGCTTCCTGCTCCCAGCTTCCCACTGAGATAAGGGGGCTGCGCTGGCGCCAGCCACTCAACCCTGCTCCCTGCAGCCAGCGGGTCCCCCCAGTGCGCGGCAGCGCCATGGGGCCAGCCCTGCCCCCTGGGCTCCCCCCTTCGCCTGCCCTGCCCTGCCCAGGCTGGCAAGGGGGAGGCCCTGGCTGGGACGCCCCGTGCCTGGGGCCCTGCAGGGCCTGATGCGTGCCAAGCTGCCTGTCCGTGGCCGGCCGGTCTGTGACCTTTGCCGCAGCTCCAGCCAGTCTGCCCCTGGGGTGCATTGCCGCCTCGGCAGCTTCCCCTGGCGCTTGGCAGAGCCGCGGCCGGCAGCGTTGGGGGGCAGGAGACAGGAAACGGCCTGGAGTTGAGACAGGCCGAGAGCCGCTCTCTAAACAAGGAACTGAGTCACGGCCCAGCTGAACGGAGGGGAGGGCAGGGCCGGCAGCGAGTGGCTAGAGCCGGGGGCTGGGAGTCAGGACGCCTGGGTCCTATTCCTGGCCCCGCACAGGGGCTGCAGCGAGAGCAGGGGGCGAGTGGGAGCAGTGCCAGGCCCTGGGCTGCGGGAGGCAGCGCTCGCGTCTGATGCCGGCCCCACGGGCCCGGAGAGCGATGGGCACACGCACCCCGGGGTCCTGGCCCCAGAGCACCTGCTCCCAGGTGCCTTACATCAGGGCAGGGCCCCTTCCGCACCCCAAGGCCGCCCAGCGCCTGGGGTCCCTGCGGGGGGGAGACGCTGCCCGGGGACCAAGGGTGCCTCCGTCTGCTGTGCGGTGCCCATCCCCACGCGGCATCCCTCCTCGCCTTGCCCAGCCGCAGCGGCGTCCCGGCCCGGGGGGGATCCCTGCCTGCCCGAGCGGGGGCTGGGCTGTGCGGATCAGGAAGGAAGAGTTGGATAAACAGTAGGAGCATTGCAGGAAGCACGGCCGGAGCTCGGCTGCTGTGAGCCCTGCCCCCCCCCGATGAACTGGGCCCTATGGAGCCCCCACTTGGCCCCCGGGAGGGGCTCACTCCGGCTGGAGAGCCCAGGCCCAGTGCCGCCTGGTGAGAACAGGCCCCGTCAGAGGCGCAGCCCCCGCCCCCCACACAGAGGCAGCACTCGGGCGCTGGGGTCATGCCTTGGCCGGTTTATTGGGGAGTGCGGGGCAGGGGCCGTCCATCGCCGTCCCGTGGGGGGCTCCGGAGCAGGGAGTCCAGCTGGAGGGGAGAAAACAAAGGCAGTAGCCGCGGCTCGGACGCAGCATGGAGCCAGCGGCTGGGGGGAGCGAGGTGCCCGTCCCACCCGCCCGGGACTGAGCCTCCTTCTGGGGCACCCAGGGACCCTGCTGAGCAGGGGGTGCAGCCCATCCCCACACAGGAACTGCCCAGGCAGCCACCTCCCCCGCTGGCCCCCCCACTCAGCCCCCTGCAGCGTGGGGGGACAGAGGCTCTCTGGCCGGCGTGGGGCAGGGGGAGAAGTGCCAGGCCCTGCTGGTGTTTGCAAAGGAAGCACGGTACCCTTGGAGCACCCCGCGGATCGCTCCGGACTGCGTGGCCCCTGGGAGCCCCATTCACCCACTGGCCTGTCACTAACCGCAGCCGTGGGCACGGGGGAGCCACTCGTGGATTTGCCAGTGGGGCTGGAGGTGTCCCGGCCTGGCGGGTGGCACCCACGGGCTCTGGGGATTCGGGGGGGTCCCTGGTCAGGGCCGTGGATCCTGGCTGCACACACGGAGCAGGCGAGACGGGCTGCAGTGCCCGGGGGGGGGGAAGGGGGGGGCAGCAGGCCAAGGCTGGGACAAATTCATACCCACCTGCTACAGGCTCAGGGCTGCCTCTGGATCCAGCGTCCCGCAGGGAGCTCTGTCTGCTTCGGGCCCCCAGGCAGCATGGGGCAGGCACCTGCCAAGAGCAGCCAGCGGGTGCAGGGGGGCTGGGAGGGCAAGGCCACGGCACACGGGGGGGAGGGGGCTAGTCCAGCAGCGCCTTGATGCACCAGCAGCACAGCAGGACGTACACGCACTCCCGCAGGACGTCCAGCAGCCAGTAGCTGAAATTCAGCCCCACCGGGCCCTTGGGGAGGGGCCCCGGGAGCACCATGCCCCGAACCGCCCGTCGCAGGGGGTAGGGGGCCAGCTGCAGCAGGGGGCGAGGGGCTGGGCCCCAGGGCTGCCAGGCCAGGAGTCTGCCCAGGAGACGCATCGTCCGGGGATGAGCCGTGGGCCGGGGCGGCGTGTGACCCGGCCTGGCCCGTGGTGCAAACGCTGGAAGCTGCTGCATTCTTCGCTGCTCAAAGGGCCGGATTAACGCTGGGCAGGGCGGGGGAGGGGCTGCGGCCTGCGCCAGGCCTGGGCATTTCGCTGCCCGGGGGAATGACAGGGCAGGTCTGCTCGCTGCCGGCTGGGAAAGGGGGGCAGCCTCCCGCACGGAGCCCAGGGAGGGGGGGGTGTGCCCCTGGAGTCACCCCCCAGCTCCTGCCCCTGCCCATCCCGGTGGCACCAGTGACGTGGGCACTGGGACCTCAGGCCTGGCGCTTGGCCAGGAAGTGTGTGTGGGGGGAGACGTGGCGCCAGGAGCTGTCCCGTGGCTCAGGGAGTGGTAGCCGTGATCAGCCTTGGCCGGGGGTGCCCCTGGCACCAGGGAGGGGTCAGACCGCTGCACCCCCAATCTCCCAGAGCCCCCCTCCTCAGGCAGGGCTGCCATGTAGCCACTGCCCTGCACCCCGGGGCGACCATCTGAACCCACAGGGAGCCGGAGCCGGCAGGAGAGGCAGGCAGGTTTATTCAGAGCCCGCTGACCCTCCCCGCCACACGCCGTCAGCAGTGCCCAGCGGGCAGACGGCTGGCAGGGGTGCTCCAGGCTCCATGTGCTGGGGGCTGAGCCGGAGGCGGCAGCAGAGGCACGGGTGGGCATCCCAGCTGCAAGCCGCAGGGGGTGCCCGTGGCCGCAGCCTGGCCGCCAGGGTCTCACTGCCGCGAGGTGCGCTCCTCCTCCTCGTTCTCCAGCAGGTAGGCGGGCTGGTAGTGCTCCTGGCCCAGCGCGTTCGGGCAGCGCAGCGCCGGGTTCTTCTGCGTGTTGCTCATGCTGCCCAGGGAGGTGTAGCTGCAATGGGGGACGGGGGCTGTGAGCAGGGTGGGGGGCCCAGATGCCAGCTGGTGCCCAGCGCCTCCTACCATGCAACGATGCCCCAGCACAGGGCACTGGGGGAGTCTGGCCCCTGCCTCTGTCCCCGTGCAGCGCCCGCCTCATCCTGCCACCTCCCGCACTGCACAGGCCTCACGCCGCCCTCTCCGGACCCAGGCAGCGCCCGCCTGACCCTGCCCTCCCCCTGGGGCGTGCAGCCCAGCCAGCTAGTGAGAGGTCGCCAAGGGGACTCGGGGAGCCCTGGTGAGGCGAGGAGAGGGCAGGCAGCACCCCCCAAGCCTGGATCTTACCCCTTGTCATACAGGATGCAGTAGGGGACGAAGAGCGTGCGCAGGAACTGCCAGATGTCCCGGTATGTCCAGTCCTGGAGCGAACAGAGAGGTCACCGCAGCAGCCACGGCAATGGGCTCTCCCTCCCTGAATCAGGCTGGCTGGGATCCCAGTGGGCACAGGCGGGTGGGCTGTGTGTGGCTCAGCCAGTCCCTGCCCAAGCGCTGCGGGGAGCCACGGGGCCCAGCCCTGGGCGCGCAGGGGGGGCGGGGAGGCAGAAGGGGAAGAACTCTTATCTAACGAGTGTCTCTTGCCAACACCAGAGATGCACTGACCAACACAATGACGATATCTGCACCATGAAGCTGCGCCAGTTAGAAAGCCAGGGAGCCACGGGCCCAACCTGGACACACGCCAGCGTTCACTTCCTTGGGGCTGGTCTGACAGAGCCGGCCGCAGAACCAGCCTGGCCCTGGAGCACTGTGGGGAAGGGACCGAGGGGGACCAGAGGCAGCACTGCCCAGCACAGACAGCAGGGATGCCATGGAGAGGGGAGCGGTGGGGAAGGAGGAAGTGCCCTACAGCCCAGGAGTCCTGGTTCCCTGCTCTAACCACTAGCTCCCGCTGCCTTCCCAGAGCCTGGATAGAACCCAGGAGTCCTGGCTCCCTGCCCTGTGCTCAAACCACACTTCTCTCCCCCACTAGCTGCAGACTGAGCGCCATGACGCACCAGCAGGGGATTCACCCGCATGTACTGGGGCCAGCCCGGGTCGGTCATGCACATGGGCGTCAGGGTGCGGGAGTAGGGATCGGTCCTCCTCGTCCCCATCAGCACGGCCTGCAGCTGGGGGTGCTGGGCCTTCAGGTCAGCAAGGGCCTGCTGGATGTGGCCCTCCACGGTGCAGAGGCGGAGGTTGTACCTGGCACACACAAAGAACAGCAGGGAGGGTTGCCTGGGGCAGATGGACGCAACACTCAGGGGTGGGAAAGCCCCAAGGGGACGTCAGTGTCCCCTCCCCCCGGAACTAAGAACAGACGAATGGCCAAGCTGGGTCAGACCAATCAAGCCCAAAGTCCTGTCGTCTGACAGTGGCTGGCGCCAGGTGCTTCAGAGGGAATGAACAGAACAGGGCAATTCTCGCGTGATCCATCCCGTGCCCAGTCCCAGCGACCGGCACTTGGAGGTTTAGGGTCACCCAGAGCAGGGGGTCGCGTCCCTGGCTGTCTTGGCTAAGAGCCAGCGATGGACCCATCCTCCAGGAGCTTCCCTAGCTCATTTTTGAACCCAGTTCTACCTCTGGCCTTCGCAGCATCCCCTGGCAGTGAGTTCCACAGGTTGTGTGCGCGCTGGGTGAGGAAGCACTGCCTTGTGTTGGTTTTAAACCTGCTGCCTGTTAATTTCATTGGGTGACTCTGGTTCTTGTGTTGTGTCGAGGGGTAAATAACACTTCCTCATTCACTTTCTCCACACCAGTCATGATTTATAGACCTCTGTCACAGCCCCCCCCCGTTGCATTATGATGGTTTCTGTCTTGTTATCCGTCCCTTTCCTAATGGTTCCTAGCATTCTGGTGGCTTTTCTGACTGCTGCCACACATTGAGTGAGAATTTTCAAAGAACTATGCACAGCGACTCCAAGATCTCTGTCTTGAGTGGTAACAGCTAACGTAGACCCATCATTCTATGGGCATAGCTGGGATCGTGCTCTCCCATGTGCACTACTTTGTACTTATCAGCATGGAATTCCATCTGCCATCTTGTTACCCAGTCACGTGAGATCCCTTGTAACCCTTCAGACTTAACTATCTTGAGTAATTTAGTCTCATCTGCAAACTTGGCCACCTGGCTGTTTACCCCTTTTCCAGATCATTTATGAATATGGTCCCAGTACAGACCCTGGGGGGACCCCACTGTTTACCCGTCCACTGTGAAAACTGACTGTTTATTCCTACCCTTTGTTTCCCATCTTTTAACCCGTTACTGATCGGACCTTCTCTCTTATCTCATGCCTGCTTTGCTTAAGAGGGACCTTCTCAAAGCTTTCTGAAACTCCACATACACTATATCCACTGGTTCACCCTTGTCCATAAATTTGTTGACCCTCAAAGAATTCTAGTAGATTAGGAGGCATGATTTCCCTTTACCGAAATCGTGCTCCCTTCCTCAGCCTATCGCGTTCATCTCTGTCTGATCATCCTGCTCTCTACTGTCCTTTCAACCCATTTGCCCGGTACTGAAGTTACGCTCACTGGCCTGTGGTGGCCAGGGCACCTCTGGTGCCCATCCTGCCTGGGTGGGTCCATTGCAGGGAAGTGGGAAGCTACATGGAAATACAGAACTCCCCCCTCCTCCCCACCGCTTACCTCTGGGTGGTGGCCTGAATGAACTGCTCCATCTCGGGGAAGGGTGACACGATGCGAATATAGAGCACCTGCAGCTTCTCTTCCCGCTCTGGGACTCGCCTGGAGAGAGAGACGTCCATCACCAAGACTTGCCATCCCCAGCCGCCTGTCCCCATTGCACAGAGGGGAAGTGGCCTGCCCAGAGCCCCGCAGCGAGTCGATGACAGAGCTGGGAACAGAAACCAGCAGTCCAGGGACTTATAGACCAGCCAGCCTATCTTCGATCCCTGGACAGATCCTGGAACACGTTATCATCGCTTGTGAGCACCTGGAGGAGACCAGGTGATAAGGAACAGCCAGCAGGGATGTGTCAAGAAGTCATGGCACACCAAGCTCATTTCCTTCTCTGACAGGGTTACTGGCCCAGTGAATGGGGGAAGCAATAGATGTGATGGATCTTGAGTTTAGCGAGACTTTAGACGCACTTCCACATGACATTCAAAAAGACAAGTGCAAAGTACTTCACGTAGGAAGGAAAAATCGAATGCACAGCTACACACTGGGGACTAACTGGCTGGGCGGCAGCACTGCTGGAAAGGATCTGGGGTTATAGTGGAGCACAAACGGAATATGCGTCATCTTTGTGACGCAGCTGCAAAAACGTCCACTCTCTTTCCAGGGCACATTAACGGGAGTCGTATGTACGACGCAGGAGGTCACTGGCCCGCTCTCCTCAGCATCGGGGAGGCCCCCGCTGGAGTCCTGCGTCGTTCTGAGCGCCACACTTTAAGGAAATTGGAGAGAGCCCAGAGGAGAGCAACAAACCTGCCCAAAGCTTTAGAAACCTGCCCGAGGAGGAAGGGTTACAAAGCTGGGCTCGCTCAGTCCTGAGAAAAGACGACTGAGGGGCGACCTGAGAAGAGTTTTCCAGTATGTTGAGAAGGGCTGTTAGAAACAGGACAGGGATGAATTGTTCTCCACGTCCACTGGAGGCAGGACGAGCAGTAATGGGCTTCATCTGCAGCCAGGGAGATTCAGGTTAGATATTAGGAAAATCTAACTGGAAGGCGAGGTCGTGGAATCTCTGCCACTGGAGATTTTTCAGAACTAGTTGGACCAACACCTGCCAGGGACCCTCTAGGTTTAACTGATCCTGCCTCATCGCAGGGAGCTGGCTTTGGTTATGTTCGGAGGTTCGATCCAGCCCAACATTTCTAGGATTCTCCCCAGAGCTGGGCTGACTCCATCCCTCCTGCTCTGACCCCCAGCCCCACGCCCTCCGTTGAGAGCCATGCCATGCCCAGGCCGGTGGCTGCCCGCGAGCAGCGTCTGGGGAACGGCGGGTACCTCTGCACGGCAGCGTGGAACAGGTGCAGGAGGGCCGTGCAATCCTTGCCTCCGTTGAAACCCACGCAGATCTGGGCCAGGCTGAACTGATCCAAGGCCTCCTGGATGGTCCGGAGCGCCGCTGCCACCTTCTGGCCCAGGGCAGAATCTGCCACAGAGGAGGGGAGTCAGCAAGGACAGGGGTGCAATTCCTGTGCTGCGGGGGGATCTTGAGGGGGGTTGGGCCTGGTGCAGCTTGGAGCCTCCTGCATGGCTGCTCCCCGCCCGGCTCACTCTGCTGCAGGAAGACTCACTGAGGGACGAGGCAGACTCACCAGCCTCCACGGCAGGTGCTGCCCTGCCTGAGATCAGCAGCTGCGGTGGGGTTGCTAGTGACATTCCTAGCTGGGCAGCTGCCAGCACTCCCCTGCTCCACCATGTGCTCCCAGGAAAAGGGACCCCCGCTTCACAGAGCCCCTGGAAGCCTTGCTCAGGAGGGGGAGGGCGGGTCTCTACAAGGTTAGCAAACCCATCATTCAGGCCTGTGCAGCACAGACATGCCAGAGGAACAGGCAGGGCCCCAAGGCTGCTCTACATGGACAGGGGACTCTGCACAGCTCTGGTGACCAGAGCGTGACTTTTTACCAGCATAGCTCTGCTGGAATAAGCCCTGGTAGACACGTTTACAGGGGCAGATCTGTGCCTGTGCTGGGAAGCGGCAGAATACCACCGCCCTGGGAAGGTACGGCTGCTCTTGCTATACTGGCAACCCCCCTAGTGTAGACAAGGCCTGCCCCAGGGACACGGGAGCTCCGGAGCTCCACTCTCCATCACCATTAGCAGTGCACTGCAGTTGTGCCTATAGGCCCCAGCCATCGAGCCAGGTGCTGCACGCACACAGAGAGACAGCTCCTTCAGAGAGCTCACAGGCTGAGTGGAGACTGCTGCTTTTCTAGACAGGGAACCAGTGAAGAGAGAGGCAGCAACTAGCCCAAGTCACCCAGTGGCGGAGCCGGGAACTGAACCAAGGCTGTTACAAGGCCAGGCAGCTCCCTCTCCATGCCAGCCCAGCTCAGTCACGTCCAAAAGGGACTCTTTGGTAACTGGCCTGTGCACAATGAGCTGGGGCCAGTCTGGGGCTAGATGGCTGCTCACACCGTAACCCAGCAGGGCTGCAGCCCAGGTCTGACTGAACCCCCACTGCCCTCCTCAGGCTGTTCCCTGCAGGTCCAGACTCAGGCAGGTGGGAAGCACATGAAGGAAACTTGTGCCTCGGCTGCGGGACGGAGCCCCAGAGCACACGCCCCTGCAGCTACTCCAGCCTGGCCATACCAGACTCAGCCAGGGCATACACATCTGTGGCCGCCTGCGACACAGGGTCTGGCACCAGGGGCACGACCACCGCAGGGGGCAGGTTCTGCATCAGGAAGCTGTAGGCTTCCTCCAGGTGCTGCTTGGACTCCGAGTCCAGGGTCAGCTTCACGCGGTAGTAGTTGTTGACCCAGTCAGGGTAGGAGCCCAGGTTCGTGTGGCTCTTGAAGCTGGCATTGGCCTGGTTGAGCAAGGGTGCAAGGGACATCTCGTCAGCACTGACATAGATCTCTCGGGAATGGAAGCGGGTCTGCTCGTTGAGGAAGAGGTGGTCCAGCCCCTCCAGTGCCCGCTCCATTAGCGCTGGGATGCCCGGGAAGAGGTACACGTTGCGCACGCTGACGAGAGGGTATTTCAAGGCACCGCCTGTCTTCCTGTCTGTGCCGTAATTGAGCAGCGAGGACTCGGGGACATGTGCCAGCTTCATCTCAGGGCAACGCATGTCTGTCTTGCCAAAGAACCTGTGCACCAGGGCGACCAGCTCTGGGTGGGGGCAAACCTTCTCCCCAAAGGCTCTGGCCACTGCCTCGAAGGTCACGTCATCGTGGGTGGGGCCAATGCCCCCCGATGTCAGCACGTAGGTGAACTTGGCTGCGAAGGAGGAGATCTCCATGGCAATGGTATCGACGTCATCGGGGATCATGGAGATCCTGGTGACCTTCACCCCCAGCGACCGCAGCTTCTTGCACATGAAGAAGGAGTTTGTGTCCTGGGTGAGTCCCTGCAAGGAAGAATATCGTCAGGTCCCCCAGGCCAGCAAATGGGTGCATTACAACTGGCCACACGCTGCACAACTCGGAGATGCCTCCAGTGGGGACTAGTGGGTTAGAACAGGGGGGTTGGAAGTCAAGACTCCTTGGTTCTATCCCTGACTCTGGGAGGAAGTGGGGACTAGTGGTTAGAGCCTGGTGCTTTTCAGCCCCTTTGGGGGAAGGTGATGTCATTGAACATTTTCCAGAAAAACTGACATGCCTGCCAGGCCGTGCACTTTGACCTCCCCACAATGGGCATGTTCTAGCTAGGCCCAAATCAAACCTGACGTGGACACTGGGGTGAGCTCCAACAGCTCAGGGCTGACGGTGGCCCCCTCCGTCATGCCTGGTAACCCCAGGTCAGTCCGCAGCCTAAGGAGCTACCACGGCAAGCATGGGATATGCAGTCTGGCCCCGTGTGGGGGAGGTCAAAGTTCACAGCCAGCCTGAGAAACGGCCGGCCCAGCCTCTGCCTTCGGGCACCCGCCCCAGAGGGCGGCGGGAAGTGCGCTGCAGGGGCCCTGTCGCACCTTCAGGATCTCGTCTCCAATGATGATGATTCCAGCCGTCACGGCGCCACTGCCGTTCTGCACGGCGAGGTCGCTGCGGGGCGCAGCCATGGCCTGGAGAGGCCTGCTCCCCCGTCCCAGCTGCAGAACGCGCCGGCCGAGCCGCAGGGCCCAGGGCATGGACGCCAGGCAGTCAGGGCCCCCCGCTCGGGAGAGGACGCCCAGGCGTCTCCATGACAACAGCACCTGCAACCAACACCAGAGCACTCAGAAGGATGCGACCCCCGGGCTAGAGAGACGGGAACGAAGGGGCGGGCAATGAGCGGGGCACCGCAGGGGAGAACCCAGGTGTCCGGGCTCCCAGCCCCCCCCGCTCCCACCACCAGACCACACTGCCCTCCCAGAGCTGGGGAGAACCCAGGCGTCCGGGCTCCCAGCCCTCCCCCCCACCACACCCCACTGCCCTCCCGGAGCCGGGGAGAACCCAGGCGTCCGGGCTCCCAGCCCTCCCCCCACCACCAGACCCCGCTGCCCTCCCGGAGCCGGGGAGAACCCAGGCGTCCGGGCTCCCCCCGCCCCCGCCCCCGCCCACACCCACCTTCCTTCCCACCGAGCCCCAGCAGGGCAGGCACCCGTCCGGCTCCGCCTCCCCAGGACCAGCCCACAGCGAGGGAAGCCCCACCTTCGCCGGGATCTCCTTTCATTGGATAGTCGAGATGCCAATCAGCGGACTGGGGATTCTCAATGCGCTGATTGGCCAGTGTCTTGACCCGAGCGAGAGCGGCGTAAGCTTGAGCCGGAAGACTCCGGCTCCTCTCTGGGCAGGCAGGGGCTGAACCATTGCAGGCGGAGGGGGCTCTCTCCCAGCAATGGAACGTCCTGACAGCTGGTTGGCTTGCATCCTCCCCGTGGGCGGGGGCTGAGTGAGGTCCCTCCACGCACTTCCGGCAGGGGGCGCTGAGCCACAGCGCGTGGCCACAGTCCGATGAGGGGCGCCCCCTGGTGCTGGGCTCCTGGCATGCTGCAGGGAATGGGCTCCGTGCCCCCCTGGCTCCATGGGGCCCGAGGCCGACCTCGGGAGCTGGCAGGCCGGCTCTGTTCGGTCTCGGCGCAGGGAGGCACTAGCAGCTGTTGGTGGGTGGAGCTGGGGCAGAGCCCCTTGCTTCCCTGCTCAGTCAGGAACCCCTGAAAAAAAGCTGCAATGCAGCTGACTGGGGGCCTGGAAGTCAGAGGCCTGCAGCTGCTCACAGTCAAGTGCCTGACCTGTTTCTGTATAAGTTAAGCAGAGGAGCTGTACATCAACAGCTGCTACACACTCCACCATGGACCTAGGTAAACCTGCCCCGCATGGAGCCTGAAACCATGGACTTAGCCAATGCCATGTCTTCCACACATTGAATGCTACAAACCTGACCATATTTAAACTCTTACTATGATTATTGCCTTGATGGAGAGAAAGTTCATGTCAGGGCACCCAGGCTAATTCTGTAGACACAGGGCAGTTGTGTGCATGGAGGTGTGTCAGACTGTTTTAGAGAAACAGGGGGTACTTAGTAGTGAAGCAATAAGCCTTTTATAGAGTTAAATAGTCTCATCTGTTTTAGGAAAGATTTTCTGACAGCCAATGAGATTAAGGCACATTAATTACTGGAATCCTGCAAAGTTATTTTTCTCTACACATCTGTGGAGGATTAACACTTGAAACTATTGAAATGAAAACAAATGAAAGATGTATATCACCCTCTCTGAGGGGGGGAAAGAATCCCGTTTAGACAAAAGTTGGCAGAGAGGATTGTTTCAGATGAATGAAAGGAAACCCATGTATTTAAAAAAAACTTCCCCTTTATTGAAGGACCTCAACCATAGATTTTGAACAGATTTCCTAGAACTTTTAAAATTATTCAAAAATACAGATTAAAAAATACAGATAAACCAGTTTTAAAGCAGATGCCGAGCAAGTGGCTACAGCATCCACCTGGAATAAAGTCCAACATACCCCCTGGAGTAAAAGGGACAAGCAGCAACTATTACATGTGCCAAACAACGTTAAAATATTCATGCTTCAACTGTTTAAGTCTAGATTTTGCAGTTAAAAAAAAACACCACCTATCTGTTCAGGTAGAACTCAGGCCAGCATTAACACACTCAATAGGTAAGAATCATTGGGTTCTACACCACAGGATCTCTCTTAGGTAAAGGCCAGACTCTAGTTTTGAGTCAAGTCATTTTCCACCAGCCATTCTTGTCATGATGATTGGATTTTCTTGAAGTTAGTCACCAGGAGTTTTAATGTATTGAAACAGTTGTCAAATATTTTAAAAACAGGAGACAAAAATCCCAAAAGGTGCTTGTATCTAAGAAAAGACAAGGAGGAGGGAGGTTCTATACACAGGTCAGATGCAACAGGTTCATTTTTCTGGCTTCTTTGGCAGCGGCCGTCGGAACAGCAGTATGTGAGGCTCTGAGAGGAGATGGTAACAGAACATTAGGATAATCTGCAGGTTAAAACACGACTGTTTGGTTCACTTATTTCCTGGTCTGAAATGTTTAGACAGGGAACACTGCATTTGCAAAAACCACAGACACAGAGCCCTGTAAATCGATACTGATAGTTTCATCTAATTTGCCAGAAATCCCTTTGACCAGGTGAGTCATTAAACAAACATTCAGGTTACAAATTACATCATCCCCATGAGCCAGCCAACAGGTCAAACATGCCCAACCCTGCAGACTGAAGGGGAATCCCAGCTGACTGATGACAAAAGCAGTTTTCCCTCTTGAACATCCCATTGCTACAGAAATCACTTCTACAATATCTTGTCCTTCAGCACCTCACTGGACATGCTGAACATTCAGCTTCAGTTCTTTCCCCATGCCAGTTGGGTGACAGCTCTACCACAAACAGCAGCCCCTTTAGCACGCAGCAGGGTTTATACCCAATGAAAGGGGGGCAGGGATTCTCCTCAGACAGTACTGCAACAGCATCAGTCCTTGGTTCTGATTTGTGAGGGACTGCTTTCTCTTTCAGGAAGCGCATCACCATTAGTAACAGAAAGCTGGGCCTGCTGCAGACCCCTAGCAGCAGGAACATCCCAATTTCCTGCAACACTGAGTCAGTAAATCAGCTGGGGGCCAAATTTCAATCTCCTTACTTATAATGAGCTTCCGCTGAAGTCATGATCAGTCATGTGAATGAAGCACAAAACCTGTCCCATACCTAGGACCCAACAGGATTTGGGCTTCCAGCCATCACTGAAGGCACCAAAACCCATCCAGTCTAGGATGAGGACATCTCCATTTCAGGTCTAACTAGAACGAATGTGACTGCAATCACTATCGCAGACCGGAAAAGTGCCCCAGAGCCTTAGCGAGAGGAGTCATGGCCAACGAACCTGGTTCATGGATCATGTAATGGACCCAGCCTTGGCTTTGCTGAACTCCCAAGTTCCTCCACTCGGATTCAGACATCAGGTGTGTCTTAGGGACCAGTTTGGCTATGTCCTTGGGTAACATCACATGCCTGCGAGGAGGAGGAAGAGCGAAAGGACCTTAACTCTGCAGGCAGCTGCACCGGGCAGCACTTCCCGGGCTCTGCAGACAGCACAGCCGGTCCTGCCCTGCCCTGCCCGCCTGCCACCCCCCCCCCGGCTCAGAGGGGGCCTGCCGCCGTTCCACACCGGCAGGACGCGGGTATCCTGTCCCCGGCCGGCCCCGCACCCTCACGCCGCCTTCTCGCCAGGCCCGGCTCTGCGGGCGAGGCGCCCCTTTCGCCCGGGCCCTGCCCCGCCCGGAAGAGCGGGCGCCCGGCGGGGGCACCCCGGCCCCGCGGCCGAGCTCAGTCGGTTTGCGGCCTGCCCCGGGCCCGGGCCCCTCGGTGCGGGGGGAGGGGCCCCTGGCGGCTCTGCGGCCCCGCCCCCTCCCGCGGCAGGCGGCCCCGCCCCGCCCCCTCTCACCGGTACTCGAACTCCTCGTCGTCGTACTTGTCCGAGTAGTAGATCTGTTTGTGCGCCATGCTCCCTCCCTCCTTCCCGCGGTCCGCCCCCTTCCCGGCAGCCTCTGCGCGCTCGGCGGGCCGTTCGTTGCGCTGGACGCTCTCGCGCTGCCCTCCTCCGCCCGCGAGCGGCCTCCACCCTCCCCCCACCACAACCGCCGCTTTCAAACGCCGCCGCCCCGCGCGCCCATTGGTCCAGCCGGAAAGGGCGGGGCGACCCTCCCTCACGTGAGCGTTCGGGAAGCGATTGGCGAAATCCAGAAAGGGGCGTGTCCCCGCCCGCCTCCCCGGGCGCTCACATTGGCCGAACCAGGGGAAGAGGGTGTGCGCGCGTTCCGCCCAGGCGCTGATTGGGCGGGGTGGGAGGGCCTTGCGTTCCCATTGGCTCGTCGTCCGGCGGGCTGGAGCCTGTCTGGACGGCAGCGCTCCCCCGTCACGTGACGGGGGGCCCGGTGAGGCCGAGCTGGTGGCGGCGGGACCGGATTCCGGAAGTGAGTGGCTGCGGGGCAGGGGGCGGGGCAAGGTCCGGGTCCGGCCCGAAGTTTGGGCAGGGCAGGGCAGGGAGTGGAGCCGCGGCCGCCGCCCGCCCGCCCGCAGCACCGCGAGCCCGGAGGATCCATGGTGCCCCGGTGAGCGCCGCTCGCGGCCCCTCCCCCCGGGCCCGATCCCGCCGCCCCGCCCCCTTCCTCCGGGACCCCCCGTGCTCAGCTCCCCACCGCCCCCCTCCCCCGCGCTTTCCGGCTCCCCGGGTGCGCCGAGACCCCGTGCGCTGGGGCTGCCCCCCGCCGGTGCCCCCCCGGTGCCGCTCTCTGCGCGGCGGCGGGTGCCAGCCACGGGCCGGGGACTCGCTGCGCCCCGGCGCCTTTCGCTCCCTGCGGGGGAGCCGCCTTCCGGGTTCCGTGCGGGGCGGGCGGTGCTGGAACGGCCGGGACCCCCCCCCCCCGTTCCCTGCCCGCTGCAGGGGGGCGAGCTGGCGCCGGGCTCCGGGGGCTCGGAGCCGGGCTGGGAGCCAGCGCGACCTCAGTGCCCGCCTCGCCTTCCGCCCGGCCCGGGCCTGCAGGGTGCGTGGATGGGGGTGGTGGGCGCAGGGCGCAGGCTGGGTCTGGCTGGCCTTGGAGAAGCCAGGAGCGCGGTGTCCCGGCCGCGGTGACCGAGGGCTGCTTGGCCCAGAGGTTGGCAGTGCTCGAGTGGCGCCGGGTGGCTCCTTTTCCCATGTGGCAGTGTGGGTCGGGGGCGGTACTGCCCCGTCCCCCGCCTGGGCGCTGTGGAGCCGAAAGATGGGGCCGTGCCTCCAACTCAGCCTTCCTGTGGCTTTCTGTGGGTCTTGTTACCCCCCCCACACACACCCACCCACCGGATGCCCCCTTCCTGTGTCTCAGCAGCTACGCTTGGGGTTTACGTCCCTGGTAACCTTTGTCCAGCTGCCATTTCACCTTCCTCCCCCAGTTGGAAACATTCCTGGTGTTTCTCCATTTCCTGTTGCTTCCTGGCAGCCTCTCCTCATCCTGGACTCTGAGGCTGCCTCTCCCCATTTGTGTCCCAGATTGAGCAGCTGTGATTTGCTTTCCCCAGAACGCTGCTGCCTGGGGACTTAGGGGGACTGTCTGGGAGGGAAATCCTTCTCTGCGGGCTCAGAGAGGGTGTACGACCCCTTGTCCGGGGCAAGCGGACACGTTCCCACTCTCAGCTACGGAGCTGTGACTGAGTGGGGGCTGCTTGGGAAGCTTGTGTCAGTTGCTCAGGCAGGTTTGTGGCCCCGGGAACTCGCATGGGTGCTTTGTAAAGCCAAGCACTGCGGGTAGCTGTGCCAGGCAGATCGTGTCGGGCCCTAGGCACTGCTAACTTGCCAGCCCGTGACCCTACGCTAATGACCCCAAAGGGGCTCCAAGGGGCTTGCATGAGAGTTGCTTCACCCGCAGTGGCTGTGTGCTCTAAGACTGTGACAGAGCAGGGGGGATTTCACTGTCTGGCCGGGGGGGAATTGCAGCTGCCGATGCCGTGGGGAGGGCTGTGGGCGGGGCAGCTCTGGGGAATGCTCTCCCCTGTCCAGGCAAGAACTTGGAATGTTTGTCTGCTGGGTAGGGTGGAGAGTTTTCCTCCCAGTTTCCTTTTGGCCTGTTGTATGTCAGGCGGCGTTGCCTTTGGCGTGGTGTGTCGCCGCTGGTGCCCAGGGGCCTGCGGGTACAAGCACCTTGTGCAGTAAAAGAGAAGGCTCGTCCCCTGTTGCCTGGAACAGCTGCCATTGTAAACAAAGAGTGTAGACGCCTTGGTGGACTGGGTGGTCGCTTCTCGGGCTAGACTTGTTGGGCATATATTTCCCAGGCTGGGCTCTTCACCCTGAGAGAGGCAACGGAGCCAGCGCTATTCAGGCAAGTGCAGAAATGCCAGGGTCAGGCTGCAAGTGCAGCGTTCTCTCCCCATTGAGCCCTGCCGTATTGCAGACTCTTGGCCTGGGTTGTCACCCCGCCTGCGAATTTCCTGCCTCGTGTGGTTTGCTGTCAGAATATGAGCCTTGTCTAAACTTCGGTTTTGTCGCTGATGTTGGTGAATGCCATTGCCCCGCTCGAAGTGTGGCTGCATTGCTTCTGTTGCTTTGTGTAACACCGAAATTGCTGCCTGTGTGTCTCAGCCTAGCAGAGCCGCCCCTCAGGATGTATTTTAAGAACCTCCCCAAGGTTCTTTGACATCAGAAGCTGCAGTGAGCAGGAATATTCCAAAAACACAACGTTGCCATCTCTTCTCCCCCGACAGTGCAGAACGGCCCTGCGGTTCTGTTTAATGGCACCAGGCTTCTCTGGCAAAGCTGCTGAGGTTTTGCTGCCCTGCCCGCGTTGTGCCCGGCAGCTCTGCCGTGTGATTTATTGCTGGCTGCCCAGGTTCTAATGGCTGCTTATTTATTTACGTCTGAACTCTTCCCCACTTTAATCACAGGGCCCCACCTGAGAGAGGCTCCTGGGAAACAGCTGTTAGTTGATCCTGCTGGCTGGCCTGACTTTCCCCCCTCGCCGTGCTGCCTGGCAGTTGCCCAGCCAGTCTGCATCCCAGGTGCTGCTCTGCTCGGACCAGGCAGCCCCTGCTCCCCGCCACTTGGGCTGCCAAGTGTTGCACTGAGTCAGGAAACAGCTGATGGGCAATGAGATTTAGGCTGCAGGGAAGCCTCCCGTGTTATGAATCTTCCTGGCCGTAGCAGGAACGAGGTGAGCACGGCCGGGGCTTGTAACGTGGCAGAATGGGTGTGAGCTGCTGGCTCCAGGGCATATCTTGCTCCATTTCCAGCGTGCCAGTCCTCTGGATCCCATGGAGGTTAAGGTTCTGCCCTGCAAACAGCTTTGGCTCACTGGATCCAGCCAGAGCTTTGGCTCACTGGATCTCACTGGATGGGAAAAGCCCTTTCACTGCTCTGCTTTTGTGAACAACTGAAAGGGACTGAAATGGCCTGGAGGAGGCAGGCTTTGAAAGCAGGAGATTTGTGGACTCTCTCTCTCGGCTCTGCGGGGGCTCGAGATGGCTGGCATGCTGCTGTGCACCCAGGGCTGCGTGTGCCACAGTGCCCCCACCGTGGTGCGTGCTCAGCAGACGTAGCCCATGGCCCAAAGACTGAGGGGAGAGAACACACCAGCCTCTGGCTAAAGGGCTTCTTGGCACTCCCCTGTCTAGGAATGTGCTCAGCCCAGCTCAGGGGGTAGCCAGCTGTGGTGATTGCTCTGAGCTGCCGCTCTGGCCCTTATCTTTCTGCTGCTTGGTCAGCTGCTCCCTGGGCCTGGAACCTCCTCCCCCACGCCCATCTCCCCATGCCAAGCTCAGTGCTGCTTGGTGTTGCTCTGGGCACATGGGAAGGTGTCGGGCGATGGCTGGGCTGTGAGTGCTGCTGCCCCAGGCGGAGGGCTGTGTCCTCGCTCGGTGGGTCACCCTCCCCACCCGTGGGTGCTGTGGGCCCTCTGTGTGAGGCATTGACCCAGCACAGCTGCTCAGTGTCTTGGCCAGTCCTGGCAGCAGCCTGGGTGACTCGCTCCCCATCGCATTCAGGGAGACTCCCTGGTGTGCGGGCAGCGAGGGGAGTCTGGACACATCCTGCTCCCCCTTGCGGCCCCCCCACCCTCCCTGGACAGGCAGAGCATCGCTGGGTCCCAGCAGGGGCTGGGTGATTGCTGGGAGCTCTGGCTGCCAAGGGCAGGCTCTGCTCCTGCTTGCCATGGGGAGGTGCTGGCGGAGGCTCCAGGCTGTCCCTGGCTGTGGGGTTGTCGGCCTGGCCAGGGGCTGTGGCGGCACAGAAGGCTCTGTCTGGAGGCGAGCAGGCCCCTGGGTTTGGTTGCTCCGTCTGGTGCTGCTTGGGCTGCTACACAAGGATATGGGCTTCCCCAAGCGTCTCACTGGTTTGCTGCTCCTCGTGGGCAGGCCGGACGTAGACGTGGCAAGCAGGTGCCCCTTCACCTGCTGGTTCTTGTGATGCTGGCAGGTATCTGCTCAGCCTTGACTGAGACCCCAAACGTCCCACACTTGGGAGCTGGCCCAGGCTGCTACCAGGCCTCCTGCGCGGAGCTGGTGCTGGGCGGCCTCCCAAGCCCGGTGTGTCAGGGTATCAGGATTCAGATGAGGAGCCAGTGCCAAAGGCTATCCCTGTGCAATGCCCTGCCGGCTGACCCAGCTGTGCCGCAGCTCCCCGAGCAGCAAGTCCGCAGGCTGGGATGTGTGGGGCAGAGTATTTGTGGGGCATCGCCAGGAGGCTGTCTCCGAGAGACATGGCATGTGGTTAGCGGAAAGCTGCAGGGCATCTACCCGTCAGTCGCTGAGCGGATGCCAGCCTCCGCGGGGGGCTGGGCCAGACCGGCTAACTCCCTGTTTGTCACTGAACCGCAGGTTGGACTCTACGAAGAGGGGCTGTGCGTCTCTGCTCCCTGCGTGCGGCCCTTCCGCTGGTGGAGATGGAGTACGTGGTAAGGCGAGCGGCTCTCGGGGCCTGTGGTGGTGGGCTAGATGGCTTTGATGATGGATCAGACCTTCCTTCTCTGAAATCCCTTTCCTTCTCTCGCCCGAACCTGCGGGCACCTTATCTCTCTGGGATCTCTGGTGTGTTTCTCACTGAGCAGCTGTTCCCAGCTAGGGGGTCCTGACCCTAAGGGGGCCTGAAACTGACTCCTGAGGGTCACACAATTTTCCGGCTTCCCTCTGTCCCCCTTGGCTGTGAAGAACTGTCCCAGAAGCATAGCGCCCGCTGGGTGTCGCTGAGTTGCAGGGAGTGTGTGTGTGTGTGTGTGTTTGAGAGACAGAGAGCTGGCATGTGCGTGTGCCATCTGGTAGCTGTGACCCCCACGTGTGATCCGGTAGCGGTGTCACCGGTGCCTCTGCTGGGCCACTTGGAGAAAGAGCTACCTATTGGCCGTGTCTCACCGAATGCCTGCCCGCCTTCCTGGGGAGCGTGTCACACGCTTTGGTGCCTTGTGTGTGTGTCTCACATCTCCTTGCAGTGGGGCGCAGGCCATCGCTGGCTGCTCCCAGGTGACGCTGCAGTAGGGAGCACGTCCGCAGCTCGCCGGCAGTTGAACACCCTGTTGTGAGAGTCGCAGGCTGAGCACCCAGATGGGGGCCTTGCGGGGGGGCAGCGTAAGTGCCGTCTCCCAGCGTGTGGAAAGAAATCTCGGGCTCCTGTCCCACCTGGCAGACAGCCTGAAGATCAGCATGTGTCACACCCTTTTGGCCTTTCCGGGCTGAGCAAGCACCAAGAGGGGCAGGGAGAGGAATGCAGGGTCTGCAGGGCACCCCTGCCTTTGAGCCGGGTCCTGGCCTGTCCAAGAAACCCCCGCTCTTCTCTGGACAAGGACAAACTGCTGCCCCACACGAACTGGCTGCTAGTCAGAGCTCGTTGGCGGGCACGTTGCCCCATGTCTCCTCTCCTCCCTGGGCTTACCCCGTCCCACAGGGCCCTGCGAGGCATCTGCGGTGCAGCCTCTGCTCTGCTGGTTGCCCCGTGTGCGGCACCAGCGGTGCAGTGGTTCTCCCAGTGCTGTGCTATGTGTGGGTGGGAGCTTCTGCCCTCATTGCCCGGGGCAGGTTGCTGGCAGTCAGAGCCTGTGCATGCCAAGAGCTGGGCACTCTTCTTGCCGATCTAGAGCACGCTCTGCTCTGCTTGCCGGTGGCCTGCCCGAGCGGGTGGGCTGGGGGCTGATGGGGAACTGAGACCGGGAGTCTCAGTTGGGCATTGCAGAGGGGGCAGGGCAGGGAACGTGTCTGCTCTGGTCAGCTGAACTGAACGCTTGCTCCTGGCTCTACCTGGGGTCTGACGTGCCATGGCCCCTGCCCAGGGTCCGTGCAGCATAGCCTGGAGGGGCAGGGAGGATGCCAGCTCTGGGAGCTGGGCTGGGACATGGTTCTTGGGAGTCCTGGCATCCGGCCCAGCAGGACGAGGGCCCCTGTCCACTCTGTGTCAGACGGCGTCTGGGCAGGGCTGCCAGGGGAAGGTTTCTCATGACCCGTTGGGCTCATGCTGCCCCCATCTCCAGTCCTGGAGACAGCACTTGGGATCCTAAAAGCCTCAGCTCCAGGGCGGCCAGGTGATAGCGAGGAGGCCCCAGCTCAGGGCCCTGCGGGGACTGGCGGTGCAGGATGGAAGAGCAGGCGCAGCTGTTCCTGGGTGGCCGAAGGGCTCAGAGCCAGGGCTCCAGAGGCCCATCTGGGGGGGACGGGGACATCAGACAGCTCCAGCGGGGCTGTCCGTGTTGCCTGCCCATCTCAGCACTACCGGGACGGGCCTGCCTGTCCGCCAGGCTGGGCGCCACAGCCCTTCCTGGGACCATGGCAAGAAAGGCAGGAGCCCAGTGACACATGTCCTGTGCCACCAGCTCCTGCTGCCCCTGGCCTGGGCACTCAGGCTGAGCAGAGCCCGGGAAAGGTCGGTGCACCTAGCACGGCCGTGCCCCTGTGCCTGGGTGTCTCCAGAGCCTGTTCCAGAGCCACCCGCCGGGGCCTGGGCTGACAGGATGCTGCTCGAGGACGGGGGTGTTCTGTGGGGGTGTTTCTTGGGGAGTCGGGTCTTCTGGTTAAAGCTAGCACTGCTGGGGTCTAGGCCCACTCGGCTCCAAACTTGGGCAGGTCACTTGCCCTTTCAGTGCCTCAGTTTCCCCAGCTGTGGTGTGTGGTTCTGTGTGTTCCAGTGCTGTGCTGCAGTACCTGGCAGAGCTGGGGGCAGGGTCGTGGAGCCTGCGGATCTGGGTTTCCCCAGCCCTTGAGGACAGGGGCCCGCAGCTGTGCCCGTTAGCCAGCGGGTCAGTTTGCAGCGGGGGCGGGGGTCCAGTAGGACAGGTCCTGCTGGGCGTGGAGTCCATGGTCTCTGCCCTCCGTTACTAGGCCAGAGGCAGCACCCCCGGGGAGCAGGTCGCTAGGCGCGCGGCGGTGGAGGGCCCAGGAGGCGTGAACTGGTGCAGCGTCTCCCCAACTTCCTCAGACTGACTGTCCGGCTCTGTGCGCCCCTGTGTTCGTGCACAGCTCTGTGCGGCTCCCCTCCCGCTGCGGCTCGCCCGTTCCAGAGCTCTGACTCAGCTCCGGCTTCGTCTTTCCTGGGAGGGCGTTGGGTGCTGGCCCCTGCAGTAGAGCACCGGGAGCGGCCGCCCCAGACTCGGAGCTGGCCCTGGACGAGGGAGGAGGCATGCACGCGAGGGCTGCTCCTCAGAGCATCCGGCAGGGCTTGGAGCCGCTCGGCGCCTCGCGATGCCTCTGGGGCTGCTCCCTCCCTGTGAGTCTCCCGCCCGGATGGGATGGAGGTGGGAGTGGGGGAGGGCTGTCGGCTGGCTTTGTTTTCCGGAAATGGGATCTATTCCTGTGGGGCCCTGGGACGGACCAGCTGATTTGGAAGGGGCTGGACCCTGCGGGAGTCCGACGGCTCGGCTCGCGGGCACGCGCTCTCCTTCTTCTGGGTCCCTGCACGACCAGGCCTGGCTGGGGCTGTGCTCCAGCTGAGGGCAGCGCTGCCTGGGGCCTGCCATCCGTGCTCTGCCGTCAGCGTGGCAGGGGCTGGAGCGCACAGGCTTTGAGAGCCCCGGGGCGGCTTGGCTCCCGGGGGGAGCTGTGGGCATCTCCAGATGTGCCTGGCGGGGAGGGGGCCGTTATTGACAGGCTGGCTCAGACCACGGGTCTCCCTAGCCCAGCTTCTGGCCCACCCGCTTTCCCGGAGTCAAGGATCTGGGCAGCGTCCGGGTCTGGCTCCCCGTGGAGTGGCTCCCTGTGTACCCCCAGGCCTGGCAGGCTCTGAGTTAACCCCCTCTGTGCCATGGGTTCCCTGCCCACCTGGCCAATTGTCTCTTTAGCTCCCCCAGCCGCGTGTCCCCTGCTGCTGTGGTGCTCCCGGCTCCACCACTCACGTCACTGCAGACCCTCCCCTCCTGGCATGTGCTAGCCCCTGGCTACTTCCCAGGCCTGCCTATGGCGCAGATGGCCTTGCTGCAGACAGTGCTAGCTAGTGGAGTACCGGCCACGTGCTGTCCGTGCTAAGGGAACTACCCCGGGGGGTGTGGGCACAGAGCTGGAAGCTGGCCCTGCAGAGGCTGCAGCCAATACGTAGGCCGGTGAAGTCCTTGTAGCATCTTTGAACCTAGCAATGCGCTGTCCCGTGCTGCAGCGATGGGACCCATGGAGAGCTGCGAGCCTGGCACCGAGGGCTGGTACGCACGTGGCCTGGGACGGGGCTCCTGGGGCCGCTGGTCTGCATGCAGCCATTGTCCTCCTTTTTTAACCCAATTTCCCTGCTCTTGCCTGAGTGGGGAGTGGGTGACTGGGCGTGGTTCACCTGGCTGTGCGGGGGTGGTGCTGGGGACGCACTTCCCTGTGTTGGGCCAGGTCCTGGGCTCTGCAAGGAGGGGCCCCAGACTTGACCGATTTCTCAGCTGAGGGGCTCGCTGGGCCGGCAGAGCTGTTCTTGGGGGAGCACGGAGCGTCCCTGCTGGGGGCGGGGGCTCAGCCTGGCCCGAGTCACGTGTGAAATGAGTTATCCAGTCTCAGCCTAGCCCCACTTTGTTCTTGTTATTAAATCCCAACAGTTTGGCTGAGGTCCGTGTCTGGGCAGCCAAGGACAGTTCTAGCAGGGGGACCGTGGGTCCGCAGTGAGGGGCATCAGCACAGCTGTGGGGGAGCCCTGGCCTGGCATCGCAGGGGGCTGCCAGTCAGGGTTGAGGGGATCCTGCAGGTCAGGAGTGAGTTACGGGCGCTCAGGGGTCGGGGGTCAGTTGCTCTGAGTGTGGGCTGGGAGTGAAGGAGTGATTCCTGCCAGCTGTTCTCCTGGCCCCCGTGCTGTAGGAAGGGAGGTGGGGTGGGCAGCAAACAGACCCGTGGCTCCAGGGGGTGCAGGCCCAGGTTGTGCTGCCAGGCAGAGCATTGGAGATCTCTGCCCCACTCCTGCTGCTGCGGGGCTTGTCTGCACAGGGCACCTGACAGGGCCTGCAGACTGGCAGGGACCCTCCACGCGCTGGTTCCCCAGAGCTTGGACACTGCATCCCAAGGCGTGATAAGCGGGTGAGGCAGGGCCGGCCTCTTTGGCCACCAGCCAGCAGCATTTTGGTCCGGGGAGGGGTGGGGGAGCTGAGAGGCCGGCCTGGTCGCCCCTTCCAGCAGAGGACATTGCACAGCTGCCTGGCTTCTGGCTGGGTGCAGCCCCCTCCCTGTTGCCTGCCAAGCACGTGGGGTGCAAAGCGCAGGGCTCGGCTCAGGGAAAGACAGGGGCTGGTGGGTCGCTGCTTCCTGGCCCTCTGGCCCCAGCTTCCTGCCTTTCTTTAAAGTGCTTGCGCAGCAGGCCACGGGGCGGTCAGGGCCCAGAGCTGCCAGGGTGAGCCCTGCTCCACTGCGGATGATGCAGGGACCCCTGGCATGGTCGCCCACCCATGGCAGAGCCAGCGCAGCTTGTTGCCCAGTGCGAGAATCGTCCTGCTGGGAGGCGCGTGCGCATGTGCACAGGGGATCTCCTTGGGGAGGGGGTGCACCGAGGGGACCCCGCCGCCGTGCTCGAGGGCAGTTTAGCCGCGATGTGGTGGGCTCCAGGAGGCAGGTTGACCCTCCCTGCTCTAGTTAGCAGCAGCCCCTTTGCGACGCTGCACGCTCCGTTCCAGAGGCTATTCCCAGCCTTGGCCCGACTCTGGTCGTGGCTGCCTGCCAGGGTGTGCATGGAGGCTGCGAAGCGCTGACACCTGTGGGGGGGAGGAGCCGGAGGCCGTGGCTAGGTAGCACTGCTCCATGGCTCTGAGTGGCGGCTCTGGCTGGGGAGTGTCATTTACCTGTGCCTTGCTTTGATGGATGGCAGCACCCAGGAATGCCCTGTCCTGCCCTGCGGGAACCAGCTCCGGCCTCCCCACCTACCCTCAGAGCCAAAGAGCTTGTAAGGACAGTGTGGCCTCCACGCAGGGGCCCTGCCCTTGAAATCTCAGTGCTGGGCTGGAGCCAGGGCCTCTGGCTTCCTGTGGAATCCACCTCCCATGTTTGCAGCCCTTCTGGGACTCACCGAGCTGTTGTCCTGAGTCTACAGAGAGCCTGAAACAATAGCTCTGGGAGGTGTGGCCTCCGCTGGGCGTTAACTCTGAACACTAGTGACGACGGCCCTCACCCCGGCCTGTTGTGCTGGAGCATCTGGTGTTCTCCAGACACAGGTGTGTGCACGGGGGGCAGGGTGTGGTGCTGATCGGGTCCCTCGCTCGCTCTTCAGCTTAGTGCAGACCCGACCTCTTGGCCTGGGCATGGTGCTGCCGTGCCCAGGGCTGGTGCAATGCTGGCCCCGGGGAGGGGCTGCCGCTCACTGCTGCTTGGCCTGGCTTAAAGGGACGTGCCAAGGGCCTTGAGGCCTTTGCAAGCTCTCGCGTGCCCCTGCGTGCTGGCCCCGCGCCCCAGTGCCGGCGCGGTGCGGTCTCTGCGTGCAGAGCAGCCAAGGGGGAACCAGGCAGGAGCCTTTCCGTGGGGTCTGCAAAGGGCCGGGGAGCTGGAGAAAGCGGGAAGGGAGCTCGCAATGGTGCCCGGAGGAGCCCGCGCGGGTGCCAGGTAGCGGATGTGGCACAGGTGTCCCTGGAGAGGGCGGGGACCAGCCTTCAGTGACGCTGCCCCTCGCCCTTGGGCCCCCCGGGCTGCACGGCAGGCAGCCCCCCCGCCCGCCCCCGTCAGGCTGGCTCCGCCCATGACCTTGATTTTCTGCTCCAGATATTCCCTGCGACCCCACCCCTGGCGGAGGCAGCGCGGAGAGCCCCTCCCGCCGGCTGGGCTGGCTGTGAGTCAGCAGGGCCGCGATTGGCAGCAGCTCCTCCCCGGGGAGTCCAGTCACTCGGAGCCGCCCCGGCCGGCAGCCAGGCAGGCAGGAAGCAGCCGCAATTAGCAGCAGCAGAGGCGGCTGCAGCAGCTGGGGAGCAAATGCTGGTCCCGGCCCCTCGCCTGCGCCTCTCGCTGGGACCCGCCGAAGGCTCCAGTTTCCTGCCTCCCGATCCACGGGGACCCGCCTCCCAGCCTGGGCCGGAGCACCCAGCCTTGCTGCATCTTTGCCCAGCGCCCTGCTCCTCTCTGCGGCGCGGGGACCCCAGGCCTTGGCTGGACACGTGCACCACCTGTGGCTGAGCTGCCCTCCGTCCCCGCCCAGCGGCTGGGCCAGGCTGGGTCAGCTCCACGCTGGTGCTGGTACCCAGAGCGCAGCCGGCCCGGGCTGGGACGCGCTGGGGGCTGCCTTGTCCACGTAGCTAGCGGTGCTGGCGGGCAGGGCAGGGCTGTGCCGGCAGGCGGGTAACGAGGCGTCTGCTGCTCTCTGCAGGGCAGTGGCACTGGACTGGGGGAGCGGCCGGGCGCCTGCGGAAGACAATGGGGTTTAGCCACGAGCAGTCTCTGGGCAGCCCAGCTTGAGGATACCCTGGCAGGTGGAAGAACAGCAAGCCGGGGCTGAGCCTGCAGCCGAGCAAGCACAGCGTCCCGCCCTGGGTGCAGCCAGCAGCCTCGCCTGCTTCCTCTCTGCGGACAGCCGGGCTGGAATCACAGGTCCCGGGGCCGCTCTCCAGCCGGCTGCATCAGCGCGTCCCTCCCTGCCCTGCCCTGTCCTGTCCTGCCCTGTCCTCCCCAGGCTGATGGTTATTGACTGGCTGTAAGGAGCCCGCCCGCCCGCCGTGCCGCTGCCTGGGGAGCGCTGGCGCACATGGAGCTTTGAACCGAGGGTGCCGGCTCTCCCAGCAACCATGCTGTGCTGGTGGGGGCCTGGTGCAGGGGCCGGCCTGGCCCTGTGTTTCTGGAGTCCCTGCTCTGCAGGGGGCTGGCTGCGGTAACCTCTCAATGGCGCTGCTGTAAGGGCCGGGCCAGCCCCTCCAGCATGGATCTGCTGCAGAAGAGTAAATACAGCCACCTGCGGAACGAGTCGGTCTCCTCCCTGGAGGAGGCGGTGGCAGGGGCAGGGACCCCAGGCTCCCCGGGGGAGTCCCTCGTAGCCACCCAGTCCCTGCCCAGCTCCCTGTCGTCCTCGTCGCTCAGCCCCATGCTGCCCATCGGGGAGCTCGCGTCGGAGTCGGAGGACAGCCCCACCACCCTGTGCTCCTTCTTCCCCAGGATGGCCAGCCTGAAGCTCTCCAACCCGGCCAGCCTGCTCACCCTGCGGGGCTCCTCCGCCACCAGCCTCAAGGAAGCTGGGCGCCTCGGGGAGCCAGGCGTGGCCCTGGCCGTGGTGAGCACCCCCAGCCCCGATTCAGCGGGGCCTGTTGCTGTCTGTTCCCAGGATATGAACAAGCTGAGCTGCGGGAAGAAGACACGGGTGGAAGGTGGCCAGCTGGGGGGCGACGAATGGACCCGCCACGGCAGCTTCGTCAATAAGCCCACCCGTGGCTGGCTGCACCCCGATGACATGGTCATGGGCCCCGGTGTCTCCTACCTCGTCAGGGTGAGTGCAGCTGGGGCACCCTGGGAGGGGGGCGGACAGGTCCTGGGGGTGTCTGACCAGCTGTCCCAGCCCCCCAGCAGCGGGCACTGATCCACACCCATGGCGGGCGCCCTGCCAATCCAGCACAGCTGCCCACGGGTCAGATGGCATGTAACCCTTTGTGCACTGCCCTTCCCCAGGGCGAGCAGCTCCTGTGGAACTAGAATTGGACCTGGGATGCCCAAGTGTGGCTGGTGCAGGGAGGCTCCCCGCTGGGGGTGGGATTTGGAAAGTCTCTGCTGTCGGGGGTTGGGGGGAGAACCTGGACAGGGGGCCCAGGCAGGGCTGTGTCTTGGAACCCTCTGCCCGGGCTGCTGTCATTACCCGCACGGGGGGGGCGGGCGGCGGGCGGCGCAACCCACTAGTGCTCATCCTGCTGCTTGGGGAGGAAGGAACTTGCATGCCCAGAGCCTCCGCCCTTTGCACAAGGGCTCCAGGCCTGACCCCGTGGTGGGGCAGGAAACAGCTGCTTCCTTTTTGTGCCCAGTGGGGTTTTCTTCCCCTTTCTGACGAGGGCTCCTTGCCCTTTTGTGCACCTTAGCCAAGGCCTCCCAGAGAGCCTGTCGCTCACCCCGCTGGGCAGGCAGCTGTGAGTGGGGCCGCTTGGCAGGCGGGATCGGAGTGCTTCCTCACTCCCTGTTCTCCTCCGGCGCCTGCCAGGGGTTTGCTGCAGATGCCCGCGGACAGGCAGGCTGGCAGGGCGCGGCAGGAGGCACGGTCAGCCACAGGCAGCTCTCCGGCACGCCGCCGCCCCGTGGGGAAGTGTCCCCAGGGCCTCTTGATTGGCTCAGATGCCCATGTCCCGTGGCAGCCTCGTGGAGCCTGTTGGGGTGCAGCGACTTGCTAAGCAGATACAGGTGGCCTGGAGCCGATCGTGTCCCTTCGCCCTCCCTTCCGTCTGGCCCAGCGCAGCCCCACGTACGCGCAAACCGCAGAGCCAGCCGCCGGGCGCCCCCCGTTTGTGGCTGAGCGCCCCATGCAGGGAGTGCCCTCGGTCCAGGGAGACTACAGCTCCCAGCATGCTCTGCTGCCTGGCCGCTCCTGTGGCGGTGGAGCACTGCATGCTGGGATCAAAGTCTGTGTGCTGCGCCATGCACTGGACCACCCTTTCCCCCTGTGCCGAGGCACGGGTGTAACTGGGCATGCCCAGCCATACATGGAACCAGAACCAAGCCATGGGCCTGCCTCAGCCCCGCACAGGGCCCTGGGGACACACTGGCATCGGGGCACGCGGCAGATTCCCTGGCAGGTTACCCGGCTCCCTGCTCCGAGAGATGCCCTTGGCTGTGGTGCCTCCGGGCCGCTCCTGCCTGTCTCCCCCCATGGCGTTGTAGCAGGGACCTGCCTGCAGCGTTAGCTCAGCCTGCAGAGCCCCACTGCCCCCCAGCACAGAAGCTGGGCTGGCCTTTCCTTTAGCGACCTCCCCTCGCTCCCTAGCCACTGCTGCTGAGAGCCAGGGGGACGGGGCTGGGTTCCTGGAAGGGGGGAGCCCCTCAGGGACATTCAGGCAGGGCTGGGGAAGGGTGTAGGACAGGGGTCGGGGACACAGCTTCCCACACCCAGTTCTGCCCATGTCTCCCTCTGGCTGGGCAGTCCCCGGCTCCCCCCAGCTCTGCAGCTCACAGCCCCTGTGTCTCCTGAGTGTGCGCAGTATGTTTGGGGCATGATGTGAACACGGAGCACCGGGCTGAGACCAGCCAACTTGTTTCACGTGTGACCTGAGTCAGGATTAAACAGCCCTGTTTCCAGCCTGTGGCCCGCTCAGCATCCTGCTCAGAGGCCACGGCTGGGGACCCCCTTGGAGCCCTGCACCCTCCCTGCCAGCATTGAGGCCACAAAAGGGGGGCACTGAATAGATCAGCTTTGTTCTTGTTCAGCAGAAGTGAGAGGAACTGTCTGGCATAAGGGCCTGGCCCAGGAGGCAGGGCTTGGGGAGAGAGAGGCAGGGCTTGGGGCTCTGCTGAGGCAAGGGGGGCACCAGGGACCCCCCAGACCACCTTGGGAATGGGACTTTTATTTGTGTCCCTTTAATCATCTCAGCCGGGTGCTGTTTGTGCATCCCCCAGCACCTGGGCGCTCGGCTCTCCTGCGGGGTCTGTGGGGACTGGTTGATGGGAGCAGAGAGGGTGGGTAACTGAGTTCTGTGGGGATGCTCCCTGGGGCGCCCGGTTGGGGACTGCCCGGGGCGGGAGCTGGCGTGTGCAGTGGCTGGGCTCCTTGTGAGCTGCCACACAGGTGCGTTTGGCACCACAGTCTCCCGGGGCTGTGTGCGGTGCCTCCCCCATGGGGTGCCTGGAGGGGCCCTGGCATCTCTGGATGGTGCCCCAGAGCCAGGCACAAACCCAGACTCTCCCCGATAGATACTCGGGGGGGTTCTTTAGGTCTGTATATTTCTGTTCCCCACCTCCCCATGTGAGGCCACTGGGGGTTTGCCCCAGAGTCGTTGGAAGCTGAACGTGGCCCTAGGCAAGGCCAGCCGGTGCCAGCACGCGCGGCTCTGCGGACACAGCCCCTCCCCAGCACCGCTTGGTAGCTCATTGTGCGATGCCTGGCCAGCTGCAGGGACCGTGGGTCTGCTTGGCCTGTGAGCTGTGGGGCTGGGAGGAGGCCCCGGGGGGATGGCCCCACACCCTGACAGCTGAGCTGGTGCTGGGGAGCAGCCTGCTAGCATGCCCGCCGTGGGGCTGGTGGGAGGGGTGGCTGTGCCCATCCCGGCAGGTTTGGGGGCTGTGGGGCTGATTCTCTCTCTCTCTCTCAGTACATGGGCTGCGTGGAAGTTCTCCAGTCCATGCGGGCGCTGGATTTCAACACCAGGACTCAGGTCACCAGGTGAGTCCCTGCTGCCCGGGCCTGCCCTGCCTCCCGTGTGAGCCACAGGCGCTGCGGGGTATGCGTGGAGAGGCCTCGCGCTAGGAGAGGCACTGATGCCCGTGGGCCTGGAGGGTGGGTTCTGACCCAGTGCCCTGTGGCTGGGCTGAGCTGAGCTTGGGGGAGCAGGCTGGGGGCCCATCAGCCAGCCAGGCCGCTCTGGGCCCAGCGTAAGTCCCGTGGTGCCCCTTACCCCCCAGCGCTGTGGCTGGTGGGGTCTGAACAGCCGCTGCGGAGGAGGTGCAGGGACCAGAGAGGAAGCAGTTACCCAGCCTCTGCCAGACAGAGGGTCCCATGTGTCCTGCCTCAGCCCCGCTGGGCCAGCCTGCAGGGGATGGCTGGGGGATTCCCAGCGCCTTCTCCTTTTCTGCACCCAGCCCATGACACTGGGCCCTTTCCGCAGGGCTGGTGATTATGGGCGACTGCAACCTCCTTGGGGGGCCAGGGCCGATCCCCACTGCAGAGCTGCTTCCAGGGCCGGGACAGGGCCCTTCTCCTTCACTCAGTCCGGGTGGGCTAAGATCCATGTCCTTGTCTATCCAGGGCCCTGGGGCAGGCCTCGGGGGGCTAGTCGCGGGGGAGTGGCAGGGGCCGGGCTATGCTCTTAGTCTGTCCTGACTTTGCACCTGGGTTCCCTGCAGGGAGGCGATCAGCCTTGTGTGCGAGGCAGTGCCAGGCGCCAAAGGGGCCGTCCGGAGGAGGAAGGTAAGGTGGGACCTGGGGCAGGAGAGGACGATGGGGCAGCTAAAGGCAGCGTGCTCCAGCAGTTAGAGCAGGGCCTGGAGTCTGGATAGTGCCGGGGCTGGCACTGACCTGCTGATGGCCGAGGGCGAGGGGTGGGGACGTGGTGGGGGACAGGGGCCTTTCGCCACCCCAGGGAGGTAGGAAGGACCAGCCCCTGTTCACAGCTGGGGAGAGGCCCAGTTAGTCCGGGTCAGAGCCGAGAATTGATCCAGCCATTGTTCTAGGAGCCAGGCAGTGCTGGCCTCGTCCGCCCTGGCCCCGCTCAGGCAGGAGGCTCCGGGGTGTGAAATGGGGGCTGGGAAGCAGAGGGTGTTTGCAGAGGGCGGAGGGAGAGAGGCGCACACAGAGATCTCCGGGGTGTGCCCGTGCCCCCCCATCTATCAGAGCAAGAGCGTCTAGTGCTGAGTCCCAGGCCCCTGGGGCCGCCCTTGCTGTGGGCTCCAGCCACGGCCTCGCTGCGGGGCTGATCAATAGCGGCCCTGTCTGGCGCTAATGGAGGAGCGAGGCCGAGCCCTCCCCCACTCAGTGCACGGGGCGCCCTGCTGCTGGTTAATAGATGCGGTGGGGGGGGTTGAGTGCTGAGCCAGAAGCTGCGGCGGGGCTGCTGCCATTCCTGGAAGGTGAGGGGTGGTGGGGCCGGGTTTCGAGGGGGCGGGCTGGTTGGCGAGGGAGCTGGCATGACTGAGCCATGAGCACTGCCCTGCCGAGTTCTGTTCCCCCCGGCCCAGAGCCGACCAGGCCGTTCCTGGCCCCAGTGTGCCCGGCTTTGCCTGGCCTGGGCCTGCTGGGAGTCGGTAGATGCCCTGAGCTAATTGGCCTGGCTGAGCCATGGGCGTTTGGGGGCCCGACGGGCAGCGAGGGGGCTCTCCCCTCAGCCCAGCCTGCCCAGACGGTGCCTTTGCTCCCCAGCCCTGCGGGCGCTCACTGAACTCCATCCTGGGAAAGAGCAACCTGAAGTTTGCCGGCATGCCTATCACCCTCACCATCTCCACCAGCAGCCTCAACCTCATGGCCTCCGACTGCAAACAGGTGATGGGGGGTCGGGGGGTGGCAGAAACCAGGGGACCTGGCTTCAAAGCCAGCTGAAAACCTGCCCCTCCCCACCTGCCCTGGCTGGGAAACCAGCAGAGGCGGACTCCTGCCTCCGACGGCCCAGCCCCCCAGCTTAGGAGCGCCTCTCCGGTCTGCCGGGGGGCCCAGGCCAGGCGTGTGCTGACGCCTGTTCGCCCCGTCCCGGGGCTGGCCCCCGCGGAAGGTCACTGGTTTGACCCCTGACCTTGATGTTGCAATACTGGGCACTAGCAGCGCAGTCTGTGGCCGCCAGCGGTGCTGTGTGGAGACACCTTGGGGAGCGACCCGGGGACTCCAGAGGCCGAGCGGAGACCTTGCATCCCTGGGGTGCGCCTCCTCCCCGGCCCCCCTCAGGTGTCCTGGGCTGGGCAGAGAGCCAGGGGCTGTGTCTGACCAAAGCCTTTCACTTCCCTGCAGATCATCGCCAACCATCACATGCAGTCCATCTCCTTCGCCTCTGGGGGTGACCCGGTGAGTGTGTGGGGCCCCCGCCTGCCCCCCCACTCACTAGCTCCTCACTGGCCCAGCTGGGGGCCTTTGCTCAGTGTCCCTGGCTACCCCCCATCCTGGTTCAATCCCATCTCCCGCCTTGGTCTCTCAGGGTGCGGCTCTCCTTGGGTTTGGCCCACTGGCGGTGCCTCTCTGGGCGGGGTGGGAGCGAGGGGCCATTCTGACCCAACCCCCACCCCTGCCAGGCACCCCCATAGAGCCGCAGGCCCCAGCGGTGGCGTGGGTGAGCTGACTAGCAAAGTGGGGATGGGCCGGCGCCCTGGTAACGTCTCCTGGCCCCTCGCGCCACACCTGGCACTGCTGTGGACCTGCCGAGCGGTGGGTAGGGCGTGGGGCTCCCTCACTCACTGCGTCTCCCCCGCAGGACACCGCCGAGTACGTCGCCTACGTTGCCAAAGACCCTGTCAACCAGAGAGGTAAGGGCACCGCCGGCTGGCGGCTCCTCGCCACCCCCGGCCGGCTGGCACTGCAAGCTCTGGCACAGCCATTAGGCCATTGCTGAACGCCTGCCTCAGCCCCCGTGCTGCTCCCCACGGTCCTGGTCTGCAGGGGCCAGGAGGGCGGGGCTGGCACCTCCCCTGCACTCCCCGGGCTGCTCTAGCAGAGTTGCCCTGGCTGGCTCTGCTGGGGTCTTTCTGCCAGGTTGGCTCAGGGCTGGGTGTCACCTTTGCCCCCGGGACCGTCCCTCCTAACCCTGCTTCCGTTCCCTCCCAGCCTGCCACATCCTGGAGTGCCCCGAGGGCCTGGCGCAGGACGTGATCAGCACCATCGGCCAGGCCTTCGAGCTGCGCTTCAAGCAGTACTTGAAAAACCCCCCGAAGCTGGTCACGCCCCATGACAGGTACGGGGGAGGGGCACCAGTACCTCAGAGTTGTTGGGGGCTGCTGGCTGCCTGGGCACATTCCAGGGGGAGCGGAGGGCAGTTGGCACGTGGCGGGGTTGGCCCCGGGGCTGCTCACCCAGTCTCTGCCCCCCAGGATGGCCGGGTTCGACGGTTCTGCCTGGGACGAGGAGGAGGAAGAGCCGTCGGACCATCAGTACTACAATGATTTCCCCGGCAAGGAGCCGCCCCTGGGGGGCGTGGTGGACATGCGGCTGCGCGACGGCGCCGGCGCGACACAGACGCCCAATCACCTGGGGGCGACGCTGGTGAGCACCTTTCCCCCACCGGCTCTGCCCAGGGCCGTGCCAGCGTGTGGCTCAGGGCTGAGCTGGGGCATGGGGCCACTTGGCCGATGAGCCCCCCTTGCCGGATCGGCCCCTGGGGTGAAAGTGGGCACGGGGAGCGCCTGCAGGACAGCTTGCCCCCGAACAGGCTGCCAGCTGCCGGGAGGAGAGGGGGCGGCAGATGGTCAGGCTGGAGGCCACTGCAGGCCTGGACCAGGGAGCTGGGCGGTGTGGGCACGAGGATGGAAGGGGAACAGTCTGAGCCTCGGCCACTTACCGCCTGTCTCTTCCTCCTGCAGCCTGTGGGTCAGATGTCCAGCGGGGAGCACGACTCCCGGAAGCAGCACCCTCCTGCCCAAGGTACCGGACCAAGGGCAGCTGTGCCCGGCCTGGCACAGCACGGCTCGCATGCCTGGCTGTGGTAGTGGCTAAGGGGTGCCTCAGGCAGCTCTGCCCCACGCGGCAGTGCCAGACCGGCATTGCTTCTGTGCCGCCCTCTGCGGCAAGTGGAGGCTGCAGTGGGACAGGCTAAACTCAGATGACCGGGTCTGATAAACATGGCAAAGTCACTGAGCATCCCCCTTGGTGCCAGGCCCGATGTCCTGTGAGCGCTCAAACCAGAAACCGAATGCCCCAGGGCTTTTGTGTCGCCCCTGGGTCCAGTTCTGCACCCCTCTGGGTTTGCTGGGGTCATGGAGCAGATCAATGGACCCCAGCAGAGCGCAGGGCTGGCTTTCCAGGGCGAGGTCCCTGCTGCCCCAGCTGGAGTCTGCAGCTGTCCCTGGGCGAACCTGAGGTCCAAAGGGGTGGGAGGGACATGCTGGCTCTCGGGCAGGCAAGCCCGGCTAACAGCAGCTCTCCTCCCTGCAGGAAGGGATAAATACCCCCCTGGCACTGGCCCCGCCAGCCGCACCGACCTGTTCGATGACCCGTCCTACGTCAACGTGCAGAACCTGGACAGGTCGCGTCAAGCCTCTGCCGCCAGCGTCCCGGGAGCCGCCAATGGCAGTGTCCAGAGAGACCTCTTCGACATGAGTGAGTGAGTGGGAGGTTGGCCTGCTGCCGCTCTCAGCCCGCTGACGGCTCGGGCTCCGGGCTCCGGACTGGCTCTTGCTGGGCTGAGGTTTGGCTTGCCTCTGTCCAACCAGCTAGAGCCCTTTGGCCAGCCACCGCTCCGCAAACGAACCCCTGCTTCTCTCCCCCTGCAGAGCCCTTTGAGGATGCCCTGCGGGTCCCACCCCCTGGGCTGGTGGGGCTGCCGCCGGCCCAGCTTCTGGCCTCCATGGAGGAGCAGCTGCGGCGGGAGCCCTGGTACCACGGGAAGATGAGCCGCAAGGAGGCAGAGAAGCTGCTGAAGGTGAACGGGGACTTCCTGGTGCGGGAGAGCACCACCACACCGGGCCAGTACGTGCTGACCGGGCTGCAGGGCGGGCAGCCCAAGCACCTGCTGCTGGTCGACCCCGAGGGAGTGGTGAGTCACCCGCGCTCTCCAGACAAGGGCTGCCCCAGGGGCAAGTGGGGGTAGGGGCCCGGGCTCCCTTCCCCAGTCCTGCGGGGCTGGCACTCGGGGGAAATGCTAATCAGAGTCAAACCCCCTCCCCAGTGACCCTGCAGGTGTGGGGCGCTGGCTGGGCACTGAGCCAACAGCCTCTATTCCTCCCCCCACCCCCGGCTCCTGGTTCTTGTTCTTGTGTGTGACAGTGATTGACAGCAGCCCTGCCCTTCTCTGGCCTTGGCTCCAGCTCAGCCCCATGGGCCCTCAGCCAGCCTCACCCCACAGCTGAGCACAGCCCACCCCTCAGCGGGGCCCTAGGGAAGGAGGGGCCCCTGGTCGTTGGTGGGGGACTGGTCCATCTCTGCTGCCATGTCTCATTTGGCTGCAAGAGGGCACCCTGCTCAGAGAGCAGAGTACACATGCTGGGCCATGTCTGCCCCCGGACCCCGCCAGCATGGAATGCCCCAGGCTGGGGGGCACGGGCCTTGTGGCTCCACCCACTTCCTCGCCACCCCCTGAGCCCCGGTTCTGGCCCCTGCAGGTGCGGACGAAGGATCATCGCTTCGAGAGCGTCAGTCACCTGATCAGCTACCACATGGACAATCAGCTGCCCATCATCTCGGCGGGCAGCGAGCTGTGTCTGCAGCAGCCCGTGGAGAGGAGAGGGTGAGGCCTGCAGGTGCCTCGGCGGAGCTCCCCGGGCCCTGCCCACCCTGGCCTGCTCAGCCCCTCTTTGCCAGCTGGACTCTTGGACCGTCTCAACAGCTGCTTCCCTGAGAGGTCCTGGGGCTCACCAGCTACCTGCCTGGGGGCCGCAGCTCCCCTCCCAGGAGCACTGGCTCACACCAGCCCCTCCAGAGACAATGCAGCAGTGGAGCCGGGGCTGGGCACCGGTGGAACAATGCTCCTGGAAGGGACAGAGGGGCCAGTTTCTGCCAAAGCCCCTGTCTCCTGGGTGCTGGACTAGACCCACCAGCCATGGCTCCGCTAGCACCAAAAACCCGACCCCGGGGGTAGCTGCAGGCACTGCTCTGAAGGCCGCGCAGTCACCCCTCACGCCCCATGGAGCTGGGGGGAGGGAGGCTGCCCTCTGCTCAGTCCTGACCTCTGCGTGCCTGCTGAGCCTCTCTGAGGATGGTGAAGGTTAAATCCGGCCTGGCTGGAGCCTACAGAGCACTCCTGGTCCTGCCTTCCCCAGATAGGCCCTGAGTTCTCCGCCCCCCCAAGCAGGACAGGGCTGGAGTCCCATCTGCCCTGTTCCCCTACCGCCCCTAAGGGCCTCCCCCAGTCATCTACAGCGTAGGCCGTGCCAGGGCTCCTGCTGCAATGGGCAAGAACGAGGGAGCCCTGCCCTCCTCCAGAGTCAGGGAGTGGATGGCCCTTCCCCTGGCCGTGTGAGCCTGGCGCCTTGCTCCATGAAGCGGGGTGGCTGTGCACCCAGTGGGCCCGATCACTTTACGTATTAACTCTGTGCCTTGACCCTCCGCAGGTCCCAGATTCTTATGCAAAGCAGTTTGCCCTGGCTAAGTGCGCATTTCCTGGGGTGGGGGGGGGGAGAGGTCAGCCCATCCTGGCTGCTGGGGGAGCGCTGGGCACACAGTCCCGGTCCTCACGCAAGGCTCCTCATCTCCCAGAGGCCACAGCCAGGTGTGCTCAGCTCAGGCCTCTGCCTGTTCCTGGCCTAGCGCCCTGCTGGCTGGAACCGTGGCTCACGTGGCCTCCTGTCCCCTGCAGCAGCCACGACTCCTATGCTGCCCTGCTGCAGCAGGCTGTGTCCAGGCAGGGGCATGGATGGAAAGTAGGTGGGGCAAATGGGGTTCCTGGGGCTCCCCCTCTGCCCTTCAGGGGGTGTAGTGCAGTTCACAGTACTCTGCTGCCCCTCGGGCAGCGCCTGACAGCCAGTTCCCTGTACCACAGCTCCCCGGGGCCAATGCCAACTACGTGATGCCAAAGGAAGCACATGGCACCCGGAAGATGGCAGCAGGAAGGGGGATCCACCCAGAGCCAGAACTCCCCACGTCCGGCTGCAACAGGCCAGGGGCTATAGTGGGTGCTGAGGTCCTAGGGGGATGGAAAAGATGGCTGGGCCGACTCTGCCGCTTCCCACCCTGACCAGCTCTAAGCTGGGTCTGCCTGGAGCAGCCTCAGGCTGCTGCTGTGCGTCCCAGCCCCTGCCTCAGTGCCAGGTGTGCGCTCTGCCTGTGTGGCATGGAGCCGTGTCTCCCTCCTCCTCCCCGGATCTGCACACAGCTGTGGGGATCCCAGTGTTGCATGCACATTCTTATACTCTGAAGCCAAAGTGTAGCCCTCCCCATCACACCTCCTCCTGCGAGCCTGGGCCTCTCCTGTTCCCTCCAGATTGGCCTGGGCTGTGGTGGGGGATGGTTTTGCTTTCTCCCCTCCCCCTTCTCTCTCCTTTATATGGGTTTGATTTGTTACCAGGGCTTGATTATACCAAAGGAATCGGATGGTTATTATTAAAGTTAGTATTTCTTTAACGTGCGGCTGTGAGTGGCTCCTTGTCAGGCGGAGGGGGCCGTGGCAGTAGGCAGGCCAGGCACCCCAGGGCCCCGCTAGGAAGGTGCATGCTGCATCTGTGCCCAGCGGTGCAGCTGCTCCTTGTTCATGGTCCCTGGGGCTGCAGGCGTGGTGGAGGGGCTCTGAGGCTGGGGGCTGCTGCGTGGCCTTAGGGGCCTTCTCCTGGCCTCTCAGCCCCTTCCCGCGACAAGGGCCCTGCCTGAGCTCCCGCCCTGGGCGCCTGGGCCTGCAGTAACGGCCCTGCAGCCGGAGGGCAGCAGAGCCACCCAGCCCTGGCTCCTGCAGCTGCCCCACACCGTGGCCCTTCAGCAGGGGCTGGGGGAGGCAGGCAGCCTGGCAGAGTGTGTGGGGGGGTGTCCTGCCCGGCTGGGGGCAAGAGGGGAGCTGAGCGCCTGGCTTCTGGGGGCTTAGACCCCCTGCAGCCCCCTGGACAGGGCCCGGGCTAGGGGCGTCCCACAGGGGGGCGGGGCTCGGCCTGCCTGGCACCAGTCCGGGGACCCCTGGGGCGACTCCAGCTGGGGGGAGCAGAAGACCCCAAACCCGGCTCCCCCAGAGCTACAATGGTCTGTTCCATCCCCCCCTTTCCCATCTGGAATGGTTTGCCCCTCCCCCGCACCGGGAGTGGTAGCACCCGGCTGTGAGCTGTCCCCCTTCCCCCGGTGGTAGGGCCCGGGCAGTTTCCGGTTCCGGTGCAGCGGCCCCCTCCCCCCGAGTGCGGGCCGGAGCCGCAGCGCGGAGCTCCCGGTCCCCCCGCGCGGGGCGATGGCGCAGCCCGGGAACCCCCGGCTCTGAGCCCCGGGCCCCCCCGGCTCTGAGCCCCGGGCCCCCCATGGCGGCCCCGCACCCCGAGAAGCTGGAGGGAGGCGTCCCGGCCCCGCCGCCCCCCCCGGGACCGCCCAACCCGCCGGGCAGCGGCCCCGCCGGGGGGCCCGGCAGGAAGCAGGGGAAGGCAGGTGAGCGCGGGGGGGGGGGGGGGGGCGGTTGCGGGGGATGGGGGCAGCCGGGGGCGGGGCACGTGGGGGATGGGGCAGTGGGGAGCTGCAGGGGGCGGGGGGAGTAGTGGGGGGCGGGGGGGGGCTGGGGTTTGGAGGTGCGGCGGCGCGGGGACGGTGGATCTGGGGCTGTTCCGAAGGGGGCGGCGGGCGGCGGCGGGGAGTCGGGCGCGATGAGGTGTGGGGCGATGTGGGGGTCTGGCGGACCGGCGGGCGGTGTGGCGCTGGCAGGGAGGTGTGCTGCTGCTGCCTGGCTGGCACGTGCTGGGCCGGGCCCGGGACAAGGGGCGCTGGCTCTGTAGGGTCCCCTCCTCCTCCTCTGGCCGGGCCTTGCGGGGGGCTGGGCCCCGCGCCAGCTGCTCTGCACGGAGACCCCGGGCCGGGGTCCCTGCCCTGCCCTGCCGCGCTCCCGGCGGGTCTGGTCCCTCCCTGGCGTTGCTGCTGCTCGCAGTGGGTGTGTTAGGACTGCAGGCCGGGGGGAGCTGGGGCTGATCCAGGCCCGAGTCTTGCCTGGCCTCCCCCGGCCGGCGTTTTGCAGCGCAGGGTGCTGGGGTGCAGCATCCGTCCCCTCCGGTTCTCCCTACCCATGGGCTGACCTGTGCTGGCGAGGGCGGTGCCTGTGGTGTGGGGAAGGGAGCTCCTTGGGGCGCCCTCGGGAGCGAGACCAGCCACGCTGCATCCCGCTGAGAACGGGGGCGTTGGCTGCGGCTCTGTGTTCGAGGGGGTGCAGCCTCTGCGCCAGCCCTGGAGGTGGAGGTGCCCGCACTTCCTGCGCTGCGCTGCGCTCCCTGGAGGCGAGTTACCAGTGACTTTCTCAGGCCATGAGGCTCTCCTGCTCCCTGCCCGGGGCGCAGTGCGGGAGTGAGACCAGCGAGGCTTCGTGGGAGAAGAGGGTTTTGGGGGTGGCTGGAGAGAGGGAGCACAGTGGACGTGGGGGGCTGTGCTGCTCTTTATTTCCCCCCTGGGTGGGGTCGAGCTGTCTTCCAGCCGTGCCAGGGTTGACTGCACTCACCGACGCTGCCCGTGCTTCCCCTCACAGGTCTGCAAATGAAGAGTCCTGAAAAGAAACGGCGCAAATCCAACACTCAGGTAGGGGCACGGCAGGGACCGGGTGCGTTCAGACGCTGGGAGAGGAGGGCAGAGCTCAGCACAGTGACACGAGAGCATGACGGCACCCGGGTGCAGAGCCCCAGAAGGTTCTTGCGGCACAGACAGCCTGCGGGACCCTCACCCCTGCAGGCTGGAGCCAAACCCTGGGGCTGGGTAGCTGGTGCCGCTCGGAGCGTCCTGCGGCGTGTGTGATAAGAGGAGGGGAACTGGCCCTGCATCGGGGCCAAAGGACCCCCCACGCCCCGTGGATGGAGACTGTCCCAGTGCCTCAGTGGCCACGGATGGCGCCAGGAGCCCAGGTCTCTGCTCCAGCCAGGCCTCACCTTCCCTCCCCCAGTGCCTGGGGATCCTGGAGAGGCAGCTTCCAGCCGCCCCTTGGCAGGCTGTGCAAAGGAACTCATGGGCCCTGTGCTGCCTGCCCCTGCCCCGCCCCCGCCCCTGCCCCGCACGGCCAAGCCCCACACTAACGCCTCTGCCTTTTCCCCACAGGGCCCTGCCTATTCCCATCTCTCGGAGTTCGCCCCACCCCCAACTCCAATGGTCGACCACTTGGTGGCCTCCAACCCCTTTGAAGATGACTTTGGGGCACCTAAAGTCGGGGCCTCATCGGCCCCGTTCCTCGGCACCCCTGTGCCCTTTGGGAACTTCCGCATGCAGGGGGGCATGACGTCCCAGGTGCCACCGGGCTACGGAGGGGGGCCCCAGGCCATGCGGAGGCAGCCACCCCCCTTCACCCCTAGCCAGATGGGCCCAGCCTTCAGCATGCCCCCCCAGAACCCCAACTACGTGCAGCCTGGCGCCATGAGCTTCCCCAGCCAGCCCTTCAACCAGCCCCTTGGACAGAACTTCAGCCCCCCCACTGGGCAGCTCATACAGGGGCCGGTGGGGGGCTTTGGGCCCATGATCTCCCCCACCATGGGGCAGCCTCCCCGTGGAGACATGGGACCAGGGCCTGCCCTGAATCCCCCTGGCGGCCCCCCCATGGCCCCGAGATTCAGCCAGCCAGCTAACCTCTTTGGACAGTCTCCCATGCAGCGGCCCAGCCAGAACCTGCCCCCAAACACCAGCCCCTTCCCTGGGGCAGACCCCGGCTTCCCGGCTGGAGGAGAGGACGGGGGCAAGAACCTCAATCCCCCTCCGAGCACCTTCAGCCAGGAACAGCACTCAGGCTCGCCGGCTGCGGTTAACGGGGCCCAGCCCAGCTTCGCCCCCAACAGCGCCGGCCGGAGCAGCAGCACCCCCGAAGCCAACAGCCTCCCGCCCTCCAGCAAGGCGGCCGGCAGCTCCGGGCACCAGCCGCCGCCCGGCCTGGTGTACCCCTGCGGGGCCTGCCGCAGCGAGGTGAACGATGACCAGGACGCCATCCTGTGCGAGGCCTCCTGCCAGAAGTGGTTCCACCGGGAATGCACAGGCATGACGGAGAATGCCTACGGGCTACTCACCACCGAGGCCTCGGCCGTCTGGGCCTGCGACTACTGCCTGAAGACCAAGGAGATTCAGTCCGTCTACATCCGGGAGGGCCTGGGGCAGCTGGTGGCGGCCAATGACGGCTGAGCGGGCGCTGGGCCCAGCTAGGGAGGGGCCAGGCTGCCCTCACCTTGTACAGATCCCTGCTGGGTTTTAGGGCCAGTTCCCCCCCCCACACCCCTTTTTTTTGTAGCCTCCCCTCTCCCTGCGAGCGAGAGGCAATGTCGTGTGCTGGTGTCTGCCTTTAACGTTTCCTCTCTGCTCTTGCTCGTCTGCGTGGCTGGGCCTGGTGCAGCTCCTGGGCTTTTCAGATACTTGGCCCGTCCGTCGGAGGGCGAGGCAAGACCAGTTACCTGCCAGCCCCGAGTGCGGGTCCGCATCGGGGTTCTGAGGCCTGTGAGCAGCAAGTAGTGCCTCAATCTGTGTCCGGGGGGCAGAGTAAGGGAGTGTCCCCGTCCCAATCGCTGCCCTTCGGCGCGCTCTCTGCTGGGTCGAAGCGGGGCGGAGCTGGCGGGGGGCTGTGTCCTGGTGGCGGGGGGCTGTGGTGTGGCTGCTAGAACTGCTGGGAGCTCAGCCCAGAGCAGCTTTCCAGAGCCCCCAGCAGTGAGGGCTGTGGGTGGGTCGGGCCTTGCTGTGGGGTGGTGTAGCTGAGCCCTTTGCGCCTGTGTGTGTGGGGGGGGGCGGGGGGTGTTGTCCCAAGCCACCAGCACTGGCAGCACTCTGCCCTGCGGGGCAGCCCTGTGCAATTGCTGGAGAGGTGGCGGGGCCGCCAGCACGTGTCTGAGCAGCACACGTGTTTACACTTGGGACGTCTGGACTCTCGGCTGGTGACACAGCACAGGCTCCTCAGAGTGCAGCCCCAGCTGCCTCCCCTGGCAGAGCCGGGCCCGCTCCTGTCCTGCTGCTGGTGCGCGGTGGAGTCTCCTGGCTACTGATCACCCACGAATAGCATCTGCGAGGAATTGCTCCTGCCCCGTGCTCTGGGTGTCCTGCCCTGCCCTGCCTCCCAGGAGGAGCTGCTCTGCCAGCTCGTGGTGCGTGCTGGGCTTCTGTAAAACTCCGGCCCGGGACCTGGGGTTAGGCGAGATCCGACTCACCGTCCAGCCCCAAAAGGCTGCGGCGCCCGAGGCCTGGGGGAGGCTCTGCAGCCACCATTGTTCGATGCCCTCCTGCTTTGGGGCCTGACTTGTGATTTTGGAATGCCTGGGGCCCAGGCATGCCACGCTGTGCCGAAGTGCACCCTGCTCTGCTGGGCCTTCCGCTGCGCGGGCAGCACGGCTGCTCCATTTTCTTCTTGCAGACCCTGTGGAGACCCAGGCCTCGGCTCATGTTTTGGGGGTTCTCTGCTCCCACACTGAAGCAGAGAGTAAGCAACTCCTAGGGGGGCCCATTGGTCTGGCTCAGCAGATGGGATGGGCCTCCTCTGGCTCCGAAGGGCTGAGTGGGGTAGGTGGGGCGGGGGCGGGGCAGGGCGGCTGTTCTGAGCTGAGAACAAGCACTGGGAGCAGGTTGGCACATGCCACGGGGGCTACGTGGTAGCTGTCGAGCTCACGCTGCCCTGCTGCGTACACCCGGTGCCCAGCTGCAGGGCTGCTTGCTGGCTAACAGCTGCTCACGTTTAGTAGCCGTGGGCCATCCTGGCACTGCCTGGAGAACCGCAGCTGGCCTGTGCTGTGAGAGCTGGCTGCACCCCGCTGCTCTCCGGCAGGGGTGGGGGGTCTTGGGGGAATCTCCTGATTTTGTTAATTTCTTGCTGTTTTGGTGACTTCTCCCCTTTTGTAGGTGGTTGCTGGTGTGGTTTGTAATCGTTTCTAACCTCCCGGAGCTTTCCGCGGGACCAGGGGCGCAGTTTTGCCCCGTTTTAACAGTCTGAGCATTAAAGGGAAACTTTTTGTATTGTCCAGGTATAAAGCGATTTGAAATCAGACTCGGGTCTGTCCGTCTTGTCTGTCTGTCTGTCTGCACTGGGCCGGTTTCACTAAATTCGGCTCTGTAGCCTTTGCTATGAGGGTGCCAGGCAGTGCCCCCCTATATTAGCTGGCTCTGCAAACCCAGGGGAGCCTCCCACCTGCGAGCAAGAGTCTGAGGCCCAGGATTTGCCAGCACCTTTGGTCTGTGGTCGCTGCTGTCCCTCTAAAGCGATGCAAGGAACCCGGGGTGGCAGGCAGGTCTCCAGGCCCCCTGGCTGCGCTGTGGGGCTGTTGGCGCTGGCAGGAGCCCCTCTGCTGCGGGGCAAGTGGCTAAAGCAGCGGCCTAGGAGTCTGAGGTCTCAGGGCCAGAGGCTTTCACTGCCTGCCAGGCACGGAGGCCTCACTGACTTCTGCAGCGTGCGGGCGGCCCCTGCCCGGGGGGCTTTGCAGAAAGGGGGGGCAGGACCCAGAGGACGGTGCTTTCCTTCCTCCTGGCCCTGCCCGCGCCTTCCTGGGCCTGGGGCCGGCGCTGCAGCGAAGCCGCGCTGGTGGAGCGGGGGGAGGCCGGGCTGCCCCGAGCACTCAGCGCTGGGCCCACGGCCCCCCGACAGCTGCGAGCAGCGCCGCCCCCCCGGGCTCCGTGATTGGCTCCGCGGCTCAGGCGCGCCCCGCCCCCGTCCGGAATGTAGCGAGTTGCTGGCGAAGTTCGATACAAAGTTGCTGGGACGCGCCGGCGCCGGGACCCCCCCCGGGAGCCAGAACCAGGTGCCCCCCCCCCCGGCCCAGCGCCCCCGTCTCCCGCGGGGCCCGGAACAGGTCAGTGCCCGGGTGCGGGCCCCCCCCCCCCCGCATCCATCGCTCGCGCAGGTGGGGGCCTTGGGGCGGTGGCTGGTCCCGGGGTGCCGCCCTGCGTCCCGCTCAGTGGCCTGGCCAGGGGGTACGGCTGGCCCCGCGGGGGGCGGGCGGGTGCAGGACGGTCCTGGGGCTAAGCGACCGTGGGGAGCTGCCCGGGGGCCTGGCATGCAGCCGGCGGAGTGAGCGTGGGGGGATGTGAGCAGATGTCCCGGGGTCCAGCCCCACGCTGCCAGCTGGGCAGAGGGGCGGGCGGGACCCTGCCTGGCCGGGGGGTCCAGGGCCGGGCAATGCCGAGAGCCGCGCTGGGCGCTCGGTGGCTTTAGCTGCTGCCTCCTCCGTCGAGGGGCTCATGGAGGCGCCTCCCAGCCCGCATTGGCCCCGCGGGGCCCAGGGCGCGAGTGTGGCCCAGGCTCATCCCCTGGGCTCCCTGCGCTGCCCGTGTCCCGTTCCCAGCCCGCGCACCCCCGTCGCTCCCCCACCGCCAGGCCCCAGCTCCCATTGCCAGGGCTTCCCCGGGGAGAGCCTCACCCGCACGGCTCCTGCCAACGGGTTTCTGCTGCTTCCTGCCTGTGGGGCTCCCGGCCGAGAGGGCGGCCAATGCCATGCAGCGCCGGGGAGGGGGGCAGGAGATGGCCCGTGCACGCACCCCCCGAGCCCTGCCCAGGGGCCCCTTGTGGGCGCTGCCCTCTCCACCGGGAGCAGGCTGGGCAGACGGGCCCCAGGGCCGGGCCCTGCCTCCACCTGCTAAACGGCATTAAAAGCAGCTAAAAATAGCGCGCCAGGGTCACTTTCCGCGCTGCAGCTGGTGTGGGTGGTGGGGGAGGGGGGGAAGAGGAGCTGGGCTGTGGGGAACAGGATGGGGGAAATGGGGGGCTCGGTGGTGTGGGGAGACGGGCCATGGGCAGCGCTGCAGGAAGATTGGTTCATGCGTGTTGGCTGCCCCCCCTCTTCCTGGATGCTGTGGACTCTCCCAGATGGCAGCAGTGGGGCTGGCTCCCCCCTTGGGGTGGCCCCATCCTGCAGGGCCTGGCTGCAGCGTTTCCTGCCTTTCATCACCTTGGGGCACTTCCTGCTTCTCTTGAGGACACGGTGCCCTGCCCCCCTCAGGAGTGCCAGGACGGGCAGGATCTTTATCCCCATTGTGCGGATGGGGAAACTGAGGCACGTGGTGAGGCAGGGTCTCCCTCAAGGGCACACAGTGAGTTTGTGGCACAGCCAGGAACAGAACCCAGGTGTCAGCCCCTCCCTCTGTAACCCAGGGCTAGGATAGAACACAGGAGTCCTGGCTACTAGCCCCCGCCCCCGCTTGCCACAAGGGTGTCTATTAAGGGCAGCCTCCCAGCCCAGCTTTTCATCTTGTTGTCATGGAAACACGGTGATGTCATGGAGTTGGCTTTGTGACATCACTGCAGGGGCAGGTGGAGTGAGGTCTGGTCCAGGTGGGAACGAAGCTCCCGGGTTAAATCCAAGAACCTTGTGGCTAAGCCCCCAGGGCAGGGAGCTCAGAGAGGGGCAGGGGGCGCCCCAGTCCCAGTCTGAATCTGCAAAGAACCTGGGCATCTGGGGGCCTGGACCCCCCCCTTCTTTGCGCTTAGTCCCCTCAGCTCTGTGCAGGGCCCAGCTGCCAGGCAGGGCCTGGGGCCCCATGCACCATGTTTGGTGCCAGCTGGGAATCCCCCCTCCTCCCCCACTGCAAATCCCTTGCCTCAGGGGGCCAGGCTGCTCTGCAGCTGTGCAGGGAATAAGCAAAATCTGGGGAGCAGCGGGCCCAGAGCCCCACTTCCTCCCGCTCTGATCTCCAGCCCTCAGCACCGACCCTGGGAGTGGGGCTGCCCTCCCCCCACCCCGCCTGGCTGGGGGCTCAGGGATCTCTGTTACCGACGGTGCCAAACACACATGGGGGTGCTGCAGACACCCTCACCCCATGGGCCCTGCAAAGGAGAGGGGACTAGTGGTGAGAGCAGCTGGGGCTGGCAGCTCAGCCTCCTGGCCCTATTCCCAGCTCCGAGAGCGGGTGGAGAATAATCCCCGGTGCTTAGAGTGTGAGTGAGTTTTGTCCCTGGCTCCCCCTGGCCAGCGGGAGCGCGGCAGTCCCACTCCCATTGGGAGGCCGAGCTGCCTGGAAGCACAGCCAAGGCGCCTCTTTGTTTCCATTTGCTAGTCAAATTTCGCTTTGCTAGTCAAATCACCCAGGGCAGAGCCTGCAGCCGGGCACCCAGGGCATGCAGAGTCCCTGTCCAGGGGCGTCAGGAGCTCCTCTACACCAGGCGGTGTCTCTCCCCTCGCCCCCCGTGCTGCAGATTGGGTAGGCGAGGTCCCGCCAGCTGCCCCAGCACTGACACCTCTGTTCCCAGCAGGTGGGATCCCGGTTCTCCTGGGACAGGAGCAGGAATGGCTGAGAACTCGGATAACAGCTGGGTGATCGCAGGCTCCGAGGTGCGGAGCGAGACTCTGGGCTAAGGGGCGCGCGGGGGGAGGGGCAGATCCTGCCCTGGCCGAGCTGGGGGAGGGGGGAGGTAGCTCTCTGAACACCCTGTTTTCCAGCTCTCCCTACATCCCGGCTCCTTCGGGGGGAGGGGGAGATGCTGATGCTGCCTCCTGCTCAGCGGCTTCGGGAACCTGCCGAGGGATGACTCCGAGCCGCCTGCCCTAGGGCGAGGGCTCTCGTGCGTCCCCCTCTTTGGGCTGGTGGGATGGGGGGGCCCAAACCGCGAGCCCCAAATGTCCTGGGGCAGCTGTCTTGCTGGGAGAGGTGGGGGGATCTGAAAGGATCTTCTCTGCTGCCCTTTGTGCCTGGCGGGTGGTGGGGGGCAGGTAGTGACGGGTGTGACCTGCCCTTTGTGTCTCCAGGGTTTGCCCGTGGAAACCATGGGCCCAGAGCCGGGGGCAGCCGCCCAGATGCCAGCGGACGAGGAGCCAGCAGGAGACGCCCACCCCAAAGGGGAAGGCATCCGGGATGCACACATGGGCACGTGAATGTGACCGAGACGGGATGAGCCCCGCTAGCGCAGTCACCCCGTTATCTGCCCCTGGCTTCACGCCGCCCAGCTCCCCCCCTTCCCCCCCCCGCGCTATCTGCCCCGGCTTCCCGCCGCCCAGCCCCCCCCCCGCGCTATCTGCCCCTGGCTTCTCGCCGCCCAGCCTCCCTGGCCGTGTCCGGCCCCTCTTGCTCTCCATCTCCCTGTCCCATCCCACGCTCACTGCCTGCTACAGGTGCCTCCCCCGGTTGCTCTTGGCTGGTTCCCAGCTCTCCTTCTCTGTTCCCCTTTGGGCTGAGGGTGAGGATCCCCGAGGCCTCCCTTGGCTGGGGGGAAAGGGGGGACTTTCTGAGGAGCCCATCAGGGCTTCTGCCTCAGGCAAGAAGGGCATAAGCTCCCGGCAGGAGACACCAGCCCCCTCCCCAGGCCTGGGGCTCCCTGCTCGCTGCCCTGGGCCGGTGGCCGCTAACAACGCGTCTCTCCCCAGCCTCGCCCGGCAGGCAGAGCGAAGTCCCCAGGCTGAGCACATCCCCCAGCCCCGAGGAGGCTGAGTTCGAGGTACAGTCGCTGGGGGTGGGGTGGGTCACAGATTCCAAGGCCAGAAGGGACCATTGTGATCATCTAGTCTGACCCCCCTCCCACCCCATATCGCAGGGGCCAGAGACTCGCCCCCCGTCACTCCTAGAGCAGATCTGTTCAAACCCAGCCGCCCGCCAGTGAAGCACTGCCAGCGATGGAGAGTCCGGCACGTCCCCTGCTCGGCTGCTCGGGTTATTCCCCCACTGTTAAATATTTACGCCTCAGTTCCAGGCTGAACTTGTCCAGCTTCAGCCTCCAGCCTGAATCGTGTTCAATGTCTGCTGCCCGGCAGAGCCCAGGGTGAAATGTTTGTTCCCCTCGGTGGGGTAGGTGGAGATGCTGCCCTGCCGGCGGGTTGTGTAATTACGCGGCCGTTAGATGTTCAGGCCCGTCCTCCCGTTAGCTTTGGGCCTGCACAGCCCCAGGAGCGAGGCCAGGCCAGGCAGCAAGTGAATCCCTGCTGCTGCGGGGCTCTGCTGCAAAGCCAGGACCCTCCAGCCCAGCCCAGGGCTCCCAACCTGCCCGGTCGTGGTGAGCCACACCCTCCCCGTGGGTCTCCTTTGCAGAGCTGCTCGCTGGGCCCAGGTGCCCTGCCTGCGTCCTGGCAGGAGCACGTGGGGGTGAGCAGAGCATGGATCCTGATGGCATCTCTGTCCCCAGGACTCTGCGGAGTATCCCCGGGGGACCCTGAGCCCAGCAGCCTCCCCCAGGCCTGGCGCACCGGGCAGCGAGGCGCTGGAGACCCAGGCGCAGGAAGGACTCGGCTCCGACGACCCCGAGCTGGGCTCTGGCACCAGCACCCAGGGCTCCGCGCCCACCGGCAAAGCAGGTGGGTCCAGCGTCACTGGGGAGCTCAGCCTGGAGCGCTGCCTGCTGGATCCTGTGCTGGCCCCCATGCCTGGGGGCCCAGAGGAAGAGGGGGCTGCAGACTGGCCTGGGGCAGGCTCCTGGAGATGCTCAGCGTTGAGCAGCACGGCTGACCTGCCCCAGGGTTACAGCTGCAGCTGCGCAGCTCCTGCCGGTGCTGCGGCATCTCCTAGGCTGGGCAGCGGGGGGTGCCGGGCAGGACTCACCCCAGAGGCAGGCGCACTGGCCCCCGTTTCGGGTGCCCCCAGGCTCAGTGGGGAGTCGTCTGAGTGTCGGGGCAGCCCTGGCTCCGTGGGTGCTCGTCTTTGGGGGGTTGGTTCGTTGGTGGGGGCTGGTCAGCAGGGCTGTGTCTCAGTGGGGGGGCTACCTGGCTCTGTGGGGGGCCCAGGGGTTGGTGGGGGGCTGCCTGGCTCCGCGGGGGGCCCAGGGGTTGGTGGGGGGCTGCCTGGCTCAGTGGCTTCCCCTCGCTCTCCGCAGAGGAGTCGCCAGAGGAGGTGAGCAGCAGCGAGGATGACGCCCAGGGTCTGCGCCGGCGGCAGATGCGGGACCTGCCCCAGGCCCCGAGTGGCCCTGCCGAGCGCCGTGTGGCCGAGGCGACCGGTGGCGAGGAGAGTGGGCTCAGTGCGAACCCCTGCCTGCTGGCTGTGCTGGCGCTGCTGGGCGTCGGGCTTCTGGCCTTCTCGGGTGAGTGAGACCCCGTGGCGGGGCAGGGGGGGAGCAGGGGGCTGACACCGGCATCTCCTTCACCGCCTCTTTCTCTGCCCAGGTGCCATCTACAGCCCCGGGGACGGTGAGTACCGGAGCACCAGCCCCACTCCCTGCCCACGTCACCAACTGGCCGCGCTGCTCCGGCACCGCTCCCTGCAAAGTAACCCACTCGCGCAGCCTCCGGCAGGGCCTTGGACACACCCGGGGCTCTGCATGGAACTGCTGGGACACAGAGCAGCCGCCTGTTCGAATCTCATCTCCTTCCACCCTGCCAGGCTCCGTGGAGAGTGTGGGACCCCGGGACGTCCCAGAGGGGGAGCAGCAGCAGCCACTGGTTGCTGGGGTGAAGGTACGTGGGGGGTCTCCAGGCCTGAGACCAGCTTGGCGCCCCACTGCTGAATGGGGGGGTGCCCCAGCATCGGCTTTGGGGGGAGCAGGGACCCTGGAAAGCAGGTGGCCGGAGGGATGGGCTCCAGGCTTCCTGGGCTCTGTTCCCCAGGCACAGGCCAGCGTGATACTAAAGTGAGACCCCACCCGCCCCAGGGAGCAGCTGGGCCGGGGGAGCCAGCGCTGTGCAGTGAGGTCTCCCTCCTTCTGGGGAAACTGAGGCCCAGAGGAGGGCAGGGTGGCCTGGGTGGGGGCAGAGCTGGGAGGGGAAGCCCGGCGTCCAGGCTCTTGCATGCCCCATACGGTCACCGAGCCACGTTTTCGCCCTCGCTCGCAGGACGGGCAGCAGCTGCCCCCGCCGGACCCAGCCGGGGACCCGCAGAGCCTGCACTCTATGAGCCTGCTGCTGGACAAGCTGGCCAAGGAGAACCAAGACATCCGGCTCCTGCAGGCGGAGCTGCAAGTGGGTACTTGGGGGGCCAGGGCCGAGGCAGTTGCCATGGGCAGTGCACCCAGCTGCTGGGGGCGCGGGGAGGCGTAGCCGCAGCAGCTCAGCAGGGCACCTGGCAGCCGGCTCTGTGAGCCGCTCCGTGCACTGGGATGGCCCCGGCCGAGCACCACGACTCCAGCCTGCACCAGGCCGTTGCGGTATCTGGGCGGGAGGAACCTGACGAAGGGCAGTGCAGATGGGGCAGAGAGCACGTGGGGCGGGGGGTTCACTCCCCTCCCTCCCTGGGGAAGGACCCGGCTCTCCCAGCGGGCGGCACTCAGCGCCCCGGGGCGGCCCCGTTTGCCGCCCCCCCGGCTTGGTCCCGTTTGTCCTGACCCCTCCCCGTCCCCAGGCGCAGAAGGATGAGCTCCAGGCCCTGCTGCAGAAGAGCGAGGGCGAGAAGGCGTCGGCCGGGTGCCAGCAGCAGAGCCTGGCCGGGGAGAACGCGCGGCTGCGCCAGGCCCTGCAGCAGGAGGGGGACGCGCACCGCTCTGCCCAGGCCGAGCTGCGCCTGCTGCGGGACCAGCTGCAGGGCCTGGAGGGGGAGGCTGTGAGCGGGCGGCCGCTGGCTGCAGGGCAGCCCCACGACCAGCGGCTGGCGGCTGAGGCGCGGCAGCTGCGCCAGGAGCTGGACACGCAGCAGGGGCTGGTGGCCTCCATGCGGCAGGAGCTGGAGGGGGCCCTGCAGCGAGCCCAGGGCTCCGGCCAGCCAGAGCAGCTGCGGGAGGAGCTGGCCGGCATGGAGCAGCGGCTGGCGCAGGCACTGCAGCGGGCGGCGAGCTGGGAACAAAACTCCAGCGCGGGAGGCGGCGAGGCAGGCGAAGGAGCCCCGGAGCCGTCCCGCCCCCCCCGGCAGGAGGCGCCCAAAGCTGGCCAGAAGGAGGGGGGGTGGCACAAGAGGCAGGAGGCCGGAGAGGAGCGGAGGCGCTGGCACGGGGCCCCGGGGGGCAGGGAGAGAAGGGAGCCAGCCGGTGCCAAGCCCCCGAAGCGGCGGGAGGAGCCCGAGCTCCAGAAGCGCCAGGGGCCGTGGGACCCCAGGCCGGCCAAGCAGCGTCGGGCGGGCGGTGAGAAGGGGGCGCTGCGCGGGCACCATGAACACAACGTTTTCTGGGAGCCCCCCCGGCTGCACCGGTACCGGGCGCCCCAGGGCTGCACGGGCGTGGCCGACTGCGCCCGCCAGGAGGGGCTGGAGCTGTTCGGGGCCGAGCTGGCGCCGGTGCAGAAGGGGCCGTTCCTGCAGCTGCTGCAGGGCTACATGGCGGGGCGGGGCTGGGGGCAGCACTACGCCGGGCTGGCGGCCCAGCTGGACGGCGCCTTCGCGCCCGACGGGGCCTTCGCCCACGACCGCCTGCGCTTCCGCCACTTCGTGGGGGCCGTGGAGGAGCTGCTGGAGGCGCTGGCGGAGCAGGAGCTGGGCGACGAGGAGGCGGCCGACGCCTTCGAGGAGCACGTGCTGCAGCACTACGGCGGGGACGGGTGAGCTCGCCCGGCGGGCGCCTGCGGCAGAAGGGCTCCGGCCGCGGGGGGGTGCCGGGGGAGGGGGGCCTCAGGTAGTAGGGGCGGGGGAGGTGGCACTGGGGGCGCAGGGACGGGGAGGGGAGCCGGGCTGCCCAGCCTGGGAAGGGGCCGTGGGGGGGTCCTGTGGGAGCCCTTTCTGCCCCCCCCCAGCCTGTAACCCGCACCCCGCATCTGGTCTTGCAGCTTCCTCAAGAAGGAGCAGGAGAGGCGCGATGCCAAGCAGCGGCGCAAGGCGCACGGCCGCCGCGGGAAGGAGACCAGCCCGCTGGGCACAGGCTAGAGCCCGCCCTGGCCCCCAGCGCTGTAGTTTGTAGGGGGCGGCCCAGTGCCCCGCAGGGACGTGCTGTGTGTCCCGGGCCGGGAGGAAGCAATCCCAGGGGAGGCTGCGCCAGTCCCTACGGCCAGAGTTTGCTCGGAGCTCACAGCCCAGTTCTGCACACGGGCTGCACCGGACGCACCCCCGGGAGACGCCAAGGCAGCAGCGCTGCCCTGTGCCTGCCGTCATGCGGAGGCCCCTCGCCATGGCGGAGTTGGGGTGGGGTGCCACGCCGATGAGATGGGGGTATGGGGATTTCCTCGGGGCAGCAGGGGCCCTGAATGCTTTGCCCCACTCTGCAGCTGCCCCTGGTGCTGTGCCATGGGGCTGCCCCACAGCAGCCTCCCTCCTGCCGCCCGCACTGCCCCTTCCAAGGGCCAGGGCCCCCTGATTTCCCCAACAGGCCCCTCTTCTCCCTGGCCTGGGGCCGGGGCGGGGTTTGGGGGAACCCCGCCGGTTGGTAACGGTGTCTCCCTGCTGCAGCGTGGCTTCGTGCCCACACCGCTGCCCGGTGTCTCTCTGGCACTGAGCCCCCAAGCCTCCTGGAGGGCCGCGGGGGGCTCCCTCTGCTTCCCACCCGCCTCCCTCTGCACTAACTGCCTCGCGTGTGATGTTGCACTTGGCTAGAAACAAATAAAGTCGCTCTTGGGAAGCTCCTGGCGCCAGCCGCTATCTGGGTGCGGGCTGGGCTGCGTGCGCCGTGGGGCGCAGTGGGAGGGGCAGTGGGGAGATGCAGCTTCCAAGGCTCAGCAGCACCGTGCCCCCCGCCTGGCTCCCTGGGCCCTGCAGCCTTGGTGCCAGTTTCCTTGTGGGTCTGGGGCTGGAGCCCAGCGATGCCTCCTTCACCATCCGCTGCCCCAGAGGCGCAGGCCCCACGTCTCCCACGCGGCAGGGCTGTGCTCGCTGCTCCTCCCATCCCCCGTCCTGGCCACGCCGGCTGCGGGGCCCCAGCTCCGGCTGCTGAACGTGCCACGAGTGTCAGTCACGCCTGGGTCCGTCTGTCCCTCCGTCCGGCAGCAGCTGCAGCCAGTTCCCAGGCAACAGGCAAGCAAACGTGGCTGTTCCCTGCTCCTGCGGCTCCGAGGGAGGCTGCAGGGCCGCGGCCAGCGTCTCTGAGCAACACGCCAGGGAAGCGGGGTTAGCCGGGGAGCCTGCTCCGTGCTGCCTCGGCCCAGCCCCCTGGCTAGCGGGGAGGGGGGCGGGAAAGGAGGATACTGTGGTGATGGGCAGGGAGCCCGTGGACAGGGCGAGAGCCCATGTCTTCACCTCTGCTCTAAGCAGGGGGCAGCGCTGGAACCTTCCCCGTTCCTCCCTCCCAAGTAGCTCCCAGGTCCCAGAAAAGGTCGGTGATGTTTGACGTGTCATGTCTTCTTGTGGCACCCAGCGGTGCCAGCCAAGGACAGGGCCCCCGTTGTGCCAGGCGCTGCACAGACAGAGCGAGACACACGACAGCCAAAGGCAGGATTCTCCTCCCCGTGGCGCGGATGGGAGCAGAGACCCAGAGAAACGCGAGGTCTCACCTGAGGTCACACGGGTCTGGCGCAGAGCCAGGAACTGAATCCAGATGTCCTGGTTCCCAGTTCAGTGCCTTACCCACCAGCCCATTCTGCAGGGCACGGTTCCCTCCCCGCTTTACACCATCACTGCTGGGTGCCAGAACAGCAACCCCGGGCTGGAGTTAGGGTTAGAGGCTCTGGCCCTGGGCATCCGGCCCAGCCGGCTGCAGGAAATGCCCGCACTAGGCCGGGGGTGACAGGCAGAAGCAGCCTCCTGGAAATGCCGTAGGTGCATTGCAGCCGGGCAGCAGCAAAGAGCCGGTGAAAGCGGCAACACGCTGGGTCTGCTCCGAGCTCCTGTGTCCAGCGTGGAGCAGCCCAACTGCCCTGTGCCCAGCAGCTCTTCCCCTAGCGCCCAGCGGCGTGGAGGTGAGAGGCAGGCGCTGCCCAGGCTGGGAACAGGGCTGCGGCTTTGTAATCAATCTTTTCCACTGTGAGTCAAGGGTGAGATCATCCCCCTCTGCTACCGTGGGGTCCTTGCATCTTCTGCTGAGCCAGCTGGGACCAGACAGACGGGGGTCGCGCCCCATTTCCTGGTGTGCTTGGCTAATTATCCCTGGGTGCAGCCACCCTAGGAGAGCGAGAGACAGACGCTTGGGCACAAAGGCGCCTCCTCGCTACATGCCAGGAAAGATGAGCTGCATCCAGGTCTCCCTGGAACTGGTGCTGTCCCATGCTCACACCCCACTGAGAAGGGATCCGCCCCCAGAGTCACCTGCAGCGCCAGTCACAGGCCCCAGTGTGTTAGTGCGGGGCCTGTGACCATGCAAACTGGTGCGGGGGAAGGCGCTAGGCGGGAACACAGCCCCCCCCGGAAAGAAACAAACGGTAAGAGAAATGTTAAATGGCCAAAGCAATCAGATCCATGTAAGTGACTGTAAAGTCCACAGCTGGCCATCGGATTCGCAGCAGAACCGTGCAGTTTGCAGGCTGGTGCAGTCCCTCGGGGTACACCCCGTACCTGGCTGGGTCTCAGGCCTTGGTTTCACAGCTTCGGCTCCGAAGAGGAATTCATGTTGGCTCACACAGCAGCAGAAGTGTTGAGCCCCACGGCATGAAATGCCAAGGAGGGGCAGAGGGAGGGGGCTGCTCCCAGGTGCAGCCGTTAGAACAAGGCGGCGCAGGAGCAGAACGGGTAAGGACCATCTGCCCCGTTGCAGGTCCAGTTGCAGTTGCTCCTCCTGGGTATGGTCACAAAGGATGGGCTCCACCTCGCTCCCAGCGCTTGAGCTGTTGGGAGAAGAGCAGGGAAAGGGGTGAGATCACCCCCAATGTGCCTGTTTTCCTGCTGTCCCGAGGGGGCCAGGACATGGCTACCAGCCTGCCCTGCTGGGTCAGAGCCTGGGGCACAGAGCTGGCATTGCCTGCTGTGCATGGCACTTCCACAGGGCCAGGTCCCCGGTGCACAGAGGCGGTGGCGGCCCAGGGAGGCCAAATGGGGCAGGAAGGCAGCTGCCTTCCTGCGTGCGAGGGGCTGGCAGTGCTGAGGGTGGATGTGGACTTTATCCCCTGAGTGACGCACACTGTGGTTTGCCAGTGCGTGGGGCTGGGGGGAGCACGCTGGGCTCAGGAACAGAGCAGAGCATCACTTCCCCGCTCTCCACTGCAGCCTCGCCTCCAGGATACAGGTGCGGGGTGGAGGGCGCAGAATGGGCTAGGCAATGTTTTGGGGCCCCTGCTCCATAGCTCAACCCTGCCCTGAGTGTGGCTGGCCCCCTGCATATCTAGGGTCCCCAGGTTGGCAGGTTCCTGCAGCCTGTGCTGTGGGAGAAGCCTGCCTGGCAGGGTCAGAGGAGCGGGGTTTCCTGGCAGCGCTGAGCCCCACGACAACGCGCTCTGGCTCCTGCCTCCTACCCACTCTCCGCTGGTGGTTTCCTGCCACCCCAAGCCCTGGCTCTCGCTGGGGCCCTGCCAGGAAATGCGGCTCCACACCACGCCGCTGCAGGATGTGAAAGATGCTAACACTGAGAAGCCAGGTCCCAGCCAGGCCTCGGGGCCAGTGATGACTGACGGGGGGGGGAAACTCAGCACAAGCCCTACCGTGGGTCTGCCCCACGTGCTGGCTGGCTGAGTGAGAGGGGGCTATGCTGAGTTACAGAGGTGAGGCACCGTCAGAGAAGGTAGCTTGCAGGGCGCAGCTGGCTGAGTGTCAGGAGCTGCTGGTGCAGGGCACATGGTGCTGGGGGGGTCACTGGGGCACAGTCGGGGTGGGGGCGGGGCTCAGGAGGCGCTCTCCCCCCTGCAGTCAGTGCTGGCCCCAATGTCTGGTGGGCCTGTGCTGGTGGCTGGGCAGGGGGCCTGTGCTGCGAGGGGGGGCTCAGTGCTGGGAGGGGCAGGAGTGAGCTGGGGGGGGGACTGGGCCCAGCTCCCCCCCCCAGTCAGGGCCAGATTTACACCTTACTCACCCCCTAGGAACAGCATCTTCAGCCCCCCCCCTCCCAGACCGGCATGTTTTCTGCACAGGGGGTGGGGAGGCCAGGGGGCCCTGGGGCATCTCTGACCTGACCAGGGGCAGGGCTAGAGTGCCAGGGTTCAGGCGAGGGGGGGAGCCCCCCTAGGCCAGCCCGGGTTATCTGCCACTGCTTAGGGGCCCCCAGAACGCCTGTGCCCAGGCAGGTGCCTACTGGGCCTAACTGGGAATCCGGCCCTGCCCCCCCTGGGGGGGGGACACGAGGCCCACGCCAAAAAAACCCAGCTCCCCCATGCTCAGGGGGAGGAGCCTCCATAGCTCCGCCCCCGGCGGGCGTGACTCCGCCCCTTCCCAGACGCACCGCTGCCCTCTCCCCCTGGCGGGCGGTGGTGGTAGCGCTCCGCGGCAGTCCCTGGGCTGCCCCGGCCCATGTCGAGCAGAAGGGGGCGTGGTCTGTACCACGTGAGGGTACGGACTGTACCACGTCGGGCCCGAGGGGGTGGAGCTGCAGGCCGCAAGAGTCCGGGCAGGTAGGGGTGTCCAGCTTCCTCCCCCCCCCCATGGTCTCTCCCGGGCGGGCCCATGTGCGTGGGGCGAGGGGGGGAAGGTGTCAGTCCCGGCCCGCAGCCCCATGGCCCGGCTGCCGCGGCTGGTGCTGCTGCTGAGCGGCAAGAGGAAGTCGGGCAAGGACTTCCTGGCGGAGGAACTGCAGAACCGGTACCGGGCCGGGCCGGGCCGGGCCGAGGGGGGCGATCCAGAGGCTGTTGTGGTGGGGTGACGCAATGACGCAGCTCAGAGCAGGGGGGAGGAGCCTAGGCGATGGGGGCGGGGCGGGGCAGCGCAGCGGGGGGGAGGGGCAGTGGGGGGGTGTAAGGCCTCGGAGGGGGCGTGGGAATGTTACTGGAGTGGCCCGGTCCAGCCCTGGGTTTGGCCCCTCCCCACCTGAACGCGGGACCCCCTGGGAGAGGCTGCAGAGCCCCCCCGGGGCTGGGCTGGGGCTTGGGCCGGGGCCCCCCCGGGGCGGGGCGGGGCTGGGCTCTGAGGGGGCAGCTCGCTGCCCGCCCCCCTGGGGCGCCCCTGGGGGCGGTAAATGTCTCTCTGCCAAGGGGGGGCAGGGATCGGGGCCCCCCCACCAGCTGTGCCTTCCTCCGCAGGTTGGGGCCCGAGGTCTGCGCCATCCTGCAGCTGTCCGCACCCCTCAAGGAGCAGTATGCCAAGGTACCGCCCCCAGCCCCCCGCGGCCCCGGCGCTGCTCGGCGCGGTGCGGCGCGGCCGTGCTCAGCGCCACCTCGTCTCTCTGCAGGAGCACGGGCTGGATTTCCGGCGGCTGCTGGACTCCAGCAACTACAAAGAGAGCTACCGGCAGGACATGATCCGCTGGGGCGAGGAGAAGCGCGGCACGGACCCTGGGTTCTTCTGCAGGATCGTGGTGGAGGGCGCAACGCAGCCTGTCTGGGTAAGGAGGGGACCGGACCGGGCAGGGGCAGGGGCAGCCCGGAGCCCGTCCCCCCGGCCGGCAGCCCCACCCTGATCTCTCCTTCCCTGGGCAGGTGGTAAGTGACGCCCGGCGCCTGTCGGACGTGGAGTGGTTCCAGGACGTGTACGGGCCTGCGGTGCAGCTCGTGCGGGTGGTGGCGTCAGAGGAGGCGAGGAAGAGGAGGAAATGGGTGTTTGTGGCGGGTGAGCGGCACCCCAGGGGACTGGCATAAGGACATAAGGACACCAGCCGAGAACTGCCAGGTTCTGCCCCGTCTTCCGGCACCAGCAGATCTGCGGGGCAGAGGTTCAGGTCTTTGCCTCGTGGTCTCTGCGCCTTTCGGTCACACTGGGGTCACGTTTCCCTGTGCCCCAGAAGCGCTAGGCACTCTCCCTCGGCTCTAAAGGAGAGTGGAGATTCACCTCCAAGCACCTGACTCCAGGAGCTGGGCCTTGAAGAGACCCCCCAGAAGAATCACGGGGGGGGGGGGTGGCCGTACTGCACTCCCAGCAGCTGCTGCTCCTCCAGGTGGTGCGCCCAGCCTGCTGAGCTGGTGCGCTGTGGCACAGCCGCGGCTGGGTGAGGAGCAGGGGGGGAGCCGTTTCCCAGGCTGGCTCGGGTGGCTGGGGAGCAGCAGCGTTTGCCTGGCTGTGCTGGGCGTGGTGGTAGTGTTACCTGGTAACGCCCCTTCCCTGTCTGGTGCTCTCGCTCTGTGGCCACCCTCCCCCCGTCCCCCCGTCCCAGCCAGGATTGGGAGCACGGGGCCAGCGCAGGTTGGGGGCAGTGGGCGACCACCCTCTCCCCATCGATCTGTGCAGGAGCCCTCATCTCTGTTCGTTCCTCCCCAGGAGTGGACGACGCAGAGTCCGAGTGTGGCCTGGACCAGGGCGTGACCTTCGACTGGGTCATCACCAACGACGGGGACGAGCTCTCCCTGGACAGCCAGCTGGAGAAGCTGCTGCGCTTCGTTGGCAGCCAGCTCTAGCTTCCTGCGAGCTGCCGGCACGGCCGGGCACGGCCCAGGGACACAGACTGGAGGGAACGGGGGCGTCCGCGTTGGGGGCCCCATTGTGCGAGGCACCGCAGACCTGGCAGCGAAGGGGGAGGGCAGGAGTGCTGAATGGGGGCTGCACCCAGAGTCTCTTCCCTGTGGCAGGCGCTGTTCAGCCTTTCCCCTGCGGGCCGTCTGCCTGGGACCAAACCTCGTTTTCCAGCAGAACCCCGAGCAGGTCCCTGGCCTTTTGCCCTATCCTCAGCCTCCGGGCGATCCCCCGTCACCTGGGTGGGACCCGGAGCAGGGGCTCTGCGCCTCTGGGGGCAGGAGGACAGGCCAGGGTCACGGATGACATGACTCCTTCCCGTCTCTATAATTAGCTGCAGCCGCCCTCTCTGCCGCCAGAGGGCACAGTGCTCCGCGCTCAGCCCCGGGTTCTCAAACGTTTGCTGTGGTGACCCCCTAAGGGGTGGCGACCGCTAGTGTGAGAACCCCTGGCTCAGGCCAAGGCTGCTCTGTCCCTGTTCGCTGTCCCGTCTAACCGGTACCTCTGCCTCCTGCCTCACTAGCAGCATGGCCTGCGCCTGCCGTCGCCTGGGCCATGCCTGTCCAGCACCGCTTCCCCCTTGCTTTGCCGCCAGCCTCCCTGCACGGCTGTGCCCATGGGGGTGGCTAACTGTGCCTTCCTGCCAGGTGAGGCAGCCGGCCGTCACAGAGGCCCATGCACCAGCCTGCTCCACCCTGCCCTGCTTTCTGCTCATGGGGCCCATCTGCTCTCCTGCCGCAGACCCCGTGAGGACAGTTACTCACCAGCCATTCCCTGCCTGGGCACGCGGACGCTCCCCGCAGCTCCCGGGCCCGGGGCTGCTCGGAGGGAGATGTATGCCCCGGCCGAGGACCGGCCGCATGTGGCCCTGCAGGGGAGGTTGGGCTCAGAGGTGTTGCAGACCTTTGCTGACTTGCTTTGCCTGAGCTAAGCTGGGTCTTCAGCCGTGTGCGGGGCTGCGTCGCCAGGCGTGTGACTCTGCTGACGTGTATCTGCCCTGCTCTAGCACCACCTGCCCTGCCCCCACCGGGGGGCAATAGCAACGCGGTGTCACCACGCCTGGAATAAAGGTGAGACACGCCGACCTGCATGCCTGTTATTCACAGAGTGTAAGGGGCCTTAAATCCCAGCCCCTGTGCTAGGGTAATGGGGGAGGGGCTGCCTGGGGGATGGGGCTCAACCCTCCCCCTCCCCAGAGGCAGCGTGGGGTGAGAGGAGCAGCTTTTCCCTGGCACTGTCCCAGGACAGCTGGCGACTGGCTCCATGGCGCATGAGGCTGGTTAACAGCCAGCTGGGGGCATGGCTGCTGCCTAATGGCGTGGTAGATGTGGGGACTGGAGCGTGGGGCGCCCCATCTGGAGAGTGATGGGGGCAGTGCCAGGCCCCAGTTACAACCTGCAGCTGCTCTCAGCTACAGACAGGATGTGTCCTTCCCCTGGTGTATCCATTGCCCCAGGTCGCTCCCAGCCGGGCTGAGCACAACCCTCCCCTCCCCCCCAGTTCTGGGGCCCAAAGCATGTCAGGAAGAGGAGGAAGGAGCCTTGCCGGGCAGGAGCAGGGCAACCCTTGTGAGGCTGGGGGGTGGGTCTCATCCTGCCCCTTGGCCCAGTTTCCTGTGGTTCGGGGCTGGTGCTGGGACCAGGCCCATCCTCGCTGCTCAGGCTGAATCTGCAGCTCTCTAGTGGCTGCCAGCCGTGGGCCCGGCTTTCTCCAGGCGGGAATAGCTTCCCACAGCAGCTCTGCTTTGGCCCAGGCCTGGGCTGGCTGGCCCAGGGGGTGGGGAATGGGACACAGGACCTTTTCCTTCTAGGGAGTCAGGCTCTGGTCGGGACAGGGGACGGGACTCGCTGGCTTGGCAGCCCCCGGAGCCAAGCCCAAGGCTGGAGGACGTGGCTGTTGGTCCCTAGTGAACATTTGTCCACATTTCACACGTGGCTCAAGGAATGGATTGAGCTGGGAGACGGGGTGGGGGGCACCAGCAGAATGGGGGGCAGGGCAGGGATAGCAGGGGGCTGAGGCTGGGGCCATCACAGCGACCAGCACAGACCAAAGTTAAAGCAAGTTTGAGATCTTGCCACCAGCGGGGGTCGGGGGGGAATCCTGTGTGGGTGGCGGCGGCAGGTTGGTTTGGATCTGTTCTTGCTCATCTGTGGGGAGGAAAAGCGCAGGCTGGAGCCCCGGGGCCGTACCCCTCCGAGCGCCAGGAGCCTCGCCCGGTGCGCACGAGTGAGCGGTTTAACTCGGGCCGGCGTGGCAGGTGCTGCGGTTAATGGGTTTGCTGCAGCCAATTCCCTGTGGCTTAGCCACGTCCGAAGCAGCAGCAGGAGCGGCTCTAATAACTAACCACTGCAATCCTGTTTCCCGCAGGAGCAGCTGGCTGGGCTGGGGCGGGGTGGAGGGACTTGAGGATGCTGCCTCGTGGGCTGCAGCGAGGTGATAAGAGGAGGGCCGGGGGTTCTGGCCTGGGCCCCAGCAGCCTGCTCCTAGACCTCGACGGGGTGTGAGTGCAGGGGCCGTGCAGGCCGCTTTCCCCCTCCCCAATTCATTGCACACGGCCTGGGAGCCGGCAGGAGCTGTGGCAGGTCCCTGCTGCGCGGGGCAGCACTGGGAGCCTGGGCGGGACTAGCTGGAGGACAGGCAGCGGCTGGGCCTGCACCCCTCTGTCTGCGGGAGCCAGCCCTCCAGCCACACTCCCGGTGCATTAATGGGGGCTGGGGGTGCTGAGCAGCACAGTGAGCAGCAGCCTGACCTCCACTGTCAGCAGCACGGGGGCTTGCGACTGGAGACCTCCCACGGTTGCACCAAGTTTGGGTCCTCGGTGGGGCAGAGCTGCACACCCCACTCAGCCAATCCTCCGCGTCCCAGCCTGGGGAAGGCAGGATGGGCTGGGTCTCAGGGCTGGGCTGGTTCAGTTCCTGGCTTTGTGGGTGAGTCCCTGGGGCCGACAGTTTCACAGACACCCCGTGATTTAGAGGCCTGAGGGGAGAGACCCTGAAATGCGGGCGGTGCCTGTGGCATGTGGACGTTGTAAGCCGTCCCTTTCCATTCCAGGGGGTTCCTGTCCCTGCTTGCCGGGTGTGGCGGTCTGCAGGGAGGCGTGCGAGCGGGGCCCAGCAGAGCCAGCCAGGGGGTGAGGTGTGTGTCTGTCCTGAGAGCAGCCTGCTTCGTCTCGGCTCTGGGCGCTTAGTGCTCTGGAGTCTCAGAAATCCGGCGCGTTTACACTGCAGAATGCAGCACGGGTTTGATCTGGCTTTGGTTTGCGTGCGGTGAACAGGACAGCTGGAGACCAGCCCCGTGCTACCCACAGGGGCCAGGCCCAGGCCAGGGAGTCCCAGGGGACTGTGCCTGCTGCTGCAGCACAACGGGAGGAGGGGCACCCTGCGCCAAGCCGGCAGTGAGGGGCTCCAATAACTCCCACCTCCAGCTGTTGCCCGTAATCCGCACCCTCTGTCTGCTCCCCTCAGCCTGGTCAAAAATCGCTCTAAGGAGATTAGCGCAGACGTTGCATAATCCCAGCAGCTGGGGGGGCTCTGTGAAAGGGCAGCATCACCTTGAACTGCACTGTGGCTGGGGGGCATGCCCCACGGCACGTCCTCTGGGGGGAGGCCTGGACCCCATCTCTGGGAGGGCAACACCCCCTCCCCCCACTGCATCTCCAGGGGACTCTGCCAGGCTGCCCCATCCGTCGAGCTGCAGGGCACGAAGCTGGGCAGAGAGAGGGACCCGTGCCAAGGCTGTGGCAGCCTGGCAGGGGGCAGAGGGGAGCCTGCTGATGAGGGGGGCAGCCATTAATTGTTCTGCAGCCGCCCCTCCTGCAGGAGGACGGGGGTCCTGCTGTCCAGCCCTGCACTGATGTCCCCCACCCCGGGGGGTAGGGCACAGGTCCCTGGCAGATGGGCTGGGGGAGGTGCTGGTACTTGGTGCTGACTACAAAGGTGGGGGGGGGCGCCATGGCCCCTTGGCTTGTTCTCTGCCCAGCTGGGGACAGAGCCTGAGGCCTGGTGACAGATGGCCCCTGACATGGCAAACCTGGGGGCGAGGGGGCCTCACCCCCGCCATACCTCCCAGGGGGGTGGGGGAGGGCAGGAACCCCGGCCAGCGCAGAAGCTGCAGGGAGGGCGTGTAGGTGGTAATGCCAGACACGTGCCCCCTGGATCATGCCCACGGCTTGTCAGGAACTTATGGGAGCCAGGGGGGCAGGGGGGCGGCCCTTTTCAAATTGTCTTTCCATCCTGCCACTAAAGAGCGCGTGGGGCAGGGCTTGCCTGGCACATACGGACCCTGGCACGCATCATGCCTGGCAGCACCTGGGCGACACCCTGGCTCCAGGCAGGACACGGGGCTGGAGGAGGAGAGGCGGGTGCCGGTGTTGGACTGTCTCCCCCCGGCCCACGCCTGTGCCACTGTCATTAACCAGCGCAGAGCCTGGCTCCAGGAGAGCAGCTCCAGCCCCCCAGTGCCCAGCTGTGGGGATACCGACTGCCTGGCCTTGCCGGCTGGGTGCTCGCCTGGGCCTGCCTGCCCCTGCCAGCTCCTGGGCACCCGCTGGACCACACTCCTGCTGCAGGCGCCTGCTCGCGTCCTCCCAGCCCTCCAGATGCCCTCCCAGCTGCTGCCCTTCGGGAGACCTAGAAGCCACTTGGATGCTAGTGCAGCCCATTCAGGAACAGGGATTACACCCAAATCCTGGGGATTAGCGACAGAGGAGGGGCCCAATCCTGCAGGTGCTGAGCATCCTCCTCCCAGGGACACCAGCAGCTGGGAGTGCGCCGCACCCTGCAGGATTGGGCCCGAAGAGGCAGAGGAGGAGGCTGGCTCTGTGGACGGCACCCTGGGCAGGGCTAGCAGCTGGAGCCGGGGCGGGGTGCTGAGGGGCAGGACTCTGGGTTCTGCCTGGGCTGTGGGAAGGGAGTACAGCCACGCTCCCAAACAGCTGTTTGTGACTCCTCCCTCCGCAGCCCGTGGGCTCTGTGGGTTCAGGCCCAGCTCTTTCCCAGAGGAGGCAGGTTTGCTGCCTGGGGACAGTGTTGGTACCAGCTGGGAGTGAACAAGACAGGCCGCCCCCGCCCAAGATATGCAGACGTGGTGCCAGGCGGCCCATGGGCGTCTGACACCCAGGCCAGGGCTCGAGGGCCCTGATAATGTCACTGGACCCGACAGGTTGTGTCCGCACTGCAGCGCAGCCTTCGTCACCCAGAGAGCTGGAACGGGCACAAAAACCGCTACAGGGCGCGCAGCCACGCTGGGAAGATTGCACCCGCCTGGACTGTGGCTGCAGCAGGCTCTGGGGCCCCGCGGCCACTCTGCAATGACACAGGATGCAGCGAAAGGGCTTCGGGGCTCTAACCCACTCCACTCCCTGCCCAGCGCCAGGGACAGAACCCAGGAGTCCTGGGGGTTGGCGTTAGGCCCGGCTGAACACAGAGGGACAGGGGAAGCCCTGGTGGCATCTGCCTGGGTGACGATGGGACGTCCTGGAGAGCCAGCAGCACAATGCCAAGAACAAAGGGGGAGATGCTATTCCCTCTTCCAGCAGCTTCGGCGCCTGCAGGCTGAGACACGACGGGCCAAGCCTGGTGTGTGTCACGCTACAGAACTCCCCCCGCCGGCCCCCACTCCCCAGGCAGCAGCCTAATGGCCACCCTGGTTCCAAGGGGGGGTGCAGGGCAGCGGCTTGCTAGTGAGAGCTGCGCTGGCATCTGCTCCCCTCTGTGCACACGCTGGCCCGCCCGTGCCCCATGCCAGCCCCAGGGGCAGGTCCAGCTGCGTGCGGCTCAGCTGCGAAGTTCCCACGGTCTGTGCAATCGCTCCCCCTGAGCCAGCGCGGCTGCGTGTTGTCAGTGTGGCAGGCGGTGTCCATGGCAACCCTTATGGCAGCCTCAGTTGGGGTGGGGGCGCCATACAGCACTGCTGGGGAGGCTGCCCCCTTTGCCCCACTGTCTGGGGGTGCAGCCCCAGTCTGGGTGCTCGACAGCCCCAGCACCTGTGGTGGCTTCGAGCCTGGCAGCTGCGGCAGGTGGCGGGGCCGGGCAGTGGGCCGGGCGCCTGGCAGCGCTCGATGCTAGCAGCCTGGTGATCCCCATGCAGAGCTGTCAGGCACAGTGAGGGCAGGCCGCAGCCGGGGGAGAGGGGGTCAGGGCTCGACCTGCAAAGAACCCCGCTGGGCAACGGGGGATGTACCAGCAAGAAATGGGAGCCTGGCCCAGCCCCTGGAACACCTCCCCGCCCCCTCCTCTCCCTGTGGGAGCTCTGGGAACAGTCCCCCTCACCCCCCCAGTGCGGGTGGAGCCCCGGGAGACCACTGCACACGAGCAGACAACTGGCCTGCACGACAGAGACAGGCAGCTGAGGCAGAGCAGTGGGCACAGGCCAGGGAGGGGGAGGCTTGGAGGGCAAGGCAAGGCTCCCCCCCCCCCCAAGCACTGCCAGGAGCGTGCTTTGACCACCACCGGGGCATGGGGCAGAGGCCAGCAGGCACCGACCGTGGTTACCTGGGAGCTGCTGCAGCGGGTCAGAGCAACGGTGCATCTAGCCCAGTCCAAGAGCAGCCCGCGTCGGCTGCTCCCGGGATCCCCCCGGAAGGCAGAGTTTGGGAGTGGGCACCCTTCGGGGCGATCCCTCAGCCCAGCTGGCAGGGGCAGCTCCTGCGCTAACGCTGCCGCAGGAAGGCAGTCCTTTGACCAGCTCACCACCCCCATCTGGCATCGTGTGCATGGCAGGCAGGGGCACACGCAGCTCAGCCAACGGGCACATGGCCTCCTTTCTACGTCACGATGTTCTTAGCTTCTAGGGGTGAAGGGGCACCTCTAAAGGCAGAGTCCTGCTCCTCCGCCAGGCCACGGCATTGCCACGCCCCGTGCCAGCAGGGGCAGCTCCTCCCCTGGGAGCCCATCCTTGGACCCAACCGCCACATTCCAGGGGACGCTGCAGGCTTGAGTTAGGCATAAAGTTTCATTCTGCAAAGGGAAGGTTTTGCAAGAGGCCTAGGGTCGTTGAGGCTGCAGCTCTGGGATTTTTAGCCCCTTTGTGAACTCCAGGGGAACCGGCTTGGATTGCCGGGCCGCGCTGGCAGCACGGGGCTCATGCAGACAGGGAGGGCGGGACAGGAAGGGAGGGCGAGAGGGGCTGTGTATATCCGGCAGTACGGACACAGGTGCCGCTCCTCACGCACGCCAGCGCTCTGCTGACCTCAGCGTGGACAGCCAGGTGCATCCCAAAGAGCCTGCGAGATCAAAGCCCGAATCAGGAGTTTAACGTGCAGATGATCAACAAAGGCAAAGAAGTGAGAGTCTCAAAATGGTGCAACAAAGCCACGGCTCTGGGCCACCAGGCAACCCGCTGCAGCGGCCAGGTGCAGAACGTGGATCCTCCTGCTCTAGCTCCGAGCTTATTTGCTGCTTGGCTCAAAGGAGATTCTCCTTCAGCTGGAGACAGTATAGCGCCTATGACACACAGTTAGACAGCAAAGAGCAGTGCTTGTACAGGCATGCCATGCACACACACATGCCACCAGCCAGTCAGGACAACGTGATTCTTAAGCTTCCTTTCCATGAAGTTCTCATTGGGGGAGGTCATTACTAAAGGCTGTCACAAAGCGCATGGTACGCCTGGCAGGGGCCCATCGCAGGATCAAGGCCCAATGGGAACATGGGCTCGGTAATGTCATGAACCCCTTCTCTTCCCCTCTGCAGAACCCAGGGAGTTTGCAGCTCAGGCATTTGCTCCCATGCAGACCATGCCCGTAATGAGCTGTTTCTTTATCTGATTGGTGTTCATAGAAGAGCATGTGCGAGACAGCCCTGCAGAGAAGCTGTGCTTAGGATGCTCACCTGGTTCTTGTATCAATCAGCCAGCTGCCCCCACCCCAAATTAGCCCCAGGCCATTTTAGTTTACTGAGGTCCCCCAGCGAGGAAGGAGTTTGCCAGCCCAGGCTGAAAAATGTGGGATTGCCAGCCTGGAGACGGGTGCATCCGCTGACTCGGCAGCGGCGACTAACAGCCATTTTTTGAATGAAATCCCCCCTAGAACAAGACAAGAAGCCGGTGGCTGTAAGCGGCTGCTTGGCACAGTCAGTCCCAGCGTGGAACCAGCAGAGCATTACCCTTCATACTGACTGCCATGGAGAGTAACTACAGCGTGCTGGCAGCTGGCGCCAGAACACTAGCCGTGCAGAGGTTGTTCAACACTCCTAGCCCTGGCTGGACGTGCATCGGAGCAGAACGTGGCTCGAGATCAACCCCAACCTGCCTGAAGTTGCCCAGGAGCCGCATGTAGAAAACACCGAGTCCAGCAAGGCCACAGGAAAGCACGTGAGATACCAGCAACCCCCTTCCCAAACCCAGAGCTGAGCACTGCAGAGGCCGGCAGGAAGCAGATGGAAACGTGCACAAGAAAGGGACTGTAGCCGTCTCTTCCTTCCACTGGAAAGTGACCTGGCTTTGCAGCCCAGGCAATGCCCCGGTGCTAAGTGTTCTCTGGCCAACCTGCTGCTCCGCTCGCTTGCCCTTTCCGTTGAGGGGAAGCAGATCCCGTCCGCTCCTGCTGGTTGGCGTGACCGTGATCGATGTCTCGCTTACCTGCATGCGACTGGCTCCAGGTGAGCATGGCAGGCAGGGGCAGATTTCCTTCGAGGTACCAACAGCATGAAGCCAGAGCAAGCTTTCTTGTTAAGCACAAGAGCAGACTAGGACTCAGGCTGTGATCTGCCCTGGCTCTCAGAGCTGAGCAGGACAGGCTGGAGGAAATGGGGCTGGTGAGTCAATGGGGTGGGGGGTGGGGGGCTCTTTCCCGCTGAAGCAGCACGTGTGGTGCAGCTGCCACAATCAGTGATCCCAGGGCTCTTTCCCCTGAAGGGAGGTTGTGAAATCTCTTGTCCCAGCCAATTCTAACTCTGCTAATCCCACGGTGTCCAGGAAATCCCCCTGCAGTGTTGCCTGCGCCCTTAAACTGCTGCCATACCCCTGCCCGGAAATGGCTGCAGTGCAGCGGTGGGGAAAGGCCTGCCCTACGGAGGACTAGTGAGGGGCCTGCTGGGATGAAATTTCCCTCATCAGTTTATAACTGGCATTTTTAAATGGGAGGGGCTGGAGGGGCTGTTCTAATGGATCTTTGAGCCCAGGGACCCTCCCCCAGCCCTCCTGCAAACCGACCTTCTGTGGTTTAATTCCAAATACCAAACGATTACATTAATTAAGTCTAAAGAGCACTGTGCCGATTTCACAGTCCCTGGGGTCATGCCGGCCGCTCACACACCAGACGGCTGCCGCTCCTCAGATTAGCAATGGGTCACGAGCGGCGTGTGTGCGGGACACAGGTCACCTCCATGCCACTTTACACCTGGCGCCCCTCCGGCACGCTGGGGCACCCACACTGCAGCAGGGGACTGAGCAGACTGGGGGGGAGGTTGGTGAGTCACCCCAGCACCCCAACTGCCAGTGCTCTGCCGCCCGGGGCCAGTTCTGAGCGGATCCCGCTCTCCGGGAGGGGGTGAGGGGCAGAACAAAGAGAAGAGGGGGGGCCGGGTCTGCCCCAGGCTTTGTGCAGAGAGGGCCGATTCCTGCTTCTGGGGCACCCAGCAGAGGAATTCAGCCCCTGCTATACTGCAGCCCCCCCCACGCCCCCAAGCCTCCCTTCACTCCCACCCACGCACGCCCCCCCCGGAACCCCCGCAGCCCCCGGCTGGGAGCCCGCCCCCCTCGGTCCGCCCGCCCCGTCGGGGCATCGCGGCCCCGCCCCGCATTTCACAGCCCCGCCCCGCCCCGCCCCTCCCCGCGCACGGACCCCTCCCCCTCCGAGTCCGGGGCCCCGCCCCTCAGCCGCCCGGCGCCCCAGCCCCGCCCTCGCAAGCGGGCCAACTACAACTCCCGTCCTGCCCCGCGGGCTCTGCGCCGGGAGAGCGGGGCGGGGCCGGCGGCGGGGCCGGCCAATGGGTGGCGCCGGCGGGCGCGAGGGGGCGGGGCCGCGAGGGGCGGGGCCCGGCGCCGCCGCCGAGCACAAGGCGCCCGCAGCCCGGCCGGCGAAGGCGCCCAGCCCGCCGCCGCCCCGCACATGCCCGCGCGCGGGAGGCAGGCCGCCGGGCAGGGGCCGCAGCCGGGCGCGCGCTGAGGCGGCCCCCGCCGCCAGCATGGAGGCGCCCGGGCCCCTGCGCGAGGCGGGGGCCCCGGAGGAGACCCCCCGCCCCGGGGACGAGCCGCCCGCCGGCCCCCCGCTGCCGCCGCCGCGCCTGCTGCTCGCCTCGCCGGCGCTCCGCCAGGGCAGCCCGCTCAGCCCGGGCGAGCCAGCCCCCGGCCCCGGGCGGCACCGGCAGCCCAGCCCGCTGGCGCCGCGGCGGGACAGCAACCCCTTCACCGAGATCGCCATGAGCTCCTGCAAGTACAGCGGCGGCGTCATGAAGCCGCTCAGCCGCCTCAGCGCCTCGCGCCGCAACCTGCTGGAGGCTGAGCCCGAGGGGCAGCCGCTGCAGCGCCTGGGGGCCGCCCCGCCGCCGCCGTCTCCCGAGCCCCCCGCCCACGCCGCCGCCGCCGGCCGCCCGCCCGGCCCGCCCGCCCACGCCGCCGCCGCCCTCGCCCTGCCGCCCCCGCGCCACGCCAACGCCGCCCGCCGCCACCCGCCCGCCGGGCCCGGCGCCTTCGCCCGCGCGCCCAAGCGGAAGCACCAGAACATCGGCTACCGGCTGGGCCACCGGCGCGCGCTCTTCGAGAAGCGCAAGCGGCTGAGCGACTACGCGCTCATCTTCGGCATGTTTGGCATCGTCGTCATGGTGATCGAGACCGAGCTCTCCTGGGGCCTCTACGCCAAGGTGCGCCCGGCCCGGTTCGGTTCAGTCCGGTCCGGGGCGCTCCCAGCCCCCTGCCCCGACGGGGCGCCCTGCCTCGCGGCCTGGCGGCGGGGTCCGCCCTGGAGGGGGGCACCGGGGAGGGAGGAGACGCCGCCGCCTGGTGGTGGTGGGGGGTCGCCCCCCGCTCGCTCCCCGCTCGGCTCCCCGCGGGCCGGGCCGGGCGGGGCCGGGCGCTTGGCGCGGCTCAGCTGTTGATTTCCGAGGGCTAATTTCAGACGGGGCGCAGCTGTCCTTCCTTGAAACCCAGCCACCGGCCGAGCAGCGGAGCCGGCTGCCTTGGGCCCCGCCGCCCCAGCCCCTCCCGAAGGCAGGAGCCGGCTGCTCCCCGCTGCTCACGGAGCACTCTCCGTCCCTGCCCTCCCGGCAGCCCCCCAGCGCCGAGCTCCCTGGGATCCTGGGCTGGGCTGGGCTGGGCTGGCTGCCCTGGACCCCGGCTCCCTGCACCCCTGCTCCTATTCCTACCCGTCCAGGCTCACTGCCGGGGGGCTGGGGATTCCCCTTGGCTGGCTCTGCCCCCAGTCTGGGGAGGGGGCCTCTCCTGAGCTAGAGTCTGCTTAGAAGAAATTGCCCCAGGGGTTGAGCCTTGAACCCATCAAGGAGCAGCTGGACCCTGGGGCGGGCTGAGCACTGGGACACTCGTCCCTCACTGCTAGAGCACCACCCCCAGCCTCCTGCCATGGCTCCCCTGCAGCCAGGGACGTCTGTTCACCTGGGCCCATGAGGGGGAAATCTCTTGTGGCTGGGGCCGGTCCCAGCAGGAGAGACGCCCCCGCCACCCCCTGGAGACACTGGCACAGCGCCTGGGGCTGCTCCAGGGCTCATCGCATGAGTCACCTCCGCTCTGTGACTCCCCCACCAGCTCAACAGGGATTCTGGGCTCCCCCCATGGCTGGGGCTGGCCTGTAGTTAGAGGGGACGTCCCCTCCAAACTAAGGGGTGCCCGGTCACCTTCCCACCGGCCTTGCAGTCCCGCTTTCCCTCCGGTTTCCTGGGGCTCTCCTGACTCCTGTGCGGTGGCCCAGAAGAGGCGCACAGGGATCAGACCTGGCTCCTCCATCTGTCTGGATGGGTTTGTGAACAGCCCCAGCCCTGAGGGCATGGTTGTCTGATCGCTGCCTGGCTGTCCCCCCTTTCTTCTTTCTCCCCCCCGTCTCTAGGGTGGGGCTGAGCCTGGGGCAGGGACTCCTTGCTGTTGGACCTGCAGGAGGGTTTGGTTTTGGCTCTGGTCTGTGCGGCGTGGAGCTGCTCTCAGGTGCAGGGGACGGGCCTCGCTGCTGACGCTCATCCTGTGTAACAAAGCCGGTGGGGGGCACGGGCTGGGGGGCGCACCTGCTAATGGGGCAGAGCATCCTGCAGAAGAGGTAGGCTGGAGAAGCCGGGGGTGGGACGTAGCCCACGGGTGTCGCTGACTCTCCAGCAGGAGTTTGCCCCGTTTCTACTCTCACAGCAGGAGGGTGGCGCTATTAAAGGGCTGCTTGACCTCCCTGGTGTGCTGCCCTTCATCCTCGCTGCTGCTCTGCTCCTGTGCCCAGTGCTTAAAGTGGTCTGAAAACAGCGGTGGCTCTGCCCTCATGTGGGAGCAGCGCCCCAGCTTTATTTTATTTTGCTGGCTCTTACACGCTGCCTGGCCCGGGACACCCCGTGCAAGCGGGTCCCACTGCCCGGCTGTGCCGCTGACCCCTGCCCTGAGCAGAGACATCGAGTACCACCCGCGGGAGGCCAGGCCTGCGGCTCCAGCCCTGTGTAGTTAGACGCCGCTGCGCGCGAGTCTGCCTGGGCAACACATGTGCGAGACCTAGCGTCCCTGTTCGCTCCCCAGCACCTCGCGTGGTAGCAAATGGCATGCTTGTTCCCCCGCCTGCTGTGCTGTGTGCAGCGGAGCCGTAGCATGGGCACCCCCGCTAGGACCAGTAGTGCCCCTGCCCCGCCAGTTGGTGTGTTTTCTTTCTAACACCCCCCCCACCTCCCCCCGGTTCCCTTTCTCTCTCTCTGGGTGTGCGCTGCAGGGATATGAATAACTCTTTGTGTAGACATCTGTCATGTTATTTATACCTATCTGGAGAGGGGCGATGAATAGACATCCACGCTAGCGGGGTGTGTGCGGTGCAGGCGGGGGGGGCTGTGTGGGGAGGGGGGGCGGGGTGGCTTGTGTCCCGGTCCCTGCCATGTCTTTGGCTCTTGCCCACAGGCGTTTGCAGCCCAGCAGCTGGGCTGGCGTTTTGCAGAGCCTGGGTCACATGGGCACAGAGGGAGTGGCGCAGAGGGGGTGTGTGGGAAGGGGCTGCTCTCTGCTTCCTGCAGCTCTCTGCGGGGCTCACGGTTGGGGGGCTGGGCGGGTGGGCGTGCGGGAGGGGAAAGGTGTCTTCAGCATTCGGCTCTTGCCTGTCTCTATCTCCCATGAAACCAAAGCCCAGGAGGGGAGTCCGGGTGGGTGCCCAGGGCACCCTGCCCACTCCCCCCATGGGCCTTGATCTGTGGGGAGGAGCACAGCTGGGTGGGGCTCATGGCTGGGCTCTGCCAGGCATGGAGGGGGGAGGAATTGGGGAGGAATAGCCAGGCAGTGGGCTGGGGGCAGGATTCCTTGTGACTGAATAAGTTTGATGGAGGCTCTTGAATGGAGGGGCGGGGTCACCCCAGGGGCCTTTGTGGCTCTGGCCTCCCTCGCCCCAAAGCTGGCGTCTGGATCTCTCGGGGCCGTTTCCATGTGGCCCTGAGGTGGTTTGCACAGTGTGGGCGTGGCTGCTGGGAAAGGTCTGGCCGGTTTCCCTCTAGCTGCGAGTTTCTCCGGGAGGGTCCCTGTTTAGCCGGCAGTGTCGCGGTTGAGGAGTGCCTGCGGCTGGTGGATCCCAGGGAGCAAAGTGGAGGGCGGCGAGGCTCAGGGCGGTGGGAGGACTGGGCCCTGCTAACTATTGTCAGTCCTGCCTGGCAAAGTACCCTAAGCCCAGGCTTCCTCGGGGCACAGGTTGCTGCTGCCTAACGCTCGGTGCAGCTGGCACAAATCCGGGCGGCTCTGTCCTCCGTGGCGCTGGGAGCTTGCCTGGTGGTGCCCCTTGCCACCATAAGAAAACAAGAGCGGCCATGCTGGGTCAGCCCAATGGTCCATCCTGCCCCGTGTCCTGTCGGCCCGTGGTGGGCAGTGCCAGGTGCTCAGAGGGAATGACCAGAACAGGCAACCATCGTGTGACCCAGCCCCTGGCGAACAGAGGCTGGGTCCCTTCAGGGCATGGTTCTGCATTCCTGCCCCAGCCGGTGTACTGGGGCTGTAGAGACCAGAGGGGAGCAGGGGCGGCCCCTGCCTCGGGGTCACGCTGCCGTGTCCGTGCCAGGCGAGACCCCTCCAGCTGGCTCACCCGGTCACCTCGCAGTGGCTCCTGGCTTTGCGCGCCAGCTGTACTGCGCACACAACTGTCCGCCACAAGGCCGTGGTAGGGGCGCACGGTGCTTCTCCAGGCTGCCTGGCGGCAGGCTCCTCGGGCGGCTATAAACCTGCCTCTCCTCCTTCCTCTCCTCCCGCCCCCCCCCCCCCCCCCCCCAACTAAGCCTTTTGGTACTGGAGGAACAGGCCCTGCTGGCAGGGAGTCTGTGCCTGCCAGCCCCAGGCAGCGCTTCCTCTGGCGGGGAGTCCCCTGGATCTCTGCTGCACCAGGCCAGGGATGTGAGGGGACACCCCCCCCCACACCCCCCGTGAGAGGGGGAGCTGGAGGGGGCTCTGCAGGGCCAGCTGGCCAGGGTGGAGTCTTAATGTCCTTCACTGAGCCGTAGCTCTGCCCGGTGGGCTTGTGTCCAGGGTTGCACAGAGCACTCAAGGCTGGCACGGCGGGGGGCTGTGGATGGGGATGGCAGGGCGTTGGCAGTCTGTGTATTGGGGCAGCCCAGGGCTGGGCCAGCGGGGGGTGCTGAGGGGGGTACCTCGGCAGGAGAGGGGGGCGTTGGCAGAGCCATCCTGAGGAATCCTTTGCTAGGTCTGGCTCCAGCTCCCCAGTTGCGCGGTGACGTGGAAGCTGAGGTCCCGGCGCTGTGGCGAGCAGGAGCCTGGGAGAGGGAGCCATGCTTGACAGGCGTTTGTCATGAGCAGCTCTGCATCTGGGCAGACACCTGTGAGCAGAGCCTCCTGCCTGGGCCCACCCGGGCCACATCTGGCTGCAGGGTGCCCCTGGGCAAGAGGGGTCCTGGCCACTCCCTGCCACAAGCCTGCCACCCTTGTGAGGAGGGCGGTGGCCTGGCTGCAGCGTCCACTGCTGTGTGCCCCCTTTCTCTCCCCCCGCCCCCTGCAAAAGGGGTGGAGGCTGCTCTGTGGCTGCTGCTTGATGATGCTCCGGTGAATGTGTCTATAAATAACCCCGGGCAGGCCACTGGCCCCAGTATGTTGGGAAACGGGGGCTTGTGGGCAGGTCCGTGCACCCATGGTTGAAGGGGTCCCCCGGGTCGGGAGCTGTCAGCTTGGGCTGGCAGAAGTTGTGCTGCTGGGGGAAGGGGCAGGAAGGGTCCTGGTGCGGCCGTGGTGCAGGGTTCAGCTGAGAGCAGAATGCCGGGTGCTCATGCTAGCCTCCCCCAGCTGAGGAGGGTAGGGCCCCTGCTGCCCAGGGCGTGGCGCGCACAGCCAGGAGCGAGGGGTCTGCAGACAGCACCCTGGGGTGAAGTGCCAGCGGCATCATCGCCATCCTAGGGCGTGCTATTGTAGGGCTGCTTCCGGGCGCTGGCGTGCGTGTTACTGTAGGGTTGCTGGTAAGCCCCATGCCATGCACACCCCATTGCTTTCCTGCTGGGGGGTATAGTCTGGGCGCGGCACCCCAGGGACGCTGGCTCCTAGGTGCAGTTTTGCCATAGAGCAGCCACCTTTCTGGGGAGGGAAGGTAGAGGGGTGACCTGGCCGTGTGCCATCACACCCAGCAGCTGGCAGTGGGGCAGAGCCTCTGACCCCTCTGTGCAGCAGATGGTGACTGAGTGCGCAGGTCTCCAGCCTCCCTGGCAGCCAGTTCCTTCGGTGAGTGACTGGTGGGTTTGGGGGGGCCTGTTCTAGGAGGGCTGGACGTGGGGGTGTCTGTCACAGACCTGGTCTGTGCAGATGTGGGGCCGTGCAGCTGCCTTCCCCACCCTGACACGTGCGCACGTCCGTCCTCGCGCTCACCTGCCCTGTGCCCCGGCTTGGAGGCGAGCCAGCAGCTTGGGTTGTGGGAGCTAGGGGCACTCGGCCCCCGGCCTCGGGAGCAGCTGCAGCGAGGGGCGAGTGTTCCCTCGGGCCACCCCCCCATGCTGGCCACTCCCTGGCCAACCTGCCAGCCAGAGTGGCTTTAATGGTGCTTCCACGTTGGCCCCTTCCTTCCACCCCGGCCTGCAGGGACCAGGAAAGCCTGAGCCCAACTGCCCGTTTTGAGCCGTCTGCTGCCCGGGGTACGTGTCCCTGCACCCTGTCCCTAAGGGAGCCGGCACCGCCCCCTGCCCCAGCTGGCAGGAGCGTGGGGCACACCTGGCACCCTGGCCTGCCTGCATGGCTGTCCTCTCCCTCTACGGAGGTGACCCCACTAGCCCTACCACACAGCTGGAGGGCAGGGTCCCGGCTCTCTGCTCAGAGAGCCCCATTTCTTCAGGGCCTGGTGGTTCCTTGGGCATCCTGAAGGTCCATGGTCTGGGCGGGGCCCTGGTTCTTGCTCAGGCCTAGGACCGGCCTGGCTCAGTCCTTCAAAGGAGCATTAGCCAGCATGCCTGGGGCAGGCGCCGGCCACGGCTGCGGGACAGGCTGCCTGAGGTCAGGCTCCATGCTGCCAGAGGGGTCTGGTCAGGTGCTGGTCCCGGCAGCTCCCACTGGCCAGGTGGCATCGCAGACACTGCCCCTCTGAACACTGAATGTGGTGCCCCCAGCTTGTCTGTGGTGCGGACACCAGCCGGTCCCTGCTGTGCAGGCGTCTCTCAGAGCCGTGTACAGGTGGGGAGCTGAGGCCCAGAGCGCCCAGGTGCCTGGTCTGAGGTCACGCAGGGAGGCCGTGCAGCAGGAGCTCTGCGGACAAGGGGGGCAGAGCTGCCAGGAGGTGGGTGAGGTTGGAGGCTGAGGGGCGGGGGAGTCCAGCAGGCTCCTGGCAGCCTGCGGTTGCTGGGGGCGTGAGGGAGGGAGCCCAGCGTCTGTGGAGCGCCTTATCCCGACTCGGGGCTGAGTGAAGGCGGCAGTGCTGGGGCTTGGCTCCATCCCTACGGCAGGAGGTTTCTGGAGGCTCCTTCCCCCACGCAGAGCACTCTGCCCTAGGAGCTGAGGCCCCTTGTAGGAATCTACTCGTATGGGCCTGGGGTTCTCTTGCTGTTCCCCTGGCCATGTCCCCCTCGTCTCTGGCTCCAGTCGGCCACGTCCTGTCCAGGCTCTGCACCCGTCACTTTGCTCTATTGGGTACAGCTTTGCTCAAAGAACCTGCCCCAAGCAGAGCGACACGCGTGACCCCTGAGGCTGGGAGCGCCCTGGTTGCTGCTGCGGCCGGAAGGTGCAGGGCTTCTGTTGTAGGGAGCTGCCAGAAACCCCCTGCCATCTCAGGGTGGGGTGCTGCTCCGCTGTTGACAAGATCTTGGTTCTGCTTGGCTCACCCCACGCTAGCTCTTCCTGTCAGGCCCCTCTGGAGCCGGCTCTGGCGGGAGCTGTGAATAAAGACCGGGGCTGGGTGGCAGGTTTTCCCAAATATCATTTGTCTTTCTACCTTTCTGCCTTGTCAGGCCATGGCCCCAGGGGGGCGGCGGGTATTGTTGCTGGTTCTGGCTCTGCTTTCCTGGGCTATTCCTGCTTGGCATGGATTGCTGTGCTGCTTGTTAAAGCTGGGAAGTAGCATGTGTATGGGAGGGTGAGGGGGTGTGTGTGGGGGAGGCGGGGGGTTGGAGACTCCTCCATTGAGCAGGGAAATGTTAACCTGCTCTGGATTCTGTATGCTTGGCTGGCTGGGGTCACCCAGACACGGGGCCTTTCTTCGGACCAAGCCCGGCTGGGGTGACAGACTGAGCACGGTGACTGTTACCAGTCAGGCTAATGTCTGTCATAGTCCCAGCTGCTTCCCCTGTGCTGAGAGCAGGGTGACGGAGCGTGCTGAGCCAGAGGCGGGTTTGTGTAGGGGATGGGTGAGAAGGGGCTGCGGTGACTCTCCTGGGCAGAGAGGCGACGAGGAGTTCAGTAGTCGCCCCGTGGTGACTGTCTCCTCTGCCGTCTCCCTTGGCTGCGCTGCCGGCGTTGCACTTGGCGATGGTGGGTGGGTGCGGCGGGCGTGGTGGGCTCTCTGCAGTGAAGCCGTCAGCACATTAAGGGACTGCAGCTGAGCCTGCCCTGCGAGACCCAGGGTCTGGACACGAGCTGGGGTTTGCCTTGACCGACCACACGTTCAGCTCGAGTCTCCTCCCTGTGCTGTGGCAGCCCCTAGGGATCCTCCCTCAGCCTTGCTCAGGCCGCACTCCTGATCCTTCTCTCTCCCTTGTGTCTATGGGAAGGATACCAAGCCACCTGCCTGGTGAGTCAGCAGGACCCACTTATCCCTTGCCTGGCACCACCCAGGCCTGTGGACAGGGTGGGAGTGCTACAGACACACGGCGCCATGCAGCTGGCACGACAGACCCTTCTGGGCGTGTTTCTGTTCTGTGCTGGGGAAGGGCTCCTCCGCTGTCTGAGCCCCTCTGCTGCTCCGACCAGCTGGCAGGCAGCGAAGGGTTAATGCTGTCTAGAGGGTGATGTCTGACTGCAAGTACTCGGGGGCCCTTCCCTGCACAGTGGCACTGATCTGCCCCTCAGACATGGCAGCAGCTTGTGCCCTAGTGTGCTCTGGGCTGCGTCTGCACCCGGGTTGTGGGGGCTCCGCTGCGCGCTGGCCAGTGGCCTCTGTTGGACAGCCCCATGGCAGCCCGCGCTGCGGGGCTCTCAGAGCATGGCACTGCCATTCCCAACTCCCTGGGCCACTTGGGCCTGGGCAAAGAACCCAGGAGCCCTGTTGTGACCTTGGGCAAAATCCCTGCCTGCCTCTTCTGCCCCCCCCACCTTTTGTCTCGTTCCTTTAGACTGAGCTCTTCCGGTCAGGGGCTCTCAGGATGCAGGTCCCTGCACACAAGGCAGATGTTGGCTAGATTGAATGCAACTGGTGCAGTGGGGTGTGGGGGGTGGACACACTTAGCTGTGTCTGGGGGGCGGGGTGTGTGGACACTCTGGGGGGTAGCTGCCCGTATCCCCACACACAGCTGCACCAGTTTAACTAAATCTGTTTTAAATCACTCCTTTAAATGGGTGCAAGTTCCTGTGTAAACCAGCCCCGGACCAGGATCCCCTGCTCTGGGCCCTGGCTGCACTAACAGAACCACAAGGTAGTCCCTGCTCCAAACAGCTCAGGGCCTGAGGCAAGAGACGGAGGGGGAGCAAGGAAACAGTGAGCCAATTCTGTGCTGCAGCCCAGGTGTGATCCCTGCCCGGCAGCAGCCTAGTCCTTGTGTGTGCAGCGCCTGGCACGATGGGGCCCGAGCCGCCAGGGGCTGTCACGTGCTACCCTAATGGCACTGGCAGGGCAGGGGCCTTACAGACCAGCCTCACCTCTTCTCTGACTGGTTGGACCCCGTGTGCGAGACCTGGTGTGAACCAGCCCTGGTGTCAGTGGAGCTATGCTGACTTACCCCAGCTGGGCTCTGGCCCTGGGGCTGGACCGCTCCGGACTATCCAGCAGGGGCTGGAATGGGAGACGTGGTATGCGTGGCATGGCCCATCTGGTGTGGTATCCTGCCTCTGGCACAGACCCAGCCCCTGCCCCTGTTAGTCATTAGTTGTGCAGGTCTGTAGGTGACACGGGGGATTCCTGCCTCACCCCTACAGCTGCTGAGTGGCCCTGAAGCCTGAGGGTTGGTCACTGTGTGCGCCGAGATCTTTGATCCCAGCCTGTAACTGTGCATTTGGTAGCGAAGTCGTCCTTGGTTCCATCGCTCCAGGAGTGACTGTGGACCTGCACAGCACAGGGTCTGTGGCAAACACCGGTGCAGGGAGGTCCGTGTGCCTACGTCAGAAGGGTTGGTCCCCCTCGCGTGTGGGGCAGCGGCTCTGGGGCAGTCAGAGCTGTAGCAGCCTTGGCACGAGCTCTGCGCTAGAGCCTGCCTATTAATAGCCGAGGCTTGGTCTCAGCACGTCTAGTGACACCCGCTATTCTGTGCAAACAATGGCGAGGCCAGTGCCAGACTGTGAGGCTAGCACCGGTGCGTGGCCCTGCCGGGCTGCAGGAGAACAATGCTTCCCGGTCGCCAGGCTGCGCCCGGCATATCACAGCCTCCAGTGCCAGTGGGTTATTTTTATGGCAGATTTCCTCCTGTTAAATGCCCAGGGGGAGGCAGAGCCCTAGGGGGAACCTCCATAGGCCACTGGGCTCTACCCACTAGGTCACACTGCCTCGCACGGGACCGTGCTGTTCCGTGGCCCCGTGAAACACATTGAAGATTTGAGGCCTGTGAACATCATACAGCACCACTCGCTGGCTGCTCTGCTGGCAGAGATGCGAGCGCTGTGGGTCCGTCGTTCCACACAGCGAGCTGGGCACCGGCTGTGCGGGGCTGCCCTGCCTTTTGATACCGTCAGTCCAGGGTGGCTATGGAGGAGTGAGGCTGTAGGTGCCTCTGCTGCACGAAGGGCTGCAGCCTGGCAGGCAGTGACTCGGCGAAGGGCATGTGCCGGGCTGGGGCAGGGAGGGGCACGTCCGTGAGGCCGTTGCTGGGCTACGGTGTCCACGCTTGGAGATGGAGGTTGAGGGTTGGACAGGGTCCAGGAAGGAGCTAGGAGGAGTCGGAGTCTGGAACACCGGAGTTAGTTCCAGCTATCTTAACATAACACAGAAAAGGTTGAGGGGGCTTGGTCAGGAGCTGCCAGCACTGAGGTGGAGAGGAGATTTCTGATGAGAAACGGCTCCTTAATCTAGCAGAGGCAGCACAAGACGCAGGGCTGGCAGCTGAAGCCAGGCCTGTCCAGACTAGAAATACGGTGCAGTTTTTGCACAGGAGGGTAGCTAAGCAGCGGAACAGACTGTCCAGGGCGGTGGGGATTCCCTGTCACTCGGGGAGGCTTGGCTGCCTTCCTAACCCCCACGCTCCAGCGGAACCAGTCGTTCTGGGCTGGATGCAGGAGTCTCCGGGTGAGGTTCTCTGGCCTGGGCTCGGCAGGGGTGAGCCAAGATTATAAAGGTCCTTTCTGGCCTTGGAATCCAGGAGTCCCTTCGGCCCTGGGCCGGTCCCTGCACAGTAAGGCCAAGGCAGGCTGAGGAGGGGAAGCTGTGCCTGCGGCCGGGGCTGCTCCTGCCCTGTGCCTTAACCGAGGGGTGTGCTCCCAGGGGTGGTGTCTTGTGCCTTTCCCCAGCCTGGTCTGCACAAGGGTGGATGGCTGCAGCCATGCTATCGACCTCTCTGCTCGTGAGCCATGGGGAATTCCTCTCCCCAGCTGAGCGCAGCCGCCCGGGTCAGCAGGGCTGTGATGGGCTTCCCTGCACCAGTCTCCCCAGCCGCCCCCGGAGCTGGCTTGGGACTTACTCATGCGGCACTGCTCCCCTCCTGGGGAACGCTCCAGGCAGCATCGCTGGTGCTCTCTGCTCATCCATCAGCGGCTCTGCCTGTCTGCATCTCTCCCGTGGGCCTCTTTATCTCCCGGCTCGGAGAACAATCCCGCTAACCGCCCTCGTTTTCTTTGGCTCTGCTCTCGGGTTTATGTGGAAATTCCCCTCCGGCAGCAGAGAGAAGCTAGGTGGCCCCGTCCGCACTGGTGTGAAGTGGCTCTGCCGGTGATGCGGCTCCTCGGGAAGGCAGAGACCCTGCTGGTGGGTACGTTCCACCCCGGCCGAGGTCCTTGCAGCAATGGGTCTGGCATGGGGCAAGCCCCTGGGGCCATTTCCTTGTGTAGATTCTGCCTTTCTCACTTTTGAGAGAGGGGAGGCGGACCTGGGGGCTAATGCCCCACGGCTCAGGAAAGCTGGGCTTGGTTTGCTGGGTCTAACAGGCCCCCCCCAGTCTCCTAGGCTGGATTGCCAGTGCTTGGCCCCCCCAGTGGGGGTTTGACATCTGAAGAGCTCAGCTCCCAACACGCTGAGCTGGTTGGGCACGTCTCTGCGTCTGTTTAACCTCTGCTGAGGGGGAGAATAATCCTGCCCGTCTTGGATGTTAAGGCTGTGAACTCTGCAGGCAGGGACTGCCCTGCTCTGTCCGTGCAGCACCTGGCATGGCAGGGCCTGGCCTGGGTTGGCGTGCCAGTTGCTACCTCAGCGCAGACACTAGGGAGGGGGCGGTATTTGTCAGTGGAGTTCCTAATGCCAGCAGGGTCCTGGGCTAGGTTTACCCGGCTCTGGGACAGCTCCTTCCCATTCTGCTGCTCACATTTGTCTTCCACCTTCTCTTTCTTCCATGGGACTCTGCACTAGCCTGGCCATGGGTGGCTGGAATTTGGGAGGGAGCATCTGCAGCTGGGGTCTCGAGCGTGTTGCCTGGGCTCTGAGTGACTAGCACAGGCAGGGTCATGACCGGAGCAAGTGAGGGTTTTAAGAAAGTCACTTTAACAAGTCAGGAGCTTGGTTGTCTTGAGCATGCAGGGAAGTCGGCTCAGTCAGCTGGAGTGAAATGGGGGCTGCTGAGCTGTGAACACCGAGGGGGCGGCGGCAGGAAGTCCCATGGGGCAGCTGCTGAGGGACAAGAAAGGGGCATCGGGGTTGGCAGAACGATTGGGAGCGGGTAGAGACGGGGCTTTAGGTGTTCCTAGCGTCTGGGGGGAGACTGGGGAAAAGCCAGACTGCAGCTGCCCCTGTTTGGGGGGGGAGGGAGCAGGGAAGGGGCAGACTGTGGCCATGAAACTGCACTGGGTTCTTGTGTGCTGGGTGAGCCGAGTCAGTGGGCGGCAGACTCGCCAGCTGCAAACCCTGGGATCAGACATCTTTCTTCCCCTCCCCTCCCCCCCGGGTGAGGCACCAGCCCCTCTGCTGACAGATGCTGTGCTGGGTCGCCAAGACACAGCTCTTCCTGTGGCTCCGCTGGCTGGAGCTGGCCCAGGTAGGTCGCTGCCAGGCAGTGAGCCTAGCGATGGGAGCCCTGGGGTAGCCATGCAGGACTGGGAGACAGAGCAGGGTCTCTTCTCCTGCAGCCGCCATGAGCACACATCGGCCCCGGCCTCGGCAGGAGACAGGGAGGGGTGCAGTTGTCTTGCCTTTCCCCAGGGAGCCTGTATTGGGGGTGGGAACCAAGGAGCAGAGAGCTGGGGTCTGGAAGCAGCAGCTTTGCTCATGGGTGACCAGGGGCTGGTTTAATTTACATAGCGCTAATTAACAGGAGGATCTAATCAGGCCACCCATTAGCTGGCAGTGACTCTCAACAGATTGCTGGAATCTCCTGGCCAGCCGGCCGAGGGGAACATCATCACATCCAATGACATTAGATTAAAAACCTTGGTGGAAAAAGGCTGTTCTTCCCGCAGGCAAATCGATGCCAACAGCGTCACACTCCCAGCTGCTGAGCCCCGCCGAGGCGCAGGGACGCGGCCCCCGAGGACCCCTTCATCCAGCGGCCGCTTGTGGGGGCTGGCCCGCTTCCCAGCAGTGAGGGGCGAGGCTGGGCCTGTGGCAGCGGCCCTGAGGGGTCTGGCCAGGAATCCGACCCTTTGGGCCAGTCCGCTTGGTCCCCTGGGCCTCAGTTCCCGCCTGTGGGTTGCGGCGGGATTGCCAGGAGCCGGGTGTGTCGCCTGACCTGGCCAGAGGGCTGGTGCAACTCTGGTGTGGCTGTGCAATGAGACTAAATGCGCCCCTCCTAGCAGGGGGTGGGGGCCATAATTAACATCTGTGGGGGCTTTGAGACCTGAGAGGCCTGGCAATTCCTACCTCGCTGGCCCATGCCAGCTGCAAGACACCACACAGACGGGGTAACCCGCCCCTAGGAAAGTCCCCTTCTGACCCCAACCGAGAAGCCAGCACATGCCCTGAAGCAGGACGGTGCAGATGGCTGAGGAGCACCATGCGGGGTCTCTTACCGCTATTCTGTTCCTTGTGGGGCTGGGGTCAGCTGGAGCCTTGGCGTCAGGAAGCCTCTAACCCCCGGGCACTGTTCAGCAGGGAATGGGGTGACACCAGGCTGAGGGTGCAAACACCCCAGCCTGCAGCGCTGTCCTGTGCAAGCACCTTTATCCCAGCCCTGTGCAGCAGGGAATGGCTGTCCTCGGTTTACAGACGGGACCTGAGTCACAGGCCAGCCTGACTGGCCCCGGGCATCTGAGCAGAGCCTTTGCCCTCTGCTGTAATTTTTCCTCCCAGTTGCAACAGGGAAGAACAAGCCCAGAAGTGGCGGTTTGATGTGTTCCTCCATGCTGCTGGGTTGTCTCATTACAGTCTGCGACTTCCTGCTGGAAAATGCAGGGCTGGCTGGGCCGTGCTCTGTACAGACCGCACTGAGCGGCCCCCGGGACGCTGTCAGCACCGGGAGCCCGTGTGTGGAGTGGGGCAATGGTCACTCTGAGGGCGAGGGGCAGCGTCAGGGAGCAGGGACAAGCCCGTGCAGTGAGTCAGGCGGACCACCCCCAGCGCCAAGTGCCTGTCTGGCTCCGAGCCCCAGCGCCAGGGCGCTTGGAGGAGCTGTGCAGTGGGGAGAGGGGAGGAGAAGGGGGATGTGCTCGTGGCTGGGGGGGGCAGACAGCAGGTGTCTCCCCAGGAAGCTGTGGGCAGTGCAGGGAGCAAGCAGCTGCTGGCATCCTGGGCTCAGGAGTGGGGGGCCAGCAGGTGCCATTGGGCTTGCTCCGTGGGCGCCCATGCATCTGCCGCATAGGGCACGTTGGGCCTTCTGCGGGGCCCTGGCCTGTGGACCCAGTTCCGTCTCTGTGGGGTGGGGGTGAACAGCCCTTCCTGGCCCCCCCTCCCCTAATGCTTTCTCCTTCCTTGTCCTGCAGGATTCCATGTTTTCTCTGGCCCTGAAATGCCTGATCAGCCTGTCCACAGTCATCCTGCTGGGCTTGATAGTTGCCTACCACACCCGGGAAGTGCAGGTAGGTCCCTGGGGGGCTCCTGGGAGAACCAGGCCCTTTTCTGGGCACGTCTGTGTTCATGGTGGGCACAGAGCCACGTGCGTGTGTTGGGGGATGTAAAATGTCCGGGGAGGGGAGGGGGGAGGGAGACAGCAGGCCTGGTTCCCACTTAGCACCAGGCTCATCTTGCATGGCCACACAAGGGCAGCTCCACCACTCCAGAGACTGCTCCATGCCGGGTCGGGTCAGCTCAGCTGCCCTTGTGTGGCCAGGCTGCATGTGTCTGTCTCCTGCTCCCGCGCTAGGCAGGGTTACCAGGAGCTGGGGGACGCAGAGCAGGGCACTTGTCCAGCAGTGCTGAGCCCTAGGAATGGCCATGCCACCAGCTCTGCCGTCAGCCCAGTCTCCCGTCTGACTGGCTACGGCCAGCTGCTGCACGGGATGGTGAGCGGGCAGTGACGGGACCAGGTGCCCCCCTAACCTTGGCAGTTGGGCTTAGAGCCCTTCCACGTACGGGCCTGATGACTGTTGCTCCGTCCGCGTGGTCCTGTTACCCAGAGCAACATCCAATCCTCTTCGAATCGTGCTATGACCCGGGCCTCGACGTCCTGTGGCAGTGAGCTGCTCTGCTCTGCTCTGCTGACGGTGTGCTGTGTAAGGAGAAGCGTTTCCCTTGCTCGGTTTTCATGCTCTCTGGGGGAAGTGGAGGGTTTGCTATGCCAGGACCCAGCAGAGCTCCACCCGGGCTGCTCCGTCTGTGAGGCAGGTGCTGGGTGCTACGTCTGCCACCTGCAGTGAGGGCCCTGGCGGGAAGGGAAGCCAGAGGAACAGGCCAGAGCTTTCACTGCTTGTGCCAGGGAGACAACACGCCAAGGAGAGCTGTGCAATGTTCTCCTAATCAGCCCTGCACGCTCTCTTCCTCCCGGCTGCGCTGGGTCGCTGGGAGCTTTGCTCCAGGAACGCCACTTCTGCATGGCCTCTGGACCCAGCTTCAGCTTGGTGCTGGGAGAGAGAGGGGAGAGAACAGTTGCCTAGCAGGAGATGCCAGGACGCCAGCGTCACCCGGCCCTCCAGGGCCCACACGGGACGGCAGCCTGAAAACAAACGGCCACAAATGGCTGCCTCATCTGCAGCCCGGCCTGTGAGGCCAGCAGGTTTGGCGCTGCCAGCCTCTGTGCACAGCAGGATGCGGGTACCGGTGTGGAAGCCCCACAAGTTACGTTCCTAGCCGCCGAGCGCAGGAGGATCCACAGCGCTGGCACCAAGGTCTGGCCTCTGCGCACAGCAGAGTCCGTGGCCATTGCTCCAGGATTTGTGTTCCAAGGGAAGCCTGATCCTTGCACCTAAGCTGCAGGTTCATGCTCCCAGTCTCCGTGTGCAGCAGGGTTCACTCCTGGGCCGGGATTAGGTGTGGGCAATACCTGGAGTGGGGAGTCCATATCTCTTCCCACCCCAGAGTGGCTCTTCCCGCCCTCAGTGAGCTGCCAGAGCCTGCTGCTGGCTCCTGCTCTGCCAGCCATAGGCTTGCCGTGTGACCACCCGCAGGGGAAAAGTGTATGAAGGACTGAAGAGCAGTGATTGGAAAAGCAAACTTCCTGCATGGGGCGCAGGCCGGGCCGACACCTTCGCTGGGCTGGGAGGAGCTTTCCTAGCAAGTTCGTCCCAAGCTGCTCTGCTTTAATGCTCCTTCGCATCAGACTGTCCCGGCTGTCGGACCCGTATGCAGGGGGTGCCAGGGCTCCCCTGCCTGGGAATTGTCCAGCTGCAAGTGTCTGGGGCCCACCCTGCTCTCAGCTCTTCCTCTAGGCTGGGTGCAGTTCCCTGCCCCACCGGGTGAGGACCCCTGTGCAGGGGAGGAGCCGGGTCTGAGCTCTACGAAGGGGCATGTGATTCCTCGCCAGGTCTCGCAGGCAGCCACAGTCTTCTGGGGGCCCCGGCTAGCTTTGAATGGATTAACCCTGCTCTCACATCCTTCCCACCCAGTCACCGTCCCAGCTAATGCCTCATGGCTCTCTGCTGGAAGGGCAGCTCTGCTTTCCTTCTGCTTGCCCCCTAGTTACTGGGGCTGTGCCCTGGGTAGGGAGCAGAGCATGCTCTGGGAAGGGCGCTCCTGTCTTCACCTCCAGCGCTGTCCTGTCTGCCTCTCCCCTTCCTGCTCACGGCTCTTGGCCATTTGGAAGCTGATTTCAGTGGGCAATGGGCACTTCGGAGACTCAGCCCTGGCTGCCGACTGTCCTGCCCATCCCGGTTCAAGGCTTCCCGTTCTGCAGCATCCCAGGCGAATGCTGCTCCTGAACTTCTTTGTTCTCCATGCAGCCCTGAGGAGTCGCTTTCACCCAAAGGCGCTTTACCTCCCCCTTCCGGGCAGGTTTCAGCCTCCTGGGCTTTCAGAGATTGTCGCAGACTGCTGCAGAGTCTGGCGTGGCCTGGAGAACTCAGGCCTGCACTCCCACAGGAACAGCACCTCCTGCAGTCACATGTGGGTTTTGCTGCTCCAGGGCTCTTTGAATGGAGCTTCGTGAGCAAAGACCGTGTCTGCATGCAGGCCGGGACAGCGGAGAGCCTTTTCTGCATGGCCTGCCCGTGGGGAAAGGGGCAGGACTGGACCCTCTGCTCTGCCCCTCAGGAGACAGGGCAGCTCCGAGGCGCAGCCCAGCTCCTAGGTCTCCGGTGCAGCTTGTCGGATCCTTTATTGTTATAACTGGTCCAGCTGGCAGTTGTGGCCCCCCCGCTTCTTCTTTGCAATCACCCACAGACCAGCACCCTGAGACTGTGACAAATGTTGCACCTGTCTGAAGTGTAAAATCTGCTGTACTGAGGGAGCCCTTTGTTTTCCTCGCCTTGCAGCAAAACGGTGCAGGCAGCATGTGACAAATGTTTGGCCATTTCTAGCTTAGACTAGGTCAAAGGCACGGCCGAGAATCCACACGTTGTATGAAAAATGAAAAACACCCGCGTCCCCTCTGGGAATAGAGAGTGCCCGGGCAATGCACACGTTTGTCCGTGACTGCACCAGCGGGACTGGCCAAGGAGGCTGCCGACCTTTCCTCTAGATGGACATTTCACAGCAAATATTGGGAGAGCTCTGCTCTAGCAAAAGTACCATTCCCCCCAGGCTGCTTTGTTTGTGGTCAGAAATGCAAGCTTTGCCCCTGTGCCTTCGGTTTCCTCTGCTGGTTTTCTCTGGGGATAGGTTTACAGAGTTCACCCGTGCGCTGTGGCAGGGCTTTACAGGTCTGATCTCCCTCTGCTTGAGGCAAAACTCCCACGGAGATCGAGTGCTCAACCCTGCTGAAACCAGCCCTGAGTCAGCAAAGCACCTGAGCAGTGAATGGGACCTTAGCCTGGGCTTAGAGTGAACCACGTCTTCGTGCGTTGCTGAATCAAGGCCTAGGTGCCTGCATGTGGGGGGTGTAAGGGTCTAATGCGAGGTGTCCAAGGCAAAGGCTCAGCTGTAGGCTTCTGGTCGGAACCTCAAAGCAAACCATCGAGAGCAGCCTCAGCAAGACCAAAGCAGCTCTGGCAGCAGCAGCAGCACGTGCCTGGTGTGGTGTGAGAAGAGGAGGGAACAGAGATGTCTCGTCCTTCACAGCGTGACGTGGAGAAACTGTGGAGGGGAAAGCATCTGCTGCTGAGGGCTCAGAACAGCCTGTAGGAAGAGCAGAGAGGGGCAGGGGGACGGGATCTTCCACGAAGAAGCGTCAAAGAGCACGTGAAGGTAACCCACGCCTGGCCTAGGAGCTGGGGATTGGGCTGACTCCTGTTAATAGCGCTCAGCCGGCATGCGGACCGTCCTGCTCTGAATCGGTAATTGCTGCAAGTCCATCCCTGCTGGCACTTGGATACATGGCTTGAATGATGGCCCTGTTTTTTCCAGCCACCCTTGTATTCTCATGCCACCTCCTTGGAACTCTCCTGCCGCTGGCTGGGTCCTTGTGTGTGCAGCTGGCAGCGGAGAAGCCTGTGGTTTGGTCAGTTGTAGTGATAGTCTGAGCGCTCAGACTCATCTTGCTTAACGAAGAGAAGGCGAAGGGGTGACTTGACCCCAGTCTGAGGATCTACGTGGGGAACAAATATTTCATCCTGGGCTCTGCCGTCTAGCAGAGACGCTCGAACACTAACCAGTGGCTGGAAGTTGAAGCTAGACAAATTCAGACTAGAACTGAGGCATAAATATTTAACAGTGAGGGGGATTAACTCTTGGACCAGCTTAGCAAGGGACATGCTGGGTTCTCCATCGCTGGCAATTCTTCATTCGCGAGTGGCTGGGTTTCAAACAGATCTGCTCTAGGAGTGAGGTGGGGACAGGTCTCTGGCTCGTGCAATACACTGGGGAGGGCGGGTCGTCGCACGAAATGATCAGTGGTACCATCTGACCTTGGAATCTCTGAATTGCCCCCATCAGCCCTAGCCAGGAACATGTACAATTACGTGACAAATGCTCCTGCCTGGAGTGTCAAATCTGCCACTGCAAGGAAGCAATTTCTTTCTTTCGTCACTGTCCAACAAAATGCAAAAAACGCCTCTATCGACAGCTTCCAGCCACTCCTGGCCTCACAGAGGAACGGAATATCTTCTTACTCGATCCACTCCGCTGGTTCCCGGACACACAGCGCGGGTAGGCAGAGTAGCGAGCCACGTGGAGTTAGGACATGTTTTCTGAGCCTTAACGTCTGGGTGCGAGAGCTGAACTGAGTGTAAAACTGGTCTCTACCCGCCTCTGCATGCTACTAATCACTGCCGGGTGTTGATGCGTCCCATCCATCTAGGTGAAGAGTCTCCAAGCTGCCCAAATTCACGTTAAAGTGAGCTGGAAATGGGTGTACACATCCCTAGGGTTCTCGAAAAGCTCAGCCCCACACGTTTCCAGTCCCTTTGCGATGGGCTGGTGCTCCCGTTGTGAGCTCTGGCAGGCTGGCACGAGCCACGGTGGAGCGAAGCTGCTCAGCCTACACACCGTAGCAGAGAAAAATCCCCCCTTGCTGATCTCTGTAGGGCACTTGTCACCTGCTTCCCAGCTGGAGGATTGTCTTCCTCCCTGAGGAAAGGATTTGCAGCCTGGGGTTCGGTGGTTGGTCTTTGTTCTTGGTGCCGCTCAGTCTGAGGTTTGGGCGGAGAAGGCAGCGTAGGGTGGTGGCTAAAGGATGCGTCTAGCAGCCAATCACTCAGGAAAGCTAATCTAATGCCTGTGTACTGCTCGGGGTTTGTACAGCCCCTGGCACAATGGCCCTCGATCTAGACTGGCACTTCCCTAGTGAACATGATTAATCATCCCCATCCCAGCGCTGGCAGAGATTCACTGTGGGCCTTGGACGACTCGTGTCCCTTGCCTCTGTATCCCTTTTGCAGCTGGTCCTGCAGCACTTGGCAGATGTAATGCTCCAGACCCATGCGAAGTAGTATCCGGGGAGCCATGCCAGGCTGCCCCACAGAGTCGTTAATCCCCTTGACAGGGCCGGCTGCCGTGTGTGGGGCTCGTTCTCAGGGCCCCAGTCAGCAGCCTGGTGTCACTTTCCTTCCCAGCCTTTGTTTTGGCTGGAAGAGCAGCTCCCGAAGTGGAGTTCACAGCTGGCTAGATAACGTGTCACTGCTTAATGAGGCATGCCAGGAGGCTGCAGCCCAGTGCCGGGGAGCTCCCAGAGGAATGAGCTGTTTGCTAGTGGCACTGCTGTGTTACACTAGTCCCTACATCTTCGCCCAGTGCAGCGCTGGAGCCCTGCCAGAGCTGAGTCCAAGGGTTTAACCGTGCCGCGGGCTCCTGGCGGTGGCAGGTCCGGGCTGGCCGGCTGGAAGTGGGCCTGGTGCCGACAGAAGGCTAGTGGCTATTGGCCTGGGGAGCCCTGTGCCCTTCCAGTGGGGGATGCTCCGCAGTGCTACTGGCTCCAGAGGTGCAATGCTCCGTCCTGCCGCCACAGTGCCTGGCTGATGTCCCGGTCGCTCTGACTGCTCCCTTAGCCTGTCGCTATGCACGGTGGGCCGTGGAGTGATCCAGCCTGTTGCAGACCCAGCCCCGGAGTCTGCCCCTCTGACCCACAGGAGGGTGAGCTCCCAGAAGGACGCTGTGCTGTGGCATGAAGCAGTATCTCCTTTGCTGTGTGCATTCCCAATTCCCTGCCCTTTCAGGGGGTGCCCTGGTCCCTTACACTTTTGGTGTCAAAGGGGACTGAATGCTTTCACTGAGCTGGACTTTTGTCACCTGGGATAACAGAGCACAGGCCCGGGCTCCGTCCCCGGTGGCCATGGAGTCTGTCTGCTCCGACCAGCCCGGCTGTTCAGAGCCCCGTGCGACACGGGCCGAGTCTGTTCTTCTCCTGCTGGTGCGTATCCCAGTTACTGCCCCAGGGCGCCCGGCATGGGAACTTCTCGCTCTCCCTAGCTTCTGCAGCTGCTTCCCAGCATGACCTTGGCCTGGCGCAGGAGGGACAACGCCGGGAGGTTTTCCTCCAGGGGATTTATAGACTCAACTGGCAAGAAAACAAGACAGAGCAGCCGACCCTGGTTTCATTTGTCCTGGGACCTGGCTTCAGTGAAGTACGTGGGTGATTTGTGGGGTCACCTGCCCAGGTGGCAAGTCTCTTACTGGGTGGCGGCAGCAGCTTCTGAGCAGGGGGGGTCTGAGCAGGTTGATGTGGGGTGTTCTGCTCTGAACGGGGGGAGGTGGCTGCTAGCTGGCAGCATGAAGCCCAGTGATTAGAGCAGTCCTGCAGGGAGAAATCCTCTGGCCACCTCCGCGCGAGCTGCACGTTCACTCACAATCTGCTTTTGCTAATGGACACAGGCTGCTGGAGCCGCCTTGGCACCGATCGCAGTGGCAGCAGGCTGGGCCGGATGTTCTGCACAGCCCAGCTTTGGAAGCCGGGCCCCAGGTGCGGGTGGTGAGCTCCTGCCAACCTAGCCTTGAGCCCTGCCACAATACTGCTGATCTCCCAGCCTGGCCTGTGGAGCGCTCCGGGCGAGGACCTGCATCTCTCCTCCCCATGGGGGGGTGCAGGCAGGCTGGATGAGCGCCACCCCTCTGCCTTGGGGCTTTGTTCTCTGTGCTGCTCAGTCCCCATCTCCCCTGGCGTTTCAGCCTGGTCCAAGCCAAGAGCTCCGGCTCCATTCACACTCTGATCTGCTCTGTGCTCCCTGGCCCGGACTGCACCTTCCTACTCAGTTGCATGCACTCAACTGACGCTCGTACCGGGGCCCAGCTGCCAAGGCGTCCCCCGGCCTTGCCTCTCTCTGCAGACACTGATAACCTCATCTGCAGGCCTGACAGCTGCTGGGGCTTCTTCCGATCCAGCTGTGTGCACTTCAGCACAGCCGGAGTTGGCTGGGCAGCGAGGGCCATGCAACAGATCCCTGGGCGTGCAGAAGTGCTGCGAGGCTACAGAGGCCATTGCCCTACGGGGAGCAGACCAGGCGTGCGTCATGTCAGCAGGTTAAGGAGATGCACTTACAGGAGGGATGTTCTTCCTGAAAGCGTCTCGCGGATGCTACTCCAAGGCACCCTCATTTTCTCTCTGTTTAAGGTCATTTGTCTGAAAAGTGCCTCTCCTCACATCCCATCTTGCAGCTCTTCCTACAGGGGCTATGGTCATCTCAGAAGGGCCTGAGACCCCTGCTCAGCCTGCCCGAGATGGGTCGCACCACCCCACAAATACCTTGCAGAGTGTGGCTCGGGAATTACAAATCGCAAAGCAGAATCTGTGGGACGCTGTTGTGAATGGTGCCTCTCCCATCGCCTCTGAAACAAAATCAGGACGTTGTAGAGGGTCCAAAACCACCCTTTGCAGTGGTTTGGACTCACTAGTAAAAAACAAAACAAACAAACAAAAAAAACCCCAAAAAACGTAATTGTACCATAAAGCTCAGCTGAGACCTTCTCCCCAGGTCTGACTGATCCTGAGCATCCTCCCTCAGGACTACCCAGCCCACACCCATCTCCTCCCTCTTTATAGCACTCCTCCCAAATCTTATGGTCACCTCCTCCTGCCTCAGGGAATCAGCAGACCTCACTTAACCCTTGCCCAGCACCTGCCAACGGAGCGGGACATCTCCTGCGAATCCCACCAGCCTGGTACAGCCCCGCTGTTGCTGTTGCTTGTTGTGATTTATGGAGATTACACACACTGCTTTTTACAGAATGCATCAGCAGAGAGCACTCTGTCCTGGACTGTCTGAGACACAACACACCCGCCCCCGCCCTTCCACCCCCGCCAGCTGGAGGGACTCCCTCCTGTTGCCTACATTATTTTCTCCCCATGCCTGTCTCCTCCCACACTCGGCTTTTCCTCTCCCACCAGCTCCCTGCTTTTCTGTGATGGTTTCGCTGTATGAATAATATTGTCTTATTTTGCTGGGAGGCTGTGACCTGCGGTAAACTGTGTGCTCAGCTGCCTCTTCATTTTAATAAGCCATTTTTCCCCGCCCTACACAGCCCAGCCTGACACAGGCCTTGTGGCTTTGACTCCCGGTTTGGTCCTTTCCTCCCCTCCAGTGTGAGTAATTTTAACCCCTTCACGCCTGAAGGCCCCTGGCTCCCAGGATGAGGTGCCTGGTGCGTTTCCAGCGCTGACAGCTGTTGAGGTAGAATAGGTCTGGAGAATTATTTGGCAATCCAGGCAGCTGCTGGTGCACAGCAGTCAGCAAACGTCTGTAAGTGGCTTATGCAGGAGGTCAGACGAGATGATCTAATGGGCCTTAAACCCTCTGAATCTTTGAGACTCGGAAAGAATAGGCATGTGACTGCGGCACTACAGCGGGGGGGCAGAGCTGGGTTCAGTCTTTGCCCAGCTCTAGAACGGTGGTAGCAATATTTCCTTGATTACAAGCTCCCTGAGCAGGCTGTCTCTCACGGTATGTACGTACAGCACCGAGCACGCTGGGCCCTGAGCTCGGCTACAGTGGGGAGGCACAGCTGTAATGCAGATCTGAGGAGGAGGGGATTTGATGCCCTGAGGAATAGCAGATCCTTCCGGGAGCCTAGAGCGTGATGTGAGGCCATGGGCTGTATGCTACACATGCACCTCACCTGCTCTGCCCAGCAGCTGGGGACACAGCTGGGAGCTGCGTTCTCACGGGGCGTGGCTGAACATGCTGCCCCCTTCCAGCCCCTGCTGTGGTGCGTGTGACACGGGCAGCCTGCATGGACCTGTCCAGCACTTACGTTCGCACTGGGCTGTCCCTTTCAATGTGGAGAGAGACGGCTGGGCCTGACCCTTTGCTCCCGGCACGCTCCTCCTGCGGCCAGGGCCAGGGAGGAAGCCTCGTTTGCCTGTGTCTGGGAGCTGTCAGCAAACACCAGGCTCTTCCCGAGGGGGTGCTGGGGGAATGAGGTGGAAGCAGGCAGCCAGGGCACTGGAGGCACCAGTGGCAGTGGGGAGTGGAAAGCGTTAAGGGGCAGCTAGACTAGACCGTGGGTGGGGATATTGCTGTGCCATTCCTGCGCTCCCCGTCACAGGCTGAGCCGCTAGTGTCCCAGCGGGCACTGACTGCACAAGGGCCTTCCCCATAGAGCCGAGACGGGCTCTGGCCGGGCGGAGAGGTGCAGAACGGCCGCTGCGTAACCAAGTGCGTGGAGGGTCCCGCTAGGGTCTGTGGTCGAGCCGAGCCAGTTCAGGGCCGGGTCCCAGCAAGGCACCACCCTTCACGCCTAGTGGGAGCGTCTGGGCTGGATTCTCAGCTGGTGTAAATTGGTGGCACTTGATTGGCTTAGATGAAGTTATGCTGATTTACACCAGCTAGAGGCCGTGTGCCCACATCCAGCATTTTACAGAAGGGCCAGGTCCCAGAGCCAGCACGAGGCCTTGGTGCTGGACCAGCTGCTTGTCTGTGACGGCTGATTGCTTACCTTACCGGCCCTGAAGGGTCTGTCCCATCCATCCCTCTCCCTCAGCCGGGAGCCGCTAGCTGATCTGCTTCCCTTTCCCTCAGCCGGGAGCCGCTAGCTGATCTGCTCTCAGGCCGGGTCTGTCATGGGCATTAGCATCTGCTTGAAACCGGGATAAGCTCCCCTTGGGGCTCTGCCCACCTGGCCATCCCCAGCCAGACCTGGGGGGAAAGGTGCGTCTGCAGTGAGGCGGCTGCAGAAACGAATGTGCTCGCTCACTCGCTCGCAGCGGGGGGTGTTGAATTGAGCCCCTGCCGCTCAACTTGTGCAAAAGGATTGGGGAGCTTGGCGCAGCACATGGCGAGCCGTGGGGAAGTGGCTTGGTTCAGCCCCCTGGCAGCCGCTCCCCGGGAACGGCCTAGCGCCATGCACGAACTTGGAAGGGCTCTGCAAACCAGCTAGGCAGGGAGTGTTACTTTTCCTCATTCAGGCCAGGACTTTGCAAGAAGTTGCACTGAACTGAGGGGCCTGAGATGTGGCATCAGCAGCGAATCTTGCCTGGCCGATAACTCCACACAGCCTGTCGGCCAGTGGCCCTTGTCCGTCTGTCTGTCTGAGGTCAGATGGGGCGAAGCTAGTCCACTGCCGCCTCCTCCCACCCCCCGGCAGAGATGTCAGTGCAGGAAGCAGATGTGCATTGATTTCCAAGAGCCACCGCGAGCGCCTCGCCTCTCCTCTCCTCTCTCCTGCTGGTGAATGCACTAGTCCGAGGCCAAGCCCCGGGGAAGGACGTGGGGTATCAATGAGGCCCCTTCGCTGCTACCCGGGCTCTGCAGACGGATCAAGGCAGCACGTGGCTGGAGTCCAGCTGTGCCCTCCAGCCGGTCGCGGTGGGTTTTAATTCAGCTCTGCTGATAGTCTAACGGGTAGCTTCTTTGGGAGCAGGGGCTGGAGGTTTGGCTGGGGCTGGAAGCCGGTCCCTGCTCTTAGTGGAAGGAGAAGGTCACTGGATCACAGCTTTTGCTTTGTGTGGTGGCCAGGTCTGGGGAAGGGAAGGGGAACCTATCCCCGCTTCTGCCTCTCATTCATTAGCACTCTCTGGGCAACTGCAGAGGGATTTCTCACCCAGCTGCTGCAGGATGCATCAGGAGTGGGGGTCTATATAAAGGGGGGGGGGAGGAAGCTGCATTGCAGTCACATGGCCGGCCAACATGGCTGTCAGCGCTGGGCCCCCATCTTCCAGGAGCTGCATGTTAGAACGTGCGCAGGGAGCAGGAGATTTTCGAAGGTGCACGTGGTGGAGAGTTGCCCAACGTCCAAAGGGAATTGCGTGCCTCCCTGCCCTTTGAACTCCACCCCGCTTTGCCGCCCCCCATGCACTCAGCCAGCCAGCTACCTGGGGACCTAGGAGGGGGGCGGCCGTTTCACTGGTGCACTCGTGTTGAAATGAATCCTCTGCTGGAGGCTTTCGTGGTGCTTGAATCAGCGTGAGCGTTCCCGAAGGCTGGTCCCCACATACAGCCAGCGGAGCAGACTGGCAGAGCCCCGGCTGAGGGCATTAGTGGCGCCTTGCACCTACCAACTCAAGGCTAATCGCAGCAGGGGCGTGCACAGGTGTGGCCACTGCTGGCTGAAAGCGGGACCCATCCCCACTGCACACAAGACATGCCAGCTCTCTTCTGCTCCCCTTGGCTGTACCCAGGCATGGGTTGTGTCTGCTCTGAAGGTGGTTCCTGCTGCCTGCTGAGCCAGTTTCATCACTTCTCCCAGGCTCCGCCTGCCAAGGGCCGTGCGGAAGGTGAGCAGGCGCGAGGCAGGGCCTGGGTGTGACTGAGTTAGGTATGGAACACTCTGGGGGTCACAGCCCTGCCCCCAAGGAACTGCCTGGACATGGGCAGCGCTGGAGGGCCAGGGCCAGGAAGGTCACAGAGGAGCTGGGCTCTGGAAAAGGCAGACGCGCCGCGGGGGGCGTGCAATAGCTATCGTTGCACGAGAGTCCCAGCTTTACGCACACAGGTGCTGCAACAGTGGTGCAAAAGGACGTGCCACTGCCTACAGCCCGTCATCCCTGAGAATGAAGCTGGGCCACCACAACACCTGAGGAGCCTGGTCCAGGGCTCCACTGAACAGCCCTGCCATCCGCGCTAAAGAGAAGTCGTTCTCAGGCCTGCCCCGGGCCTGCGGTGTGCTGGAACCCCCAGCTGGCACGCAGGGCAGCCAACCCCAGAGCTGGCTGGCTGGGATGGTGCCCCGCGTATAACTTCTCACACACATGGCCGCAGGCGCACGCTTTGCCACGGAGGCCTGGCTTGCATGCTCTGAGCTGGGAAGGAGTCTGCCTTGGTTTCTTCATTTTCCTGGTTTTGTGCTGTATTCTCCAGCTGGCTGGTTGTTTCTTTGCCACGGTGGGAAAGACGCTCGCTCCTTTCCCTGCTGCCGATCCTGGGCACGCCTAGTGAGAGAGTGCTGGACTTTGGATGCAGTTTCCATAGAAACCCTGGCAGCCCTGGTGCACGTGCAAGGTGCATGATGGAGAGAACTTCACAAAGACAAGATCTTTAAAATAAACCAACCCTTCTAATTTCTCTTCTGTTGTAAGGTTACGAAAAATAAATAGGAAATCCCCCCCTTCTCCCCCCTGTCATGCACACGCAGGTCAAAAGTCTTTGGCTATTTTCTTTTGTGTATTTGTTTTTAATCTCCTGCAGGAAGGAAGGGGCTGTCAGCTTGCTGAAACCCCTGAGGATCTCCCTGCATCGTTCGGAGCATTTCTATAAACAGTTGCTTAAACAAAGCAGCGAAAACTTCTGGAGCTTTCAAAACCGACCAGGGCAAAGAGCAGGCAGCGCGGTGTGTCAGCCTGTGGGTTTGTTCACCCCACCTAGCCCCAGGCGGAGCCAGTCTGAGCTGCTGGAATGTGCTGCCCTGGCTGAGAAGTGGGGAAGTAAGACTGGGGTCCTGGTCTTGTGGGCGACAGCTGGGAGTGGCAGTAGGAAATCCAGCGGCCAGGAGGCTAGGACAGGTCTCTTCGGGTCTCCGTGCTGGGGCTTCCCCTCCAGCCTTGGCTTTATTTAGACTGGGAACTCTTGAGGCTCTAACTATGCGTATGTCTCTGGTGAGAGTGGGGGGAAGGAGGGACAACCCTACCTGGGCCCTGAGCTCAGAGCCCCCCCCACCGAGCGTCTGGGGTGATGCCTTAGCGAACATGACGACTCCAGGCTGAGTCTCCGGCAAGCCTAGTTCTCCCGCTCGAGAGCTGTTTGTCAATGACTCACTGCAGCCGGCCTGGCCCTCCCGCCCACCCACTGAGCTGCTAGGAATCGCAAACCAGGGCTGGAAAAGCCCAAGGAGTTCCCGTGTTCCCCCCATCCCCCTCTGGGACTGTGCAGGTTTGTTCCCTAGCCCTCTCTCCAGGCTGGGAGGCCAGCGTTGGAGGAGACTCTGCTCGGCTGAGCCCAGAGCTGTATCTTGGTGCTGCCTCTTTCCTTGCCCTCACAGCCACTGGGGCTACCCCCTCCGTCTGTCTGGCACCCGCTGCACTGCTGCACCCGGGCCAGGGAGCAGTGAATGCTCTGGCAGCCAGCAGCCAGCCTGGCGCTCATGCCTAGGACTCCTAGCAGCTTTCCAAAGCTCTGCGGAGCCGGCAGGGACGGGGGGGCAGAGATTGGGGCTTTTAATTAGCAAAGAGGAGCTGAAGCTGTGGTGTGAGTGTAAGCTGGGTGGAGCAGAGCCCAAGTCTCCCTCTGGGCCATAGGGCGCTGAGTGATGGGCCGTGCTCGGTGAAGACAACCATGCGCTGCCCCACGGGGGCAGATGGGGGCCCACTCCTCACCCCCATGGGAGCAAGAGCTATGCAGCTCAGTGACAGGAGCGCGCCCGGGGTGTTCCAGGGCCGTGTCCCCGACACCAGGCCAGCCTTACCGCCAAAGGCCAAGGGGCCCGCGTCCCGAGTGTCGCTGGAAGGGAGATGGGTCCTGGCGGCTTTGCCCTGGCCTGGGATGAACTGTTGCCATGGTAACCGGATGTGATCCTTCCTGATGGCAGGGTGCACGGGGTTTAAGAAGTTGGCTGCACAGGGTGTTGCGAGGGTGGTGCCCATCCCTCCGCCATCAGGAGCAAAGGGGGCCGTTGAGGGATTGCTGCTTTCCCTCTGCTTCCCCGCCCACTCTTCAGACTGAGCGCTTTGGGGCAGGGCCCAGCACAGCAGGGCCTCGATCTGACTGGAGTGCTGGACACCACGGTGCTGTAACCAGCATGAGCTCCCTGCTGCTCTGCAGGCCTCTGTCCGGAGGGAGCGGGGCCCTGCAGAGCACGTGGCGTGGTGCCCCGGGGAGGGAAGGCAGGCTGTGGCTAACTTGGTGCTGTGTCTAATCACCTGGCTTCCCTCCCGCTAGCTCTTTGTGATCGACAACGGTGCCGACGACTGGCGGATAGCCATGACTTACGAGCGCATCCTTTACATCAGCCTGGAGATGCTGGTTTGTGCCATACACCCCATCCCCGGGGAGTACAAATTTTTCTGGACAGCCCGTCTGGCCTTCTCCTACACCCCGTCCCGGGCAGAGGCTGACGTGGACATCATCCTCTCTATCCCCATGTTCCTCCGCCTCTACCTGATTGCCCGGGTCATGCTGCTGCACAGCAAGCTCTTCACGGACGCCTCCTCACGGAGCATTGGGGCGCTCAACAAGATCAACTTCAACACCCGCTTCGTCATGAAGACCCTCATGACCATCTGCCCCGGCACCGTGCTGCTGGTCTTCAGTATCTCCCTGTGGATCATCGCCGCGTGGACAGTGCGGGTCTGCGAGAGGTGAGGTGGGGCAGGGGATGTGCCGGACTGAGCGGGGAGCAGCGTGTGCGGCTCAGCGTGGCAGGAATCAAGGGGGAGGAATCGGGCCCCTTCCCTTTCCACAGCTGCAGAGCCACAGAGAGCCACAGAGCCCCCTGCAGATGAAGGGCTGACCTGGGGAGGTGGGTTCCCATGCAGAGCTCTCGCTCCCTGAACCAGAGACGGGCTCAGCCCTCCTGTGGCTTCCCCTCCGGCATGGTACAGACAAAACCCAGCGGCAGCAAGTCTCCAAGCCTGTGTCAGCTGCAGCCCAGGCTCTGACACCCAGCAATGGGGAGCGGGAATGTCCGCCCAGAGCATGAGCCTGAGGCAGTGGAGCCGGGCTCCGAGACTCACGGCCGCGGGCTCTTTTCGCCGTGTAGATGTGCCCAGGAGTAGGATGCAGGAGCCAAGGGGTGGGTGCGTGTGTGGGAGTGTGCGCCTCCCAGGTATCCTTGGAGCCATGATGTGCTCTGCCAGCCTGCTATCCCACCCCACCAGGGGCTGGGCTCCGGGTGTGCGGCCAGGCCAGTGCACAAGCAGCGGCTACCTGAAAACGGCCAACCAAGGTTTCTGTAGGCGGTGCCTCCCCGAAGTACCCAGCAGAGGTTCGCCCTGGCCGGGCTGCCACATTCCTGTGCATGCTGACGCCATGGCAGACAGCACGTAAGGCCAGCCCCATTCTGTGCCGGGCTCCTGTCAGCGTGTTAACAACGGGCACCGTCTATCCGCCACATCCCACCCATGTTACAATGAGAAAAGGGTCCCAGCGCGAGGGGTAGAGGTCTGGGCAGCTGCTGTGACTCAGCTGCACCAGCGAAGGTTGGCATGGCTCAGAGATGCGCTGGGCCCGGCGCAGAGTGGCCCAGTGCAGGGAGGGACGTGGCATGTTGCAAGGGGAGCTGCTGGAAACACAGAAGGTGCAAAATAACTTGGCAAACCCCAAACCCAGGCTCTAGCTGGAGCTTCGCTGATAGCAGCTGCCATGACAACAAGCCGGTTACAGCCCAGCTATTGGTTAGCCGCCTGCTGGGACTAATGTGCAGATCGCTCCACGTTGCTGTGGAGACAGCCCTTCCATGGATGCCACTGTGGGGTAGCGAGGGCACTTCCAGCCTGGGAGGGAAGCAGGGATCCGCTCCTGCCAGGCTTTTCATTCCCACCATCCCCCCCACGCCGCCTGCTCCGAGAGAGGCGTTAAGGGGTCACAGAAGCTCTCCGTCATTTTGGGGCCAGAACAGAGACATGGCTTGACAGCAGGATCATATTAGTCATGACGGGAGGGGAAGCGGGTACTGACAGCTGCTGGCATCCTGCAGGGCATGCCTGGCATTTTCCTCCCCGAGCACGGCAACGATCTGTCTATGCAGGTTCCTAATTAAACCCTTCCACATGGGAATTAGCACGTGGGGCTGAGCTCAGCAGCTTTCCCAGAGCCTCACTCATACAGCAGCAGGTGTGGAGGGGCAGGCTGTCCCCGGGTGACTGCAGATGGCCTGATGATCCACCAGGTTCCTAAAAAAGTTGTGCCCCTGGGTAATTACTCTCACTGTTAACTCGCACCTTATTTCTAGTCTGAATTTGTCTGGCTTCAGCGTCCAGCCATGGGCTCACATTCTGCCTGGCTTGCTAGATTCAAGGGCCCTTTACTACTCTGGTTTTTTCACCCCATGGAAGTACTTCTAGACCATGATCAAATCAACCCTTACTCTTCTCTTGGTTAAATTGAACAGACTGAGCTTGGAAGGCAGGTATCTCCAGACCTTGAATTATTCGTGTAGCTCTTTATCAACCCCTTCTAGTTTTTCAATATCCCCTTTGAAGTGTGGACCCCAGAACTGGTCCCAGGAAGGGGCTCACTGATGCACTATTCAGGCGTAATGCCACGTTCCTGTTCCTGTTCTGTATTTCTGTGCCTACACATCCGCTCAGCGCTGCACTGAGAGCTCCTGTTCAGCTGATTATCTGCCACGACCCTACGACTTTTCCAAAACATTTCTGGGGCAGGGGCACAGGCCATCTCGTCAGTGCTCCCTGGGCCTAGGTGTATGCCCGTGCATTTGGTTATATTCAGATGTATGTTGTTCAAATAAGCCCAGCTTACAAAGTGACCCAGATCGCTCTGTGGCACTAACCCATCCTGATTACTTGTGCATACTCACTACCCGGGAGCGTGGGGCAGAGCAGACGGACGGAGGCACACAGGGTTACATGACTTGCCCCAGATAATGCAGGAAATCAGGGGCAGAGCTAAGGAATTGAACCCACATCACCTGAATTGCAGGCTGGTGCCTTTAACCAGAAGCCCCCTGTCACGGAGATGGTAAAATCAGCTGTAGCTGGGAGTTAACTGCAACTACCTGGGCACGGGACTGCAGGGACCTTCACTGGTCCTTCCATCAGGGGCTGCAGAACACCACTTAAAGGGGGGGCATAGATTTGCCCCCCAACCTGATCCTCCTCTCCCCCTCTCAGGTGCCTTCCCCCCAGCTGCTTGCCCGCCCTGGCCAACCAGCCCCTACAGATCTGAATGCATGGCATTGCTGTACGGGGTCGCAGCACCACGAAGGCTTGGTCAGGCCATAGCCCAGGTAGCCCCTGTGCTTCCAATATTTCATCCAGAGTAGGGGAATCTTCAGGAGGGTCTCCTGTCGTCTCGGGTGTGAGGTTGAGAGAGAGCTGCCGAGAGCAAGAGACCTTCCCCTCCACTTTCCAGGGGCCCGGGCCGCGCTCCCCGCCGAGCACTGGTCACTAGCGCAGGGTGACCTGCTCTCGGTTTCTGCAGCTCGTCAAAGGGGGACTCAGGTTGCCGTAAGTGGTACGGAAGCGCATTAGAGTCACACACCTTGACGTCAAGCTTTTCTCTGATGCAGTTATTGTATGGCTGTGGTCACTGCTATTAGAACGTGGGTTACGTACTTGTGATTGTATTTGGGGGATTTACATTTGTACATTAGAAATGGGAACTAGACTGGTTGGCAGGGGCCCCTGGGCCCTTCCTGGCTGAGTGTCTGTCCCACAGTGGGATTAGCCTGGGAAATGAAATGTAAATAAATAAGCGACTGTACAAGTTAGCAAGCGCATTACTACAGCCCCTACTGCTCCAGTCCTCTGCAGCGCAACAGCCACTAATGACTGCAGCCTTCCGCCCCCAGGTGTGCTGGCGCTGAGATACATGGGGGGTCTGCCCCCCCAGACTGGAATGCAGCCCCTTAAGGGCAGCACCCATCCACCCACCAAGGAACAGCAGTGCTCCACACCAGGCTAGGACAAGATGTGCAGAAGAACTTTGTATCCAACTGAAAATTCAGGTGCCAAAATATAATTAACGGGGCTGGACCTGGGCCAGGACACCCGCCCTGCCATTCGTAACCCCTCCGCGCACTCTGACAGGCAGAGGAGAGTTCAACGCAGGGTAATGACAAGACGCTAGTGTGACAGACAGGAGCGCTGGCGTCTGTGTTACAGGCAGCTGCAATAGATGGAGTGTCTGCCAGCGCAGAGCTTCACGCTGTGTAGGGCCTGCAGCCTCCTGTGTGTCTGTCACACTGCCTCTTGCTGGCAGGTCGCTCTACGAGGTTGGCCTGTACATTGGCTCTTTTCTTTTAGGGCTAGACAAGGGAGTTCGGACTCCGTGGCTAATTCGTTCCTTGGCCTTTGCTGAGGCTGCGCTGGGGCCGGTCGGTGCTAACTGAGGTTTGGGAGCTGTGGGCACCTGTGACCAGACTGCCACCAAGACGTGCTGCGTCTCTCGGTCGCGTTCCCTCCGGCTCCCTTCCTCCTCCCTGGCCCCATTCCCTCTGCATTGCACAGCCCTTCGCTCTTTGTTCTCCTCCCGGCTCTGCTGCCTCCCTTTTGTTCCCTGCTGCCTCCCAACCCTCGGAGTTGTCAGGGGTGGGTTCTGGTTTTTCAAAAGGCTTTGTGTTGCTTAGCAACCCATCGGTGTGCCTTATAGGGCCGCGCTGGCTGAAGCAGAATGGGGGCGCTGGCTCCCCCGTTAAATGGGCCACATGCATCCATCAGAACAAGTATCACCTCATCCCTGGTGCCCTGAGCCTGTTTATTTAGCACAGTGACCCCACCCTCCCCTGTGCTTCTTCACCTTCCAGGAAGGGAACCCAAACCCCCCTGAAGTTGCTTGGAGCCGGGGAGCCTGCAGCCCAGCTCACCCCAGCTGCAGCTTCCACCCCGTGTCCTGGGAGAGGCCAGGGCGCGTTTGGGGGCTCTGAGGCTGGCATGGGCCCCACTCCCCAGCCCGTTCCGGCTTGTGGATGTGGAAAAAGGCCTCTGTGCAGCTCTAGGTCCGGTTGCAGCGACCTGCGTAGCTGGGTAATTGCCGCAGCGTGAAGCACTCCGTGAGAGCATGGCATGACCTGCCGCAGGCCTAGCTGCAGTTACGGGTCTGACTCACTCAGCTGCCCTTGTCTCTTAGCTCCGTCACTGAAGCCAGCCTCGACACCGGCCGTTTGCCCACTTCTCCCTCGCCGTCTCGGAACTGCTCTGCGAGGCCAGGTCCTTCCCGCCTCGAGAGGCACCTCTGCCATGTCACTACAGGAGCCTCGGGAATCGGCGCTCTCTGGGGCCCTGCCTAGCGGAGAGAATGACTGATGGCAGTAATGTGCATCCTGGACGAGGATACGCCACTTCCAGACTGGGCTGAGACATGCGGGAACAGACTGAGCCTGAGAACAGCTCTGTCAACTGCCTTAGGAGGAACCCCCCCTCACAGGGGCGTGGCTAGGTAGGGAATGTCCCTGCCCTGAGAGGGGAAGGACAGTATCAAGAGAAGCCAAGCAGCCCGGGCCAGTTTGCTCCCAGCAGCTGCATCTGGTTGCTTTGCTCTTCCAGAGGAAGGCAAGTGGTGAATGAATGCTCTGGTCTAAGTGCACCAGCACCAACTGCACCAGCCTTTGGCCTGAGTGGGTGGGCCTTTGTGTTGCACACGCAGCTTTCACGTGGCAGGGCACATGGCAGCTGCCGGTGTGTACAAGCTCCTTCTGCCTGAAAGTGCTGCGGGGGCCTGTGCCCAATGCCTTTCCTTCTGAAAACCCCAACGAATTGTTCTCATCAGCCAGGATCATCCATGCAGCTTTAGAGTTCACATCCTGCCTGTGGCAGGCAGACAACCGCTCCAAGACCTTTATCAAAGGCACACAGCTGCCTGCGGGAGGAAAGTACTTATCCAGGAGGAGGAACACCCTGCTGACGGGTTAGCAGAGGGAAAAGTGACCCGCCACGTGAAAATCTGCCTGAAAGGGGGTGAGCAGCAGAGGAATAGTTTAATTGCGTGATGGTGAGGGAAGCCAGCCTGGCGTTCACAGCAAGCCGAGCTGGGATTCACGCATCCACCTCCGCCTGTCACTGCAGTACCACCTCGCTGTACGGTTTTACACAAAGTTGACCAGAGGCACTGCTTTGTGTTGGAGTGATCGGAGCAGCCGGGCTGTCTGGGTGACAGGCTCGGAACATGTGCTGGGGAGAACTGTAATTGTCTTCACCCAGTGCTGTGCTGCGTGTGCTGCTTCCATCTCAGGACTCCTGGAGTATTCTGGGTAGCGAACATGCCCTGTCACCCAGGGGTCACGGTTTTTAGGGCTTGTGGCGCTGCTACTGTCCAGTCTGAATCTCGAGGGTAGGCGTGTGGATTTCTTTCCCTGGAGCACATGATAGTAACTCCACCTTGGAGTTAAGTGGAGGAAAGGGCCACCTAGGAACTGACAAGACTACTTCTTACAGCCCCGGGGTTTACCTGGGCAGTCACCTATGCAACTACGTGCCAGGCCCAGCACCACTTAGCGCTGGTGATAAAACAAGAGGAGAGCACAATCTGGCACAGCCGCGCATTGAGCCCATCTAGTTGGTTGTGCGGAGAAAGGGTCGTGAATAGATGGCATTGAGGTCTCCTCACTGGGCATGGTTCAGCGGTGACCGTGTGCCCTCCTGCAAATACAGCAGCGTGTAGATGGGTCTTTCTGTGTTCATTGATTCCGTGCAGAGTTCCTGGATTGCCTCATCCATGTGAGAGGCTGTTTTTTCTACAAGACGTGCTCTAGTTCAAACAGGAATTAAGTCTGATCACAGTGGTCCCTTCTGACTTTGGAATCTGAGACATACTGTGGAAAGAGAGAACCATGTTATGTTAGTGCAGGGGCCTTGGGGATCTGCCTTTCTGGCTCCCTACAGCCTCCAGCTAGGCACCAGTTCCCTAGATGTTTGCTTAAATGCGAGTATCCCGTCTCCTTGTTCCCATGCTGTGCTGCTGTGCACTGGTGCAGAGCCCATCGGTTTTTTCTAGTCTCTGTGGCAGCCCCAGTCCGTACCACATGAGTCAGAAAGGGCCCAGTTGTCCTGGGACACGGTCTTTAACTTTGATTAAACAGGTGTGAGGCTGTTTTCAGCAACTCCCCTAAGTGGCCTTTGGTTTTCCCAGCCAGCCGCCGGCAGCATGTGTGACTTCCTAGCAGACAGAATGGAAGTGACTGGGGAGAGTGACTCTGCAAGTTCATCAGCTGAGAACTCTGTCTCGTCTCGTCTCCCCGAGCATTGGGGCATGGAGCGTTTCGCACCTCCTTCTCCAGGGACTCGGCACCTTGGTAATCTTTCCTCAAGGGAGAAAGTTGACTATAGCTCCCCTCCACTACAGCCTGTCAGTGTCATCCAGAGCCAGCGCAGCGCTGCCAGGCACTCCCTCCTCCACGGGCAGAGCATGCTGCCTCGTGAGCGCGCTGGAGACCTGCACACACATCTCTACGTGGTATTGCCCCAGTAGCACCGGGCGAGCCAATTAATTCTGGTCTCTTTCACCCCTGAACAGCTTTGTTACTGCAACTCTGCGTCTGTAACCGAGAGGAAAAGTCTGGTCTTCTCCAAGCCAGGGATTTTTTGCATCTGACCCTCTGCTTTAGGAGTAGGGGCCAAACTGACCTTAGCACTGTTACTACAGTAGAAGCTTCTTACCCATCTAGAAAACACACAGCCCTGCTCCTAACTTGCACTTAAATAGCATTCTCCATCTCTGATCCCAGACCCAGGTGTGAACGTTACTCCCTGGGAAGGAGCAAAGTATCATTAGCCCCTTTTTGTGGATCCTGAGGTGTAGCGTCTTTCCCCAAGGGGCAGCGCTAGCAATGCAACCCAGGATCCAGGCCCTCAGTCCCCTGCTCTAATCACTAGACCTCTCTAGGCTAATAACACGGTGGGGGATGTAATATTTCAACTGATTCTTGTCAACATTTTTTCTGCTCATATTTCATTTGATTCTCCAGATACGGGAGATTCGGGGAAATAAAAATAAAAAAATTCAGAGTTCTGAGTTGAGGAACTTGGACAAATAGATTTGGAGGAAATTGCCAAAAACTCCATCTGTTTTTCCTTAATGATTTCACAAGGAAGCTGAGAGAAACCCGCCCCTGAGAAGCACCCAGGCCTTGGAGGATACAGCCACAGCGCCTCATTAAGCATCTGATCCCCACTTCTCCGAAGGGGCCTGGAAATAAACATCTTGTACACAGCCAGCAGATAGAGACGAGTCAAAGGAAAACATGGAGTCACGGCTGGATCTTGAAGACGCTCGGAGCTGTGGTTCTTATCCCTCTGGAAACCAGGCCATTAGGGACTGCATCCCAAGGCTGGGTACCTCTGAGAGGCTCTGTGTACAAAGCAAGGGCAGGCTTCCAGCCTCGCCCACTATTGTACCTGTGCAGAAAGCAGTCACGGTAACAGCACGTTGGACTCAGCCCTCTGCCAGCCACAGACCAAGGCCAGTGCTTCTCCCCTTTAAAACACTCCACCCCGGAGCCCTTGCATCCCAGCCACCTTCCCTCTGGTGGAGGGGTGTGGGCTGGATTCTTCCACTAGGAGTTCAGCAGTGCTGCCCAGACTGGCAGTGGTTGCGAGGCAATGCTTTGACCGCTCTTGTGGGGCCGAGCAGCGAGAGGCTGGGGCTGCCATCTGCTATGCCAGCGCAAGCCCCCAGGGCGCCAGGCCAGGCCTCTCCTCATTAATCAGAGCATCTGGGTTTTTGAGAGGTTGGAACATGGACTGGAAGGGAGCTCCTGGGTCATCGAGTCCAGCTCCCTGCTGTCACCGGCAACCCTGGCTTAGACTCCTGTTCCCAAACACATCAAGCTCCATCTTAAACCGCATTAGGTTGCTAGAAAGGGCAAGGTGTCCTGCACCTGCCCCACAGCCGGGGAAACAGAACTGCAGCAACCAGACCAGACCCCATTGCTGCTAGATGCTGACTCCGCGCCGCTAGGACAGGCTGTCCAAACCAGCCCCGTGATTCCAGTTCATCTCGCGGGCTGGTAACCTGCTGCTCAAGCCTCTGGCACTGCCGAAGAGCTGGATTTCTCCTGATGGCCTGAACTGAGCCTGAGGAATCTGGCAGGGGCCTGTGCAAAGGTCAGGGGCCTGCTGCACAGGAACAGGAAGAGAAGCAGCTGGGCTCTGTGGCCAGCCAGCGAGTTCATTGACCTTGTCGGGGACAGGAAACAGAGTAGAATTCAGTCTGCATGTTCCAAAGGCTGGAACGTGGCAATGGAAGCTTCACAAAGTTCCCCTTGAGTTACTAGCTAAGACTAGTCGGGCCATGCCTCACGTGCTTCGAGTGAAGTGCCTTCATGCAGGGTCGGGCATAAGTTTTCCCGTAGGGACCCTGAGCACCTTGCCTGACGGGCAGCCAGGGAAAAAGCCAGGAGGAGGCGGGAGCAGAGCAAGAGGCGTTTGTTAGCTTGACCCTTGGGTCTCTAGTCTCCCTAATCCCAGTCAGTGGCAGGGTGTGCATGCGTGCAGGTGTAGTCTCAACCCAATTCTGTACTAACGTAACCTGCTCCCTGGGGGAGGTTTGACAAGCCTCTGGCCTGGAGCCCAATCCCCTAAGCCGAGGACAGTCAGAGTGATCTATAGAGCCACAGACGGGATTGAAATTGCCAACATGCTGCTTTATTTTGTGACCATTGCACACAGGGAGCAGGTTTGTGCACAGACCTCCTGCAAAGCCAGTCCCGTGCCAGCCTCAAATGCACACGCATTTTTAAAAGCAACGGGCGAGCTCCATTGCAGACCAGCACCCCAGTGCAGATGGTGTCCAGGCCACCTTGAGCCTACGTAGCGACTCCTCTCTAAAAACAACGATCAAAGGTGGAAACCTTCTCGGGCGCATTTCAGCTCCGCCAGGAGGTGAAGGGATTTGTTCCGTTGACTTTCATCTCCTCACGAGGTCTCCATCACTCACCGGGGGGGGTGATAATGATTTTGCAGGAGACAACATTGTGCTGTGAGTCCAAATGTAAATGAAAAGTTCATAAGGAACCTTGACAGGTTGAGCAGCTGGTGAGAACAGAGCAGCAGCAGCAGCTCTGTCTGCCTCCCTCCTCCCCATTCAGCCTGGCAGCTCATGTCTGTTTCCCCATCACGCAGATCTCCCGGCCCAGCACCATGGCCCTAGCGCAGAAGGAGCTGGAAGGTATTTCCCTGAAAGCAGAACAGCTTTGCGCCGAGTCTTTGCTCGGGGGGTGTGTGCAGGGGGGTCTTTCTTATGAGGAAATTGCTGCTGTTGCTATAGAACATTGTGTTGCATTATTAATATTTATTCCCTATTTTGCAACATGGTCTCATGCAGGATGAGGTCAGAGGCCTTCAGAGCAAGATGAATTATACCAGGAAGGGCAGTGTGCACATCTGATTCCGTAATTTTGCTACAAGTATTTTTTTTAATTCCTCTGGGGCAGCTGCATTTAGGCTCCCCTGATACAGCAGGGCAGGGACTAGGCTGTGTGTCTGAGGCCAGGCACAGTCAGGCGTTCAGACTTTCCACACCAGCAGATTGCAGCCTGATGCTATTGACAATGCCCTTCTGACCAGTCAGTTCTGCAGGCCTGGGTTTGTGCAGGAACAAGACCAGTGGCTGCTTGGTCCTCCGCAGCTGCCTTCTGACACCGGGGCCTAGAAAGTGGCTGGACGGCCCTCTTTCCATGAATACCCTTGTCTACTCTGGCAGAGAGACCCAAGGGGCGGCAGTTGTGGGGTGACAGGTTTCCTGTCCTCTCCTGTTACATTGAGGTGTATGTCTCCTTGGCAGGTACCATGACCAGCAGGATGTGACCAGCAACTTCCTGGGTGCCATGTGGCTCATCTCCATCACCTTCCTCTCCATTGGCTACGGTGACATGGTGCCTCACACATACTGTGGGAAAGGCGTCTGCCTCCTCACCGGCATCATGGTAAGGGGCTTTCCCCAGAAAGCGGTCCTAGAGGGGAGGGTGCACAGGCCGGAGTAAAGCTTCAAGTACCTTGGCAAGCAGCTGCCCCTCACAGCCACCCACTGCGCCCTTCCGAGCCTGGGCCCAGCAATTCTGCCTCCATTTCCTTCCTGGTGAGAACACACTCCTTAAGGGTCTTCAGTCAAGGACTGGCTAGGGCCCCATTAGGACGTCACTGATTCTCCTCCCAGGGCTGGCAGAGACGTCTGACCGTCTTTCTAACAGGGTGCTACAGCCTGGGCAGCACGACAAGGCAGGTTTTTTCTCTTGGGTGGGGAATTTGACAGAACCACGTCCTCCTCCTAGCTCTGGGGCTTCTCAACGAGTTTGTCCAGGAGCAGGACTCCACTGCTGCTGCTCTTGCTGCTCTACTGCTAAAAGCTGGCAGTGCTGGGACTAGCCCGGCTGCTGGGCTCGGAGGAGGTCAAACCCTCATCAAGGGTAAGCACAATTCACAGCACTAACCCAAGCCACGGCATGAACTCCGTGTGCTAACTCCGTGCAGTCTCTGCGTCACGGAGGTGGGCTCTCTCTGACATGTCTTTTGGCTGAGGAATTGAGACGAGGATAGGATCCAACAGCCGTTTTCCAGATCTCAACAGGTGGCACAGGAGTGTGTGTGTGTGTGTGTGTGTTACAAGTCACCAGAAAAGCCGGCACCGTCCGTCGCCAAAGGACCATGGGCCCAATCCTGTAGCCAGCAGCTGCAGGCTGGGAAGGCTGTAGTGCAGATAGTGTCTCAGGGCGATGGGGCTACAGCCCTAGTTGCCAACCCTCAGCAGAGGAGATAACACTCTACCCCCCACGCAGGCAGGTTCTAAAACAGGAGCTACTGACAAGTGACACAGAATCAGTGGGGGGGAACAAGGGGCCCATGAGGCTTTAGAACAGGTAGCAGGGTGGGGCCCGGCCCCGGCTGTCACTGAATATTCTGAGCTCAAAGCTGCTGAACAGGGCGTGTGCCAGACGTTGTCTGGATCTCCTGAGAGCAGCTCTGCAGATGCTGGTTTGGGTGAGAGAAACTTCAGTCCAGCAGGGCGCGGCCGGGGGCTCTGGCAGCTGTGGCCACTTGTGTTTTGCAAGTGTCTGCCTTTCTGCGCCAGCACTGAGATGCAGACCCTCTGACTGACTGTCCGCAGTGCTGTCTTACTGAACATCACATCCCCCCATCTCCCACCTCCACGGGAGGTGCTACTCTGTATGCACATTTACTGGCCAACTGGTGCGGATTGGAGGGAGAGGGGAGAATAGTTTTATGAGCAGAATGAAATTTTACCTGCTACAGAAACTTTTCCAGCTGCTCTATCCTCAACAGTCCTAGACAGGCCTGGAAGAAGGCGTCTCACTGTGTATTACACACTAGGATCCTCTCTTTGGCATGAAATAACTCTCCCCATTTTCCTTAATCAAGCACAAATACGTGTATGCAAATTTCACACTCACCCTACTTCAGTTGTCTCTGGACTGAGCTTGTCCCGCAGTGTGCAGGACTCTCAGAGCAGGGCGCTGTGCACAAAGAATGCCACCTAAACCCCAAAGGGGATCCAGGGGAGAACAGGAGGAGTGAGGATGAAGCAACCCCTCCCATAAACTTACGTTTGCACCAACACCCTACACTAAATTCAGCTCTGGTGTGAGCCGTCAGCTGCGCTCGTGCCCCTCCCTGACTATCAGTCCCTGGCAGCTACACTCCGTTTATACACCTGCTGAGGAGCAAACAGGTGCCAGCTCAACTAACCAGCCATGCCTGCTCCCTGCTTTACACCTGGTGTGCAATTTACACAGTTATTTACAGCAGGAGCCAGGGCATCTTCCTCTTTCACATACACATGGATGCTGGGAACTCTGCTCCTTAGCCCCTGCTCTGTTCAGGCCAAAAGTGCCGGGGAAGTGGGGTACCCAGGAAGGTGATATTCCTCAGGGGCATGCTGTGTCTCCAGGAATCTCTCTCCTGCTGAATCATTTCTCCCCCCACCTGTCCTATGCCAGGCTCCCAGTGATTAGCACAAGTGCAGTAATTAGTTGTTAAGGCAGGCCTCCCCATGTGGTTACCATGGTGACCGTGGAGGCCGCGGCTACGCCTGTGTGCACGCGTGCTGTGAGTTGGTTGAATCAAGGCTCCGTGCAGAGTTCCCAGTAACGGCAGTGATGAGCCATTACGCAAGGTTCAGAGCTCGCTGGCTCGGCGGCTGGGGTGCTCGTGCTCGCCGTGACCACTCAGCTACCACAGCAGAAACTCCAAGCTCCTGTGCGTTTCGGTAGGAGCCAAGTCATGGCAGCCGCCCCAGCACCCTGACAGCGCTGAAACACTCGCCTGGCTGGCTAGGCATGTCTAAATCACCCAGGGTGTGGTGTCTGGCCCCTGCAGGCCCTCTCGTGTGGCGGCTGCAGTACCAGAGCAAGCCAGAGCTGAGAACTGGGGCTGATTCCCCCTTTGTCGTCGTCCCCCTGTGCAATGACGTTGATGTCAGAGACGTTTCTCCAGATCTTGCTCTCAGTGAGAGGAAAATCAGACGTTTCGTGTCCAGGCTCACAGCACGTGGGTGGATTATGTACAGGAGGATGGGGTGACCCACCCATCGCAGGTAGGGATCGCCTCAGGAGAGGCCAACAGCTGGAGCAGGCTGCTGCTTGAGTTCCAGAGCTGTTCGGCATACCAGTGACAGAGCCAGTGCGGAGCCCTAGTATACTTGCTGGGGCCTAGATTCCGGCCTGACACATCCTGGTGCCACCTGGTTTCAATCATCTTGGAGCAAATCCAGATGTCGTAAGGAATCCGTTGGAGAGCTGAGAAGCCAGCTGTGAAGTCTCCAAACCTCTCATTCCATTTGTCAGTTTCACTTCTTCACCAGTATTTCAGTTTGTTTGTGTTCCAGAAGCTAAGCTAATAGGGTCAGTTCTCCCAGGGCCGAGCAAGAGGTAGCGCGGCCCCTCTCCAAAATCCTCTTGATACTTTCCAGCTTCTAGAGTTCTCCAGCTGGAGACGTCCCATGGAAGGCAGCCTGCAGGAGAAGACGCGGAGAGGCACTCTAAGATGGAGGTGCTCAACCTCGCCTGGCCTAAGAGATGGGTCACGATTGAACGGAGATGCACAAAAGCAGCAGCGTGCGAGCTGGGGGTGGTGTGTGGCATGATTGACTAGTGCATAGTGTCACAAGGTCACCAGGCAAAGACCACACCACCCTCCAGGAGCCCACGCTGGAGCTGCGGTGTGCTTCGCTGCTCCTCCATGCACTAGACAACAGCAGGGCCTCAGCTGGTAAATTGGCACTGCTCAGGATTTGGCCCAATCTTTCTCACCTCCCCTTGCCAGTCTCCGGGTGCTAGGTGGTTTCTTCTCTCTACTCTTCCTTTCTAGTTTCAGGAGCGATGCCGGCAACCACAGTGGGGTATGGAGCTGCATGGGGCCTATGCACCAATTAAGTCCTGCTTAAACCTGTGGGGTTGAAGTGGTCCATACACCTGGATGCAGGCCCTCTGCACAGAGGTGTGGCTCACGCTAGCCATGCTGCCTGATGTGTGCGCTCTGCATGCCCACAGGAGGTGCACAAAGGCCAGAACAGCAGTGGGAAACTAGGCTGTGTCTACTCTACAGCCCCTCCAATGCTGCAGCTGTGGTGTAGACATATGTGATGCTGACAGAGGGTTTTCCCATTGCTGTACTTACTCCACCTCGTGAGGAGGCTGTAGCTCAGGCCATGGAAGAATTCTGTTGACCTAGTGTCTCCGCGGGTCTTAGAGTGGCTTACTGCAGCTTGCAGGCGGGCGGATTTTTCACAGCGCTCGGTCAACTGAAGTCTTAGGGTTAACCCAGGCCTCAGCCTGCTCCCCTAACGTGTTTCCGATCACACACGGCCTCAGCTATCTTCAAGCCCAAACCTGTTCCATTCTAAGGGTTCCTCTTCCACCATCAACCTGCGCCCCACTGGGCTGCTCGGGCTTGCCTGCCTCCTTCACACGCCCCTCTCCTTTATGGGCAGCACCTGCTGCGCCTCCTAGCTACTGAGTGGGAATGGGTGGGCACAGCCGGGCCTAGTGCATCAGGCTGGAGCAATGCCACCTGCCTCCCCTGCTGGCTGCCGTGGCCAGGGGGACTGCCAAACAAACTACTGAGTCCTGCATTTCCTCCACTGGCCAACCAGCTCACAGATTTTCCAGGTTGTCTGAGAGCAACTGGTTTCCCTCCTTCTCCTGCCCCTAGAATCCCAGGCTTGCAGGACTCCCACAAAGGATAAATGTCAGCAGGCCAGAAATGACCCCTTAGCGTCTGGATTTTAGTCCTGCTGCTGCTGCAGTTGTGTTGTGCGAGAGCTAGCAGCTCCCTGGAGAGCGTTCATTGCTACCCTGGGAGAGAATTTCATCAGGCCGCTGCCAACGACAAGGCCAGCCAAACAGGAGGAATCTACACCACAGCACAAGTGACATTTCCCAGTAAACATCCAGCAAATGAGTTCGTTAGCGGCTGCCACAGCCCATGGTGCTTCCTGCCACAGCTGACAGATCTCAGCCCCCTGCTCAGCCAGCCTCAGCAGAGGAGAGAAAGCAGCATCTGTCCTTGCATGAGTTCAGGCAGCTGGGAGGAGAAGAGCTAACTGCACCACTCCCCAGCCGAACAGAAGCAACAAGGGGCAGGTATAGGCGTGAGTGGGGCTAGACATACGGGGAGCCAGTGCCTCTCCTCCAACCCTCAGGGAAGATGCCTGCTCAGAGCCGTCCAGATGAGGGAGTTAAACTAGCTGCCTCCCCATCGTCTCAGCTAAGGAGAGTTTGTCACAGGCACCTAATGACCGACTTTTATCCTAGCCTGCTTGGACCCAGAACAGCGGGGACCTGAGTACGCACGCTTTCCTGGGACACGGGGCATTGCGAAGGGCCCTCCAGCATGGATGGTTAAACAGGCTGTGAATTACGTAAGGGACCCACCGGTGCTGCCTGCGTTTCTTTGAGCCTTGGGTCCTCGTGATCACAAGGCACCCTCCAGTGCAGCCCCGTGGTTGCAATCCACGAACACCCATCAGTGCAGTCGCTGGCTCACAGAACGCCTGCTGAGCCTTTTAAAACCCGCAACAGCACGTCTCTGAGCCCAGAGGCTGGGGCTGGGGCTGGGGTGCTAAAAGCAGCAGTGGCGAGATTACAGCGCCAGCTGGAGCATGGACTCTGATGACCACCTTGCTGGGCTTCACAGCCTGAGTGCCAGCCTGGGCCCGAACATTGACACAGCTGGTTTCAGTGCCACAGCACGAGCTTTATGTAGAGATCTGCTGCCACGCGTTTTAAAACTCAGTGTAGACGTGCCTAGAGAGAACGGGGAGAGACTCTCAAGGTTACCCCCAAGGAGCTGTTTCCTTAGAGGATTAGAGACTGTGTTCTCTGTAGTGGAATGAGCACAGGGCTGGGAGCCAGGTACTCCTGAGTTCTAAGCCTAGGGCTAACAGTGACTCCCTGAATGAGCTTTGTGCCTCAGTTTCCCTGTGTAAAATGGAGGTGATTGCTCTCAGCAAGGTTGTGAGGTTTAGTTTATTGTCTGCAAAGTGTTTTGAAGCTGAAAGGGGCAGAAAATGAACATTTAAGCAGCGCTGTTATTATCTCCCTGCTCCCCAGTACTATACGCACGCTGCATCATTTAAATGCCGCCACTTTTGGGGTGGAGGGTGATAATTAACTGCACACCAGTCAGGGCAGGAAGGAAACATTTCCCCAATGACACCAGGGCTTAAGAAATATGCCAGGGCCATGCGGAACGGACAGAGCCTCTGTTCTTCAGATGTCAGTGGAAGGCCTCCCATATGGTAAAACTGGCTGGCATGGACAGGATCTGAACTGGTGGTTCCAGTGAGTCCGTGGGCTGATTTTCAGAGGGGCTGAATGTTAATTCATGACTCTTTAGTATGTGGAAGGTCACGCCCCAAGGTCACTATCTCGGGGAGGCAGTACGGGGGAGGCTGGCTCATCTTTGACATAGGAAGACTCAGGCAGATTTGCTCGCGCGCTCTCGCTCACACGCATGCACAGATTCTATTTTAGGTTGGCACCTTTTGCGTTTAAAGACCAAGATATACCGGAGAGAATAGCTACCCACAGTGCTCTACATTTGCCAAATGGAACAGATCCCGACTCAGATGGGCACAGACCCTACTGTAATTGCTTGGATAAAAAGGAGCTACCAGCTGTCACCGTTTAGGGGGAGAGAAGTGGGGGAGGGAGGACGAGACAGAGAGAAAGTGATTCACATGATCTCATTTTTCTGTTGAGCCTCATTGTAAAAAATGGGTAGCTGACCAGCAGTGCAGCATGCCAGCAGCATCTTCTGAGAAATCGTTTAGGCAGAGACGAGGAGAAGATGCCAGCTTCAGCTCTGCCAAACATATAGGCAGGGTTTTTTTCTGAAGTTCCATGAGAGAAAACAGATTGAGAGAGGGAGCGCGCCTGTAAACTTGCCGGCGTGTTTGATCATCTTCTTCCCAACTGCACGGCCCTTCAGGCTAATGCAGGCAACACAAAAAGGCCTTTCTTCATGATCCTCACAAAAGAAGCTATTTTTTAAATAACAAAGGGTTTAGTCAGTCCAATAAGTGGCATTATTCCCATTTCACAGATGGGGAAAGAATATGCTGCCAAGGTCACACAGTGAGTCACGGTAAGAAACTCAGGAGTCCTAGTCACCCACACTAACAACCTTCCCCAAGCAGTGAATGGAGCCCAGGAGCCCTGATTCCCAGGGCCTCTGGTTCTAGCAAACAGCTCACACACCTCCCTGGCCAAGCAAGAACCCAGGGGGTCCTGACTCTTAGTCATTAGACCACATTCCCACCCAGAACTGGGAACAGAACCCAGGAATCCTGATGCCCAGGTCCCCTGGGTCTGATGACTAGACCATGCTCTTTTCCAGCGCTGGGAATTGAATCCAGGAGTCCTGACCCCTCTGCCACCCACTGTAACCCACAAACTACGCTTCCTCCAGGAGCCAGGAATGCAAACTAGAAGTTTTGATGCTCTGCTCCTTAAAGCAATGGGGCCAGCTCCTCAGCTCGGTGCACCATGCCAACCTGCAGCAGCTGAGCTGGTTTATTGAATGCAACTTCTAAGGTGTCTTGGGCAGGGGCAGGGCGAGGGTTTCCTGATGCCCTAGACAGCCCGTTCCATTCATTACCGAAGGGCACAAACAGCCACTCCGGGACAAAGGGCCAGCACTGTGGGCGGCTGATGGGATGTGCAGTTTCCATGAACAAAACACCCCATGGTCTCTCCTCATTGGAGTAATTAAATATCATACTCACAGGGGGGTTGAGAAGCTTAATTAATTAAGGTATGTAAATGGCTTTGATAGCATTGAGGGGATGGGGCTAGGGACATGCAAAGCATCATCACTGAAATGTGCTTCAACCCGAGTCCCTCTGTGGGAAGGCAAGTGGGTCCTTTTGGAAGTAGGAGCGGGCTCAGAGAGCTAGCTGCTCCTTGATTAACTCTTTGCCTTGTTCTTTCCTTCCCTTGGTTTTCCCTGGCAGGGGGCTGGCTGCACCGCCCTGGTGGTGGCTGTGGTGGCCAGAAAACTGGAACTCACCAAAGCTGAGAAGCACGTGCACAACTTCATGATGGACACTCAGCTGACGAAGCGGGTAAGGTGCTTCGGGCAGTGGGGGTGCTCATTCCCGGCTTGCTGAGATTTAAAAAACTGCAAGCTTAAGAGCAAGGAGAAGCCGTAAGGCAGATGGTGTAAATCCACTTTGATTTCAATGGAAGTATGCTGTTTTACACCCGCTAAGAGTCTGGCCCTCAAAGCTCATCCAGTAAACTAGACTGAGACATCACCGAGCCAGGAAGCTGTCCAGGAAGGAGGAAGCTTGCATGCGTCCAGAAACTCCTAGAGCACCAGCACCACGAGCTGCAGGGGTTCGGAAGGGGCCGATTGCCATTTGCACTATATGCTTTTCTTGAGCCTTGACAGAAAAATAGCCAGGAATGCTGCAATTTTTCTGTTTCCCCAGACTTCTGCAGGACTGTTTTCCCCCTCCAAAGCACCATTATCTAAATCATTCCCCTCTTGGTCGCTCCTAGTGATTTTCCTCATTTGCTTACGGGAGTGGCTAGATAAAAGGTCATCTCTGGGGCAGAGATGAAAAGATCACTGAGCTGATGCACTGGTGCAGGTCTGCCTGCCAAGACAGCAATCGAAGGGGAAGATGCTCCTTCGGAGCAGGCAAAGGTGTGTCCATCACAGGAGCCATGGAGCAAATTAACAAGTCAGAAGCAGTTTATTTAAGGACAGCTTTTGTGACAGCTTTTCCCAACCCTTCTGCCTGCATGAAGGTCAGGCATGTATTTTCCAAGAAGGATCCTGAAACACCACCACCAGTGTCAAAGCCCTGCTGTGCTCAACAGGTCTCTGTAAGGTTGCTGCACACTGGGAATGCTTCATTAGAAACTGAGCTCTGCAGCGTAAATCAAGCACTGAGTGAGTTTTATTGTGGAGTAGCACCAATGCATTAACAGTTGTCCCTGCCGCCCCCTTTCACAGGGGAATTATTCATGGGAGTGAGCTGCTTTGTTTTGGTGATCAGCTGTGTTGGGAGGAGGTGGTTTGGGGTTTTTTAGGAGATATACAGCGGTCAAAAGGAAAGATTGAGGGACATGCTCCTCTCCTGTTGACACAACAACTACAGCCTGCTTCACATTACAGAGGCACGGCCATGGCCACTGCTGCAGCATTTAAATGCTATACAGACGTGGAAGAGGAGCTGTCAGGTCTGTAATGAGCTAACAACACCAGCTCTCTCTCAATCCTCTGCTCCAAAAGTCTCTAGTTTAGTTTGCAAGTCACTTAGGAAAATCTAGAAAGCCCAACTGTGCACCCAAGGAGAGGAAATGCCACCGATAGGTTTATAAATACACTCTGTCCTAGGAGGAGGCAGGCTGCTTTTCCCCTCTCAGCAGGTGACCCTGCCCCTCATCTCTCCAGAGTGGGCCTGTGCTGACTGGAAGCACAATGGTTGTTTTCATGGTTTGGATCCCAGCTGGACAGGGCCTAAAGACCACTCAGAGGTTCTGCACTTCAGCAGTATGGTCAGTATTTCAGACAGCTGCCCAGCCAAGTACTCCTAGTTCTTTATGCTGGGATGCTAGGCACTGTACCGACACTGTGTGCTAGGCGCTGTACAGACACAGGAAGACACTGTCCCTGCTCCAGCGATCTCATGATCTGAAAAGATCAGACAGGCTGCAAGGCAGACGGGATACCGACAGTGGCTAAGCACTACCGGGTTGAGAGGACCACAGAGCCAAGTACTAAACAAAAGAATCCATAAAACAAATAGAGAGACCTTGGTGCATTCATTATAAAATGCAGTGTTGGTTGGTTGGTTGATCTGTTGTAAGTTTCAAACTATGAGATAGTCTTTATTCTGTCTCTCCTGTAGCTATAGCGGAAAAGTCTCTTACAGACTGGGTTCCAAATGCACATGTGATTTAGAGCCATACTGGCTAGGCAGGGTTGGCCAGCTGAGTGATTCGACTGAACATCAAATAATGGACTAACTTTTCGGTTGGTATAAATGGGTGCAGCTCTGTTAACGTCAGTGGAATTTCATCCATTTGCATCAGCACAGAATTTGGCCCCGTCTCTAATTTCCATTATCTGCTCCCAAAAAGGGCTGGAAGGAAAGTTGCAGAGCCACAAACTTTCCCCACTCAGGGCAGTGCAGGGACTTCAGCTAGGCAAAAGAGGAAGTCACGTGAATTCGTTAATCTTGACATCAGAGACATCTGCTCCTCGCACAAAGCCCACCTCTGTCCTCAATCCACTTTCTGTTTTCTTCAAGAGACTCCAAATGCACCCTTGTGTTGAGCTGGAAGGATTTCTAGATGGAGTCAGCCTATTCAGCCTGGAGTGCAGCAGAGATCATTAGGTTCTGAAAGAGATGTGAGGGAGGGCTAGTCAGGAAGCCGCTCCCCAAGGACAGGATGGAGCCAGCACAGTTACGCTGCTCGCCGTGAGTATTCAAGATATCAGGCCAGATTCACCACTGCTGTGAATAGGTGCAACTCTGCAGATGCTCAGGAAATTGCTTACACTAGGGTTGAATTTGGCCCATTAACTTTTAATTAGTCAGATGGATGATCCTTGCGAAGCACGTTGAGCCTAATCTTTGCACTTACACCAGTAAGACAGTAGTGCAACCATGAGAACATCAGAGCAGCCAGACTGGCTCAGACCATCGGTCCATCCAACCCAGTGTCCTGTCCTCCGGCAGTGGCCAATGCCAGGTGCTTCAGAGGGAATGAACAGAACAGGCAATCATCAAGTGATCCATCCTGTCACCCATTCCCAGCTTCTGGCAAACAGGCCAGGGACACTTCAGAGCAGGGTTTTGCATCCCTGCCCATCGTGGGTCATCGCCATTGATGGACCTATCTTCCTTGATATTACTAATTATTTTTTGAACCCCGTTATAGTCTTGGCCTTCACAACATCCTCTGACAAAGAGTTTTGCAGGTTGACTGTGCATTGTGTGAAGAAATACTTCCTTTCGTTTGTTTTAAACCTGCTGCCTGCTAATTTCATTTGGTGACCCCTAGTTCTTGTGTTATGAGGAGTAAATAACGCTTTATTTACTTTCTCCACACCAGTCTGTGACTGATGTCACTGTGTCACCCCAATTCCTCACTCTTGGATCCCAACTTACCTTGCTTTGCTGTGTGAACCACCCACTCCTGGGTCGGCCCACGCCCAGCCTCCTGCGGGTAATTGGTCCCTGCCCTAGTGAAGGAGCGTTTCTGGCCAGCCACTCATGGGATAGACACCCAGCAAACACCCCCAGTCCTAGATGTAACCCCTGGAACTGCCATCTTGTGGGGTGCAGTGCTGCACACTGCCAGCTCATTTACATTTGTCTTTCAATTTATCAAAGAAGTTGATATGCACCAGCTCTGTCACTCTAAGTCAGGTCTCTGCACACACTCAATCCACATGCCCTGTTTTAGATAAAACAAACAAATAAGTTTACTGACTACAGCGAGATTTTAAGTGAATCTAAATCAGATTAATACAAATCAAAAGATTAATAATGAGTCAAGGAGTTAACTTGTATCCTACACTAAGATTACTACTTCAGTCTCTTTCAATCTATGACGTTCGCTTACCACACAGGCTGGTTGCAACCAGGCCCTCCCCCCACCATGGGTAGATGCCAGTCTTTGATGTTGCTTGGAAGACAAATTCCAGGGGAGAGCCCTGAGACAAAGACACCTCAGCTTTTAACACGTTTCCCCAACACCCCCTGGGGTCAGGTGATTGGCCCTGTCCAGCAATGGGCATGATTTCTTCCACTTAGCCAAAGTGTTCACAGGTGCTTAGGCCAGTCCATTGTTCCTGTGTGCAGGCCTCTGCTGGGCGTGGAAACACAGCTTTGTGTTTGTCTGCATCTATTCAGGCCATGTGAGACACACACTTAAGGATACGACACAGCAGAGTTTCTTATCTGTACATATGTGACATGGCTGGAAACATGCTACCATAGCAATAATGGTCAGTATGTCATGAGCATTCCAGAAACACCTGACATGACATTCTTTGCATCAGACAATACACAGTTACACTGGAAGGGTGAACATGACTGATACACAAATCACACCATCAGGGTGTACAGCATGTCACACAGTCATGATTTTATAGACCTCTATCACATCACCCACTTAGTCATCTCTTTCCCAAGATGAAAAGGCCTAGTTTTATTAATCTCTCCTCACATGGAAGCTGTTCCATACCCCTCATCATTTTAGTCGCCCTTTTCTGTACCTTTTCCAATTCCAATATATCTCTTTTGAGATGGGGTGACCAGATCTGCACGCAGTATTCAAGATGTGGGCGTACCATGGATTTATAAAGAGGCAATGTGATATTTTCTGTCTTGTTATCTATCCCTTTCCTAATGAGTCCCAACATCCTGTTAGCTTTTTTGACCGCCGTTGCACATTGAATGGAGGTTTTCAGAGAACTACACACAATGACTCCAAGATCTCTTTTTTGAGTGGTAACAGCTAATTTTGACCCCATCATTTTATATGTATAATTGGGATTATGTTTTCCAACTCCACTGACTTTAGCAGAGTTAGGCCTGGTCTGCACTACGAAATTGTGTTGATGGAACAATGGAAAAGCCACACACCCCTGAGCGGCGTAATTATGCTGACCTCTCCCCCGGTGTAGACACGCTATATTGACGGGAGGGTATCTCCTGTCAACATAACTACAGCCTCTCAGGGAGGTGAGGTACCTACGCTGAGAGGAAAAGCTTTCCCGTCGGCATAGGCAGCATCTTCGCTAAACTCTACAGCGGCGCAGCTGTACTGGTGCAGCACAGTAAGTGTGTCGACAACCCTAAGCCTTCATTTTCACCAGCATGAATGAGAGAACATACAGTCTTCATAGTTTCTCAGAGGGGAAAGAAGTCATTGAGGACCCAATCTTAGCAGCTTAGCCATAGAAATGCACTAGAAATCTGGCAGTATATAATGACTTTATATACTGTGGCAACTGTACTTAATGTCATTTCAAATGCCAGTGGCGCCAGCAATTTTTTATATGAGTGAGATGGCAGTGAAGCAAATTTAGCTATATGGCTTTGGACTGGCTCAGCATCACAACTTGGAAACTCAATTTCCAAATGTGTCTGGATCCTGTGGAGACTTTTAGTACAAGAGATAGAGACTACGGGCAGGGAATTGAAACTGTCAGAGTTGAAGAATATTACACAAATCTTGAGTACAATGCAGTGCCCTCCTGCTGAAAAGGGAGAGAAATCTAGGAGCAAAACCAGATTATATCCCTTAAACAGCAGAGAACTGAAGTGATCTCCTTCATAGCCAGGGACTTGGGGCAGTCAGAAGAGCAAAAGTCACTGCCTCTGTCCTAATTTTGAAGGTATTTTAAAACATGGTAAAAAGAAAATCAGCAGGGTGGCAGGCTGCGGTGGGACGTACTTTTCCCAGGAGGTGCCGTGGATTGGTCTCTTTTGATGACACAACTGAGATTCCATTATAAAGCAACAGAAACACAGGACTGAAATTTGGAAGGAAAATGGAGGAAGCCTAGTTGCCCACGTTCCCTTGTTAAAGCTTCCTTTATGGTCTCTACATTCTCATCACTAGAGCAGCAGCCAGTCTCACTCACCCTCTACCCCACTGAGGGGGAAACTCATTCCCCAGCCCCTTCGGTGTTTATTTTTTAATAAGCTTTAGGTCCTACAGAAATCAGGCAGCTGGGAATAAAACTGTTATGCTCCTACAGAAAATCCCAAGGCCTTGGGGAGATTCTGGTGCTCCACTCCTTCATTCGAAAATCTGCCTCTCCTCCTTTCCAGCACTAATGCTGGGTCACGTGACCCAGTCCCACGCTCATTATAAAGAGACATTCGTTTCGACAGGACGACCGTTCCGAGCTCGAGTCTCTCTTGCACAGAGCCCGTGAAAGGGGATGTTTGGCAGGAAATGTGGCGTGCCTGCCTCAGTGGGAGAGCCCGGCCACAGTGGCATTGATGGTGACATAAGCGATACAAAAAGCAAACAGTGGTTAAAAACCTGCTGCTCCTCCTCCTGCGGCGACTGATCTGCTGCCTTTGTGCTCAGGGGAGCGTGGCCAATTAATTTCAAAGAAAGCACCAAAGCTGCAGTTTAACAGCAGGCTCTCGTAAAGCCAGGTTCACACACAGCCTCTCACGCCAAGCGCACCACCAAGGGAGGGCTAATGAATTCAGCGATAGCTGTGCAGCACCGTGGTTTGTGCATGGGTGTTTGCAGGCAGATGGTCATGTTTTCCCACCCCCCACAGACCTGCCAGCCCAGACTAGAACATGTGGACTCATGCTTTAAGAAATCCTTTGATTTGATTTTTCTGGGCACAAATACCAGCCTAATGTGAAATTTAATTATAAACCCATGTCTGGAAAGCGCAGTGCTGGGGGTGGTAACCTGGTCCCGTGTCTCCTCAGTGTATAGACCAGCACTGGCAATGACAGAGCAGGCCTTCAGGAGTAACTTACTACCAGAAAAGTAAACCCCCAAGACAGGTAAAAATGGGACGCACGTGACCAAGAATCTCTAGCATCTGAGAGCTGTTTGGGGGGAGTCTCAGTTCAGTCCAGTCCCTAGTGGACAAGTGTCCATACAATGAAAGCAAACAACCAGCACTCATCAGCACCAGGTCAGCAGTCTCAGCAGAGAGGCCAGAGACTGAGTGAGCATGGAGATGTGCTCTGCCAGTCAGTCCCTCCACGAGGCGCCACAAACTAGCCCCAGGAGGAAGCTGCACTGCCCAGCTCTGGAGACAGGACTTCACTCTCCAGGACTGCTGTTCACTCACGCACAGGCTTGTAATAAAAATTCCTCCTCGTCCTCACAACCTCTTTGTGTTCTCCTGCCACAGAGCTGTAGCAATACTTCAAGCTGTTGGCAAGGTAGAAGCAGGCTGAGCTTAACACCTGCAGTGCTTATCGGTGCTTACACTCCCAACACAGAGGGAAACATGCCCCCCAAAAGTAACAGTTCATCAAAAATCAGTTGGTCTTGCCTGCGATCAAGGAATGCTTCCTGCTCTCTTCACTGATCACTCAAGATGTCTGTGTTTAAATGAAAACTCTGTCCCTAGCTGTTTGGATTCTGTTGATCTGTCTCAGATCAGCGGTGTGCTGAGTGGCAGCAGCCGTTTCCATGCCAGCATATAGGAATGTCATCAGTGGGACCTGATAGCATGGAGAGGTAGCTGCAAAGCGGGAAAGCTCTGGCTTTAATCATCTTGGATAAGTACAGGAAATTGCTGTGGTGCTGTCCCCATTTCCAGTGCAACCAAACCTATCTGTGTGTGGAGCAGCTGTTGTAATTGTTGTGCTACAATGGGAAAGGGGCAGCTGGCACTGGTGGGTAGATTCCTCTCTTCAAGTGAGGCATGTTAACGACTGCGGCCGATATAGAATCTCTGCCCACTCGGGGAGTGGGATAATGCCTGCCAGGTACTCACAGTGGCATGTGGGGATGGTCTGGAACTGCCTCCAGGAAGAACATGAGCCTGCCCAACACGGGGTCTAAGTGCCAGGTGAAAAGTGAGGGGCAGGCCAGGGAGTGTTTGGGAACCCAAGCGAGAATGCTGCCATAGGGCCCCCATCTGCTCCCTCCTCGCCTGGGAGTGAGCCAGGGAGGGTAGTGCACAGCCCAGCACAGCACCTCATCAGCACAAGGAGAGGCCTGCTCTCGCCCGGGTCGCCTTGGATCTGCCCATTCTCCACCCACCCTCTTTTTTACCCATCACTCTCACGAGCAAGGGCTCAATCCTGCCAAGTGCTGAGCAGTCCTGCAAGGTGCTGAGTGACCTCAGCTCTTACTGACTTTAAGGATGCTCAGCAGCTTGTTGATCAGGCACCTGGAGACCTGGGCACAGGGCTCTGCCTAGCGCTCAACCCTACTGATGTAGGTCTCCTCCTCCATTCAGAGCTCTCCACTCACGGCTCAGATACCGCAGTGGTGGACATGGCAGATACCAGACAGGCTGGAGCACAACAGCCTGTTGCATCCTGCTGTGCAACACAGAAGGACCTGGTGGATCAAGATCGTAGAGAGCCCTGCCTAAACACATCAGTCAGCCCATCATCCAAAGGGACCAATGCCATTTAAACTGAGTCCCGCTGAATTCCACCTTGGAGCAATCCCGATCTTCCCCTGGCAATGGGGAAGAAAATATCAGTACAGATCAAATCCAACCATTGCCCCAGGCCCAGCAGACAAGATACTGCATCCCACATGCTCCCTGAGCCAGCTGGGGGAACTAACCTGCAGCTGGGTCTCTACTTTTGTCTTGCAGATCAAGAATGCTGCAGCCAACGTCCTTCGGGAAACGTGGCTTATCTACAAACACACAAAGCTGCTAAAGAAGATTGACCATGCCAAAGTCAGGAAACATCAGAGAAAGTTCCTTCAAGCCATTCACCAGTAAGTGGAAGCCGTGCCAAACGATGATCAGAAAAGCAATGGGAGGGAGGGAGGATGGCAAGCATGGTGCAGACCTTAGACCTACTGGGAATCAGTGCCCCAGCTCAGGTCTTAAAGAAAACCTGGGTGATTTTCCATTTCCCTGCCAGATGCCATCGTAGATATTCTTGTCTGTGGTCACCCGTTTGCTGTGTGCGGCTAATCCCGGCTGGGTTCACAGTGCAGGTGAAGCCTGATGCAGGGACTGGGGTATGTAAAAAGGACACAGCTGCATCAGCATTTTCTTCTTCCACAGGCTGCGGAGCGTGAAGATGGAGCAGAGGAAACTGAGTGACCAGGCCAACACGCTGGTTGATCTTTCCAAGGCAAGTCTGTGAAGTGACCCTCAAGGCTCGCAGGCCTGCAAGCCTTTTCATCTAGATGCGTTGCATACTCACTCAGCTGGACCTGGCTGAACGCACCAGACAAAAAGTCAACTACTAGGAAATGACAGTTTGTGGCAAGGGGATAGGGCCCTTGTTTTGTAGCTACTGCTGCACTTGGAGATTGGGGCTGGATTCCTAGGAATAATGCTGTGTAGCTGCTAACCGAGGCTGAAGTGTGAGCTATGCAATAATATTGTGGCCCATCGCTGGAACTTTAACTGGCACAGATGGGATGTGCAGTTCCATGTGGAACCCACACACGGTACAGCAGGATCTGGGATAAATCTGTTAAGAGTGGGCTTCTCAAAGGGGCTTTAGGAAGATAGGTGCCCAATTCCCACTGAAAATCAACAGGAGCTGGACTAGCTCAGGCCTAGAACATGAGCCAAAGATGCTGTTCTTTGACAACAAAATCCTGGTAAATCCTCTCCTTCCCTCCCCCATCTGTATTACACGCAGACAGGGCTCATCATTTTAACATCACAGAGACAGAGTATCCGTGGAGCTGCACTACTATTGCAATGTGCAGGTCTTCAAAAGCTTGCACAGCTGACTGCTCCCAGGCCTGGAACACCCAGCTGTTACATTGGCAGGTTCAGATACACAGATGGTAGGAGGACATTATTCTGTTTATTCTCCTCTTGTTCCCGTGGTTAGATTTCAGAGCTGTGGGAAACCGAAATGGGGAGCAGACCAAGAGCTCAGTTTTCAAGTGCAGTGTCCTGTTGAAAAGAAGGTTTAAGTTAGGGAGCAGCTTCCTCTTCCCAAAGAAATAGAAGCTGGGATTGCTGTTAGTGCGATGGCTTGTCTTTACTGCGGAGACGAGTAAGATTCTAGGTACCCAAGGGGGATTATCCTTATGATACAAGCAGCAGTGTCCCAAATTACCCAGGAACTACCCACACAGCAGTGTGTCCCAGAAACGGGACGATTGGGCCCTATTCTAATGTTGTTGTTGTTGTTGTATTATGGGTGTGTCCAAAAGCCCCAGTCAGGCTGAGGGCCCCGTTGTACTCGGTGTGGTACAAACACAGGTGACGTCTTCATGCCGTTGAAGGCTCACAGCGTAGGAGACACAAACAGATGAAGGGCTGGAGGTGGAGGTAGAGCACGTGCAAATGAATGTGGTGACAATGGGCACAGTTGACGCTGGGCAGCCCTTTAATGAGTTCAGCAGCGTACAGATGGATTGTAACCTAGAACAAACTGCGGAGCATTAGCCAGACGTGAAGCTACACAGGCTGCTTGCACCTCCAGTAAACAAATCTGCAAATAGCTGGGAGCTGATTATCTGATACAGTCAAGCCTAGGCTGAGTAGCCGGCCTGGAAAGAGTTACGGCAGACTGCTCAGCGGCTGCCTGTGTGCGCAAGTTACAGGTTGCAGAGGTGATCTCTGACATTATGCTGATCAATGTCTTTCTTACTGGGATGTTCTGGACTGGGCAGAGGTCTCACACTTTTCATCTCTGTCCTGGCTTCCCCTGGCATTCAGTCACCAGGCAACGAATTAGAAGAGCATAGTGTCTCTCTGATAAAAACCTGTTAAAGGAATTAACTTGTTCCAGCAAAACCATATTCCTGTAACAGGCTTTTCTTTTAAGGGGTCACTGATTCATTTTAAAAGAAGCTCTCTTGATTTGGGAAATACATTGTGCTTCGCTACACAGGAAACATCTTCACTTATGGACTCAGTGCTTTTGTTGCAATTTGCTCTGTTGCAATGGAAGTTCAGTCTCTGAACAGAGACTTCCCTCTTCTTGATATCCATGTGAAAAGGATTCACTGTTCACACCGCTGTATTTCTGTGACAAGTCTTTGTTTAACTAGATGCAACTGTACCCGATTTCCCTCTAATCAAACTTTCAACTCGCTGCTGTAATTTTCCCTCTATTACATTCTTTCTTCTCTCCTTTTAGCCATCTGTTTCTTCACAGTCTCTTCCCATTTCTTCCTTCATCAGTCCCCCTTTTCATTCTGTGAAGACCATCAGAATCACAAGATGGGGTTGTGCAGAAATCAGTTCATTGAGGTTGCATGTGTGTACACTCATGTTAGACCACACCGAGAGTCTCACACCCCAACAAAAAGACCAAATGTAATGACTCTGTAATTTCCAAAACAGCTGGTATTTCCACACCCCAGATTCCACAAACTACAAAGAGCAAGTAGGCAGTTTAGCCTAATGGTTAGAGTGGGGCAGTTCCAACTTTACTACTGACTCACTGTGTGACCTAAACAAATCACTTCCCCTCTAGGCACCTTAGTTTCCCATCTGTAAAATAGAAACAGTATTTTTGAGAAGTGCTTTGAGATCTTTACATGGAAGGTGTGACATGAGTTCAAAGCAGCATTGCTATTTATACCTTGGCCTTAAATCTGATGATTCCCAGCGTTCCCAAAAGATGACCGTCCGTTTTAATTTCTTAATGTCTGGCCATTAACTGTGTAGTGACGGCTCAACTGGGAGAATGTTCTATCCTTAATCTTCCCAGTGTTTGCCAGCAAGAGGTACTTGCAAGGTTTCTGCAGCCAACAGCGTGGCGGGATAGAGAGTAAGCATCCAGCATTTGCCACTTAGCGTTCGCAGGGTGAAATGTTTTACATGCATCCTTCTTAGACCCGGTACAGGAGAACTCTCAACCTCTAAGGCTTCATTCCAGGGTTACCCAGGCTTCTGCTGAAGGCTTGTTGCTCTTCCCCACCCATCAGAAATGCAACCAAAGAGGTTCTCCCCCAAATATTTCTGCTCTCTAAAAGAGACAGGGCAGGTCTTTCATATGGAACATCCTGCCATCTGCTGCTCCATTCTTGCTGCCTTTGCCAGCTGTGCCACATGTAAGCTCAGCTGTAAACAAGGTCTTTACCTTCCACTGGTTCTGGTTGTCAGTGTCCTCTGCGTTAATCCCACTGATGTGTTCTTTGTCCCCCAGATGCAGAACGTTATGTATGACCTAATCACAGAGCTGAATGACCGGAGTGAGGACTTGGAGAAGCAGATTGGCAGCCTAGAGTCCAAACTGGAGCAGCTCACCACTAGTTTCAACTCTCTTCCCCTGCTCATCGCAGAAACACTGCGCCAACAGCAGCAGCAGCTCCTCTCAGCTGTTATCGAGGCTCGTGGAGTCAGTATGGCAGTGGGCATCCCGCAGACCCCCCTCTCTGACAGTCCTATTGGGGTCAGCTCCACCTCCTTCCCAACCCCTTACACGAGTTCAAGCAGCTGCTAAATTGCAGAATGAACTTCTAAGCCCTACACACACACACACACACAGGAAGAGCTACTAGGGGGTCTTCAGATACAAATCAACTTTCTTCTGGCCCTCTGACTGCCACAGAAACATTCAGACCAAGCCAGCGCTAAAAGCACGACCAAACTACTGCCTAGGTTAGCTCAGAGCGCTCGGAGTTCAATAACGCCTTGGAATCAGAAATCCAGTCTCTGTTTAGGTGCCTCTACAAGCGATGAGAAGGAAGTGGATGTGAGGGGAAGCCTCTGGCAAGGCCCGTGCTGCAGTGTTTGGTGGAGGATAGAAATCCACGCTCAATCTCAGGTCTTCAAATAGAAAAAAAAAAAAAAAAAGGCAGAAGCACTGGAGCCATGGAGATGCCACAGAGGGAGAGTGTTCCACAGTGTGGGCTGTGAGCCATATCTCCAGGGCCTTTCTTCATCCCTATTCCTCCCAGCTCTGTTCATTAAGTGTCTTGCCGAGGAAGAGAGGGGGAGGACGACAATTAATTTGCCAAGACCGCTATCCTTTTGCCTCCAGCACCTCACACAGTCTCACAGCCCAAACTGGGAACTGCCAATATCACACCTTCTTGTATGAGCTCTGATCTAAGATGCCCATTTCCTCCACCCTCCCCCCACGCCAAAACACACCCACATACACAAACCCTTTGCATTTCCAGACAGGTGATGGTGTTTCATTTGCTTTATTCTGAGTTTCTTCAGGGGCGTGAGAGCGATCTGCTAAGGACAAACTGATGTTTTCTCTTTTTTTTGTCCTCAGTATCCATGTTCTGCCTGAAGACGTGTGCTGGAGCACAGCGTTCCGGTGCTGTGCCCAGCGCCAGCTTCTTCTGAGCCTTTATTCTGACCTCAGAGCAGTGTGCATGACGTGGAGGTAACAGGGAAATATACTGTGAGGCCCTGATGAAACACGCTGCAAATCGAGCCAATGTTAGTTGTGTAAATGCCCTTTGGTGCTGCACTCCAGTGAGCCATGCGAGGCAGCCAAGTTCAGGTCCCAAGCATGCTATCCTGCAGAAGCAGTGCACTCAGCAAAGGGTCATGGAGGGCTTTGTGGAATGGAACCAGAGGGTTCCTCAGGGAGCTGCATCCAGTCCTGCTTGACTGGAGCAAGGGTCACTGCATTGCCTGGCTTTCCAGGGGCACCCTAGACTTCTCCTCAAAACCCCTTTGAGGAGTAGATAGAGTTGTGTGGTGGATCCTGAATTACCCACATCACTCACAAACCAGGGCCACCATTTATAGTCTCAACAAATAGTCCAATCCAGGTGCTCTGAAGAGGCTTCAGAACTGAAACGTGAAACACCAAGGACCAGTTAGAGAGAGTCTTAAATTACGACATGAATTTAAAAATTCTCCCCCTGCCTTCATCTTGGCTGGCAACAATGAATTCTGCGAGATCAAACAATGCTGTAACCTAACCACCAGGCATGCTTTCATGTGAGAGACAGAAAAGAAGGTTGATTAGGACACTTCATGGGTTTAAAACAAAAGGCTAATTCAGTGCCGTGATTCTGTTGAGTCTTGGTCGGTAGCCGCAGCACCACCTGGGGTAGATTACGCAGTACGCGGCTTTGCAGGCAGACTAGCTTCGGCCAGACACAGATCCACAGCACTGGATGTTGCCCTTTATGGGTCTCTGCTGATGGAGCCGCATTCAACAGCAGTGGTCAGGAGTGGGGATGGATGTGCGGGTTACCAGCACTGCCACTGGCTGTGGGAGAGGGAGATGGCTAATCTTTGCTGATTATTCCCTTTGCACTATGGGGCTGGACACCTCCCAGCTTCCCCTGGGAACTCAAATGTTCCTCTGACATTTTCACTTTTTAAAAAATCCTTTGTTCAGCCCCAGCTCCTGCCTTTGTTGTTGTAAGGCATTGTCTGGTCTTTGTTCAGAGTCCTGCAGGCAGCCAAAAGGCTCTGGCTTTGTTTCTTAGAACTCCGGGAATGGTGTTGCCTGCTCTCAATGAAAACTCAGCAGAGGATATTTATATATTTTTAAAGGGATGAAGTAACCGTGTAATTACTCTGTGCTATTAATTACACATCACCCCACGGTGTCTGCTAATTGCAGTGAAAGTCACTGTGTTACTCCAGGTATACTTAGCCTGTAATCTTCTCCTTTGTAACTCTTTCACTTCCATAAATAACAGTGGATTTCATATGTACATAGGCAGGGATAGATTATCAGCCTGATGCACAGGGATTTACATGCAAAACTCTACTTCCTGCTGGTGGGAGGTAGTGTGCTCCTCAAGCCCTACAATTAAAGTTTCTTAGAAAACCAATCAGTTGTTGGAGAGAGGAATACTCCTTATTCCCACTGGCTCTAACCCTTGGCACACTGGTAGCACAGTAGTAGTCTGTTACATATTGTGGCAGAAATATGAAGGGAGTTCTGCGTAATAATGCCCTAGTACCACAGAGGTGTGACTAAACCTCTTGGTAGCGCAGTAGCAAAATGAGCCTCAATAAACAGAATTGACAGAGGCCAGGAGGGCAATTGTACATCTTGCAAAGAAGTACTGCAGAGGCAAGACAGGATGTTACACAGCCCCATACTAGCAGAAATCAGGGTACCGTGGATACCCTTCCATCAGTCCCACACCAGGAGGAGTTCCCATGCCAATAGGTCTTCTCACAGAGCATCTTTCATCATCCTTAAAAATTGCAGGCTCTTCTCTCCATCCAGCAGTGTTAGATAATCTCCATCATCTTTTCAAGCCCATCAGTGATCTCGTGTACTGGAGAATCAGGGCTCAGCTATATCCATTTCTGTGGCTGGAGAGGTTTTTTGGTTTATAAGCCACACCACCTTTTGGCTTGTTACCCTCCCAACCTTAGCCATCATAGCCTAAATAAAGGCCTTTCTCCTAATTCAGGAGTGCATTCATTTCCACCACCATATTTTGATCATTGCTTGTCCTCCTTTTCAGCCACGGTTGCCCTAATTGCGTGTTCAGCATTCAGAGAGGAGAGAAGGCTGCACTAAGATCATAGAATATTAGAGTTGGAAGAGACCTCAGGAGGTCATCTAGTCCAACCCCCTGCTCAAAGCAGGACTAACCTCAGTTAAATAATCCCAGCCAGGGTTTTGTCAAGCTGCATCTTAAAAACCTCCAAAGATGGAGATTCCACCACCTTTCTAGGTAACCCATTCCAGTGCTTCACCACCCTCCTAGTGAAGAACTTTTTCCTAATGTCCAATTTAGACCTCCCCCACTGCAACTTGAGACTGTTGCTCCTTGTTCTGTCATCTGCCACCACCGAGAACAGCCTAGCTCCATCCTCCCTGGAACCCCCTTTCAGGTAGTTAAAGACTGCTATCAAATCCCCCCTCATTCTTCTCTTCTGCAGGCTAAACAAGCCTAGTTCCCTCAGCCTCTCCTCATAAGTCTTGTGCTCCAGCCCCCTAATCACTGCCAGTGTCCCTCCATTTGTTGGCCAAGAGGAGACACTCAATCTTCAATAGCTGTTTGCTCCTCCCCCTTTTGAATACCTTTTATTTGCATAACTGTATAGGGAACAGTGTAGTCCAGTGGCTAGGTCTCAGGACTGAGAGTCAGGAGCCGTGAGTTCTAGTCCTGGCTCTGCCACTCACTCAATGAGTGACCTTGGACAAGTCACTTAATGTCACACTGCCTCCATTTCCCCTCCTGTAAGATGGTGAGACTAATGCTTATCTATCTTTATAATGTGCTTTCAGGTCTAGGGATGAGAAAGGCTTTATAATTGCTAAGTAGAGTTATAAAATACATTGGCCTGCAGTAAGAGAGACTTGTCTTCATCTCCAGTGGTTCACGTATGACTAAACTGCAGCAACTTGCACTGAATCTGTGAAATAAGAACTAGCAAAAGACACAGAAAAAGATATCTTAGTGCTTTAGATAACTAAAGGGAGTATCAATCGCAAAGGATGAGTATCACCAACAGGAAACTCCTAACTGCCTAGTAATCAATGTTGGTAAATCCTACTGAATAAGATGAGACTAGAAAATGCCAAATCATTAACAAATTCAAAGCTTTAATGAGGAATGAAGCACAACCAGGGAAGCTTCAATACCACAATTGGGGTATGAGAATTTTTCTATAGGCATCACTGTCGAATATGGTGTAATGCCATTAGGATTGATTATTATCTTGACAGAAGTTTCTTGCTGGTTTATAAAGACACAGATACTCAACTGCACTGCCAGTTGGTATCTCTTGTGCTGCGACAAGCAATGTTCTATGATTCAGCGGACTGTTTTGGTACGCCAGCTGTTGTCACCACTGCAGAACAAGTCACTACTGTTCCTCTACCCCATCAATTTTGCATTCCCTCACATTTCAGCACCTTAGACAGCAGCCTGGTTAATCTAATCCTCAGTGGCAACAGGCATGTTTGACTCTACCTCTGTGATAAGCCAGTTATTACTCCGTTGTTTCCTACTACCATTGTTCTATCATTGTGAAAGTTAGTATGGAAGTGAAAGCAAAGATGTTGCAGTGGCATTTAACAATTCTAAAGAGCCATTGCTGTCAGACAGCTTTTGCTAGTAGAAGGGTTAAACCAGCCACTGATAAACTATATTAAGGAGACTGGCACATCCATAGTAATATAGCATCAATTTCCACAATGTCCTAGGCTTACCCTGAGTAACTAAGGTGAGTTTTCTTTACTGAGCTTCTTTAATAGGACTCCTTGTTTGAACAAATAACTGGCACCTCTCCCATACTGGAAACATCTAACATGAACCGGAGTTTCCCTTTGAGTAGCCCTTTGGCAAAATCTTGAACAAACAGCCTCCATCTCCCAGGGGCAGGGTGTCCCTGAGCTGGCTATGTTTACACACCTGAGAAAGGCATTGTGGAAACTGCAGTAATGGGTCTGGAGATGACACCCGCGCAAACTGAACCAGACCAAAAGAAAGGAAGAACTGAGACCAACTAAGGCTGGGGGAGGAAAAGCACAAGAGCAAACTCAACGCATAGTTACAATCCCAAAGAGATGCTGACATTCTACAGACAAAAAGCAGTGACAAACACAGGTAAATCAGACTGAACCAGCCACTGGCCATGTTTTACGGTAGAAGGAAAGGAGGAAAATAAACATTCTCTGGCTCATTTAGCGCCAGTGAGATTATCTCGTGTGAATCTCACACAGGATCCACCCGTCTTCAGCCCATCTCATTTCCTGGCACATCTTCAGTTTTGCTCCAAGAACCTCTATTCTACACTGCCCATGAAGGAAAAACGACCAAGGAGGAGAATGCCAGAACAGATCCAATGTTCTCTTTGCAACTCTCAAAATCGAAGTGTTTCAGTTCAGACTTAGATGATGAGCATTAATATGGATTTGCATCTCGCCTCTGTATGCTTGCTTTTTTTTAATAATAGGAGAAAGCATAATAGTTTATTTTAACTATGAAATATATTGCTATATTATAAAGGGTATTGTAACTTTCAATTAAGTTTTTGTATCAAACTAGTTTGTTAGCAGGCAGAGATTTCAGCCTGCTGACAAAATGTCTGTTTCTGAGTACATGTCACTGCAGATTTTAGTTTAACACAGGGACTAAGGCAAGTGGTCAGTAGATTAGAGCCTTCGCAATTCATTTGTAGAGACTCCACATAATCCTAATCCTTCGAGTTCATGACTATTAATATGCATTGCATAGATGCTGTACACAGAGAAGAAAAGGATTCAGGGCAGGTCCCCAGCTGGTGCAAACCGGTGTAGCTTTCCAGACCTCAACGGAGCTAGGCCAATTTATACCAGCTAAATCTGTGCTCCCACTCTTTAAAAGGGCATTTCCAATCCAAGTCCTAACAAGCCCTGCGAGGCGGTTTCTAGAAAGCCATCTCTCCCTCGTTCTGTCTCCAAACGAAGGCAGGAGCCTATTGCCTGGGCCACAAACTGTATGAAATCCCCAATTCCCCACTGGGACGTAGGGCCTTGTGGAATGAGCACCTGGTTCAATGCAGTCTGTGCTGTTCAGGCGGGATAAAAAGGATTGATGGCCTTGGCTCAGTGCCCGCTGACAGAGGCGAGAAGTCCAGTATGCAGATGTTCTGCTCGGAGCTGGGAACAACTTGTACCCAGGAAAGGAAGAGGGAACGAATGTCCTTTTACTCCTAAAATAGCATGCGTATGCAGGGCAGGTGGAGGTACCACACCAAAGCTCGTTGAGCCACTCCTGGCCCATAGATCAGCACAGGAATTTGGTTTTCAGCAGCATGTGTTCAGAACTTAGTGGAGGGTGGGTGGTGAGCAAAGTGTTTTCTCTCTCTCCCCCTCCCCAGGTCAGCACACGACTTCCTGTGTGATAGTATAGTTACAGCTCCACCTAGATGATGTTTGCTGCTACAGGTAAGGTCTGATTTCAGGAGAATTTGTTTTAAGTGAAATATACCCAGCAATACTTTGTGCCTCGCCAGACACCACGAGCTCCCCAATGAACTGCCCAAAGTTCTCATCCAGAAATGAAGGAGCCATGCCAGGCCTGGATGGAGCCAATGCCTGCTGGAGTCAGATGGCAGTCAGTCCTAAGACTCCAGTGTGACTTCAGGCTTCCTGGGATACCCCAGAAAGACAATGCCACGGGCAGAGTTGACAGCCCGAACACATTTCTTTGCTGGTACATTCTGAGCGAGGGCAATTTTCGGGCGGTACAAAGGGACATCCCTGACTGCAGAATGGAAACATTACAAGTTTCCAGGGACGCATTCATTCCAACTCTTGGGGTTTTGATGCTTGCAGCTTGCAAGTATTCAGAACAAGCAAACAAACCACCTCTTCCTAATCTCCAGTCTGACTGCCTTGGAGCTGGGCTGTGGCTGGTCTGCACAGAGGGCTGAAAGCTCTACTTTCCATTCCCCTGTTGCTGGTGCCTCTCCAGTCTCCCTGTACCAAATTAGGGCTGCTCCAATTTGTGCTTGCTGCAGATGACGCCAAGGGTCCAGAAATACAGCCACTGATCAGTCTGGCACATAGGACTAAGTCACAGCCCTTTCCTGCAGAGTGGGAAGTGGTGTAGCAACTCCTGCATTGATTCTTTGTTATCAGAAGATCTGTCTTAACAACGGAGTGACCCTTCTGGTTGGCAATGCATCGGCAGTGCAGCACAAAGCCACTATATCGCACCAAAGAGCCTGGCCCTACACCTCTTTGTTACGTATTTCTGCTCAGCACCATGCACTCAGCTATCCTGTCCTGAAAACTAGCTCATCCCCACTGCCTCTTGGCTGCCATCTGCATTGCTACGTAGGAATGTCCTGAGACTGACTAGGCTCCGATCAGTGAATGATCCTCCCATGCCCCCCAGCACGCCTTGATCTATTCTGAGATCCAAATGTCCTTTTTCAGCCGGGCAGCCAATGGTGCCTGAAGCATTTTCTCTCACAGTGGATACTCTTTCCCCAGACCTAGCACCATTCCAACATGTTCAGCTGCCAGCCTGTCAAATATAACAAACATCCTTCACTTCCTTTTCCTCAGTTTCCAATCTGCAAACTATTAGTCAAGATGAATGCAAAAGAGAAGTCCCATCACTCATTCCTGCCCTTGGGACTCTCATAGGAATAACTGACGTTATTTAGGGAGCGTTGTTCTTGAAAAGGAAAAGATCCTAGCTCCTGCAGGAAAACCCATGAGAGAGCAAAAGAGATGGGGGCGCAGGTTTGCCATACCATAGAATGAGCAGCGGTTGTGGTCCTCCAGCCCCATGGATGTCCCAAGATCTGTGGGATTTCTCAAGGCATCCTCAGAGGATGAGCCCTCTGCACTATTCCACTCTGGCTTCCCCTCTATCCGTCCCTTTTTCACTGTCTCCTTTGGCAGCATGATTCTGCACTAAGCCAATGCTTCCCTGCCCATATCCGCACCCTGTGCTACTGGCTTCAGGTAGATTTGCCATAATGGCTCCGGGCACCACAGGGAAATAATGAAGATAGTACTACCCATAGTTGCCACAAACATTTCCCTGAAGGTTGGGGGGAGGGTGATGCCCCAAAAGTCTGCTCTTCTCCCAGCCACGGCTCCTTAACCAGCTGTGCACCCCTCTACACCAAGAGAATTCCTGAATTACGGAGAGAGGCTTTTTGGGGGCTAGGGGAAATATTCCTATAGAGCAGCGGTGGCCAAATGTACTGACCCCCTGACACCGCAGTCTGGTAAGTGGAGAATTAGGGAGCTCCGTGAGCCACACTTTAACTGTAAAAGAGACGCAGTTTGGCCACCCCTGCTCTATAGATTAGCTCCCCTCCCTCTGTGAGACGTGGGGCTGTTTCCTGAGTCTCTCTCTGGCCCCCAGTATTTAAGAAAGATGCTCATACTTTTACCTTCCTGCCTGAATTAACATTACACAGGTGTGGTGCTTTCTCACTGCTTCTGCTCAAAATAATCTCGTGGGTTGCCCTTTATTTCAGATTTTCCCTCTGGGCTCGTTGGATCCCTGCTAACATAGCACAGCTATTGTGAGACACAGAGCAGAGCCGTGTTTCTGGCTTGCTACTGAAAGTGTCTCCTTTCTTGGCTAACTGCCAGTCCAGTATTCCATCCAAGAACCTGCCCCTGACCAAGATCAGCTGGTATCAGTGAACTTAGTGAACTCTGATTCACTAATCCTGAACTGTGAATTACCTCTTGTTTTTAGTGACCTCTTTTGTTTCTTAGTGGTTGTTATTTGTATGTATCCAAGGGCAGGATTTGATCCAGTGCCTACATTTCCTAGTTCTTTTGCTAACCACATGCATGGTCCCTGTCGACCCTGAGCTCCCTACATTTGGGGGGGGCAGAGATGCATATATTCAGACAGCATTGCCATAAAACTGATTTGTACCCAGAAACAGGCATGTTTTAAACTAATGGCTTTAACCTGTTCACTGTAAAAAGTGCCTTGGACTTAAATCTGAAGAGGTCAGTATCTATAAATATTTACTGTGCGGATGTGTACGTAGGTAGATGCCTACATATATATATACACATCCACCCACCCACAAATATATGATATGTACGCACATATATAAAGGCTTCAGAACCCTCTGTCATCGTGGTGTTTTGAGCTCTGTTCTTTCCTTCTGATCTAAAGTATATCTGCTCAGAAAAAGGCCTTTTATTACCAAGGTCAAAATTGCACATCAGTATATTAGTGTTACGATTTTCTCTCTCTTTTTGAAAAACTTTTTATTAACAAGGTGAAAGTTTTTTTCTCTTGTTTTTTTAAAGAGCCAATGCTAGGTCTGGTGGGTTTGAATTCAATCACAACAGACCTTCACCCAGTGGTGAAAGAGCAATAGGATGCATGGGAGAGGCAGGTCTCTGAACAGCCAGTCACTTCTCCAGTCTGCCCTGATGGGGCGTTTGAAGGTGAGTCTTTTCACATACTATCTGACTAAGTGCTCATCTGGTACTTTGTTAGTGTAGTGTGTCCGGCCGGGTACCTCATAAATGTCCCATTTTGCAGAGCTCCTGAACTGAGGCAAAGACAGATTGAGAGTCACACAGGAAGTTTGTGGCAGAACTGGGACTTGAAGCTAGATCCCTGAGTCCCGGTGCCTTAGCTACAAAGACCATCCTTCTTGTTTTCCACACTCCAGTGTTTCCCTCAGGTCCGGTTGTAATGAATCTGGCACTTTACCTGTAGCAGCTCTGTCTCCAAATCACAAGAGGCATTAGCCAGCTGTCAAACCCTGCTGTTGAGTCACAACAATTAACTCATTGCTGAGCACAGATAGCAGTGGCTGTCCAACCAGTGACCAATGCCACTTACACCAGAGATGAGTCTCCAACTTCCCAAGCAAGTCGTCTTGCCCTTGAGCAGAAGAAGCAGGTTAAGCCAGCAGAGTCCATTTTTACACTTCCCTGTAGACTTCCCTCACCATGGAAGGGAGTTAAGCCAGCCTGGCCCTGGGCTGACTAAGGACTTATCTTTTCTGAAGGAGAGTCTGAGCAGGAGATAGCAAACTGAACAAAGAGCAGGAAGAAACCTTAGCAGGCTGCAGTGTCACCTACAGAACCTGAACTGGAAAGGGTTCTTCTCCCCGTCTTTCAGAGGCGGAGCGCACTGGAGCACTCCTCGTCTAGAGCATTTTAATGCTTACTACAAACTATAGGCAAAACCACAGAAGCTTGATGCTTCCACTCCAAGATCTCTAACTGCTGCTCTAGTACTTAATTCTCTCGCTCAGATTAGGACTGATGGTGTTTTCAGACCAGGCACATTCCCCACACAAAAATGTTACCTTGTGAAGAGACTGCCACCTTCCAATGCCCCCTTAGGAATCTATTTTGGGACTCAACAATTGTATCCTTATTTAAGGGACAAAGGGAGAAGCCCTGGTACCTTGTGACTGTTAAACAATGTTCCTCTAGCACCTGGCAAGGTGCATTGCAACTGAAAACGTAACTTTGTGCTCAGAGCAGAGGAGCAGGCTTTTCAAATTCACTGTGGGGCAGAGCCTACCCTACAGGGTTATGCTGGCATAGCTATGGTGCTGCAGTCCCTGCACTGCAGATGTGGTCCAGGTCACAAAGAACAAAGGGGAAAAATACTCACTGTGAATAAAGCTAAGCCCTCAGCCTGCAGTGGGAAGAAATGTAGACAGGTCAGGTGTTGCATGTCTCTCACACTCCAGGTGTACATTAAAATAAAAACAGGACAGTCGTGGAGCCTAATTCTCCACCCACTTACACCAATGTAAGTGAGAAGAGGATCAGGCTTGATCTATTTTGCACTGTTAAGCAAATAACCAGGGCCCTTCCTTACACACAAAGAACCTGGGTGAAAGACTTTAAAACCAGATAGAGTCCAGCTGGCAACAGACTGACTATGCAAAGAGAACCAACTGATAAAGAGAAGCAGGACACAAAGCCCTCCCTACCTGGCATGGGATACCAGAGCCAGAGTTTCCAGTGAATGGCTTAAGGGCCTTGTCCAAAACCTGCAGAAGTCAGTGGGCTCTGGATCAGTCCTCACGGGATCAAATAAAAAAAGCAGCAGCCCCAGGAACTCAGGGCAAAGCAGCAGCCATGTGACCAAATTCAAGTACATCCAAAAACAAATTCTCCACTCCAGACACACACATGCAGCCTTGGTGAGAATCTTTCATGAAGTAACCCAGATGTAGTTGCTTTGAGGAGCAAGGGCAAGCTGGAATCACGTGACATGCAAGGTAGTCCACTGACACGTTTATTATTTCTGGGTTTTGTGAGAACTCTGGAGTTAATACCTGTCAAATGTAAAAATACCTCAACAATCTCTGCAACACTTATTCAGAAGATTAAAACCATGTAACTTTGTTTCCAGTATTACAGGGGATTAGGCAGATAATGCCCTGGTGTCTTAATCCTGCTGCATTTTCCAATACCATGAGAAATTACACACTGAGATTAGGTAAAATTTGCTTAATCTTTCTTTGCAGCATGAAATCTGTGTTTATTAACAGTTCTGGATCGAGGACTGTCCAAGGGGAAAGAGAATAATGTGTGAAACCTAGATCTTCATTCTCTCTGCAACAATTCACTCCCTGGCTTTCTGAACCTGGAAACAGGGAATCAATCCATTGTTGTTTCAATTTGGAACCAGACCGCTGGCATGTAAAATTTAAAAAAATCGTAGAGCAGTTTTTAAACTAAGGGCTAGGAGAAAGCCAACAGGTGTAGCGGAGCGCACAGTTCAGACAGAGACATCCCTTACAAGACGATTTCTTAAAGGGGATTCTCTATATCGTACTAAAGAGGAGAGGATAAAAGTTGATAAAGTGCAGGTAGAAATTGAAGAGAACCAGTAAAACAATGAACAATCACATGAAGGCAGACAACTAGATATTGACAAATTTCATAAGTGACTGTATACAAATGCAGGAAGTCTAAATACTAAGATAGGTGAACTTAAGTGCCTGCTCTTAAAGGAGGGTATTTTCAGCGACCACAATGTAATTAAAATTAATATCCTTGTAGAGGAGAAAACACCAAAGAAACCCACCACAGTTGCATTTAACTTCAAAAAGGGGAACTACACAAAAATGAGGAAGCTATTTAAACAGAAATGTAAAGGTACCGTCACAAGAGTGAAATGCCTGCAAACTGCATGGAAACTATTTAAAAAATACCATGATAGAGGCTCAAACTAAATGTATACCTCCAGATTAAAAAACAAAACAAAACAAAATAGAGGACCAAAAAATGCCACCATGGCTAAACAACAGAGTAAAAGAGGCCGTTAATGGCAAAAAGACATTCTTTAAAAATGGAAAGTCCTACTGAGGATAGAAAAGAGCATAAACTCTGGCAAGTCAAGTGTCAAAATATAATTACGCAGGCCAAAAAAAGAATTTGAAGAGCAACTAGCAAAAGATACAAAAACTAACAACAAAATTTCTTCTAAGTACATCAGAAGCAGGAAACCTGTCAAACAATCAGTGAGGCCACTGGACAATCGAGGTGATTAAAAAGCACTCAAAGAAGACCAGGCCATTGCAGAAAAACTAAATGAATTCTTTGCATCGGTCTTCACTAAAGCTTTGTTCATGCTAAGATATTCACCAGCTCAGACTCTAATTCCAGCAGAATACTCCCATCTCACACTTTTTAAGCAGACTGATTGCTTCTCCCTGCACCGAAGAACTGCTCTGCAAAGCTAGGAGGCTCAAACTCAGTACCAGGCTGAGCCAGATCAGCCCATCACACGGGCTTTTTATTCCCTGCTGCAAGGAAAGCTGAGCGCATCTCAACCAGTGATTTCTGCCTACCTGCGATTCCAGAATCCCCCACCTCCAAGTGCTCCCTGTGCTCCCGTATGGAGGTAGGTCACTGGACCAACAGCCATCTTATAGTACCGGCAACTTCAAGCTGGGGGGCCAAAGGAGTCTCCTCAACCTTTGGTGGGTTGGCTCCTGTGTTTGGGTTTTGCAAAATCAAAGCCCATCTGAAGACATTTTGCAAAATTAACACCCCCCACCCCACCCAATTCTCTCTCTCTCTCTCTCTCTCATATTCGCACTGACAGGTCTTTTTGATGATTCATGTCTCACTTCTAATCCTATATTAATTATAAAAGCTCTCCTCACAAAACACTCCTGTGTTGTTACACCTCCTCGTGAAAGGGTGGGACAGGAGGGCATGCAGAGACCATCCGTGTAACACCACCACGCTCCAGGAAAGTGAAACACAATCTCATAAAACCGCACACACTAGAACAGCCTCTCACGACTGGCCCTGTGATCGATGGATGCACCTGTCTAGCTATGGTACTTCCACAGCCCCCGTTACTGTAGTACCTGAGCACCTCCAAGTCTGAGGCTAGTGCCCTAAACCCTGGACCATCAGCTGAGTGTGCGTGTCAGCAAAGGCAACGGTTTCTCAATCCGTCCTGGGGAGGGGTGTGCACATAGTGTGCCAGGATCAGACAAGATGGCTACTGGTGTTAGCGGAGGGCTGGCCAGTGGGGCTGGGGCCAAGTGACTAGATGATGGGGTTGAGGGGGTAAAGGCAGGGTGACATGGGGACGGGAAACCTCCCCCTTGGGCAAGGAGAGCAACACATGCTGAGGGGGCCGGGGTGGGGCAGGGAAACTAAACAAACCCTAAAGGGGGGGGGGTGCACCCAGGTGGTGGCAAATGTTCTTGCTGCAGCAGTCCGAGGTGTTGCAGGAGGCGAGCGGCTGAGTGGAGGAGTGAGGAGTCTGCAGGTGGTGGCTGGGGGGTATGGAGGCGGCAGTGGCGGTGGTGGGGAGTAGAGGGATTGGGGGGAGGGCTCCACACCCTCCTCACAGGCAGCAAAAGCAGCAGCAGGCTCCAAGGTGGTGGCAGCAGCAGCAGCAAGCTGGCCAGGAAGGGTTCCCCCCCCCCCCAGCAGGTAGTAGCAGCAGTGGTGGGGCCACTCACTCCCCGCGGGGGGGCAGGCCAGCAGAGCCCCCAAATGGCAGTGGCAGCAGAGGGTGCAAGGGGTCTGGCCCCCCCAGGAGAGTGCTCACCCCTGGTCCAATGACAGCCCCAGAAGGAGCAGCAAGTCCCTTTTCCCCTGGCAGCTGAGCAGGGGTTACGCCAGGTTAATTACCACAGCTGGAGCCAATCAGGGCCCGCCCAACACTTGTTAAAAGCCCCTGCCCCCCCCCCCCAGAGCAAGGTGTGCTGGGGCTGTGGGGAACAATCAGCCTGTGGGAGCATGGCAGGGAGCAGGCAGAGGAGAACCCTGCAGGTACAAACCCTGCCCGAAGAGGGCAAAGGACCTTTCCCAGGCCTGGAGGCCTGAGGGAAAAGACCCTGCCAGAAGGGGATGATAGGACTGGACAGTTGGTTTGGCACTACCACGCCCGGTGGGGCTGTTGGGTGTCAACAGCCTCCCCTGGCCAGGAAGGGCCCCTGTCCGAGCAGGGTCCGGACATTAAGTCAAGGGCATGGAAGTAATGCAGGGAAGCTAGCAGCTTTCCTGAAGCCACAGATGAGGCTGCTACTTGTAGGGTCCCTGGGTTGGGACCCAGCATTGGGGGTGGGACTGGGCCCCCCCCCCCACCAGCCATTCACTGGAGGGGCAGGAGCCCCAGTGAAGAGGCAAGGGTCTGAGAACCAGAGACAGGACTGGGACCCCGCAGGGAAGGGCTGTATTACCCTCCCCCCCCAACTGGCGGGTGGAAGAACACTACGGGTGAAGCAGTTCCTGACCTATGGCTAAGGGCTTGTCTACACTTACCTCCGGGATTCGGCAGCGGTGAGCATGGGGCACTAAGGGAGGTTTATAGTAAAACCAACCTTCATGTTTATTTCACAGAGCTGGATGTAAAGAGTCGACTACAGGCCAGTCTGAGGACGTGGAAACATTAGGCTACAGGTAAAACTAAAACCTAAGCTGCAATGTATAAGCTGTACTTAGCACAGTCACTTTCCTTTCCAATAAGGTATTTCTCACCCCAATAAGTTCTAAGCAGTGCTTGGCCAGTCTAGACAGCTGGGATTCACTGTCACCGAGACAACCCCACCGGCAGAGTCACTCCTCTGTGACGGATGGATGCCTGCCTGTCTCTTGTCTTTTATACAGTACAAGACAATTGTCCCACGACCCAGGGCTCCCCCTTCACAGACTGTTAGTGGGGTTCTTTTGTCTTTGCAAATGCTGAAGGCTGCTTCTTGCCAAGACGGTAAACACAAACTCGCTCAGTCTGTCTCATGCTGCTTGGGTCAGCTCTCAGACCCCCCCTCCGCAGGTACCAGGTTTCACTCCCAACTGATTAGGAAGACAATATCCCACGTCACAGCTCTAAAACTGGTACAAACATCTCTCAACCATGACCATCCGCTAGCTCTGAGCTTTTGGCAGAAACCTCACGTGACCTTTGCCGGTGAAATACTAAGAAGCTGGTCAGACTCAGGGATAATATGCTTGTCTATGTCACAGCCCTGGGCTGTACAATGTGGGGGAGTAACTGCGAAATCCTTCGTAAAGAAGGCCAGAGGGAATGTAGTATCTACAAGACACGCCGGCCCATTCACTGCGCCGGGGCGTGACACAACCGCCTCTTTTCAGGGATTCTTAGGCACTGCCATGACTACTGCAGCTATTTTGGGATCCCCCACCATAATGGCAATGGCAATGGCATGGGTGCATGATGCATCTCTGCAGCACCAAGAACGGAGATGAGGCCTGCTACTGAAGAGAAACAGAAGATCACACGGGATATTGGAGAGGGTGGGGGATGAGCAGAAGCCTGTAGACGCAGTCCAGGGCGTGCTAAGTTCCCCGTGGCGTAAGCAGAAGTAACCTCCTGACTTCAGTGAACCTGCTCCCCTATATGCAGCAGCGCACCTGACCCTGAATGATACTGGCAGACAATAAGATGACATCCACAAGCACAGTAAGGCAAATTAATAGGTGTGTGCTGATTACAGTTATACTGGTGTAAAGTGAAGTGATTCAGCTGGATTCGCTCCAGATTTGCATCAGCATTACAGAGAGCTGAGCAGGGCCCTGTGATTTGAAAGCAATCACATTTTTGTGTCATTCACTCAGCTCCTATCGGCCTGTCCATCCCTCTCTTCCTTAGGAGCGGCTCTGGGGAATGCAGACCCCTTCTTCTCTCTCCTTACTGTGCTCTCTGCCTTCTCCAGCCTCTGACTAACTCTCTCTCTCTCACACACACACACACGGTTCAGGACCCCCTGAGCATAAAAAAAGGGAGGTCTGGCCACGATCCCCAGGCTGCGAACCCAAGCGCTAGAGAGTGCAGGGGGAAGAATACTGTCCAGAACAGAGCTGGTTGGGGAGAGGAGCATGAAGAGAAGACAGCAACTCAGATGCAAGCCCCTGGGATCTGCCCAATTCCCAGAGTCCCCATTTCTAAGGCTATGTATATACTTAAAAGGCTGCAGCTGCACTGCTGTAGCGCTTCAGTGCAGACACTAGCTACACCGAGGGGAGCGTAGCTCTCCCGTCAGCACAGGTAAGCCACGTCCCTGTTAGAGGGAGGGAGGTTGATGGACAACCTAGCGCTGTCTAAACTGAGGGCTAGGCTGGTACGGTTCTATCTCTCAGGGGTGTGGATTCTTCATGCCCAGAGAGCCATAGCTACACCGATGTAAGTTCCTAGAGTAGACCAGGCCTGAGAGAGAGAGTCCTTTTTGGAGAAAGGGATAAAAGCAATCTGCTCTGGGCGCTGGGGTCAGCACCTTCCAGAAAACAGATCAGGTTAGAACAGACCAGGGCGATGGAGAGGTGGGTAACAACAAGCAGTAGGCAGCCAGATGAACTCTCCTCCTGTGTCCAAACACGCCCGTTTTCACACGGGCATCAATAATCCTGCAACGTCCCATTTGCCAGCTACGTCCCCTCCCTCTCCCAGTACCCCCTGTGCTAGCCCAAAGCCAGTGGAGGACGCCGCTTCCTCCGACGCTGGCACTGGAAGTTGGGCAGGAACAACAGGTTTTGTACTAATTAAAGAGAAATCAATTAAGTTGCTCGATATTCAGCCAGCTGGTGCCTCTGACTCTTTTCTTCTCCTTCTCTTTTTCCTTAATGTGCCACTGCTGCTCCAGGGAAGTCAGGAAAGAAACTATACGCATTTTGCTCTTTCTTTTCGACTAAAAATGCTGTATGCAAAGAAATCTGTTCAGGCCATCCAATTAAACCACTGTACATCGGCTCTGAGATTTGCAAACAGCTCTCTTTCCAGTCATTTATCATCTCTCCCTATACCCATCTGCATAGATCACTATCTGAGCCACCTCGCTCCGGGTCTCCGCTCAATCTGTCGGCTTGTGCTGCATCCACTGATAATCTGTAGTGAACAGAGAATACGCCATGGGACGAAGAAATTACCCTTGATGCAGGGAAGCCCTTTCAGAGGCCCAGACACGCTAGTCTTTTCCTTGCTCGACAAGCTCAGTATACAGTCTCTCGGGTCTCAATAGCCACATAAAGATGATCAAGCTGAGAGCAGAGGGACACCATCTTCTCGCCTTTCAAGGAGGTTTCCGAAGTTTGCAGAGAGCTGACCTTGAGACATGTGATGGGGCAGGTAGGGGGAATCCACTCAGCTGAGCTTCAAGGTGATACCAGGCAAATACTGGGGCTAGTCTGGGTAAATTCCCTGGTGGGCAGAAGTAAATTTAAATAAGGGCTGCTGGGATCCTGCAGAGGGGTCAACACTGGCGATGAGCACCTGGGCTGAATCCCCCCAGTGCAGCTGCATGGAAATCGAAGAGTTACACCTTTGGCCCGTGGCATAGATATCTGTGAGTGATGCCAAAGTGCTCAGCACAGGACACGAAGGTCAGACAGATCCTGCCCAAAGAGCTGACAGTCCAGAAGATGCCCAGATAAGACAGGTCACATTGGGAGTCCCGGAGGGAGGAGTTTTTGTTATTCCCTCACTTCATGTGGGCAGGACAGCAGACGTTTATCCTTAGCTGGGACCTGAACAAGGACAGGGTGGCTCAGCGAAGTGGGACTGGGAAGGTGTTCAAACCATACAGGTGGCACAGAGATAGACGCCGAGAAAGTAGCTATGGGGTGCTGCCGGCAGAGCAGAGGGGCTCACACTAAGATTCAGGTTTGGATCAAGTTTGGCCAAAGGATCCATCACGCCAGGGCTCCCTTTAAAATCTTTCCTTTCAATCTCTCTGAATGCGGAGTAAAGCCCTCTTCCTCCGACGAATCGTACTAAGTATGAAAGGAGGGGTGCGAATGATGACGGCTCAGTAATAAAGACAGAATGGAATATTAATGTAGCATAAGCTGACACACATTGGGAAACTGAATGAAGTCTGGGATTAGGGAGGGTTCTTTTATTGAACTGATTCACTCTCTGGGAACTGCTGTGTCAGGTACAGTAATCCTGAGTGGCGACAATGACCCACTTTTCACCACTGATCCCCTTCAGTAAGAAGCACTGCGGGAGAAACAGTGCAGCCACCCTTCCTGCAGAATAATGATGCCTCCCCAGGGAGCCCCACTGAACGTCCTATCAGAGATGCACACTCTCCCAGGCCATTGCCAGGGGGCTTTCACATTACAAGGAGGTGTTTGTGACGCTGGCAGACCAGGTGCCAGCCATGCCAAGATCCCCATGTCTCCCCTGAACGCTGAGAAATACCCAGCTGGAACTAGTCGGACTCACCCGTGTGTTCCTAGTGTTACAACACGTACTAGAATTAGAAGAATGTATTTCGTGTTTAGACCTTATTGAATGCTTGTGAGTTGCTGGCTGCATTAATCTCACTCAGAACCTCTGTATCCCATATTGGACGGTAATATTTGAGCCTTTGCAACAGTGTAAATCACTAAACAGGAGAGAAACGTTAGCTGGTGTGAAATGCATGTCTTCAACAGAAGCTAGATTCCTCAGTCCCGGCAGGGGACGCTGGCTCCTGAGAGGCACTTTCCAGGCAGGCTTACGGGGCCAGGATGAAAGTCCTAGGGAAAGTGGGGAGATTGTGTGGGGAAGAGGAGTCCTGGGAGAGGCAGAAGATCCAGTAGTGCCAGAGCCAGGAAGGGGGACGGTGTCGCTAAGGGAGAGCCCCACCTGCGCACAGGCATGGTCAAGTGACACTGTGGCAGGTTCCTCCAAATCTGAGTGGCAAGAGCCAACAGGCAGGGAGCGAACCCAGGCCCAAGGACCGGCAGCTGCTGTTGGGTGATCATGGGGTGGGCTCACCCGCCCAAGGAATATTTTCACCATCAGCCTCTCCTGAGGCCCACACCTAACTTCCATAAAAATGGGGCGCACTCCTCTTTCAAACAGAAGGGCAGCCCACTGGGACGACAGTCCCCATCACACCGTGTGGCTTGGGAGCTTGGTTCAAGGTGGAACGCTGTGGGCTAGGACACGCCGCCTAGCTACTACAACAACTGGCATCCTATGAGTGCTACAGATTACATTAAATTAAGCATCCCTGCATTTCTTGGCTAAAGGAAAGGGCATCCTTGGCCTGCCCTGTGTAACACCCCCAGCTGCATCTTGCTATGGCTGCAGTTTATACTGTGTTATACGCCAAGGAAGATTCAGACAGTGAGACTGCCTGACAACCAGCATGTTCCAGTGCGACTTTTAAAGAGACGTGCTGCCTTGTGCAATAGTCCTAACAAGACTAGCACTTTCCATTGCTATGCCTGATGTGGCAGTGCCTGGATTTAGGCTTCTGAAACGAATACACCTGCGGCATCCACACCTGCTTTTTGCAATGTCGTATTTTTAATAGACTAACGGCACCCTGTGCAGATGTGAGAATATCTTCACACTGTCAGATCAGGCAGCTGCTGACAGGCAGGTGTGTAACCAGCAGCTGGACAGAGATGGTCACTCTCCCCACAACCTGGCTTCCCTCCTTCCGCACACCTTGCGCTAGCAAGGTGAGTAATTGTTGCTGACGTTTCTCTCGAGAACAGACATGGCAGCTACCTCAGCTTTATCAAAGCGCAGGTTCAATCATTCATTCAACAGCAAGAAACCCTGAAAGAAAAGGCATGTGCAATGCCCTAGATATTACAGATCATTTCTGTTACCCACCAGAAAGCTTGGAAACCCATCTCACTCTAGGCATAGTTGGAATTGAGCTGCCTCCCCTCCATGTTTTAGGAACGTTTCAGGCGCCGAGACAGAAGTTCTGACAAAGAAACAGAAAGCCTAGTGAAAGAGCTAGGCTGATACAGCATTCTTCATGCACAGGACAAGCAGACCAGGCAGTACGTTCCTGTACGCAATCTACCCCTAATGTAGGTGGACAAGGTAGTTGATACGTTGTTTGGTTGATGGTCCATAGCAGCTCATTCACATACCATTTGGCTAGTGTCCTCTGCTCATGTAATGTACATGTACCAGTAATACTTTTTTTGCAGGACTGTTAATTACCAGGCATACGCTCAGGCATACAGATCTGGTCGTCCCATCTCAAAAAAGATACGATGGAATTGGAAAAGGGCAACAAAATGACTAGGGGTATGAAACAGCTTCCATATGAGGAGAGATTAATAAGACTGGGACTTTTCAGCTTGGAAAAGAGACAACTAGGGAGATATGATAGAGGTCTATACAATGATGACTGGTGTGGAGGAAGTTAAAATAAGGAAGTGTTTACTCCTCATAACACAAAAATTAGTGGTCATCAAATGAAATTAATAGGCAGCAGGTTTTAAACATACTAAAGGAAGACGTTCTTCACACAATGCACAGTCAACCTGTGGAACGCTTTGCCAGAGGATGTTGTGATGGCCAAGACTATAATAGGGTTCAAACAAGAACTAGATAAGTTCATGGAGGATAGGTCCATCAATGGCTGTTAGCCAGGATGGGCAGGGATGCAAAACCATGCTCTGAAGAGTCCCTAGCCTCTGTTTGCCAGAAGCTGGGAATGGGTGACAGTGTTACCCAAATAACAAATATCACAGGATCTTTTTAGGGGATAAGGCAACAAGCCACGTTTATTGTGAACACAGAAATTTGGTAAATAGTATTAAAGAAAAGAAAAGTATCAACACTGTAACAACATCAATATTGTTCTTTACTTAGTGAAATAGTATCAACAATGTAACACTAGGAAAACAGTATTTACATTGGATCAATACTACAATTACAGAGACACATGTTTCAATTGGTACTGTCATTCACACTCACACACACTGACAGGCACACACAGACAGAGACAGACAAACATACATGGGGGTCTCACAGATGTTATAGTTACCAGCCTCTTGGTGCTCATGATAGTTACTGGCCAGGTGACTAGAGCATGAGGATGAGGAGCAAGGTTCTGCCGATGCGCACCGGTACTCCTGGCTGGTGTGATGATGTAGACCCGAACCTCCAGCCTTCATCTTCTTGTCCCATTTTATAGGGCAAAGACCCAATGTAAGTCTATGGGTTTTGCATTGTCATGCTGCAACTGCATTCTTGGTGTGATTCTCAATCACCCTCATTCTTGCAAGCCTGATCAGATTTTGTCCTTTGAAATGGGCAGGCTCCAAAGTCATCAGGGTGGGTTCCTCTTCGGCCATTTGATTATCTTTGCTCCTTTCTTCTACCCTCAAGCATTGTAGGTGAGGCTGGTGTTTTCTTCATGTCTGTTTCGATATCCCTTACTGAGACCAATTGTTCAATCACTCTCCCTGTCTACACCCAACTCAATTGTTCAGCCATTCACGCTTCAATCACTCAGGGCCAACTCCTAGCTGAAGAACTTACATATTATTTTTAAAGCAAACCTTATTTCATTTTTGACAGTGTCTTTTACAATTGAAAGTAGATATATGACATTTCACAGTGTGGCTTTTTATACTTACAAATATATTGAAAGTGAGTAAAAATTAACAGATCAAATGGTTTTAAAACAAATAGACGTATAGAAAGTAAGTGAACATGTCGAAGGGTAAAACAATCAGAGTTAGTTGAGGTTTTAGCTCTTGATTAAGTTACAGTGTGTCAGCCTGAAGTGCCTTTTGGTAGAAAAGGGGGTGGGGAGGTTTGTGGCTCTGTTCTTTCATGTCTTTCTCAAAAACAAGATTGGGCCAACAGCAGGGGATGGATCACTTGATGATTACTGTTCCGTTCATTCCCTCTGAAGCACCTGGCGTTAGCCACTGGCAGAAGACAGGACACTGGGCTAGACGGACCATTGGTCTGACCCAGTATGGCCGCTTTTATGTTCTTATGTACAAATGTACTATCTTAAACATGGACACCTGTTCACTCACACATCATATTATTGTCACAAAGCTTTTAGCAGCAACAACAAATATAGAAAAAAATGCAAAAGGGAACTGAAGGCACATGGGATATGGAGACTTTCCACTCTAGGTCACTGGTCTGAATCTGCCCCCAGTTAAGACAATGCTATAATGTTTTCTGTTTGGGGGGCGGGGGTATGTGAAATGCATGAGTGACATCAGTCTTGTTATTAGTGCTACATGACAAAACCCCCCTTACTGCTCGCTGGGAGCCTCTGCAAGGATCGTATCTTGAGCTGATCCACCCAGTGCAGACAGCGCTCAGCAGCAGCAGGGTGTAGAAGTTTGCATCCATTCAGTGGATAACCGGGCGTCTCCAGGGTTATTAATCCAGCACCATCCACCAGGAATACATTCATTTTAAAGAAAAATGTAGGCTGCTGGGTTAAGGGAGCAAAAAAAAAAAGTCCACTACAAATCAAAGCCAGCAGCCCTTCTCTGTCTGGTGAGAACAGGCTGACTTCAAGAGCAGGGAACTGATGATCCAGTGTAATTTAAAGCAGTTTCAAATGAAGTTCTATGGGAACCACAGGCTTATACAAGAACTGTCCTCAAAACAGAAAGTTGGATGGGGGGGCTGTGCTACAATTCATTTTGTTTCAAAAGAGAAAAGCAATACAGTACAATCAGACCCTAGAAGTGTGGGCCAGAATATCCTTGCCTAGCTGCTGTCTTGAGCAAATGCTGCCATCGTGTGGGGACAGCTCTCTGCAACCTTTTAGGAGAGCAAACCATTTGAAACCAGCTGTCTACCTCCCAGGAGGCATGACAAAAAAGAATAAGAAGCACTTCACAGAGCTATAGCAAACCAGCCTCTGATCCCCCACCCTCATAGAACCAGGTGCTGACTGAGCCCCGTGTCCCCCTCAGTCTGATGCATTGGCTGATAATACAGAGCATGAAATGAAAACACATCTTCCTATGCTTAAACAATGTCCACCAGTTTGTGTGGGCCTGCCAACCAGCCCACAGAAATTGCTGGCTCAATGAATACATCGTGTTCACATTTTTCTGTACTCAAACCTGTCAATCAGTTATTAAAGATTGGCCCCAGGCAAGCTCCTTATCTCCAGTATAACTCACTCTCACAGCCCATTCCCAAAGAACAAGTGAGTGTTTGTCATTACATCTCCATCATGCAGAGAGGATATTAAGGTTTCTTTTAAAATTAAATAGATAAAACTGAACTTATTAAAGGTATGACTTTGGTAACTTGAAGGCAGTTTGGAATCCATCCAATTTTCCATACATAAGGAGACCTAAGAATGAGCTCCCATTGATTAGCAAGTACTCGTTGCAGATAAATGTTTACATTGCACAATGAAATATAGCCCCATAATTCTTATAATAGATTATTTCACCGGCAGACTAGATCATTCTTGTGTGGGAAAGAGAGGCTCTGTGGGTCTTCAGAATAACAAATAAGCACTAAATTAAACAAGATTGTTTCATGTTACAAAATGATCACAAGCAATAAAAAAACTGAACAGATCTAGGACTTGATTTTCCAGTGCTCTGCATCCTGTGGAGCCACTTACATCAGTTCAAAGTGTGCGTGAAAAGCCTGCCCTCCCCATCAGAAGGGGAGCGTCTTTCTGGTGGAAAAACTATTCATTATACCATTACACTTTCTGCCTCTCATACTGTATTCAAAATAGTTGCTGTCTAGATATTTTGATCTCCTTGCCAGATGGTAAATTACATACAACTATTTACAGGGAAAAAACAACGCAACAGACAGGAACAATCTGTTCTATGCCACTAGTTTTCATACTAATACAATTAAGAGGGATTTCACCTTATGAGATGGAGAATCTGCAGTCATTGGGGGATGACGCTGTTTTTTAATCAGGATGGATGAGTCTGCCTCCATGTTCCTGGAAAGTGATGTACAAAAAGTTATGGGATGGGTTGGTTTTTGTTTTGTTTTTTCAAATAGAAATTTTAATATGAACTGAAATCATCATGATTAGGTCTTCTCTGCTCAATGCAGAGGGGGAACCATAGAAAGTAGAGATGGAGGACAGTCCCTTAGCACCTTCCCTTAGAATTCTTTTTTGTTACTAACCCGGGGACTGAGAACCCTTTACTCTCACTTAAGTTGGAGCTGGGAGCACTCTGCACTTTGCGGACTACCACCAATGCACTGCAGGATCAGAGGGCCCTTGAATCCAACTCAACCGGCTGATTCAAGGGAGAATCCCCATTAGCCGCCAGTAATAATTACTGTTGCCCTTTCCCAGGCTGACCATTACACAATCCTTCCAGTACAAATGTTGAATCAGGATCCCTTCTTCCCATCTGCAGCAGATGTCTGGCTGGAAGATAAAGGCAGCTGGGTATCCGCAAAAGTTTATTCTTGTTTCTTTGTCTATACAGCAGTAAGGCAGGTCAGGCCCAGATGCCATTTTCCTGTGGGATGTCCCTCAACATTAGGATTCACTCAGTTCGGCAGTAAATAAAATATTCATGGAAGTGCACTCTTCCTAAAGCAGCCTTGTAGCCAGTGTGTGCTATTAAAGAGAAGAGTGTCACAAGTGAAACAGCCCCTTGCCAAGACATCTATTTCTCGCCCTAATGGATGACACCTATAAGTAAAACACGCTTATTGGCTAAATGACTCTATTTTAAGAAGAGCTACGCTCTCAGGAATATTTAACATTCCCATGGCCCTCTTCAAACCACTCAAGAGATAACCCAGTTTTCCAGTCCAACATTCTCACTCTCAATAAAACAGGCTCCCCTGGAGAAGGATGAACCTCAGAGCATTCAGTCTAATACCCAAGGCTATACCTCTATTTAATACATGAGGCTGGACTCAGCCTCACATGCAAAACTAGATCCAAGGCTGCTCTCTGTGTAATACCTCAGGGCCAGTTTTAGGCACAGGTGGATGCCTGCCTACATTTCCCCTGGCTATTTTACATTTTTTGATGCAACATTATGAGCGATGACCCATTGATGCCAAATCATCAGAATGTGCTTTCTGCAATGGGCTTTTGAGATATCATAACACTATCTCTGAACCACAGGGTTAATTCACGAGAAGATGCTGGCCCTCTATCTTCCACTAAGACATTTATTCATCCTCTCTGCCCCTGCAGGGTCAAAGGCCCAGTGTGTGACTCTACAGATGGAGGAGAAGAGGTATCAGTCTCACAGAAGAGGGAGGGTAGGGAAAAAAGCACGTTCAGAACTTGGGCATTTGTGGCAGAAGTTCAGGGAAGAGAGGACGGAAGTTTCCTTTTCAGTGGGGACTGGGGAGGAAAGGACTGCAACATTCCCTAGCCAGGACCTCAGTAAAGGAGACATACAGATTACAGAGGGCAGAGGCCAAAGACTTAAGTTCCTGTCCTGCAGAGTTCTGGATCAGCAGCAAGAAACCACACAGCAAATAATTACAAAAATAGCCTGTCTGTAGACTTCCTCCTAGGCCATTGCAGCTGGCTTTTGTAGCTTTTAAGGCCAGAAGAGAGCCCATTTCAGTCATCTAGCCTGACCTCCTGCATAACACAGACCAGAGAAGCCCACTGTGCAGCTTATACCAGAACCAAGAAGTGTTATATTCCGTATACACATTGATCCTAACTGGGGGTGTTCGTAGTCACACAAATGTCCAATCCTTATCTGCATCCTTAGTGCATGCCTTTGTAAGAGAATGTCTGTTAATCGCTCACTTCTGAGACTCCAGAGGAAGACCAAGAAACCATCGGACAGTTTTAAACGTTTCCGTTAACCTGCCATCACCCCAGCATGTAACAGGAGCCTGAGCCAGGGGAAAGCTCAGCACATCCCAGTCCAGGGGGGCGTGCAGCCCGAGGCAAGCTCCAGTTGGGTAGGAGGCAAGCATGTTCCCGGGGGGGCTGAGGGAGGGTAGGAGCGTGGGAGTGAGGCGCGTAGGGTTGCCATCTATCCATGTTTTCCCAGGATCATCCCTTTTTTGCAGCAGCTGCCCTGGGATACCTGTCCGGGTGCTCAGTGCACGCTCAACAGCCGGGAACGAAACCAGCCATCAAAGGATGGCGGGCTCATGAGGTACAGGGGAAGGGGGTATAGCGGGGTCTGGTCCTGTGGGGGGGAATATCCCAGGGATGGGGGATCCCCTAAGGGAAAGGTGGGGGATCCCAGGGGTTGGGGTCTGTTCCCAGGGGCATTCTGGGGTATACCCTAGGTGGGGGTCCCTGAGGGGAAGGAGGGGGTATTCTGGGGGGTATCCCAGGGGTTGGGGTCTGTTCCCGGGGCCCCCTGAGGGGAGGTCGGTATTCCGGGAGGGGTCTGTTCCCGGGGGGGAGGAGGAGATTGGGGGTGGGGGGATCCCTAAGGGGCACAGCGCGTGGCCCGCCCCCTAGCAGATCACCTGGTGCATGTGGGGTCACGTGGTTTACTCCTGCCCCGCCCCTCCCTCGTTGCGCTGGGTGACGCCATCACCTCGCGCCAGGCACCTGACCGCAGCGCTGAGGAGAGCGGGGTCTCCGGAGGGGGGAGGGGAGGAGCAGGCGCGAGCCCGGCGGGCAGGGGGCCGCCTCTAGCCACTCGGCTAGCCCCGGGCGGGACGGAGTCGGACGGAAGCGGCGCAGCGGTGAGGAGCCCGGGGCGGGGGCGGGGCCGAGGCCTGGCGCGGGATGGGGGGAGGGAGAAAAGCGGGAAGCGCCTCGGGCAGCGCACATGCGCAGTGAGGCGGCGGGGTGGGCGGGGCGCATGCGCGGTATCGCGGCGAGAGGCCGGCTGTTCTGCCCCGTGCCCAGCAGAAGGAGGGGCCGCCCCCGCCCCGCCCCGCCCCGCCCGGGGCTGCCCCGCCCCCTGCCGGGGGCTGCGCGGAGACAGGCGGGGTGTTGTTAAAGGGGGGGCCGGGACGTCACCCCTACCCTCCCCCCGCCCGCCGTATCCCCGCCCCCAGGTAGCCCCGCCCCGCCCCCTTCTCCGCTGCTCGCGGTCTCACCCCTCACCGGGCCCGGCTCTGCCGCCAGTTCTTCCCGCCCAGCCCGTGCGTGCGGCGGGGCGCTCCGCTCCGCTCCGGTCCGGTCCGGTCCATCCCCCGCCCGGCGCCTCTGCCGCGCCTACCCGCCTGCCGCGAGACGGGCTCAGGGTCTCCCCCCCGCCCCCCTGCACCGCCTGAAGTCCGAGCCCTCGCGCCCGGCCAGCCGCTGTGTGCTGCCGACACCGGCCTTGCCCCGGCCTCCCGCCATTGCTCACCTCATCGTGCGGCCCGCCCGCCGCCGGCTGCTGCTGCTGCTGCTGCAGCGTGTGTGTGTGTGTGTGTGTGGGGCTGGGCGCTGCCCTGCTAGTCCGTCACCGCCTTCCCGCAGCGAGCAGCCGTGCACCAACCGAGCTGCCGGTGCGGGAGGTCAGGGCTGCCTGGTGCTGGTGCTGTTCGGTCTGTCAAAGGGGCTCTTACTGCACTAACGTTCCTTTTCCCGCTCTCCGCCGAGCTGGCTCGTCCTGCTTACACCGCTGCTGCAGGTCCGCAGCATGGGCAGTTCTCTCCTCTGGGTCTTGTCGCCAAACCGGCCTTAGATTTGACCACTCTTGGGACAGTGACGCACATCTGCTTTTGCTTCTCTAGTGTTCCTGTTGCTGCCAAAAGATGGAGGGGGGATGGCATACTCTGCTAAATACTCCCAGGGAATCTAATCTTCTGGTACCATTAAAAGGTCATCTTTCTGGCCTGCTAGGAATATGCAAACCCAAAATGAGATTGTGAGATGGCAGAGTCAGATACAGTCAGCTTCCAAGGGTGACTTACATAACCTGATGTTCGACTCCAGCACTTTTATGCTAACTTTTAGTGGGGGTAAAGAGGCCTTTCTGCTCTCAGAATGAGGACTGCCTGATACGCTGTATCTGTTGTGTGTAGCACCCTTTTACACAGTGTAACAGGACACTTTTCGGAGAGACTTAGATCAGGAAGTGACTCTATCTCAAAGGTCCCACTATCTTGAATGGAAGACTAGCCATTTTTTTTCTGTTGAGATATACAATTGAGCTTAGCAGGCAAGGGCATGGGTGGATCTTTTCCCTAGCTGGGTAGAGAGGATGGCATAGGGTTTAAAAACCTGGAGGAGAGTTTGATTTATGAGATGGATAGGAGGCCAAAGGTAGCAGATGATATGGTCCATCTTCCTGAATGTACATAAGTGTTTTGATTTGTTCTGAATTTTTTTTAGTTTCATGAATGTAGTAGGCCTCTAACTTATAAATGCTAACAGGGTATGGGGAACACAAACAGAGCTTTGGGGCAGAAGCATTGAACACCTATAGCTCTCACTGACTTTGACTGGTGATGTTCGCTGCTCAGCATCTCTGGTTGTCATGGAGATCCAAAGCTGATTTGGCCAGATAAACTTACATATCCAATTTACAAACTGTTGTTTCATGATAGCCATACAAGTGCATGCTCCAATTAGTGCATTCCTAGCTGGGCAATAACCACCTGGAAATGTGTTGCCTGTCATGTCGTCTTGTTCAGATCTTTTTCCAAGCAATGGAAGCTCATAGACACCGATGCAGTTATTTTGATCTGAAAAGACTAGGAGATACTGTCACTTTCTACTTGATGTGGAAGCTTTTAGGAAGCAAGCACAGTGTTTGGGTGGGAAACCACGACATCTCCCTTCAAGTGGATTTAGGAAACACAGATTAGCTAAATGTTATCTGTTGCAATGGAATATGGCCCTTTTAAAGTTCAGATTGTGGTCTTTTTTGTTTTAAACTACAAAGTAAACAGATGGTGGCAGTATAGTACTGATTACATGGTATGTGCTTTTTAAAAGGGCTAAAATGTTTTTCCTATCTAGATTCTGCTGTGGTCTCCATCACTGTTGTGTTTGTGAGGCACTCAGATACTGAAGAATTATCCTCACAAAACCTTTGTGAGTCAGCAAAGCATTACTATCCTCATTAGTGATGGCTGGGCTGAAAGATGAGTTCTTTGGTGAATCTGCTAGCTTCAGTAGCAAATGTGCATGAAGACAGTTGGCATTTAAAGAGGAACACATCTGCTCACCGTGAAATAAACGGATATTGACTCCTTTTGAGAGTGAACATGGATTATACACAGCACGTAATTTATCACTCACGTAACTTGATCATTCTGAAATTACTGGGTACATAGAACAAAACGCAATGGTCTTGCTAACATTCATAGCTGATATATTGAGTGCTGGTGTTCAGTATGTTGGAGAACATGCTAAAGGAAAATGGCTGCACTGACCCAGGGCTAGCAGTAGACAAAATGTGACTTAATAGTTTGTCTATCGCTAACTTCTATAGTACATGCATTCAGCTAACTTGTGATAACTAAGACATCTGCAGTGTCACTTGCCTCCTAAGCTCCAGTCCACTACTCCTTTTATGAAAAAAACAAACAAACCCAGGAGCTGCCATACATATGACTAAAGTGAGAGTAAAGCAAGGTGGAAAACAAAAATGAATTTGAACCCCAGCCATAGGAGGCTGAGCTGGACACAGAAGAGGATTTATTTCTGCCCTTTGTAAAAGGCATATTCAGTTGGTTTAAAAAGTTTGGGAATGAGGCATTGAAATCTGCCAGCACTTCTGCGTTGTCTCTCTACCTGTTAGTCAGAAACTTAGCCAGCAGCTCTGAGGTTTGTTTCTGCCAGCGATCAACTGAAGAAATCATCTTGTCAGTGAGGATGACTTTTTGGTCTTGACTTAAACAGGGATTTCCCCAAAAAGCGTATCTAGCTGGAAGGGCCAGTGTGTCTGCTATTAACACAGTTATGGTGACTTTCTTAAATTAACAGAGTGATGGGTGAGGCAGGTAGAGCAGATGTACTGCAGGAGTCGTCGTCCTCGTCCAGTTCATATGGTTCATGTTTGCGGATGCTTCCGGCTAGAATGTTCTCCCCGTGTGACTCTCCTTCTTGCACAGGAGGGAGAATCCAGCCCGCCACGTGCTGAGCCTCACCCAGCCGCAGGCCGTGTTGGCGGAGCGCGGGGCTGAGGATAGCGGCTTGGGAACCTGCTGGCCCTGCTTGAGCGGGAGGCTGCCTCTTTGGAGCAACAACGGGTGAAGGGGGAGAGCAGCTGCTGGGCAGCCCGCGCTGCCTGTGCTGACAGGCGGGTTCCTGGGGCGGAGGGACGGACGGACGGACGGTGATTGTCGGACACACACCACGGGCCGGGGCTGGGCTGTGTTTCCGGGCTAGGGGCCAGGAGAAAAACACCCCGCACCGCAGACGGCGGCTGGGCCTGGCCGGCCTGGGCCTGGCGCTGAGCCTGGGCCGTCCCCGTCCCCGGCTGGCTCGGCTCGGCTCGGCTGGGCTCGGCTCCCGGCCTGCAGCCCGCGGGTCGCGTGCATTGCGCGTCATCACTCCTGGCCGGGTCTCCTCGTCCGCACAATAGAGGCGGCTTCGCTGGCGGCGGCCGAGGGGGGTAAGGAGGCCGCCGGGCAGGGACAGCGGTGCCGGGGATTGCGGCGGACTGAGCTCGCCTGGCCGCCTTGTAACCCCGGGCCCTGCGCGGGGGAGGCCCTGGCGCAGCACCAAGGGGCATTGGAGTCCGTTCCTCCCCCCGTGCATTGCACCCCCACACCTCACCCGTCCCCGTGCATTGCAGCCCCCCCTAGCTCACCCGCCCCCGTGCATTGCACCCCTCCCCCAGCTCATTCACTCACCCCCTCCCCCATGCATTGCGTTGCATTCCTCCCCCAGCTCATTCACCTCTCCCCCAGCCCCCCCCCGTGCATTGCACCCCTCCCCTTGCTCACCGCCCCCGTGCATTGCAGCCCCTCCCCAGCTCACCCCCCTGTGCATTGCACCCCTCCCCCAGCATTCACTCCCTCCCCCTGTGCATTGCACCCCTCCCCCAGCTCATTCACTCCCTCCCCCCCTGTGCATTGCACCCCTCCCCCAGCTCACCCCCCCTGTGCATTGCACCCCTCCCTTTGCTCACCCCCCATGCATTGCACCCCTCCCTTGCTTTTCACCCCCCTCCCCAGTACATTGCACCCCTCCCCTTGCTCATTCTCTCTCCTTTGCTCCTGAGGTGGCCTGAGGGGGCCCAGGCATACTACATCTACACACACATACACACTGTCCAGTTGGTGGAGGGGGGCACTCAGATCAGTTGAAGTGGGGCAGATGTACCTAAATTAACAGCCCAAGTCATTAAGAATGTGGTGTGGGAACAAGGCTGTGGAAAAGCTTTGAGTTGAAGATGTTAATGCCTCTTTCCTTATTATATGCATGTGTGAGGAGCTGCCACGTGACCACATTCATTCACTAGCACATCCTGCCCCAGTGCCACACACCAGGTGTAGAAGTAGCTCAGAGATGGGATGACGCAGGAGAGGTGAACAGTTCCTCTTTTCCCTCCCTCTGCTGAGGGAATAGAATGACTGCACTTGAGCCGGTGGCAGGTTAGAGATTGGCTCGGCCAGCTGTCACAAAGGAGTGATGTGGAGGTAGACAACAGCACTGCACTGTGAAAGAGAGAGCCCCTTTCATAAGCCAGCTGCAGTTTATAAATATCTGTTGCAAGGCTTCATGTTTTCACTCTGTTCCTTAACACCAGAACCAGGAGAAATTGAAAACAACATAGCCTACAACTGTTAAAAGAGCATCTTCTTTACACAAATATTAAAATGCAGAATTTGCTGGAACAATATTGATTCAGATATCTTAGCAGAATTAAAACAAGATTAGATGTTTATATGAATATCAAACACTTAGCATTACACTAGCTAAAATAAAATTACCAGGGCCATTCATCTTGCTTCAGAGCATAAACTGTGGTCAGGATGAAATTTCAACCCTTGTTCAACGGATCAGGTTTACTGACAGCAGGGTTAGGCTGATGTCACACAGGATACAAAGCAGATGGACCGCTGAGCTGGTGTGACAGTTCGTATGTGCCTGCTATCTCTCAAGAATTTAAGAGCAAATCATCTACCAGTCTGTGCTCACTAGAAGCGGGAAGAATGAATAAATTGTAGAGGGGAAAATAAAACTCTCTCTACTGCACTGGCAGTTGCCAATAGAGACAACCTACAATAGTGTCTAGGGGCCTCCGTTGAGATCAGAGCCTTGGACTATGTCTACACTAGCACTTTGAAAAAAACCACCCCTGACTGACAGAAGTTTTACTGACAGAAGTACCAGCATGGGTAATGTTATCTGGGCGGGAGACGTTCTCCACTGACATAGCTACCACCGCTTGTTGGGGGTGGTTTAATTACATCGACAGGAGACCTCTCTCCCACTGGCATAGAGCAGCTACATGAGAGACCTTACAGCAGTGCAGCTGCAGTGGTAGAGCTGTGCCACTGTAAGGTCTGTGGTGTACACATAGCTTTGTTGTGCTAGACACTGTGCATGCAGATAGCAAGAGACAGTCACTGCCCCAAAGATCTTATGGTCTAAATAGACAGGACAAAGGGTGGGGGTTGGAACGAAAGGAGGCACAGATGGGAAGTCACTTGCCCATGGTCACACAGCAGGTCACTGGTTCTCTTGACTCACAGACAAGTGCTCTGTCCACTAGATCCCACTGCCTCTGCAAAGGAAATTCTGGCAGAATCCCAGGCTCCTGAAATGGCTGACAATGCAAGCTAACAAGAATTAGCTTTATTGTGACTGATGCAAATAGTGGACTGACTTGTCTTTGAGGTTCTTCTGACAAGAGCTACCCATAGACATTAAAACAGACCTATTCAGCACAATGGGAACGCACTTGGATGGGGTTGGGAAATTGATCTGTTGTCTGGATTTTCCTCACAGCTCGTTCCCTACATGGTAACTTATTTTCCACTGGCAAGCAGCAGCTCTTCTTCCTATGACCTTTATAGTACTGCACACTAAAGTGGTGTCTGTTTGTCTAGCAGAATATCTTCATACGTTCATTTTCACTCAATGCTGTTTAGACTCTCGCTTCATTTATCTAGATTCGTTCGTATTTTAAAAGCACTGTCCCCCCTGAACTTTCTAAATCCAGCTCTAACTTTCCTATCTGCAGAATCTAAAGTCTGAGAAACTGCATCTATCTCTTGTTTTACCAATAAGGTGAAGATTCTGTCATAGGTATTTTTAGTACAAGTCAGGGACGGGTCACGGTCAATAAACAAACATTCATGGAAGCCCATGACCTGTCCTTGACTTTTACTACAATATCTGGAGGAAGTGGGGGACAAACAAGCCCCTGGGGCTTGCAGCTGCTCCAGCCCTGTTGTTGCTTCTGCAGCAGGGGGATGACAGCAACTGCTCCAGCCCCAGAAGGGTGGGGATGGCCACTGATCAGCTGTTCAGGGAGGGTGCTGGCCGTTGGTCAGCTGTTCGGGGCCCTTGGGAAGCCGCTGCTCTGGCAGCGTGGGGGCTGACAGCTGCTTCAGCTCTTACCCAGAAGAAGTCCCAGAGGTCCTGGAAAGTCACAGAATCCATGACCTCCATGGCAGAATTGCATCTTTATTATCAACCTCGTGTACACGAATGAGGCTTTTGCTATGCTAGAAAGTTCACACAAGGTACTGATTTAATTAAATTGTTTTCAGATGGATCTACTTAGATGGGAACTAATCCGTGATGTAGACACACTGAACCCAGTTTAATACATGATTAATTTGGTAAATTATGAACACAATCTAAACTGATTTAAGAAAGTGTTACATTGGTTTAACTGTGTCTAATTAGGGTTTGCTCTGGGTTGACTAATTGTTTTACAATCAGGATAATTTAAACCGGCGCATCTTTTCTGTTATAGACTAGGCCTGTGAGAATTTATTTGGTATAAACATTCTGAGAGCCAAGACCCATACTTTAAAATCAGTGCTTGTCTTGATTGTCATTTAGATCTAACCAGAGAAGGCACTCCTGGGCTGTAATGGCCTTACTTGTGCTATTTTATAAAGAATTATAAGAGAGATGTTTTCTACAAACTGAGAATTATCTGGTCACACACATCCGATCCTTCCATCCTCGGAGGTGAATGAGTTATGTGATACTGGTACAGTGGAGGAAAATTACCATCTGGCTCTCATCCTTTCTGTACTGCAGTGACCTGCTTTGGAATGCACTTAAAAACTACAAATGTACTTTAATGCTCATGGCACTCCTCATCTTCTTCAAAACATCTTACAAACAATAGATAGTGAATCCTCACAGCCTCCTGTCAGGTAGGGGAGTCGTGTGTCTCCTTTATACAGTGAGGGAAGCAAGCTCTGAGCCCATGTCTGCATTACAGATTACTTTGGTATAATTTACATCACTCGGGTGTGAATAAGCCACCCTCTTGAGCGATGTAAGTTACACCGACCTAAGTGCTGGTGTGGGCAGCGCTGTGTCAAAGGGAGAGTTTCTCCTACCAACATAGCAACCTAGCAACCGCCTCTTGCAGAGACAGGAGTTATTAAGATGACAGGATAGCTCTCTCCCATCCGCTTAGAGTGTCCTCATCAGAAATACTACAGTAGTGCCACTGCAAATGCTGTAGTGTAGACATGGCCTGAGAGAAGTGACTTCTTCAAGGCCACAGAGGAAGCCAGAGGGGCTCAGCGCCTATAATCTCTGCCAGACTCGAATCAGCTTCACACTGTGAGTCAGGAGCACAGGTATCTCCTTGATATGGAGAAAGGGATGCTCTCAGCAGGAGTAGGATTTATGGCTTTAAATTCCTGCAAAACAAAATTTTCCACCAAAAAGCCCTTTACAAGTCTCACTCCCACCTTCCCCTCTCCTGCCATTTGAAAGCATATTGGAGAAAAGCATACCTTTCCTCTCACCAGTTTTTAACAGGAGGGAAACTAGACCCACCTGTCTTGGGGGGCAGGAATGAGAGACAGTTCCCAATTGCAGAGTCATTGCATAATACATATGGTAAAAAGTTTGTAAGCCACTATTTAAACCAGAGCCAGCTGCAGCAGGAGATGGATAGACTGGGGTGTATGTTTGGTAACTGAATGAAAACATTGGAGGGATTATGGAACAGAGGCTGCGCTGCCCAGTCCTTCAGTGAAACAGGACACCAGGCAAACAGAGAAGTGAGCATTAGCTGGGAGAAAATGAAACTGAAACTTAACTTGGAGCCATTTTAAGCTGATCGAGTGAGGAGTAAATTTGTTAGATCCATGCTGGACAGAGGGGAAGAGGTGACTAGATTGCTTCTATTGTTTGTAAAAAGTACAGAGGTAGAGAGTGTTTCTGTATCTAGGATCTGTCGTGAGCTTTGCCGGCCCAGGGAAAAGCCATTGCCGGTTGGTTGGTGTTTCTGTAGCCTTTCAGCTCCTCCTAGCACTGTGTGTCTAGTGAGAGAGACAAGGAGGGTGAGGCAGTATCTTCTGTTGGACCAACTTCTAATGGTGAGAGAGAGAGACAAGCTTTCATAGCGAGCTACACAGAGCTCTTCTTCAGGTCTGGGAAAGGTACTAAGGGGGTCACAGCTAAATGCAAGATCGAACAGGTGGTTTAGCATAAATAGTTAGCACATATTCTAAGGGACCAGTCAAGGTGAAGCAACAATAGTTTACAGTTTGGGAACAAGAGTTCTTTTACTTCTGATCAATTAAATGAATTGCACTTGTCAGCGTGGGCATAAACAAGGTAAGAGCAACTTCTAAACTCTCCCTTCCTCCTCCAGGGGTGTTGTGTGCTTTCTTTTTAAACCTGGGCAGTGGAACAGACCTGTGTGTCCTGGTAACTAATAGGACAGTGATGGCCATGTACAGGAAAAGGGGTACTTGCTACCCTCAGGTGACAAGAAGGAGATGTAGCACTTCTACCCACTGCACTCAAAATCCTGAGCACATCTCTTGGTATCAACGTTGGTTGAATCGGGGAAATATAAGCCACTTTGGAGTGGCAGAGTGCAGTCAGAGGCTGTTTGCCACACTGTTTAATGCAAGTGACATTTCAAATGGCCTTGCAGTGGTTTTGATTCTGTGTGCTATCGCTGACACTCGGTGGTGTGGCTGCTGTTTGGGGTACTCGAGCTGAGTCCATTTTGCAAGCACTTACTAACTAGCCTGCGTGTAGTGTCCTGTGGGTTTCTCCCTGTTTTTAAAGAGATGTAATTATCAATCCACCTACGCTCCCCTCCTGGCTCACTTTCTGTGTCTGGATGTAAAGAATCAATTACGTTCCTGCACAGGTTCCCTTATAAAGATCTGGGACTTAAATGTTCTGTTAGTCTTGGTGATGGGGATATGATTTCTGTCACTTTATGTTCACATTCGGTTGCTGTCACCTTGGGGTAGGATTAGATGGGTTCTCATCCTTTTTTTGCTCTGACCCCCTTTGAGAATATTTCAGGCTGTGATGAACCCCTCCTCCCTCCCGCCCACAAAATTATGACACCCCCCCCATGCCATGCCACTCTTACCAGCATGCGCAGGGGCTGACGGCTCATGACCCACCCCATAATAACCTCACGACCCCCTGTGGGGTGACGACAGAGCATCCCAGTGAATAGTTGTGGCTATCTTTTTCTTTAGTTTTAAAAAATCGAATGTAACGTTGGCTCCAGACTGGCCGCTCTGACTGAAATTCATTTGTAATCTGATGATGATGCCACGTTTGTTACTGGTGTGAGCCCGATCTGAACTGCAGCCCTGGAAGGCTCTGCATCCTATTACCAGTCCTCTGAGCTATCTGGTTCCTGGGCATGTTATCTCTTTAAAGTATCGTGAAATGAGAGAATTAACTGTACAGATCACGCTCCATCAAGGGAGGAAGGGAAGTTTTTGTGGACTGAGCCATAAATCAGGAGTTTGTGTTGTGTCCTAGCTCTCCAGACTCATGGCGTGACTCCTGGCAAGCCACATCTCCGCTCTGAGCTTTCATTTCCCATATTTGAAATGACAGAATTGTGATCGGAAAACATGCTGAAATTCTTAGATGGAAGGCGCTATAGATAGAAGGGCAAAGCGTGATCATGAGTGATCTATTAGCTCAATTCAGCCTGGCTGAAATACCCAACAACCAGTGCAGGTGATGAGTCTTAAGAATGAAGTTGTTTCTCATTGTTAGGCTCATTCACAATTCTTTGCAGCTTGGTTTTGTGTTTGGGGCAGGGGCTGGGCAAACACTTCGTTAGTTTTATTTACCTGGCATGCATGAGTAGCCTAGCCACGGCTTGCAGGCTGTAGGAAAGCTGAGAGGAGAAGATGGATCTGCATTGCCTTGGAGCAGAGAGGCTGGTCATGCTATAGTTCTGGGCTCCTCTGGGAGTGTAATTGAGTTTTGAACCCTTGTTCTTTCCTTTGGCAGGCCTCTGTGCAGCAATTGTGCGAGTGGAAAGCGAACCACAGCCACCTCTCTTCTGGTGTGCAAGAGCCCAGATTCACACTTGCATTCCAGCAGCACGCTATGAACAGAGGTTTTGGTCGAGGCAAAGGCTCTTATCAGGCACCCACAAAACATAACCATTGCAGTCCTAATCCAGCCTTTTTTAACAACCCTCTTGTCCCGCAGGGAAGTGATCTCAACAGATTCAGAAACCAGCAGGTACAATTCCTATTGGGGCAAACCTTTGAAGCTCCACTGTATCAATTTTGGGAACAAAGGCCACAAGTAGAGCAACACATCAGAGGTCCACGAGCTGCTGTACCAGTTCCTAGAGAGAGTAGGCACAACAGCTGGGGCACAGCTGGGAGATTTAGACACCCATATATCAGTCAGCAAGTGCAAAGTTTACCGCATTATCCCCCAACTCAGTACAACTACAGAAAATCAGAAAGGGAACTTGACCATTTTAACCTGAGTTTCCAGAGCCTGTCTGTTGCTGGGCAAGACAGAGAGCAAGAAATTTTGACAATTTTAGGGCAGCTCAGGCCGGGGGAGTCCTGTACAGTTCGTGACCTCACCCGTAAACTTAATACCCGAAAGAAAGAAGTCAACCATTATCTGTACAAACTTCTCCGGGAAGGTAAATTGCATAAAGAAGGAGAGACACCCCCCTTCTGGCGAATCGCAGACAAATCTGGCTCGGTTGGGGCAGTGAGTGAAGGAAGAGCCACTGCCGAGGGGAATCGTTGCAAAGACACAGCTTCTGAGAGCCCAGAGGAGGAAAGTTCCACAGTTGGCTCGGAAGACAGTACTGACTCTCCCATCATGGCTGAAGCCAAGGAGAAAATCTGTAACTATTTGTTCAATGTCACAGACTCCACAGCACTCAACCTTGCAAAAAACATTGGTTTTGCAAAGGCCAAGGATGTTAACACCACTCTCAGCGCCCTGGAAAAATTGGGAGAGGTCCACAAGGAGAACACAAACCCCCCAAAATGGTCCCTCACTGACAAGAAACGGGAGCGGATGCAGATCAAGATAAAAGCCAGTGAAGTAACAGAAATGGCACCTCCTGCCCAAGAGCCAGAGGTTCCAGCTGCCTGCGTAGAGCTGGATCCACAGGAGAGTGTGTTGGCTTTGCCAGAGGTAAAGAAGGAAGAAGAGGAAAATGTAGAGAATGGACAGCAAGCCTCTGGGCCAACCGAACAGAGTGACATTAGTGCTCCTGACCCAGGCCTGCGAGCCTGGAAGCCCAGATACCGCCGCTTCACAAACTATGACAACTTTGAGAATGGCAAGTGGGCCACAGATGACATTCCAGATGACTTGAATGCCATCAATAAGCAGGCGGATGAGCTGAAAAGCATCATGGAATCCCCCTCATCTCCCAGCTACGCTGCCCAGTTTGACACTGCTTTCCAGTGTACACCCTTTGAAAAGCTGGTCGCCTGTCAGGAGAAGAACCCTGTCAGCGGCCTCATCGAGTACAGCCAGTACACTTACCAGCGCTGTGAATTTGCCCTTTTGGAGCAGAGCGGACCCTCGCATGAACCAAGGTAAGAAAGATATCTTGGGTTTCCTTAGCTATCTTTTTTTGCTTAAAGAAATATGCATTTAGTACACAAACTAAATTATGAGTTAATTGGCATCACAGAGACATGGTAGGGTACATCTCATGACTGAAATATAGGTATTGAGGGGCACAGCTTGTTCAGAGAGGACAGGGAGGAGAAAAAAGGGAGGAGAAGTTGCATTATACATCAAGGATAGATACACTTGTTTTGAGGTCCAGAAGGAGGTGGAAGGCAGAACAGTTAAGAGTCTCTGGGTAAAGATAAAGGGGTTAAAAATAGGGGTGATGTCATAGTCAGGTCTTCTATAGACCACCAAATCAGGAAGAGGAGGTGGGTGAGGTATTTCTAAAACAACAGAAATATCCAAAACACAGGACCTAGTAGTAATGGGGGCGTTTAACTACCCAGTTATCTGTGAGGAATGTAATATGGCAAAACACAAAATTTCCAATAAGTTCTTGGACTGTATTGGGAACAACTTTTTGTTTCAGAAAGTGAGGACGTAACCAGGGGGACAGCCATTTTAGACTTGATTCTGACCAACAGGGAGGAATTGGTAGCAAATCTGAAGGTTTAAGGCAATTTGGGTAAAGTGATTATGAAATGATTCTGAGAAAAGGAAGCAGTGAGAGCAGCAGAATAAGGATAATGGACTTTAAAAAAGCAGACTTCACTCAGAGCACTGGTAGGTAAGGTCCCATGGGAAGAAAATCTAAGAGAAAAAGGAGTTCAGGAGAGCTGGCAGTTCCACAAGGAGACGATATTAAAGGCACAACTGCCAACTATTCCAATGCGAAGGAAAGCTATGAAGAATAGTGAGAGGCCAATATAGCTCCATCAGGTGCTCTGTAATGACCTGAAAACCAAAAGGGAATCCTACAAAAAGTGGAAACAGTTACATTGATAAGGAGGAGTACAAAAGAACAGCGCAAGAGTGTAGGGCCAAAATCAGAGAGGCTGAGGCACAAAATGAGTTGCACCTGGCAAGAGACATAAAGGCAATAAGAGTTCTTTAAATACATTAGGAGCAAGAGAAAGATGAAGGAAAGTGTCGGTCCTCTACTTGGGTGCGAAGGAGAACTAATAATTGATGACATCAAGAAAGCTAAGGTGTTTGCTTCACTAAAAGGTTAATTATGACCAGATACTCAATACAAATAATATTAGCAACTGGGGGAAGGAATGCAAGCCAAAACAGAAAAGAACAGGTTAAAGAAATATTTAGATAAGTGAGATGTTGTCCAGTCAGCAGGACCTGATGAAACTCATCCTAGATTACTTAAGGAACTAGCTGAAGCAATCTTGGAGCCATTAGCAATTATTTTTGAGAACTCCTGGAGGATGGGAAAGGTCCCCGAAGACTGGAGAAGAGCAAACATAACACCCATCTTTAACAAGGAGGGTGTGAGGAATTCTCGACCAGTCAGCCTAACTTTAATACCTGCAAAAAGACTGGAGCCAATTATGAAGCAATCCATTTGTCAGCACCTGGAGGATAATAGGGTTATAAGGAACAGTCAGCATGGATTTGTCAAGAACAAATTATGCTAAACTGACTTAATTTCCTTCTTTGATGGGGTTACCGATCTAGTGGATGGGGGAAGCAGTAGATGTGATACACTTTGATTTTAGCAAGGCGTTTAACACAGACCTGCATGATATTCTCATAAGCAAACTAGGGAAATGTGGTATAGATGACACTACTATGGTTTGCTGTCAAACTGGGATGACATATCTAGTGTGGGTCCTGCAGGGATCCGTCCTGGGTCCAGTACTAGTCAATATTTTCATTAATGACTTGGATAATGGAGTAGGAAGTGTGCTTATAAAATTTGCAGATGACACCAAGCGGGGAGGGGTTGCAAGCACTTTGGAGGACAGGTTTAAAATTCAAAATGACCTTGATCGATCGGAGAATTGGTCTGAATTCGTCAAGATGAAATTCAATAAAGACAAGTGCCAAGTACTTCACTTAGGAAGGAAAAATCAAATGCACAACTACAAACTGGGGACTAACTGTGTGGGTGGCAGCATTGCTGGAAAGGATCTGGGGGTTATAGTGGATCACAAACTGAATATGCGTCATCTTTGGGATGCAGCTGCAAAAGGCTAGTATGATTCCGGGATGTATTAACAGGAGCGCTGTATGTAAGACACAGGAAGTGATAGTCCCACTCTGCTTGGCACTGGTGAGGGCCTCGCTGGAGTCCTGTGCCCAGTTTGGGGCACCATAGTTTAAGAAAGATGTGGACAAGTTGGAAAGAGTCGAGAGGACAGCACCAAAAATTATCAAAGGTTTAGAAAACCTGCCCTCTGGGGAAAGGTTAAAAACTGGGCATGTTTAATCTTGAGAAAAGAAGACTGAGTGGGGGAGCTGAGAACATACTGGAAGACTGGTAAGGGCCTATAATAAATTCTTTGCATCAGTCTTCACAGCTGAGGATGTGAGGGAGATTCCCAAACCTGAGCCATTCTTTTTAGGTGACAAATCTCAGGAACTGTCCCAGATTGAGGAGGTTTCAGAACAAACTGATCAATTAAACTGCAATAAGTCACCAGGAGCAGATGGTATCCATCCAAGAGTTCTGAAGGAACTCAAATGTGAAATTGCAGAACTACTAACTGTCATATGTGACCTATCATTTAAATCAGCTTCTGTACCAGATGACTGGAGGATAGCTAATGTGATGTCAAATTTTAAAAAAGGCTACAGAGGTGATCCTAGCAATTACAGGCTGGTAAGCCTAACTTCAGAACCAGGCAAATTGGTTGAAATTATAGTAAAGAACAGAATTATCAGACACATAGATTAATATGATTTGTGGGGGAAGAGTCAACATGGTTTTTGTAAAGGGAAATCATGCCTCACCAATCTACTAGAATTCTTTGAGGGCATCAACAAACATGTAGACAAGGGTGATCCAGTGGACATAGTGTACTTGGACTTTCAGAAAGTCTTTGATAAGCTCCCTCACCAAAGGCTCTTAAGCAAAGTAAGCGGTCATGGGATAAGAGGGAAGGTCCTCTTCTGGATCAGTAACTGGGTAAAAGATAGGAAACAAAGGATAGGAATAAATGGTCAGTTTTCAAATGGAGAGAAGTAAATAGTGGTGTCCCCCAAGGAGCTGTCCTGGGGCCAGTACTATTCAACATATTCATAAATGACCTGGAAAAAGGGCAAAAATTGCAGATGATACAAAACTACTCAAGATAGTTAAATCCAAAGCAGACTGCAAAGAGTTACAAAGGGTTCTTACAAAACTGGGTGACGGGAAGAAAATAGCAGATGAAATTCAATGTTGATAAATGCAGAGTACTGCACATTGGAAAACATAATCCCAACTCTACATACAAAATGATGGGGTCTAAATTAGCTGTTACCATTCAAGAAAGAGATCTTGGAGTCACTGTGGGTAGTTCTCTGAAAACATCCACTCAATGTGCAGCAGCGGTCAAAAAAGCTAACAGAATGTTGGAAATCATTAGGAAAGGGATAGATAATAGGACAGAAAATATCACATTGCCTCTTTATAAATCCATGGTATGCCCACATCTTGAATACTGCGTGCAGATCTGGTCACCCCATCTCAAGAGAGAGATTGGAATTGGAAAAGGTACAGAAAAAGGCAACAAAAATGATTAGGGGTATGGAAAAGTTCCATATGAGGAGAGATTAATATGACTGGGACTTTTCAGCTTGGAAAAGAGACGACTAAGGGGAGATATGACAGAGGTCTATAAAATCATGACTGATGTGGAAGAAGTAAATAAGGAAGTTTTATTTACTCCTCATAACACAAGAACTAGAGGTCACCAAATGAAATGAATAGGCAGCAGGTTTAAAACAAAGAAAAGGAAGTATTTCTTCACACAACACACAGTCAACCCGTGGAACTCTTTGCCAGAGGATGTTGTGTAGGCTAAGACTATAACAGGGTTAAGAAAAGAACTAGATAAGTTCATGGAGGATAGGTCCATCAATGGCTATTATCCAGGAAAGGCAGGGATCGCGGTTTGCCAGAGGCTGGGAATGACCGATGGGATGGATCACTTGATGATTGCCTGTTCTATTCATTCCCTCTGAAGCACTTGGCATTGGCCACTGTTGGCAGACAGGATACTGGGCTAAATGGACCATTGGTCTGACCCAGTATGGCCATTCTTTTGAGGACGGTGATCAATTGTTCTCCATGTCTACTGAAGGTAAGATGAGAAGTAATGGGCTTCATCTGCAAGGTGGATTTAGGTTAGACATTAGGAAAAGCTTTCTAATTTTAAGGATAGTTAAGCTCTGGAATAGGCTTCTAAGAGAGGTTGTGGAGTCCCTATCATTGGAAGCTTTTAAAAACAAGTTGGACAAACTCCTGACAGTGATGGTTTAGGTTTATTTGGTCCTGCCACAGTGCAGGGGCTGGACTTGATGACTTTTCAAGGTCCTTCCAGCCCCCACATTTTTATGATTCTGTACGGCCTCAACTTCTGGTGTAATTCACTTCATCCTAGACATTCAGAGCCAGTGTGTCAATGTTTGCTGTGCTTCCTCTGGTGAAAACCAGTTTAATCACCAGCAAGGTTTTCCGTGTGTCTTACCCAAAGGACTCAAGGTCCCTTAGCTAAAATAGGAAAGACAATTTATCAAAACACCCAGTCCTGTCCCTCAGAAACCCCACAGCCACCAGAGAGCAGGACAGAAAGAACACACAGTGCTGTCCTTCCTGAGACTTTACGCTGCTGCATTGTTCAGCTGGAAAGGAAACTGAAAGCAGCTGTGAGTCTAAAGGTCTGACTCTGCTTTCACTACTGCAACTCCCATTGACTCTAGAGATGTCTCTAGAAGGACTGGAATAAGAGTAAAATGAGGGGAAGTCAGTAAAAGCAGGTGAAAATAGAGGAAGATAACCTCTAGTGAAAGAGTTCCCCCTGAAAACAGGTGGACAGAAACTGATGTCCGTCCAGGAGTGGGAAATCCTCTGGAGCAACTCACTGGGTGGGGGAGAGGAGAGCAGTTCCCCTAGGTTTCCTAATGGTTTCATACCATTGGGTCTGTTTTCTTATCCCAACACCATTTGCACTGCTGGAATTTAACCTCGTGGAGCCCAGTGTTAGCAGCTCTGCCTCTTGTCACGAGCCACAAGTGTCTCATTGGTGTGGCAGGTCAGAGCATCTTTGTCCATACGAGCAAAGGCGTAGCATGTCTCTTGCAGGTCATGGAATGGGATTTTTTCTGGGGCTCTTTATAGTTCATCTGTTGAGTCTACTTTTCATATTGTGGCCATTCCTGAGTGTTAATGTGACAGTGAAAAGCATCATTTATGCCCCACTGGAATATGTCAATAGGCCCACTAGACGGGAAAATCGGCTTACTTCCCGAAGACAGAATCCAAGCTTTCTCTTTTGGGAAAGGGCTGAATGGATTTAGCTCCAACACCTGTGCCTAGATCTAGTTCAGCCTGCTTTCTCCTCGGAGGAGCCACCTCTGCATGAGGCTGGATGCCAAAAAGGAATGTAGCTGGTACCAGCTGCCATGGGGGTCGGCAAGGGAGCCCCTCAGAAAGGGAAGTGCCTGGCAAAAATGATGTGCATAGTGATGGCTGATGCTCTCAAACACCCTCTAGACAGGCAGGGCAGATGCTGCCTGCGGGATAAACTGTCCCAAAGTGACTAGACACAGATGTGAGGATTCAGGCTGCAGCCAGACCAGCTTTCAGCCTTTCTTTCTCCCATGCAGGAAACAGTCTTGGATTTGCACTGTGTGTGGTGAGAACAGCCAGTGAGTTCATGGCTTATGCGGTCTCTGATGCCTCTGGAACAAGGAGACTCACTGTGCAATGTTAAGGCTAAACTCATTGGGGTCTCAGCCACCATACCTGCTGTGGAAGGCCATGTGAGCTTTGAAATGGAGCCTCTGAAGGCTGGCACCAAGGCCAGGTGGCGCCTTCGGTGCATCCGGCCTTCTGCAGGCCATGGCTCATTTGCTTTTGCACCATGAGGGGTAGCAGCTCCTTCCCACTAGAATTCCGAGAGCTGTGCTGGACACACCGTGGGGGAGGGACGTGCTGCACCTGGACTGACGGGTCATTTTGTCCTTGTCTCTTCCTCTACAAAGATTTAAGTTCCAGGCAGTGATAAATGGGCGCCGGTTCCCACCAGCGGAAGCAGGTAGCAAAAAACTGGCCAAGCAGGAGGCAGCTGCCAACGCCATGAAAATCCTGATGCAGGAAGCTGAGAACGAAGAGGAGGATGGCATTGAAGGGGAGGAGTCGTTCCTCCCAGACAGCTCGGAAGCAGAGCTGGTGAGTCCCATGCCGTTTGTTCGGGGCAATAACAGATAGGGGTTTAAACGCAGATAATTGTGTGTGCTTCTCTTATAACTAATATCCAGGTTAGCCCTACTGGTGGCAAATGCCAGGGCAGCAGGAAGAGATTTTTATCCTTTCCCCATTGTCGCTTGGAATAATACCAAGTGTGCATGTGGCACTCTGCACACATTAACAGACCCTGCCCACCGATGGGTGAGCAGACAAGCTCATCCTCATTGTACAGCTGCTTTTGTAGCATTTGTCTTTCTGCCCATAAGTAAGCATGCACCCGGGAGGTTCTGGCCTCCCTGCTGTTGTGCTGCGTGGAGGCACAGTTGCGTTGCAAGGAATCCTGCCGCCTGTGAGTCCCTGGCACTCACCCTGCTGACTAAAAGGTTTCACCAGGTTTTGTTTCTTTTGCCATTGATGCTTTGCGGAGTCCTGGAGATGCACCCACCAGCGGCTCCTCACCTGCACTCAAACCCAGTTCCCAGTCCTGCTCGCCCAAAGAGCTGTCCTCCGCTGCGGTTGAGTTTTCCCTTTCACAGGCACAGAGTGCATTAGGCAGCGTTTGGGATGTTCTGGTACAGCTTTGGCTGTAAGCGGAGGGTGATGTAAAGGAGCTAGAGACTGTCCCTTTGCAAAAGGAAATGTGATTCCGAATTGTGTGTGGGGAAACGATTTCAAGACTTTAGACGGGCTCCCCTGCCTTTCTCTTTGTGGAATTAGCACGCTCGTGTGTTCCTTGGGGACTTCCCAGAAGGGTCTGAAGATGGCATGAGGGCATTTATAAAAGGCCTTCCACGCTTCCCTTGCATGTAGCAAAAGTGGCTTCTGATAAATATTCGAACGGGGTGTGGAAGCAGAGCCGTGCGTGCGACGTTGACATGCTCTGGATGCAGTTTGGTGCTTTTTCTGTTGGCCGGTTGGGCTTTGTGCTGTAGTTAGCCTCTGAGTTGACCGAAAGATGCAGTCCCTGAGCTAGTGCTGACAGCAGCACCCTGTCAGTGGGAGCTCGGCTGAGATCTGAGCTTTCGTCTCCTCTCTCGTTCTTGCCGTAGCCTGCGCACCCAGAACCAGAGCCTCCATCTGCAGCGGCGCAGCTAAACTTGCCTTCCGGGAAGAACCCCATCAGCATATTAATGGAATATGGACAGAAATCGGGGAGCACGTGTGAATTCCAGTTGCTGTCTCAGGAGGGACCACCCCATGACCCCAAGTATGGCACATCATTGTTAACTGGGGGGGAGGGGTGAACGTCCCTTTATTTTCGCTCCAATCAGAGGAACCAGCCAGGGTGCCCCATGTGTCCAGGTTCCCATCCACTCCACTGTGTTATCTGAGTGCTTATCTTGCTCGAGGAGGTCTGGACCTGGCTCCCTCTGGGACCTGTGCGCCCCAGAAAGAGGTCAAGGAATGCCTTGCTCCTGGGAGGCTGGACATCTGCCAAGCCAAGGACGGGCTTCAGAGCTCAGGGTCCTGTCCCAAATACCATGGCGGCAATGCCATGCCAGTGCTTTTGGAGTATTCAGTCATCCAGACATTCTTAAACTGCTGTGAACTTAGAAATGTTCCTTGGCCATCTTTAGCCCAGCTTGGACTAGGAGTGGGTGCACAGAATAGACTGCAGCTTCTGGGGCTAACATTCTTCTTGTGCTGTAACATCCTTCCAGGTTCAAATACTGCGTGAAGATGGCTGAGCAGACTTTTCCTGCTGTGGTAGCCAACAGCAAGAAGGGAGCAAAGCAGATGGCAGCTGAGGTTGCTGTGAAGATCCTCCGTGGGGAGACTGGGGTGCAGTTCTTCCCAGAACAGGTAAGGAGGCCTGACTTGTTTGTTCTTGTTCCTTTTCTTCCTTCCTCCAGTAGGATTTTACCCTGGGCGGGTCAGCCAGCAGTAGCCGAAGACTGGCTGTGTGCAGCTTACCCTGCTGTAGTATGTTCTCCTAAATATTTAACTGGCTTCTCTCGTCTAACTCTTCTCTAGCCCTCCCTGGAGTCCCCAAGCGAGCAGCCCATGGATCTTTCTAGTGCCCAGCCCCTGAATCCGGATGAGTCAAAGGAAGCAAAAGCCAAGGGCATCGGGGAGCTGATCAAATATCTCAATGCCAATCCCGTCAGTGGCCTGCTGGAATATGCCCGTTCCAATGGGTTCGCAGCAGAGTTCAAAATGATTGATCAGACGGGACCGCCTCATGACCCTAAGTAAGTAGCTGTGAATGTCCGTGGCAGACTGGCATGTCTGTGCTGTCCTGACGTAGGAGCACACTCCCGCACAGTGTGGCAAATTCCTGGTGAAACTAGAGCCAGCTGCTGTTAGAGCTTCATGCTGCTGCCTCCTTGTAGTTGCATGTCAAAATAAAAACCACTTAGTTTTAAACATTCAAGGTGCACGACCCATTATGCTTTCAATGGGGAGCTCTCCCAGTGACATGCTGCTGCTTCTCTAGGTTTGTTTACCAAGCAAAGGTTGGAGGCCGTTGGTTCCCAGCCGTTACTGCACACAACAAGAAGCAAGGCAAGCAGGAGGCGGCTGATGCAGCGCTCAGAGTCCTGATTGGGGAAACGGAGAAGGCTGAGCGCACCGAAGGACTGAGCATCACAGAGGTAATTTCTCTTTCCCTGGAGCTGGGCCTGCATTTGTCCTTCTGCTGTTCAGTCTGGTGGGAGCACTGTCCCGAAGCTACAGTGTGCTGTCCCGTGCTCTGTAAAGGTAGAGCCAAGCTGGGTCTCTTATCATTTTGGCTGGCATCTGGTGGAGCCGCTCCCTGTAGGACACACACACGCTCTTACCCTACCTCCTGCCAGCATCTGGTTCTGGACTGAGCTAGCCCCAAGCTCTGGTTCATGAGCATCTGAACCTTGGTTCTGTGTGTGAGAGTAAGAGAACACGACATCTCCTTCTGTGATTCCCCGTTCCATGGTCAGTCATTCTTACGCCACCTTGCGGCACCTTCTGATACCGCATGTCAGCTTTGAAACAGCACATCACGTGGGACAAAGCTTCAATTCTGGCAGAATTGCTGTCCCAGTTCTGTGCTGCTTTGAAGCCTGCTTTGAGCTCTGTGATCTCCTAAGATGCGTGTTCCCTGCTCAGGGCTGATCATGGCAGATGAGATTTTGTCTAGTGAAAGGGGACAGGGACGATGTGTAGTTCAGAGCAGTGCTAGGGAAGGCAGCCCGGTGCTCACCATACACTCTCCTCACAAGCACCCAGAAGAAGAATTCCTTTGGTCCTGCTAGCTAAGCTCCTGGGAGCTGGGGCAGAATTGCTTCTTCCTGTTCAGTTTCCAACATTCTCAGCGATAGGGGTTTCCACTCCTTCCCTGGGGAGACTGAGGAACTGAGCCTGAGTCCCCTGTTCCTCACCCCAGTGCATCTCGCTGTCAGGAAGCAAGACTATCTATTAACGGTGGGCCCAGAGCTGAACAGGAGAATTGGAGCATGGTTACACCAGAGTTATCTAAAGCGGTGTCCCCTCCATGCTGTGGTACCCTCTGCATATGCGGTCCAAAACTGCACCGGCCTTTTGTGCTGGTCTAGCCCGTTGCAAACTCACCTCTGATTACTTGCCAGCTCTTGCCCTTGGCATTTGTGTTCTCTGGATTCTCCCCTCCCGCTGAATATCTGTGTTTCAGATACGCTTCCTCCTTGATTCTTTCTTTACTTAAATAAATGAGCCACCTGGGATCTCTTAGCAACACAGGTCTTGTGCCCCCCGCAGCTCCCCGTGAGTGGCAGCACCCTGCATGATCAGATCGCTATGCTGAGCCACCAGCGCTTCAACACCCTCACTGCTCGCATCCAGCACAGCCTGCTCGGACGGAAGATCCTGGCTGCAATCATCATGAGGCGAGGAGAAGAGGGCCTGGGAGTTGTGGTCAGCATTGGCACCGGTATGAGCAACTATTTCCAGTGTGCATTGAACTCGGACTCTCTAGCTTGGGACGTATCTCACTAGAACAAAGGTTCTCACACGTTTTTTGCTGGGACCCCCTTTGAAAATATTTCAGGCTGTGACGACTCCTCTCCTCCCCCCCCCACGCTCCCCCCTGAACATCCTCCAGGGTTAAAGAATCGGTTCCCATGGTTCCCATGTCACCAATGATCTAGTTACAAAAGAAGAGAACAAAGCGAACGTGCCTTCGGCTACACAGCTCTTAATCTGTGCTTGCACTGCCTGTGCATCAGAGCATGGAGTGTCCCTCCCGGTATCAAAGGGCACGAGGGCCTACGGCTTCCCTCAGCTTTGTATTCCTAAATCCCCCTCCGCCGAGGTGGCTGGCACTGCTTTGCTTCTCCTAAGAGACTGGGCAAACAAAGCCTCCAGGTTTGACAGGCCCCTGGCGTAAAGCGGGGTAGCTCTAGATTTGTGCTGCTTCTAAAAAGAGGCAGGTGACGTGTGTGTGGGGTGTCATTCTGTCCCGTTCTTTTCTGACCGACTTGGCTGGGATAACGATCCCTATTAGCTGGGGCAGTGCCACTCAGGAGCCCAGAGCAGCAAGCCTCGGTGAGATGAAACCTGGCCTTTCAGAGGAGCCTGTGAGCCGGCCTCGTGAGACTCCTCCTTCCCTCGCCCTCTAGGTAATCGCTGTGTGAAGGGAGAGGAGCTGAGCCTGAAGGGAGAGACCGTGAACGACTGCCACGCAGAAATCATTTCCCGAAGAGGCTTCGTGAGGTGAGGGATGTGGATTGGGGCGGGAAGAGATCTTCATTTGCTCTTTGTCTATCCGGCTGTTAAGCCTGGCGATGCGATCCCTTATAAGGAAGGGTTGTGCAGATTAGTGCCCTGCTGGCAATTTGTCCAGACCCAAGGGCTGTTCTTACCCTACCTAGAATGGATCAGATTGCCACCACGTCCACGTTTAACACGAAGGAGAATCACGCGGAAGCCACGTGCCCCACTGCGCCGACCGAGAGAGATGAAGCACTCTCTGCCGAGTCAGAGGGTTCCTTCAGACCAAACCTCCGCACGTGGCCTCTTCCAGTGCTTAGTACACAATCTCGTATAGGGGGTAATAAACCCAGCCCGGTCTGCTGGGCAAAGATTTCCCAAGCTAAGTCCCACAAGCCCAGTTGCTCTCTCCTCTCTTGTGAATTTAGCATTGCACCTTTTTAATAGAAATCATCTGGATTAGTTCCAGTCCCTATCTGCACCCCAGCCAGCTGGTGATAAAAAGCCAGCCCCTTGCTGGCAGCCTGCGCCAATGTCTGTGCTTGTCGCCACATGTGGTGTGTTCCTGCACCCCGGGGGAGGAGGGGAACAGGTCCCCAGCGCATCGGGGAGTTTGTGCTTGTGATCTGTGGCTTTCTTATTGATTTGTCCTTCCCACTAATCCCCGGGGCTGTGGTTGGCAGGCTGTTCTCTGATACGGCACACGCCATTCCAGGTGAGAGCAGGGGAAGTGTTCTGAGCTGAACTCTGCCTTCCCTTACGTAGCTGGGAAGGTCTCGACACAGACTCCGTGCAGCTGCAGTTTTCCATTAGTCCTTGACCATGCGTAAGTAACCTCAAGGTTTTCTCTGCACTGGGACAAAAGTAATTATAAAAGAGCCAGTCATTGAATCAGGTCGAGTGGCTGTGCTAGTGACGCTGATGCGCTCAGCCTCTCTGGGACTGTGCTGATGAAGGGGGCTAGGTTGGCAGTCTTGGTGTCTTATTCACCCGCAGCTGGGTAAGTTCCCCACATTCTCCACTCACCTGGAGGGATTTTGATCTCTCTTACCTGTTCGGCCCTTGGCTTCAGAGCGGGGGCTGCTGATGCGGGTACGAGCTGTGGTGCTGGTTGTCACGTGGACATCTTTCTACGGGAACTGGACTGACCCCTCCCAACTCAGTCCCCTAGGCCAGTGAACAGTGCAGCAGCCTCCGGTCACTCACTAAGTGGAACAAAGTGCTCTGAGAGGAGAATCCTGTCAGTGAGAGGAAGTCGGGAATCTGCTGTGTTTCCAGCCCCTCTCGGGAGTGTCAGAGACTCCCTGGCCCCAAGTGTTCTCCGCAGTCACCTCTCCCGGGTTTCCGCCCTCGTGCACCCAAACCAACAGACAGAGCCAACTGCATAACGTGTTTTACTGAAGCTCTTGTCCACCTTCAGCCAAGACAGCAGTTGGGCACCGCCTAGCCTGGGCTCCTGGGGGGGAGGAAGTGGTGCTGCTCTCTGGAACGAGGCCGTCAGCTGACCCTTGTTTATTTCCAGGTATCTCTACAGCGAGCTGATGAAGTATGATCCCGCCGATCCCTCCTCCACAGAACAGAGCATATTTGAGTCAGCAGGAGAAAACAGACTCAAAATAAAAGACGCCGTCACCTTTCACCTCTACGTCAGGTCTGCATGGCGCATAGCACTGCTCCGCTCTCTTGGGGCTACACAGGGCCTGGCCACCCATTACTCTACCCCGCTAATCAGATCACGGCTGTGTCCTCTGATGCGCATGTGCCAGGGCTCTCCCCTGACCTTCCCAACCCCGTGTATCGAGAGCAGGGGTTGCAGTGTCTTTCTGAAAGGGCTGTGTGGCGCATGCTGTCCTGGGATGATGCTGATGATACCTCACTAGTGCTTCTCTAGCGCTCAGAGTGCTTCCCTGTCTTCAACGTCTCTCTCCCACACACCCCAGTGAGCTAGAGAAGCAAAGATAAAGCTGTACGCATAGGTCGGGCTGGAGTGGAAGTGACTTGAGCAAAGCTCGATACAAGCTGTCCTTGCACAGACCCAGTGTAGGCGTCAGGCATAGCCCTGCCTTGGTATAGCCGTGCCCTTCGAAGGTGGGTTTGCACTAACTCAGCGGGGCTGTTGGTTTGTTTCTAGCACGGCGCCCTGTGGAGATGGGGCCCTCTTTGATAAGTCCTGCAGTGATCAGGCAAGCACCACGGGGGAGAACCAGCATCAGCCTCTCTTTGAGAACCCGAAGCAGGGCAAACTGCGCACCAAGGTGGAGAACGGTGAGTCTTGCAAACCCTCAGGTCCTCGCTGTGAGCATGCTGCAGCCCCGCAGGTGCCAGTTCTCTGTGTCTTCCAGTCCACGGAGGGTCAGCTGCAGAAAGCGGTTCCTGCTAGTGTCTGACCCCAACCAGAAGGGGGTCTTAGCTCTTCCACGTGGGAGCACGATCGGGCTAAATCAGAGCCCGTGGGCTGCAGGCTAGGAGTTTCCTACCTACCTCTCTAGGAAAGGACTGGGATATTATCTTGGAGCCTCAGCTCTCCTATGTCAGATGCTGGACAGAAAGCTGCAGGAGGTGGGGATGTGGAGCTGGCACGTGGATGCTAACTGCAAGGGAGGGACTAGCATGTATTCCCCATGAGTCTCAGCACAGGCACGGGTAGGAGCTGGGGAGGGGATGGCCTCCAGCCGGCTTCTCTCCCGTTTGTGCTTGCTGCTGCCATAGGATCAAGTGTGCAAAGGCAGAGGGGGCTAGAATGGGGGCGGACAAGGTGCTGTGTAGGTGGAAAGTCATGCTCCACCCTCAGCGCTTTGGTCTGATTCCAGCACTGACACAGGGCAGGTCTGCACTGAAGCTCTGACCTCCTTTTCAAGCACAATCTAATTTTGTTTCAGCCATGTGAAAACTTGCCTGTCTCTGGTCTAGCCAGCTCTTTCTCTCTGCTTGTTGCGAGAGCTTGGCCAGCAGAACCTGGCAACAGGGCACTGGGTCCAGGAGGGTGTCGTCCTCTGTCCGTGTGGGAGATGCGGTTTTGGAGGAGCGCATGTGAAGTTCGCGGAGCTCGCGGAGCACGCCAGCGGGGCGTGTGCCTTGGTGGAAGGGGATTTAGTAGCTGTGTGGTCTGACTGGCTCTTTGCAAATTCACTTTCCTATCCTCTTACGCAGGGGAAGGCACCATTCCCGTGGAGTCAAGTGACATTGTGCCTACGTGGGATGGGATCCAGCATGGGGAGAGGCTGCGCACCATGTCCTGCAGCGACAAAATCCTGCGCTGGAATGTGCTTGGCCTGCAAGGGGCGTTGCTATCGCATTTTGTGCAGCCAGTGTACCTCAGCTCCGTTACACTCGGTATGAAGCCCTGAGCCCCTCCCCGTGCGGAGAATGCGGTGCTGCCGGTGCACTCAGGAGCTGGGCTGATACACTACGTACCAGATAATCTCCTTCCTGCAGTAACGGAAAAGGAATTCACCGGGGGGCTGCCAAGTGGAAGGCTAAAACGTTGATCCCAGCAGAGCTGCACCATTAGAAAGCATGTGGGAATGTGTGGATTTTGACCACTGGGCTAAGTGGGGATTTTCTCCATGGCTCTTGGTTTGAAGGGGTGAGGGTGAGGGGGGACCAAAGTTGCCTTAAACGTGGCATGGCCATGAATGTTGCAGTCTGTAAAAGTGAACCCTTCACATCTTGACGACCAAGGAAGTGTCAAGCGATAGAAAATTGCTGTCCTGAGCCTTTCCGCCTCAGGCTTTCTGGGGCTCGAGCAAAGCAGATTTCCACCTGCCAGTCAGCAATGCAGCTGCTCTGTTTCCTAACGCCTGCATGTGTCTTTTCCCAGGTTACCTGTACAGCCAGGGTCACTTGACACGTGCAATCTGCTGCCGCATGTCAAGAGACGGGAGCACGTTTCAGACAGGTCTCCAGGCGCCGTATCATGTTCAACATCCCGAGGTACTGTTGGCTTGGCAGCTCCTAATGTTTCCATTCTCTCCGCACAGGGGCCCAGCCATCTGCACTGGTGCATTCTGGGACTTTCCTGTGCCACCTTCCAGCTATTGCAGGACAGTTGCACTTCCTGCTGGTATTCATCTGACCAGATACCCGACCCAGGGCAGAGCGATCGTGTGACCGAGTCCCCTAGGAACTGGGCTCTGGAACCACTTGGGACGCAGCCAGTCAGGACTCTAGTGCTTCGGCGTCTGCCCCCCTGGGTCTCCACACACCCGTGCAGCCACCTCCTGGCCCTGGCCTCGGGGGGTTCAGCCCCCCTCTTCTCCCCGAACTCCCCCTGTGGGTCCCTCTGGATGGGTCCCTGGGGAGCTCTTCCACACCCCAAAGGGCCATGCAACCCGCCTTGCAGTCAGAAGCGATTCCCAGCCAGCGTGGGAGTCAAGGGTCTATTAGATCTCAGGATACAGCATAGAAAGACTTTGTTAGCAGCTTAATTAGAAGTTACAGCAGCGACCGACCAAGGAGCCCCAGAGCCCCATCCTCGGGCTCTGCTCCCGTGCGAACCCCCACAGGGGAACTGGCCTCTTCCAGCCAACCACCCCCAGACCCGTCCCCTTGCCCCTCCCCAGTCCTTTGTCTACTTCCCAGGCAAGGGATCCCCTCCTCTGGGTCTCCACCTGCCACAACCTGTTGCAGCTGGTTGAGGAAGGGCAGGGGGTCCTGGCCAGGTCTGCGTATGTGTGTCTGGGGAAGGCCCATCCGCCCCCTCTGCAATGATCACACACCCAGGTCCCATCACCGAAATACATGAGTAACATATGGGGGGAACTGAGGCACACCCACAGCTCTCAGAGAAAACCCCAAGAATATCTCCCCTTCGTCACATGGTTCTGTGCTTCCATATCCTTCCGCTCGCTGCCACATCTGGCCAGGTGTGAATGGTCAGTCTCTCATCTCTCGAGACCCTGGGGCGTACGTGGTGAACTTTTTCACTGGGGTTTGGATGTGCCTGGGCCAGACTCTGTAAGCTTTCCAGGTTCCATGCCTGCCGGCTCCGAGCAAAGCCGCGGTGACCCAGGGGCGCTTGCCTGGCGGTTTTGTCATCGTGTCAGTCAGAGTAGCTGAGGCTAAGAAACGTAATGACTGCGTTACTGGCTGGGGGGCTAGGATGAAAAGCATGTGCTGGGCATTGCCTCTGGCAGGTCCCTAGCGGGGGTGAAGTGTGCGGTGGCCCACAGCTAAGAGGCCTCAGCTGTGTTAGCCATACACCAGTGCTGAGAGCCAAGCACCCTTCCCAGCTGTGGGCATGTGCCGTACGCGCTGTGCTGAGAACTCTTGTCTTCCTCTGGTAACCCAGGTGGGGAGAGTTAGCGTGTATGACTCCGCCAGGCAGACGGGGAAGACCAAGGAGTCCAGCGTGAATTGGTGTCTTGCTGACGAAAGCGAGGTGGAAGTCCTGGATGGCACAAAAGGCAAAGTAGACGGGTGAGCAGAGAGCTTTGAAGCCTTTCCTGACGCAGGCTGTAGGGTAGCTTGTGAAGTGGCTAGTTCTCTGTGCTGCCACCACAGTGCCCGGGTGTGTGGGAGGGCTTGGGGGGCAGGGACATCTAGCATCCAGGCATCTAGCAAAAGAGAGTCTCTGCCCCAGAGAGCCTGTCCACGTGTGGCTGGAAAATTGGACTCCCAGGTTCTATTCCTGACCCTGCGGACCAGTCACTGCGCTCTTTGGTGGCCATTGCCCTCCTGCCCAAGCATAAGAGTCCATCCCAGAGGGCAGCAGGGCTTGGCTGATGTTTACAAAGCACTTTGAGATCCTGGCAGCTGCATCGCTTGGCTCATTGCTGCTCACTGGTGTGGTTTAAAGCCCTGATCCTGCCATGAGACTGCCCGAGCACTGGGGTTTGCCCACATGGATCCAGTTGCAGGCCCATGTCCTAAATTCCCAGCTGCTGTTTGCCCTCTGGGCCCGTCTCCATTCTGAGGAGTTCTCACTCTGTGTCCTTCCTTTCCCCAGACCAAAGCTAGAGGTGTCCCGTGTGTCCAAGAGGAGCATGTTTGCCCTGTTCCAGCAGCTCTGTGCCAAGGCAGACCGCAAAGACCTGCAGAGTCTTGCGCTGTACTCAGATGCCAAGGAGGCAGCCTCGGCCTACCAGGGAGCCAAGCGGCACTTCTTCAGGGCGCTGGAGGAGATGAGCTACGGGAGTTGGATCCGCAAACCCCAGGAGGAGGAGAACTTCTCTCTCTCTGAGGCGTAGCGAGCTGCCCTCTGTGTGCGTGCGTGCGTGCGTGTGTGTGAGTGGGTGAGTGGCTGGGTGAGTTCCTTTTGTTTTCTTTTTTTGTTTTTTAAATGGAGCCAGGAATGTTAAGTAGCGCTGTGGATTTCCCCGGGGTCTCTCCTCCTTTCGGGTTATGGTGGCGGCACATCTTGATTCTGCTGGGAGGAACCCCGTGTCCATACTGCATTCTTTCTGTACTGCATTCTTTCTGCACACGCCTGGGGAGGAGACGCGAACGGGTGGGAGTCTGTTTGCACGAGAGAATCCACGATGTCCACGCATGTTAATGAAATGACAAGAGAGCCCGCTCCCCTGCTCGTCCATCACAGTCGCTGCGGGGACTCAGCTTTTAGCTTGTCTCGATTGGACCGTTTACCATTATATAGATCTATTTCCCAGCTTAGCTCTTTCTCGGATTTTCTCCTGGAACCCTTTCCTCTGAGTTGCCAGATGAATTTTGCAGCTATTGGCAAAACTCCCAGGGGCTTTTCCTTCCCAGCAACCCTGTTGGGTTTGCACAAATTGGTTTGAAATGGGTTTAAGAAAAGGTGATCTATTCTCACAACTGCTGTTTAATTCTGCTATCTGCCTTTAGCACAGAGCATGAGCCCATTTGGGGGTCAGGGTTAGCAGCTGTGGTGGGAGCTTGGTCTGACATACCCTGTTAATTACGAGAGTGGGGGTGCTGGTTTCTGGAGTCCTGCTAAGAAGGGCCATTCTAAAGTCCTGCCTGACACATCCCCCTGGCAAGGTGGGGCAGGTTGCCCAGACTTTCCAGGTAGGTTAGCACTAAGATGCGTGTCGATGAAGGAGAGCTTTTCCTCCTTACCCCAGCCGTCCCTTCTGACCAGGATCATGCAGAGCCAGGGGCTGGCTCATCTGCTGGAGCACAGCCTCTTTTACTAAAATTGGACCTGGGATCGTTTAGAGCCTGGCCTCTGCTTTTAAAGCGTGCCTTGAAACGGTCACACATTTTATCTTAGCTGCAGGGCCGGCTCGGTCACCTTGGGTTTTATGTTCTGCCTTTTATTTGTTTTAATCGAAGACCAGCTGTCAGGAAACTTGAGGGCTGCAGACTTAGAACCTCAGAACATGCCCCACAGGCCTCGGCCCAGCCAGCCTCTCTTCTTCGTTGTTTACAGGAATCTAAGAAGCCTTTGTGGGTGCTGGGATCTAAGGCAAGCTCTGTCTGTTTTGGGTGGGTGTGCTCCACCCGCCCTCTCTGCCGGGCTGTGTCTGGACAGCCTTGAGGGATAGGGGCCAGGGGGCTGCCTGCTTGCACTGGGTCAGGAACTAGCAGGAGCAGCACATTTCTTCTTCCTTGGAAGACACACAGGCCTCCAGGCTAATGGACCCAGTCCCATGCCGTGCTAGCCCTAGCATCCCGGGTGCTGCGTCATGAGATCATCTGGTGTTGGGTGCCTTTGACCTCAGCTGGCTTGGGTGCTGCAAGGGCTTTGTCGGAAGCTAGTCTGCTTTTAGCCTGAGGCTGGGGCAAGGGGCGCACTGATTGCTCCAGAACTGAGTGGTGCTGGGTCTCTGGTGCGAGTGGTCAAGTGCTGTGTGAGGTGCATGTTTGCACTCTGAATCTTCCCCACGGGGTGAGGTCAGGATGCCAGCTGCCCTCTGCAATAATTGAAGAGACCCAGATCCGTTCTTGCACCACTTGGGGTGGTTCTGCCGTCTTCCTTGTGACGGCCCCACCCCGTTGGTTTCATTTGTAATTAGTTGCGCTGTCTGTGGGTCTGAGCAGTTCCTGTTGGGCATCATTTGGGGACTCTCCTGCAAACTCTCTCCACCCCCGCCCTGGTTCTTCTCTGTAACAGTCGGTTTTTTCTCTGGTCGGTTTTTTCTCTTGTCACACTGGCTCTAGAGAGCTGAATGGAAACAAATGTAAATTTATTCACGGGAGAACTGTAGCCATCCTTTTACATTGATTTGGATGATTGTGAGTCTGCTGTTAAGTGCCCCTTGATCTCAATCATCTGAAGTCCTAACATTCCACATCAAAATTTTAAAGCAAGCTGTATTGTCCGACATCTCTGCTCTGCGGGTGTTTTAATTCCTGTGAGGTGAAAAGGGCCGAACCGTGTTCATGTAGACGGCAGCGAGCGCAGAGCTGGGGTCGCTCAGAAGGGAGATGCTGGAGGTATTTGATTGTCAGCTGGACAAAGTACTGACGGATGAGCCGTCTCCCACACTGATTGCGTAACCAGCCGGGCTCTGCCCCTTGCCATGGGGGTACGTGCTGAGCAGCAGCTCTGCAGCAGCAGGTTAAATCTCTCGCCCTCAATGTGCTTGAGGGAATTCTGAAATGATGCCTAAGGTGCTAGCCCTGGCCACAGGCTCGCTCTACCAGCACCACAGCGAAGTGCATCCTGCTGCCCATCCCTGGGGACAGCTGTGTCGAAGCGAGGGAGTGAGCTCCCCGGCCTCCCAAAAGGAGGGAGTGGTGAGTCATAGACCTCGATCGTGTCACCCGCCTGCCCTGTATGACACAGGCCGGTTTCACCCTCTGACTCCATCACTCGCCCTGGTGGCAGTTGGTTTCAGCGGCTAATCACCCTCCTCATTGACCACCTGCACCTAGCCTCGCACAGCTGCCTTTGGGACTGGGTGAGGCGCTGGGCTTCAGACCCCGTCCCCGGGGGTGCGAGGAGGGGAGCTCTGCCCCCGTTAGTAATTCTCCAATTCCTGGGGCAGTGCCGGAGTGGGCGAGCCCAGGGTCGTTGGGGCACGGAACCTTGTCTGGCAGCGCCCAGCTAGGGCTGAAGGAGCCCCCTGGGCCAGACAGTTCGGACGGTGTTAGCCGCAGCCCTGGGTGTTCAAAGTGCCAGCAGTGCCGCTCAAAGGAGCCCTGGCAGCACGTCTCCAGGAGGTGCCGTGTCTTGGGAAGCACCGTGGGCCCCTGGTTAACAGAGCAATTGGAGCGGGTGGGGAGGGCTGTGATGGCAGCGTGTGCCCGGTGCAGTCCAAGGAGCACAGGTTGCTGTTACCTTTGAGCTCAAGCTTATGTAATACGGAGGGAGAAGAAAAAGACTGTCCTGCCCCACAGCAGTTTTATTACAGGTTAGGACAGTTACAGCCTGCCTCAGGCACGGACCGTCCCGAGCAGTTTGTTCATGCTGTTGGAGGATGCTGCGCTGACCCTGGCCAGACGGACGTGCGAGGTGCAGGGTCAGCGAGGGCCGCTTAGACCCTTTCGAAGACCAAGGAAAACAGTGAAACGATCCTGCACCTGGCGCTCCTGGCCGCTGAGAGTTGACAAAGGAGGGTGTCGCCCAAGTCAGCACCCCCACTCCAGGGCCCTACAAACCATGGTGCTGCAATGTGGGGGTTACAGCAGGGGCCCAGCCTCATTGTAGCACGGCTGCAACTCTTGTGTTTGTAAGGGGGTCCCAGGGAAGGTAAGGGCTGAGATACCAGGTGCCTGACACAGCTGAGGAGAGGGAGGCTTGGAAATGATTAGGCAAAAACATGGTGCAAAAAATAAACCAGCTGAAAGAGGCGAAAGAAAGGCCTTCAAAGCCACCCAGCACGGCCAGCCCGGAGTGCCCCGGCCAGCCGCCCACAGCCTGCAGGAGGATGGTGCTCACGTCACTGCCCAGCCCCTCCGGAAAGGTACAATGCAGAGAACAGGTCGGGGTCCTGCCCCCTCCCGTGTCTGGCGGGGCAGTGAGGAGCAGAGCTCGGCATGACTGAGCCGCCCTTTGCAGACCAGGGTGGGATGAGGCAGAGAACAGCAGCTGTCTTCACGCAGCCAGTCTGACTGGAACAGCCGAGCACCTGGAGACTGCCCGGTGCCCACATCCCGCCCAGGTGCTGCCTGCGGGGCCTGTGTGGCACATGCAGGTTGGGCCGGATTCCCTCTGAGCCACCCGCCCTGCGTGGGAGCCTGGCATCGCCGTGCTCTGCTCCTGCTAGCAGCCAGGGCTCGAGTGTCCTGCCAGCATGGCAGGGGAGTGTCCCCGGACCGGCCTGGCAGGGGGCAGGCACGGGGGACAGGCAATGGGGGGCTGATCAGCCGGGTCGTGTTCTCCGGCCTGGGCTGGGGGCTCTGCCATTTACCCTCAAACAGCTGTTGTGAACCGTCAGTCAAATCGAGCCCCCCCCCCGGGCAGGGCAGGGCAAAGCTGGTGCAGTGGTGGCAGCAACCTACCGGGGCAGCGGTCGAGGAGCAGGCGAGACCCTGTACGCCCGGGTGGGCAGGGGAAAGCTGCAACGAGCGCCGTGTGCCCGGAGCAGCCCTGCTCGGCCTGGCCCTTCCCGGCAGCCGCAGGGTTAGTGCCACGCCCAGGAGACGCTTGACTGAGAATTGCCCCCTAACCCTAACACCGCCCCCCCCGGCTCCCAGCAGCTCCCCGTGGGCTGGGCCCAATGTATAATGTTCCAGTCACGCTGCAGCCGTGTGGGGGTCGCAGCCCCAGCAAAGCGGGGACAGGAGAGGGGCTGGTCCTAGGGCTCAGGCGGGAGGAGCGGGCGGCGGGGTTTTCACCTGCTCTCTGCCGAGCTCTCGCCCCCGGGCAGGCAGGATCCTGGCAGCGGAGTGTGTGACGCGGCCTGGCCGCGGGGGAGGGAGGCGCTGCTCTGCCCGGCTCTGCCCCTGCAGCGCCCGCGCCCTGCGTCTACACGGTGCCGGCTTTGCCTTTCGGGGGGACTGCTCTTCCTTCCCCGGGCCGTGGTGAAGGGCCCGTCCCCGCCCTGCCTCTCCCCCGTCCCCGAGTGCGCCGTGGCGGGAAGGGCGTAGCCCTGCCGTGGTGCCAAAGTGGTTTCACTTCTCCCTCGTTTCTCGGGGCGTGGGGATGCTGGAAGCAGCAGCTGCCATCTGAGGCCGGCCATCTCCGCCCCCCCCCCCCCCCCCGCCCCCAGGGAGCCAGCGCTATGCGGGGAGAGGTGTCAGCGGTGCCCGGGCGTCTGCCCCAGGTGCTGCCGGAGCTCCCTTCGGGGCACTACAGCGGAGCATCCCCAGCCAGCCCCGCGGGGGCTCGGCTGTGCTCCGGGTCTCTGCCCCCCCTCCGCTGCACGCCACTGACCGGCGCCGAGCCACGCTGGGAGCCCGGCAGAGCTAAACGCCCCCCCGCCCTCCACGCGTGTGTGACTGTTCGGCCTCGCCGGGGGGAGCCGAGTCCTCCGTTTACCCCACGTGCAACGGCTGGAGCAGCCCCATCCCCGGAAAGGCAGGGGAACCGCGCTCTGCGCTCGTCCTCGGGCCTGGGGCGAGAGCTGCCCCCGGCACGGTCTGACCGTCAGCTCCCGGGGCTCGCTCGGCTCGGCTCGGCTCGGCTCTCGACAGGCTGAAGCGCTGCCGGCCCCGCGGCCCCGCGCGCTGCTGACGCTGGCTCCAGCCACGCTCGCCCCAGGCCGCTCCCCGGGACCTGGCTGCCGAGGCTCCCGTGGGCGAGGTCTCTGCGCGGGGGGGCGAGCGCCTGCCAGCCCCGGCCCTATGTGGAGCTGGGCGGGCTGTGGCCGAGCGGCCGCAGGGCGCTGGTGGCGTAGTTCTGGAAGAGCGGCTGCAGGAACATGCCGATGGTGCCGAAGACGCAGACGAAGACGAAGATCCACAGGAAGAGGCGGTCGATCACCATGGCCACGTACTTCCAGTCCTCGCTCACCTGGAAGGAGCCCGAGCAGACAGCGCGTTCAGAGCCCGGCCCGCCGCACCCCGGGCAGCGCAAGGGAAGCCGCTGGCTCAGAGGGAGCTGCGGGGGACCGGGGCGCTTCGCTCACGGCCCAGGGCGGTTGCACGACGGCTGCGTGCGCTCCCCCCCAGCCTCTGCCGCCTCTCCTGCCAGCCCTCCGTCCCCGGCAGGTGACCGGGCCCCAGGCGCGGGCGGGCAGCGCTAGTGGGGGCCCTGGGCCGTGCCACGCCTGCCCTGGACCTGCCGCGTAGCTCGGGGGAAGCGATGCCGCTCTGGGTCCCCCCCCCCCCCCCGCAATGTAGGGGTAATTCCCCGCCCCCGGGGCTCATCAACCGGCCGCGTGGGAGGCGCTGCGGTGCTGGGCACCGCCGGACTGGCTGCTCTAGTGTCTCCATCCCCCTCCCCGCGCCCGGCCGCACGGGCACCCCTGGACCAGCTGCCCCGTGCCCCTAGCGCTGCTGACCCGCCCGCAATAGCGCAGGGCCCGCCCAGCCCCCTGCAAAACTTGCAGCCTCACGGGGCGGCCGGAGCGCGCAAGTCAGCTGGGCTCTCAGCTGAGAGGTTCTGGTTACTATAGCAACGGCTTAAACCCCGCCTGACCTGCCCCAGCGCCGGCAGAGCCGTGCCGGTGCCGGCCGAGGGGTGGGTCTCGCCAGCCCCAGACGAAGGGTTTGGGCGGGGGTGACCCTGGCGCGTGGCATCTCCGCAGCCCCCCAGCCCGGGGGCTTGGCAGAAATCCCCCGCGCGGCTGATCCCGCCCCAGGGGAGCAGCTGGCGCAAGCTCCCCCTCCGCCAAGGAAGCGCAGCCAGGCCCCTGCCCCGCCCCGCCCGCAGCGCCTGAATATTTCATGGGCCTCCAGCCGGGCCCCAGCCGAGCAGAAGGAAGCGATGGATTCTGCAGCTCGCCAGCCGCTCGGGGAACGCGGCGCTGGCTCCAGCCCTGCGGCCGGGCTCGGCGGAGACACGCGGCACGGCCTGACGCTGGCACAAGGGCCGCATCCCGCAGGCGCCTGGCTGGGTCGCCTCTCCGAGCACAGCAATGGGCTGCACGGCCCAGCCTGCGAGAGCTGGGGTAGTGGGAACTTGGCGGGGCCCCTGGATTATGGTAGAACCCCCGCCCCCAGAGCTGGGTGGCAGCTGCGGGGTCTCCCCTGCAGTTACTTGGGAGCTGGGCTTGAGGGGGCTGAGCCTGGGGGAGTCCAGCCTCCCCCGTCCCTGGGCCGCCCAGAGGACAGTTGTCCTGCCTGGGGACCGCGACGCTGAGGGTGGGCAGCAGCAGGCGCAGCACCGTCCGTCCGTCCGTCCGGCGCGGGACCCCGCCCGACTCCGGGGATGGACTTTGCCCATCAGGGTTAGGGAGAGGCTGGTGCAGAGCCCAGCTGAGAGCGGGCGGGGTTGCCAGTGGGTTGGCAGAGTCCAGCTCGTCTGGGGCCGCACTGTGCCCCGCTCAGGCCGGAGCCGGCGCCCGCGTACCCAGGTGACAGCCCGCAGGGCGCGGCCCCGGAGCAGAGCGCGCAGCACCAGAGCAGCCAGGCCAGCGGAGGAACCCGGCGGGCAAGGCAGGACTCTAGCCCGCCGGCTGCAGTGCCCGTTACACCCAGGCACGCGTGTGCTTCTCTCACCTACACACACCGGCTTGTGAGCAGCTGTCTGCACACCAGCCCTTCCCCGGGCACCAGTGCACATCTCCCGCCTTGCACACGTGCTCTGCACACACAGGGACCTGTCCCTGCCCCCCGGCTCCCCCGACTCACACTCTGGTCATCATCCTCACTCCTCATGTGCTCTGCGATGAAGCGCACCCCGTCCACCGCCTCCTCCAGCCCGCAGCAGCACTGGCTGGGTACCGCCGCCTGCCCCTGCCGCTCCCGGTAGCCATTGACGCCGTCAGCTGCCTCGGGGAACTGCCGGCCGCCCCCTGCGCCAAACTTCGTGAGGGTGGCCTGGTTGGCGAAGCAGGTGCAGGAGCGGGCGCTCTCCCGCAGGAAGAAGCCGGCGGCGGCGTGCTCCTGGTTCTGCCGGCGCTGGCGCAGCCGCTGGCGGGCACAGTTCTGGCGCGGCTGCTTCATGAAGAGGAAGGTGGGCAGCTTGTCCAGGAAGAGCACCTTCACCCAGGGCGGCATGGTGTGGGTGGTGGGCGAGCGGTGGTGCACGTTGAGCACGCACACGCTGGTGACGATGGAGAAGGTCACCAGCACCATGGTGAACATCAGGTACTTGCCCACCAGCGGCACGTCCAGCGAGGTGGGCGGCACGATCTTGGAGATGAGCAGCAGGAAGACGGTGAGCGCCAGCAGCACGGAGATGCAGAGCGTCATCTTCTCGCCGCAGTCGGAGGGCAGGTAGAAGACCAGGATGGCCAGCGAGGTGATGAGGATGCAGGGGATGATGAGGTTGATGGTGTAGAAGAGCGGCTTGCGGCGGATGATGAAGTCGTAGGTGATGTCCACGTAGGTGGAGTCCTCGGGGTTCTCGTTGCGCCGGCCGGGCAGGGCGATGATGTCCCACTCGCCGCTGGGCGTGAAGTCGTCCAGGCTGGCCACGTCGCTCTTCAACACCAGGTCGATCTCCGTCCGGTCGTAGGTCCACGAGCGGAACCGCATGGTGCAGTTCTGCTGGTCGAAGGGGAAGTGCTTGACCTCGATCTTGCAGGCGCTCTTGTAGATGGCCGGGGGCAGCCAGAAGATGCTGCCGTCGTGGGAGACCACCGCGTTGGAGTAGAAGGAGACCTCGTACATGCCGTCCGCGCTGGCGAGCGGGAGAGGGGCCGTTAGGTGGCTGGACTCTGTGGTGGTTAGGCTGGGTCCAGCCCTGGTCCCACCTGGGTCTGAGTCGCCAGCAGGCCCATTCCTCCCACCTGGCCGGCAGAGCCGATGCCGATACAGGAGAGCGAGCCAGGCTCCGTCTCCCCGGGCAGCAGCCGCCCGGGCCTGGGGGCAGGGGTGGGAAACACCCACCGGGCTCTGCAGCTGCTCTGGGGTCTGGCGCAGCTCCTGGGATCTGGGATGGCTGGGAGCAGGGGAACAAGCTGCTGCCACTTCCCAGAGGGGAGCTGTCCCCCAGCCCTGAGGCGCCCCCACGGATCGGGTCAGGTCTGCTCTGGGCGGGAGCCGCAGCCCCAGCGAGTGGGCCCAGGGCCCGGGGGGACGTGGCACCTACTTGTTGTAGAGGACGACGTCCGGCAGCCAGATGTGCTTGGAGGGCAGGCGCACCTTCCGCATGTTATCAAAGTCCTCTGGCCTCCAGGTGAGGCGGTAATCCTCCCACTCCTGCAGAGAGTGCGGCACGGCCTCAGCGCCAGCCCGGCAGGACCGGCCCCTGCCCAGCCTGTGGTCGGGACCCTCCCTCCCTCCCTTTGCGCCTCGAGCAGGCGGGGGGCCGGGGGCAGGGGGGGCAGCACAGCGGGGGCAGAGCGAGATGTGCCGGGGGGGAGGTTCCAGCGTCTTACCTGCGTCAGCCAGACGTTGGTCGTCATGATCTGCTCCCGCTCGTGCTGCAATTGGAACGGGCGGCGTTAGCAGGGTCTACAGCAATGGGGCGGCAGGTGGGGCAGGACCTCACAGCCGCTCAGGCCGGGGGCGACCAGGGAGAGAGACCTCGGAGCCAGGAGAGGCCAAACCGCAGCCCCGGCGAGCAGCTCAGCACAGCCCCCGGGGCAGCCTGGCCCCCGTCTCCCTCCATCTGGGGGCAGGGCAGCTCCTGGCAGAGGCGGCACTGGGAGCCCAGAGAACATCTGCACCAGGGCAGCGGGGCCGGCCGCAGGCCACTGAGTGTGCGTCCTTGTGTGTACCTGCATGCACGTGCATGAGTGCGCACGGCTAGTCCACGTGCACATGGGTGCATAGGCACAGGTGTGTCCCCGTGTGGCGGGGCTACACCCATGTGTGCCTGCCGTGGGGTGTTTGTGAGAGAATGAAGCTCTGCCCAGCCCAGGAAAGCCGTTGTGCCCAGCCCCCGCCCAATGCCAAGGGCCCCGGTCTCTGCCCAGGGTAGCAGGGGCGAGCTGCGCAGAGTGCTGCAGGCCCAGCAAACTCACCACGCTGATGAGCTGGGCCAGCGACACCATGAGCTGCACGGTCACCAGCTCCGAGCCGTTGGTGGCTGGGCGGATCAGCTTGTTGTAGCGGGACGGGTCCAGGAGATACTCAACCAGCCGCTCCTCCGTGTCGGTGCCCAGGCTTCCTGAGGGCAAAGGGGGGACAAAGGGGTGAGACCCTGGATACCCAGCCTCCTTGTCCCCCCACGGCTCCTCTTCCAGCCAGGCCTGCCCCACACGCCATGGGGAGCCCCCACGGGACAGCTCCTGTCCCCGAACGTTCCTCCTTCCCCAGGTCCCAGCTGCAGTCCAGGGGAGGGGGGGGCGTCAGCTGCAGCTGATGGGAGATGGCAGCTAGCTGGCTGGCGGTTCTGCAGCCCCTACCAGGGCCATGATGGGCTTGTTCTGGTGCCCTGGGGCCTGGTGCCCAGCATGGCAGGGTGGGGGATCCCAGCTCAGCGCACAGCACATGGGCCTCTGCCAAGAAGAGCCCGGACAGCCAGGCAGGCCAGACAACAGCCGACGCGATGCAGTTTGTCAGCTGCTCCTCGGCCCACGGGCAGCTGAGCTGGGCAGCACAATGCCCCACTGCTGAGCTGCAGGACGCACCAGCTAGGGGCTTGCCCCCCGAAGGCCAGGGGTGAGGGGGTAGCCCACCCTGAGTCCGGGACCAGAGCAGCCTGCCCCCGGCACGGCTGGGGCAGGGACAAGGAGGGGGGCAGCCGCCGGCCTCTCGCGTCTTTACAATGCACCGATGGCCTTGCACCCGGTGCCACGAGCCTGGGTCACTGCGAGCGAGGGGGGGTGGGGGGGGCACCGGCTCCCTGCACCCCCACTGCAGAGGCCCATCCCTGGCTGCCCTGACCAGGCTGGGTCTGGCTTTGATGCCACGGAAGGAAATTCCCCTGCCCCCCCCCCCCCCCAGGCAGCGTCATGAGCCCCGCCGGTGCCACGAGAGAGGGGCCCTGTGGGCTAGACCGGCCCCTCAGGGGCCCTCCAGCAGGCAGGCTCCCCAGCCCGCCGGGGCTCGCCCCCACGGCAGGAGGGAGGGGGTGAGGGGCCTTTCAAAGAGCCTCCTTGCTAAATGGGGGTGACTAGACAACTCCCGTTTGTCTGGCCCCGGCACCCAGAGAGCTGGACAGACAGACAGACAGTCTGTCTGCAAAGCGCTGAACAAAATGCTGAAGAAAGCTTGGAGCTGCCTCCATGTACCCCACTGCACCCCCCACCTCGCCCTACCCCACCACGTCCCCACTGCTCCCCAGGGCCGCCCCCCTTCCCACCTCCGTCCTGCCACTACCACTGCTTTGGGGCACAGGGCACCAGCCCCCCAGGGACGCCCACCCTCCTCCTCTCCATGCTGTGGGCAGAGGGGGCGCCGCAGGCAGCCAGGTGGACAGGCTGCTCCCATGGAGGGCTCATGCTGGCTATGCCGCCTGCGGCGCACAGCCGGGCACAGGGCTTCTAACGGGCCAGCGGTTTCCAGTGAGAGGCAGGGTGTGACCGCCAGTGTCCGGGCCAACCCTCAGCGTGGGGTGTTACATTCGACTGCCCTTCACCGCCCCGACAGGCTCCGTCAGACACAGAATTTGCCACTTCCTGTCAAACCGTTGGCAGCGTTGCTGTGTGGCTGTTAAACAGCCCTCGTGCCCCGCCCCAGAGGCGGCTGCATCTCAGCACGGAGTGAAGAGTTCCCTCCGTTAGTCTGTAAAGCAGCTTGGGCTGCAAGGGGAGCTGGAAATGGGACTGACGCCTGTGATGGCAGCCGTGGGTCCTGCCACCAGGGGAGACAGAGAGGAAGCAGCTCTGCAGACAGCAAGACAGGGCGCGTATTATACAGCCCCCAGCGTCACCCAGCTCGCTCTGGTCCCACAGACCCCAGCGCCCCGTGTCTGCGAATGCCCTGAGCCTGGCTGGAGCCCTGGCGTCTCCACGGCACCCGCCCTGGGGGAGGGAGGCGCCGGTGACTGACAGGCCGCTTCAAGGGCCCAGTAATGAATCTGGCCAGGGGTCAGGGCCTGCGGGGGATTCTGGGACTGGCGCTCGGGCTCCGTCTCATCTCGCCTCCGCCTGGGCGCCGCTGATAGCTCTGTGCTCCTGGGCCCTTTGCCCCTCTTTCTGCGCCGCCTTTGTAGCCGGCCCACACAGCCGGCTCCATCCTTATCGCTGATTGCAGGCAGGGGCCAAACCCAGCCTGGAGCAGGGTTACGCCGGGCAGGATTTAGCCCGGCGAGTGCAGAAGCTCAGCCACGGGCGGGGCCATGCCAGGCTGAGCGCCAGCAAGGAGGAGGCCTCGTGCTGCGGGGAATGAGCCGGGGGCTGCTAGAGGGGGTGTCGGGGGGAGGGGGTGCAGGGGGAGGGGTGTGCAGGGGGGGGGGCCCAGTGGCAGGGGAGGAGCCGGTTCTGGTCCGGAGGCTGCCCTGTGCCCAGCCCCAGCCTGGTGCAGGGTGTGTCCGTCCCCCTGTCCCCGGAGCCCACAGCAGGCGCGATGGGAGAGCCCGGGGGATGGGACACAGTCACCCACAGCGCCTCCATCCTGCCCCACCCAGGGCTGAGGGGCCCATCTCACAGGCCTGGCTGCCTGGATGAAGGCCCCAGCAGCCCCCAGGGCCAGGTAAGGAGAGAGGCAGACAGAGCAGGGGGGCTGTCCCCGCCAGGCACCCAGCGCTGCCCCCCCCCCCCCAGGTGCACATGCCTGTCACTCCCCAGCCCCTCATTCCAGTCCTGGAAACTGACTCGCTGCTTGTCAGCTTCAATCAGCCTCCAGCCCCAGGCTCCCCTGCTTCCAGCCTGCCCCACCCCCCCAGGAGCTACCCCACCAGCTGCAACCCCGCTCAGCTGGGGCGGGGCAGGCCTGGCACAGAGCTTGTGCCGGCGCTGGCCCTGTGGGGGTTGCAGCCGGCGAGTGCAGGGCCGCAGGTACCGCCCAGCATCCGCTGCCCTAGAGACACCTGCCCCACACCAGCTCCTAGCGGGCCCGGGCAGCTCAGCCGGGAGAGCGCCCAGGGTCAGGCAGGACGGGCTGCGGCCCGTTCCGGCTGTGGATGGGCGCATGGTGCCGGAGGGAATGGCCGCACCGCGGTAGATCTGGAAGCACTCCGCAAAGGAGGCCAGTATCATTTTATAAATGGGGAAACTGAGGCACAGAGCAGGTAACTGAGTTGCCCTGGGTCACCCCGTAGCGCCAGGGCTGGAACCCGCGTCTCTGGGGTGCCAGTGCCGTGTGCTATCTGCTGGGTCACTCCGCCTCTCCCCTTCCAGCTGGAGCCAAACCCTGGTACCTCAAACGCTCCGTGTCTCTGCACCACGTTATTTCCCGAGGGGCAGCTGCCCCCCAGCTCTCTCCCTAAAGATGCATCGCACGCCCCTGCGAAGCGAGGCCGGAGCCCAGCCATTTCAGCCTTCCTGACAGTGTGACCGTGTCTGTGGGGTGTGGCTCAGGCAGGCCGAGGGCTCCATAAAGTGGGCTCTGAAATATTGATCCAGGGATTAATGACGGCCCGGAAAAAAGCATTTTCCAGAGACCAGGGGGGGAGGGGGCACTTACAAGAATCAATCTGAGAAACGCTGCAGCCTCAGGCCTGTTTTCCCTGCCAGCGCCAAGCGGAGCATCCTCTGCTCAGAAATATTTGCGCAGGGGGCTGAGCCGTGAGAGTCTGAGGAACGGGACACGGGGTGCTGGCTCCGGTCCAGCCCCAGGGCAGGGGACTGGCTGGCTATGGGGGGGCAGGGAACCGGACACGGGGCCTTTCCTGTCTAGGGGAATGCCAGCTCCAAGTCATAAAGTGGGTGGAAGTGCCCCCCCCTCAGAATCACCCCCTTGCACAGTCATAACCCCCCCCGGTGTGGGGCTCTGCACCTCTCCAGCCAGGGTGGCCCCCAGCACAGGGGGTGGATTGGGGCATGGCCGAGCGCACTGCACTCTGGGTAGTCTCTGCTTCCTGGGGCCCATAGGAGAAGCCGAGCAGAACAGCCCTGAGGCTGCGCTTACATACGCCACCTGCCCCTACCCCGCGCTCAGGGACGGGGCTGCCCTGAGGCTTCATCTGGGAACCTCTGGCCTGTCTGGCCCTGGCTAATGCTGGAGCCAAGGAGGTGAGTGGGGGATGGGCGGGGCAGCGGAGGAGGGAATTGCCCCGTGACCAGCTGTGGCGGGCCAGGCCCTCACACTGGCTGGGAGGAGGCTAACGAGCTCAGCTCCTGGGGGCCTGCACGGTGCTGAGGAGAGGAGACGCGACGCACCTGCAGGGCTTCTTCAGCCTGGAGGAGGAGGCACGGGAAAGGGGAAAGTTGCTGTGGGAAGACGGCTGCCCTGGCCAGGGACGGAGGGGAACTGAGGCAGGCCAGCTGAGGAGAAGACAGCCCCGGGACCCGTCGCACCTGGAGCGCCCCGGCTGCCAGCAAAGCCACTCACCGCAGGGAGGTAAACCCGCAACCAGCGGCCCTTGTGCCAGCCGCTCTCCCCAGCTGGGCTGGAAGACAGAGTGCTGCCAGTGGGACTGGGGGGGGGAGTCTAGGCACCCCCTCAGTTGGTCTCTCTCCGGGGGGTAGAGCCAGCCAAGGATGACAGGCCGGGCAATGTGCTTTTGGGGGCCGAGCTGCTGAGCAGATGGCTGCCGAGCCCTGCACCAGCCGGAGCATTTTCCAGGTTCGAGTCGTCAGCAGAAGGAGCCTCAAGCACTGAGCCTGCGCGTGCCCCGCGCTCGGTGAGCTGCTGGGCTGTGTGACCTGCAGCCAGGCCGGCAGGAGGGGCGTGCACGCCGCATTGGGCAGGATGGGCCAGGCGCTTCCAGCAGGTCAGGAGAGCCCCGGTCAGCTCCCTGGTGCCATGGCAGCCACTGCTGGTTTAGGTCCATGCTCCTGCTGCTACATGGCCCCACTCCAGCCCCCCCCCGGTGTCCCTGACGTAACTCAACAACACGACAAAATTCACAGCCAGGCATTGCCTGTGTGCAGCCTCCACCAACCGACCCAGGCACCTCCGAGCCCAGCGCGGGGCTCCGCTGCGGGCTCCCCAGGCCATTCCAGGTGGGGCAGAGAGCTCATCGCCCAGCCAGGCCTGGCTCCCCAGTGTCAGGGACAAGTGCCCCCCACCAAGCTCCTGCCGGTCTGAGGCACAGACAGCTCAGCTCGGCCGGGAGGGCTTGCTGGGGAGTTCAACAGCAAAGGAGCGGGGCAGTGCTGTGCCTGCCCTGGTGCGGCCAGCCCGCACATCACTTTGCAAAAGAAAAGGGCAGAGCAGAAGGCTCCTGGCTGCTTTGGTCCAAGGCCAGGCAGGCAGGACACAGGGGGAGACTGGCCGTAGTTCAGCCAGCTGCATCTCCAGGCTGCTGGGGGTCTCCAGATCCCCGGTGCCTGTGGGTGCTGTGTGCTGCAGCTAAGCTGGGCGTGATCAGTTTTAAAGGGGCTGGGCCTGCCCCTAGCCTGTGTCAGTAACTTAAACAACAGCTGCTGCTCCGAGCCAGGGGCATCTCACTGCAGGTTGGGTGCCTCATTTCTGAGCCTAAGGTGTGAAATAGCGAATCACTCCAGAGCCACAGCTGCAGACCTGGGCGCAGCTGCCATGCAGCCCTTCACGCTTCCAAGACGAATTGGGTTCCTTCTGCTCTGCTGCGTATTGAGTGAGAACTTAAACCCCAAGGTCCTCTCTGATCCCGGCAGCACATTTCTGTAAGCGCCTGGTTTGCACCAGCAATGCCAGACCAAATTTCCCCTCCCCTCTGCACTGGCGTGCCGGTCGGCTGCTGCTTCCTGGCCCAGACACAGCTGCACGTGAGTGGTGCTGGGTGAGGTGTCAAGTTCTCGGGAACTCTTCTGGCTGGGAAGCTGGAGGAACTCCCATTTCCTACAATCTGGGGTGGGGTCAGGTCGTCTCGCGCCAGAAACCAGAGGCAAGTGCAGCTGCCTCTTGAGAATAGCTGTGGGTCACATGGCCTGCCTGGGCAGCGCTGCGAAACATCTCACCCCTGCCATCGCCGGGTGACGACTCCCTCCCCAGCCTACGGGGAGGAGTCACTGGGCCCGGGACTCAACTCATGTTGGAGGACAAGAAAGGTGAGAACAGGAGCAGGCGTGACGGTCAAAGGGCTGAACGGAGGGAACCTGCCGGGGACGCCGAGCTGCGCCGAGGGCTGGGATGGAAGGAAGATCTGAGTGCCTCGCCCGGTCCGTCCGGCCACCCACTACACACAGGAACTGCCACGCCACCCAGCCCAGGCGCCCGTCTATCTCACTCGCCTGGGTGCCGCACTGCTCAGTGCCGAGGTGCGATGCCCCCAGAGGCAGAGGTGGCAAAGCTCCCCGAAGGCTAAGGAAGTTTTCCCTGACCCCTGTCAGTGGGAGGGCAACTCGTGCAGGAGGGTCTGTGGCCCTTCCGTACCTTTTGTATCCTGTGTAATGCCATGGGGGCTGCTCTCATCATCCAGCTCAGTCTCCAGCCCTGCTAGGCCTTGTGGCCAGGAGTTCCACAGACTAAACACGCACTCAGAAAAGAGCTTTCCTTTACCAGTCGTAAATGTCCTGCCTGTCCAGTTTCAGGTGCAGGTGCATGTACACACCTAGACACCCACACCTATGGGTCAGATTTTCAGACATGCTCAGCATCCAGCTGCTGCCGCGGTCTCAGCCGGGGAGTGCTGGGTGCTGGACCCTGGAGTAACCTGGACATATAACGCAGCGACACACGTTCAGGTCCGCAGGCGCACACCGCACACAAGTGATGTACAGCCAGAAGCGAGCGTTTAGCACGGCGGGAGAGAGCTGCCTCTGGGGACGTAACCAGACCTCGGCCTGCCAGGCATGACTCAGGTCCCGAATGAATTTAATTCAAAGTTGGAACCCCCTGGGTAAGTTCTGCCGCGGCTAGGACCTGTCAGTGACCTTTACTCTCTGCATGGCCTGGGGGCTGGATGCCTGCGACGTGCCACCGCTGTTGATACAAAGACCCACCCCCCACCCCTGTGAAAGCCAGGGCCCCAGGCTCAGCAGGCCAGGCCCTGGGACTAATGTGAGTCAGGGCAAGAACTGATGCTGAGCAAACAGCCTGGGGCAGGATAGCCGGCGGGCGGGCGAAAGGCTGGGGGGAGGTGGCTGGGGTCTAGCACATGCCACGGGAAGACCTGCAGCTGCAGTGTCTGTAGGCAAAGGCCAAACAGTGTCTGTCTGTCTGTCTAGCACCCTTTGCCGTGGTAGGTGAGTCCTGGCTGGGGGGGGCGCCTGGCTAGTCAGTGATATTTTACTTTTGCTAATCTCCCTCCTGCTGCAATGAATGTGATCTCAGTCGGTCTGCCAGGTGACACTGGGTATGGCAACGTTGTGTTGTGTGTGTGTGTGTGTGCGTGTGTGTGTGTGCGTGCGTGCGTGTGTGTGTGTGTGTGTGTGTGTGTGTGTGTGTGTGCGAGTGTGTGTGTGTGTGTGTGCGCGCCTAGCCGAGCGCACTCCGGGCCGGGCGCTGTTCATTCTCCTGGACGCTGGATGTGAGACATTAATGGGGTGAATCTGTAGCAACAGGCAGCGTCCGACGGTGCCCCCCGCACACCCCCCCCCCAGCCTGGGCGAGCTCCTGGCCGCTGCGCCCGAAGCTAGGACTGGGGGTCCCGCCCCCCGGACTGACCCGGGGAGTTCAACCTGCCTGCAGGGGGGGGGGCGCAGAGAACGAAGGGCCCGGGTCCCCCCCGCGGAACCCGCCCCGCCGCTGTCCTCCGGCCCCCCCAGTGCCCCCCGCCCGGCACGTACCTGGCAGCAGGCCGAGCAGGCAGGCGCCCAGCAGCCGGGCCAGGGGGGCGGGCGGCGGCAGCATCCTCCGGCGGCGGCGGGGCCCGGCCCGGCCCGGGCGGGGGGCGGCGGAGGCTGGGACGCGGCTGCCCGGCTGGAGCGGGCGGGGAGCGGCCGCTGTCCGCGGTGCTGAAGCGCCTGCGCCGGGCGGCTCTGTCCCGGTGCTGAGCCCGCGGGCGGGCGGGGGCCGGGCCGGGCCGGGCTCTGGCTCTGCTCCGCGCCGCCCCTGGGCGCAGCAGCCGCTTCACGCCGCGGTATCTGCGCTGCCCCCCGCGGGGCGGCTCCGGCTGGGCGCGGGGCGGGGCGGCGCTGGTGGCCCGGCCCCCCCTCGGGCCCCCGCCCCGCCCCGCCCCGCCCGGCAAGGCGCTGAGCACACGGGGGTGCGTGCGCGTGAGTGTGTGTGTGATGACTGTGCGCGCGCGTGTGTAATCCACCGTGCATGTGCGACCACACTGTGTGTGCGCGCGCGCGCGCGATCACTGCTTGTGCATGGGTGTGTGCCCGTGTGAGCACTGCGTGTGTGCGCGCGTGCTTCTGTGTGACAGCAATCACTAGGTGCGTGTGAGCATTGTGTGTGCACGTGAGCACTCTGCCTGGGGGTGGGGGTGAGTGTGCCCCTCTGCATTGCTCTGCATTGCTCCTGTCCCACGCATCCCCAGGCCGATGGCAACGGGCGGGTCAGCCGAGCCGTCACGCTCACCGGGAGCGTGGCACCAAGTTAAACAGAACGCAGGCTGGGCGTTTGCTGGGGGCGTTTGCCGGGGGCGCTGGGGTTGGGTGCTAGCACCCGTGCAATTGCTTCCTGGAGCTTGAGGGTCTTAACTGCAAACAGTGCCCAATGCAAAGCCCAGGGCCAGCGCCAGGAGCTAAGTGGGCTGTTGGGACGGCAGGTCTATGGGGGGAGAAACCCAGTGAGCTCGCTGGTGCGTCGTCCCTTGTCACATTCCTCATCCCAGAGGAATTCTGGGCCCAGCACAGGGGCTCCGCAGGGCTCTGGCTAGAGCGATGGAGACAGGGGATGCTCCCTGCTTTTAAAACAAGGTATTAAACCGTGCAGCCAACTCTTACAGCATTTTCCCGGAAGTCACACTGGAGCACAGCCTGCTGGCCTGGTGCCCTGGGGCACCCAAGTACCACGGGGATGGGTGCTCATGCAAAGCCCTGAGAGAGAGGCCAAGGAACCCAAATGCCAGGGATGGGGGGCAGCACCTGAACCTGAACGGAATAGCTGATTAAACCCGGGTGCTCGCCCATCAGGTAAGACTGGTCTCTGTGCAGTCCAGAGATGGGCCGGTGCAAAGGCCTCCTGCTAACCAGGTGCTCAGGGCCCACAGCACCCTCATGAATGGGATGTCACTGTTGCCCTTCTCCCCGCCACTCTGTGACACTCCTTGGAGCATCCCCTGCTCTGCATGTCCATAGTGCCACGCGTGGCGAGCACCAGCTCCCGGGTCCAGCCAGCCCATAAACCTGCCTCTCAGAGTGGCCAGGTCTGGCTGCTTCCTACAGAGGAAGGATCAAGGACCCCCCTTGTAGGCAAGTCTACCCTTACCCACCTATGAGGGGGTTCTTCCTACGCACACAGACAGGTACCAGCCGAGATCAGGGCCCTGGTGTGCCAGGCACAGAGCCCCTGCACCAAAGAGTTAACAGTCTGAGTAGACAAGACAGACAAAGGGGGAGCAGGGGAAACTGAGGCACAGAGAGGGAAGTGACTTGTCCAAGGTCACCCAACAGGGCACTGATGGAGCTGAGAAAGACCCCAGTCCCCCGAGTCTCTGAGCAACATCCCAGCCGCTGATCCAAGCTGCCTGAAGACTCTAGACTAGACAGTACGCGCTCCAGGGATGGGCCTGCTTCTTCTGAGGGGTTTGTGCAAAGAGACCGGATCCTGAATACCCCAAACCAATAAATAGTCACAGCTGCTCGTTCCTCCCTCCTCGCCAACAGCCGCGATCCTTATTATCACACGACCCTGCTAAGTCATTGTCTCCTTTCCTCCTGCTGCTCGGTGACCTGCTTTTAGCACGTGCGCTGAGAGCGCGGCTCTGGACGGCGTGTCCCTCTTCCCCTGGCCCCACTCTGCCTGGCACCAGGCGGCAGGGGCTAGAGGGCATGTTCCCAACCCGCGTGTCACGACAGCCGGGTGACAGAGGGCTCGTCAGTCCAGCAGACAAAGTCAGACCAGGAGACGGTGCAGTTTTGCAACGGGAGGGTAATTAGCCGTGGGAGCAGTTTACCAAGGGTGGGGGGATTCTCCATCACTGGCAGTTTGTAAATTGAGCTGGGCTGTTTGCCCACACGCTCCATCCGCGCTCAGGCACAGCTCCTGCTCGCCTTGACGCTGGAGTTAAGTTAGTTCGGGGAAGCCCCGTGGCCTGCACGGTACAGGAGCTCAGGATGGTCACAATGGTCCCCCCTGGCTTTAGCACCTCTGGCTGCAGCCCGACGCCCCTGCCTTTCGCTTCCAGCGTCGCACAGGTGCAGTGGGACTGGCCACACGGCCCGGAAGAGGAGATCGTGGGCCAACTCCTCCAGGGATAGAAACCACTGACTCCAGAGCCGCTTTGCTGATCTGCACCAGCTGCAGACCTGCCCCCGTCAGCAGTCACTGGATTTTCTCTCATTCTGAGCACCCTGAGTGTGAGGAAGAGAAACCAGCCCCTAGACCCTGGCGGTTCACTCCAAGGTCACGTGGCTCCCCCAGGCAGAGAGGAGCTGGGAGGTGGCTGTTTCGAGGGGGCAGCAGGCCACATGAAGGGAGTGTATTCCTCATGGCATGGCATGGCATGGCTCTCTGGGGAAGTGCAGGTAGGCCTGTGGGGAGCTCTGATGCTGCTTGGACAGCCTGGACCAGCCCCCTGACAGAGGTACCTTTGGTCACAGGTGTAGTTGCTCTTTAATCATTAATCAGCCCTGCAATTCAGAGCTAATTAGCATCACCTGGCATTTCAGTGTGAGCCTGAAATTCACCTGCTCAGTGGCAGGGTTTATGGGGTGGGGGTTGTAGCTATGGACCCTATGGGTGGGTCAAGCTGCTGCCTAGCTAGTATCTGAGAGGCTGGTCCTCTATTGTGCTGGCTGAACCCTGGGCATCGCTGTGGGGGCTGTTTTGGACCAAATGTCAGCCTGTCACCATGGTAGGTCTCTTCAATACTTATGGGCCATCCAGCAGAACCTGAGCACCACCCTGCACTGCTCCTTTCCCTTGCGTCTCTGTGGCCCCGCCTGTGCCCGGCAGCTGGCCTGGGGCAGGCTGAGGTGGGAAGAGGTGGGCGCTGGGGGTGAGGCATCCCCTTTGACAGGAGCGAGGTGCAGGTGAGAGGCCTGTCCCCGGAGCTGGGCTGCGGCTGCCGGCACTGCTGCCCTGCATCACACGCTCAGTGAATCGGCATGAGTCAGGTGGCAGGCGAGGCTGGCTCAGCCATGCGTGGTCCCGGGCTCCCTGCCTCCTGGGGATAAAGGGAGCGAAGGGCACCAGGAGAGGCTGCCCAGGCCCGGGGAGGGGTAAAACTGCGGGCAGTCACGTGCCTGGGCCGCCGCAGCCGCCTCTCGCCCTGCGGGCCCAGCAGAAGGAAGCGGGTGCTGACCTCTTTCCTCCCCAGCACGTCCTGCTGCCTCTGGACATGCCGATGGCCCTCGGGGCAGAGAGAGCAGGGCCCTGCTGGTCCCTCTGTGCTGTGGAGCTGGGACCTCCCTCCCTCCTCCCTGCTGCCCCCATCGCCCGGTCTGAGTCGCTGCTCGGTTACCCGGCTCTCAGCTCCCCTGAGCTGCAGCACCATGCCTGTGGGGGCAGCTTTTGCTTGGCAGCCGGGACGGGTGATACATGAGGGGTAAGACGGTGCTCGGCATTTCTGGCTAGGCCGTGCCCGGGAGGGGCTTTCCAGCAGGACCTGCTAGTGCACTTCTGGCTGCACTCCCCCTACCCCCTCCCCTGGCCAGGCACCTGCACCTGGTCTAGCACCTCCAGCTGATGTTGCGCTCCTGTGAGGGTTCTGCTCTCCTGGCTGTGTGTCCTCCTGTCCCCTCTGTCTGAGCGCCTCGCCATGGAGTGGCACCCCGTGTTGAAGGAAGGGGCGAAAGCAGCTCAGAACCCCAGGACGGAGCAGCCTCGCGGACAGAGCAGGTGAGGAGGGGAGAAGGGACTAGGATTTGTTAGCCAGTCCACGGCGGAGCAGCAAAGGGACCCATCCCTTCTATGCATGGGGAAACTGACGCAGGATGGTGCCCTCCCGGGGCGTGTGTGAAGGGCTGTGAGATCACTGGGGGTGCGGAGGCGGGTGCATGGTGCACCCTGGGCTGGGTGCGTGAGCAGGGCAGGGCCCGGCCAAGCTGCATACGGACTGCTGTCAGACGCAGGGGGCAGAGCAGGGATTGTTTTCCCTCGGTCCATTTCCCCTCTGCCCGTCTAGCCTGGCTCAGGCAGTCTGAATCCCCAAGGGAGCCGTGGGGCCCCTTCCTCCCATTCATGCCATGTTAGCGCCGGGCCAGTCTGCCCATCTCCCTGCCGTAGCTGCAGAAGAGCAAGGAGGGCATGGCTCCCAGGGGTCCTGGAGAAGCCCTGTCTACCCCTGCCCTGGGGTCAAGAGCAGCATTGGTCCCTACAGTCTATTCCGCAGGGCTCTGCTCTAGTTTTAAACCTCCCCAGAGATGGGGCTCCCAGCCCCGCCCCGGGCAGCAGGCAAGGCCGGTGGAGGCTCATTCAGAGCCAGGCTCCATCCGCTGGGGCAACTGAGCAAGAGAAGCCAGAGCCTGTGTCCACACCACTGCGGCGGCAGCAGCCTGTCTGGGAGGGGTCCCTCTGTGCCGGGGGGAAGCAGCAGTTCACCGCTGGGGCTCCCAGCCCCGAGGGACAGGGAAGGGCCCAGAGCAGGCCATGAGGCGAGGGACTGGTTCCCCCAGGGTCTGTGCCAGCTGCCATGGGGAGGAGTGACAGCAAAGGGCCTCCCGTGTGTCTGTGTGGCTGGTGCTGAATCTTTCCCCTGTTCCTCGTGGTCCCTGAAGCCTCTGGGCTCAGCACTGGGCCGCCCCCGCCTCCACCCGTTGCCTCTCTGCTGCGAGCACGTTCCTTTGAACACAGAAACTCCATTACCAGGGCCAGCAGCTCCCCTCGCTCCGACCTTCCTCTGCACAGACAAGGTCAGGGGCTGTCAGGCCTCCTCCCGTCACGCACACTTGCTGCCTCTCTGACAGGGGAGCCTAGCTCAGCATCTCCTCGCTCCATCACGTGCTGCCCCCCCACCTACCCTGTCCCACCCGGCTTTTCACACCATAAAAGCATGTGTCAGGCAGGGCCCCTCAGTGCTGGGACTTGGCACCAGGGAACGGGAGAGAGATGTGGAGAGCAGCAGGGCCAGGGGGATGCAGGCTGGGGTGTGGGTGTCACCCCTCATCCAGGGCAGCAGCGGGCACAGTCCAGCTGGCCAATACCCACGTGGCAAAGCAAGGCCCCCGGCGTTCAGCACTGGGGTGGAGCTGATGGGTGGCTCCTGGTGGGAGGGAGGAACGCTGGGTGCAGCCTGTCTGCCCTGGCCAGCGTTCGCAGCAGAGCCCCAGGGACGGGGGACTGACACAGGGACGCTGGCTGGAAGTGAGATTGTGTCTTTGCCGAGAGAGTCCTCTGCCCACTGGGAACATGGGTGAGCCCCGTCGCTGCTGCGCTGCCAGATGTATGAGGGGCCGAGCAGGTATGGGTGTGGAGGAAGTTTTACACGGACTGCCAGGTCTGCTTGGGCAGGCTGGCACTTCATGCACCACTCCGGATTCCCCTTCACTGCTCCCAGTGCAAATATGAAGGAGCCACAGCTGAAGTGAGCTGTCCAGTCTCAGCCCACATCACAGAGACGTGGAGAGAGGTCTCTCCCTGTTGGTCTAGATGCTCACTGGGCCCTGATCACTGTGGTATTGGAGCAGCCCAGTCCCCGAGTGACACACTGCACCCCCATGTGCACCCTCACGGTGTGATTGGGTGTCAGTCACGTTCACCCTCAGTGTAGCTGTAAAGCAAACTATGGCAGGTAAGATGTCTTTGGAACGCTCATGGCATGCTGAACAGGACGGTGATGGTGACACCTGTCGCAGTGTCTTGGGGATGGTTATGAGGCTCTGCTATGTAACGTTCCCAAACCTTTTGTGTCTCATGGCTGGAGACAGACCCAGGCAAAACCCTGCAAGAGCAGGGAGATAGTTCACGCCTCACTAAGGCATGCATCACACAGCCCAGCTCTGCCAGGACCAACGGACTAGCCCAAGCATTGATAAGGGAATAGTCAGTGACTCCAGTGGAGGGGCCATGCACAGAGGTTGTTCCTCACCTGACCCTGAAGAGGGGGGTGAAGGAACCTGATACAAAGGAGAGAGAGTTTGCAATCTCTCTCTCGCTCCCACTCCACCTACCAACAACATCAAGCAACTAAAGCATTGACACAGGGGAGGGCCTGGCTGGAGGCAGACCAGGCAGCCAGGGGTGAGACTCATTGAAGACTGTAAGGTTGCTTAGTTTGGAATGCAACGTGCCTTTTATTTACCTTTGATCAAATCTGACCCGCGTGCCTCTGATTTATGATCTCTTACAATCTTTCTGTATGTAATACATTTGTTTGTCTAAAGCAGTGCGTGCGGTTTGGGTGTGTGCAGAGACCTGGAAGGGACAGCTGGTGCTTATCAATGTCTTTGATAATTAGGAGCTTGCAGAGTTCAGCGGGCAGCACTGGACATTGTATGACAGCAGTTCCTAGGGTTGCATCTGGACTGGGGATATTGCCTCCAGGTCACACCACTGCATAATCCCATGAGTGGCCAGCTGGAGGCACTCACTCACTCACTGAGTTGGGGGGGGAGGGACTTGCTTGCTGGTGGCTGTGCATGAGCTGCCCAGGAGTGGGGGCTCACACAGCAAACAGAGTGAGACGCGCCCCAAGAGTGGGGAATTGGGGTGACGCAGTGATATGCCAGTCCAGATTGCAGAGGGGCTCGTCACACCCTGGGATCAGCTCCCCCTTCCCCCTTCCCCCCCCCCCCCCCGCCACTCCCTGCACTGCCCAGAACCAGCCCGGTTGCCTGCTCTGGCCTCAGTCCTGATGCAAACACGTTAAGCTTTCCTTTCTGTTTATTTTTTAAACAATAATCTGCAGCGATGTCACCACTACCCCAGGGATGTGATGCAGCTCCCCCGGCCGCTGCGGTGATGTCACCACAATCCCAGGCATGTGGCATTGTCCCTCTGGCTGCTGCGGTGATGAGGTGCTCGGAGCACAAGATCTCCTCCAGCTGCGAAGCACAAAGTGGAACAGCAGGGGTGACACATTTCAGGGTTACCCGAGGTGTCCGGGATGAAGCGTTACCACCACCCCCAGCATGAGGGAGTCATGTCCGGGCCCACGGGAGAAAACGCTCCCAAAGCCACCAGCTGTAGGCAACAAGTGCCCCACCCTGGGCTCCCCAAGCCTGCTTCTTTCCTCTGCTGGCTGGCAATTTACACACCCCATCCTGTGACACTGGGGTGCCCAGGCCCTTGTTTTCGGGACACATGCAATGGGCAGAAGCACGACACCCCAGTTTGCTGGCTTCACCCACAGGTGATGTGGCGTTTTTCTTTTAATGTGAGTTCATTTGAGAGCACAGTGATTGTCTCATTTCACCCAATGGTTGTTCTGGGGGATTCAGTGCACTGGCTAAGGGACGCCATGTGTTGCAACAGGCGTGGGCAGGACCCATGGATCGAGAGGTGTGTTTCGGGGGTGGGTGCTGATCATCACAGCAGTGGAGATATGCCTGCAGGTTTTGAAACATAACATTCTATGTTTTACAGGTCTCTCAAAGGAGTTCCTGAACTGACATCTCACAATGACCATGACAACCAGCTAGTTCTTAGCTTTCGGTAGAGACCTCCCTGCCCCCTTTAACGAAGTATTGGGAGGATGGGGGACAGGTGTGACATGCATGCCTGGGTCACACAGGGGCTGCAGCCTAGGACTGAGGGTAGTTGGTAGAGCTTAGTGTGGAGGGAGCCAGGACTGATGCATAGTCCATAAGGAAGCGACCAACCAAGCTACCCCAAGAGGCGCCCCAGCCTGTCTCTGTCAATTCCGCTCCAGCTTCCAGTGACCTTTCCCGGCACCATTCGCCTGCGGCAAACGCTGACTCATGACTGCAGCTCTGGGAGCTGGAGCCCCGCTGAGCCGAGCCCGGTGGAGGGCGCTGGTCTCCAAAGCCAAGGGCAGGTCGCCTTCATCTGTGCGTTCAGCCAAGCATAGGAGGGGACCTGCCGTGGGGAGGAGCTGGGCCCACCTGACTTGCTGGGGGAGGCCTCCAGTTGAATCCCGTCAGCCTCGCTTCCGTGGCCTCCCTCCCGCCCCTGGAGCTCTAAGGTACGTCTGCACTGCAAAGAAACCCCCCGACGCTGAGTCTCAGGTCAATTGACTCAGGATCATGGGGCTCGAACCGCGTTCGGGGCTGGGCTGGAGCCTGGGGTCTGAGACTCGCTGCCGCAGGCTTGTTGGTTTTTTTGCTGTGTGGAGGTACCCTCAAAGGCCCCATGGTAGCCAGCCCTGCCTGGGGGACCCCAGCTCCTTGCCACCCATGGATTAAGAACGTGAGGGCTGGATGGATCACCGTCCTTAATCCTGCGGAGTGGGGAAGCCTCCCAGAGGGTCAGTGTGGGCCAAGGCATGGCCCCCTTACCAAATCAGCCCAGCTGGCAGGGCTGAGTGTGGATTCCTGCTGTGCCTGGACCAGTGAGGGAGAACAGGAAGCTGCTGCTAAGTGACAGGTGAGGGGGAGAATGGTGCTGTGTTTTGCTGCAAGGAGACTTGCCTGTGTCCAGCCAGGCAGCAAATGCCCCTGTCAGAACAGGCCTGCTTCCAGAGCATCAGCAGCTCCTGTCAGCACCAATTCCAGGCAGCAGGGGATGAGCTACTTGCCGCTGAATTTTCCACCAGGCTGGAGCCTGGGAGACTCTGCTCAGCAACTGAGACTTTGCTCAGAAATTTGGCAGCTCCAAGGGGCAGCACAGTGGTTCAAATCCCCTCCCCACAGAAACGGGGGACAGGGACAAGGAGAACCCTGGGGCGCAGGGAGCTGTTCTGGAGCATCGGTGCTATGGCCCTGACTCAGAGTGGTGGGCGGGGGAGGAGGAAGGTGGGTTTGGAACAAGGTGCAGTGTCATTCCAAGCCGGACACCTGGGCTGGACTTTCAGGGCACAGAACCAGCCCAGGGCAGAGCTCACACTCAAAGTAGCCATCCAGGTTAGCAGGAGTATCGTCAGCAAGACATGAGAAGTGATTCTTCCGCTTTACTCAGCACCAATAACGCCTCAACTGAAGTACCACGTCCAGCTCTGGCCACTGCACTTTGGGAAAGCTGTGGACAAACTGGAGCAGGTCCAAAGGAGAGCAACAAAAATGATTAAAGATCCAGAAAACATGACCTATGAGGAAAGCTTGACAAAATTGGGTTTGTTTAGTCTGGAGAAAAGAAGGGGGGGGGACACAATAACAGTCTTCAAGTAGGTAAAAGGTTTTTATAAAGAGGTTCTCCCTAACCACTGAGGACAGGACAGGACAAGAAGCAATGGGCTTAAATTGCAGCAAGGGAGATTTAGGTTAGACATTAGGAAAAGCTTCCTAACTGCAAAGGTAGTTACTGGAACAAGTTACCTGGGGAGGTTGTGGAACCTCTGTCACTGGAGGTTTTTAAGACCAGGTTAGACGAACACCTGTCAGGGATGGTTAAGGTCGAGGTAATACTTAGTCCTGCCTCAATGCAGGAGACAGGTCATCTAGTCCAATCAAGGGCCCTTCCAGCCCTACATTTCTATGATCCTTGAACCCAAAGAGTTCAGAAGGGAAGCAGGTTTCAGTGAAGTTTGGCTAACAGCACCACACCTGGAGCCAGAAGCAGCTGTACTTAGGAGAGGGGCTCAAACTTTTTTTTGTTGGGACCCCTTTGAAAACATTTCAGGCTGTGATGACCCTTCCCCACAAAAAATGACGATCCCCCAAGGCCATGCCACCCTTACCAGCATGTGCGTGGGCTCACTCGCACCTTGTGACACCCCCCATAATAACCTCGTGACCCCCCCCATAATAACCCCCCCGTTTGAGAACCCTTGGCTTAGAACTTCACTGTGGCCACGCTGAACACGCCAGCAGGTGCTCGGACACTAGGGGAGGGGGGCCTTAAGCAACCCTGAGATCAATGTCAGTCTTGGCCCCCGGCATGGCAGGTGAATGTGCAGGCCATTATTGTAAGAACACCACCACCCCATCCCCGAGAAGGCCCAGTGTCTGTCAGAAATCAGGAACCAGGAGGATGAGAAGCACCTGCTTCCTGCTGGTCATCACATGAAGGCCACCTCCCTCCCACCAGCTCCAGGCCTTCTCGGGCTCCACTCACGGACACCCGGATTCCTGTGGCAGCCCAGGGCAGGCGCCGGCGCTGCCCTCGCAGGGTGGGGCACCTGATGCGCTATAGTTCCCTTTAGCGTCAGTCACATTTATTGAGGTTTAGAACCACGCACAGGCCTTTGCCCGCCCAGGCGCTGCCCTCGTGCTAGAAGGGAGTGCACAGAGCGCAAGGGCGCAGGCGAGGGCAAAGCCTGGTGAAGGGGAGCGCGGCGTTCAGTGCAGTTTACTCATTTCATCACCACTGGCACCGAGCCGGCTGCGCCAGGGCCTCCCCCGACACCCGTCTCTTCTGCGGCGAGGGGGAGACGCTGGCAGACGTCTACACAGCGTGCGCCGGGGCAGCCCCTCCAGAACCCCGAAACCAGGTTCCGGCTGCACTTTCCTCCGCGCGGCCCACGAAGCCACGAGACCCGGCGCCGGCCAAGGGGAAGGACGCCCGCTGTGACTGCAGGGCCCGTCCCGGCCGCCTCGGGGCCGAGTTCCGCGGGCACGGTCGGGGTTCCCTGCCCCGGGGCCGCTTCGGGGTCCCCGATTTCCAGCCCCTGACCCTCGGGCTCCGGGCACGGGGATCCCGGGGGGCCAGGACCCGCCATGGGGTGCCACCGGCACAGCCCCTCCCCCGGGCACTGGGGGCCACGCGGCTGGGGGGCCCCCCGAGCAGGGGGTGCAGGGGACTGAACTGGGGGGCTGCTCCCCAGCCAGGGAGAAGGGCCCCCCGCTCCCTCCTGTAACCCAGCGCCCCTCCCCCGCCGGCCGCAGAGGGGGCGGACCCGGGGGGGGGGGCAATTCACAACCCCTCCCCCTAGCGGCGGGGACCAGGCACCCTCCGCGCCTGCGCTGAGCGAGTTGACCAGTGACGACTGAGTAGGAGAAGGGCTACTTCCGGCGAGTGTGTCCGTGCGGGAGGGATCACTTCCGGTCCCCCGTGCGCTGTCTCTTTAGGTCATTTCTTCCGCCAGGCGGAGGGGCGAGACGTCATTTCCGGTGGCTCCGCCCAGCGACCGTGTGATGGGGCGGGACCACTTCCGGTGAATATAAGCCGCCTCCTGCCGCGCTGGGCGGTGGGTAGGGGAGGGGTCACTTCCGGGTAGCGGGGCCCGTCCCGGCCGCCATCTTGGGCCGGCTCCTGGCGCTGAGGCGGGGTCGGTCGGCGGGGCCCGGGGCCGGCGGCGGAGCGGGTCCCTCCATGGGAAGATGCAGCGGGCGGGGGCGGAGGAGGAGGCGGCGGGGTCGCAGGCGGCGGCGGGGCCCGGGCGGAGCGGGGACGGCGCGGCCTCCCCCGGGCGGCTCCTGAGGCGGGAGCTGCGGCTGCTCGAGTCCATCTTCCACCGGGGCCACGAGCGGTTCCGCATCGGCAGCGCCTGCCCCGACGAGATCGGCTGCGAGTTCCTGCCCGGGCCGGGAGCCCGCGCCGGGGGGTCCGGCAGCCGGGGCCCGCCGCCGGGGCCTGTCCGCATCCACTGCAACATCACGGTAAGGGGGCGGGGCGGGCCCCCCATGGCGGCGGGCGGTGGGGCTGCCCTGGCCCGTAGCATGGCCCGTGCGGCTACACCTAGCTTCGGCCCGGCCGGGGGGGCAGGGCTCCGGCCGCCAGCGGGAATGTCTCCACGGCGATCCGGAGTCGGTTCGGCTCGGCTCTGGGGATTCCCGTCTTGCAGCCTAGAGGCAGAGTCCAGCCCAGCCCAGCCCGCTCTGCCCCCGCGCTGTCCCCGCCGGCGTCACAGCAATGCCGAGACGGCCCCGCCGCCGGTGCTGTGTTCCGCCCGGCTGCAAGGAGAGAGGAGCTCTTTCCCTGGGGAACTGGTTTCCTTGGTTAAGCCCAATTGACGCTTCGCTCCCCGCCAGGAGCAAGAATGGGCTGTGTGTTTAAACGGAAACATTCATGTTGTCTCGGGTCAGAACTGAATGACCCGTCTGCGTCCCCTTCTCAGCAGGGCTGTAACTGCTCTGAAGTGCCTGCCCTGGAAGGTGCTGCAGGGTTTCTGAGCAGAGTGGGGCTGGAGCAAGGGCAATGAATGCAGCATGGCGGGAGAGGAGCGCCTGGCGCTCCTGTGAATAGGGGTCTCTTCGATCAGGTGGGGTTGGCTTCTGGATTAGACCCTGAAATCTTTGCCATTTAGACATTCAACTCTAGGAACTGCTGTCTGCAGACACCACCCCAGCCGTGGCAGGCTAAGCCAGGGCTTGTCTGATTTGGGGCTAAAGCGCCAGAGGTGAGCAGTTTGCTCCTCAAACCCTGACTGCATGTTCATTTCAAAGAAGCAGACCCATGAAGCTGCCCCAGAATGCTGTCACCCCCTTCAGGTGCCATGCTTCTAAGGTACAGGGGATGCCCTTCTGCCATCTCCTGAAAGCACCATTAGCTGCCGATCTTCTGCCCTTTGCTTTCACAGGCCGGACGGCAGCAGAATTACACTGCACACACAGGCACCACAAGGTCGCTGGGCAGAACTTTGCAATGGTGCAGTACTGTACGCACAGACCTTGGGGCAGAGTGCAAGATGTGTCGCTGTGTAAACAGGGTCTGACTGCAGATATGCCTGAGTAGGCTGGCCCTGGTATTGGTGCTGTCTCTGAATGGGATTGCCCCTGCAGTGTCAGCCTCTTCTGACTGGACAGTTGCAGAAGTTAGACTGGCCAAGGTGATTCTTGGGTCTGTCTCCCGTTTGGGGGTCCCAATGGGAATTCTGGGTAGAACTGGGTGCATGTCTTTGCCCCCACAGGGTTTCCATTATTAGCCTGTTTCTCAGGACACGTCACTACTGTAAACATTTGGTCTAGGATAAACCTCTCTGCTCCACACCCTCACACAAGGTCTCTGCCCTGGACATTTGCATGCGGCTCAGAATGAAGAATTTAAAAAACAAACAAACAAAAAAAACCCCAAACATTGGTTTGGCTATGTTTGAAATGAGAAATATCAAATGAGGACTGGATCTTTCTGGTGCACATGAGACTCCTGGCTCTGTGTGGGCTGGATTTCACAGGGCTCTTGCGGATAAGAAGCGAAGTCTGAGAGTTCCCTTTTGAAGAGCCATTGAGCATGTGCAGTCAGCACATTAGCGTGCTGCTGGGGGCTTTAGGGCAGGGGCTGTGTGCTGCAGCAGCCTCAGTGATGCACACCCTTCTGTTGCCCCTGAGGATTGGGGCCTGCTCAGGCAGGGTTGCAAACAGCTTGTCCTGAGGAGAAGCACCATTCTGCACTCTTTCCCTGGGGCCTCTTTCCATGGTGGGGCTCCGGAATGATTTTTCAGAGGGTTTGTTTAAAATAAAACCAGAACCACATTACCAAGCACTGTCAGCAGGCCTGGCTCTGAATGCAAGGCAGAGAGGGCCTGGTTCCTGCCCTCGGGGAGCTGACAGGCACTGGTCTGCACAGGATGAGTGTTAATTGGACTGTAGGATTTTATTCATTCTCCTCACATTCCTGATCTGGACCTAGTGCCTGTGCATGGTGGTGTGAAGTGACGTAGATTTTTGCACATCTCGTCCTCTCACCTCCCCATACTGCTGAGTGCTTGGGGGTTGGAAGGAGCGTGTCAGCACAGAATTGACACAGATTAGTGCCGTCAGAGCTATTGTTTGTTTTGCCTTCATCTGGGATTAGTCTGCAGGGTGGAGTGCGCTTTCTTGGGCACTGTCCTGCTGAGCTCTGTCTTTCTAAGGGATGTGTTCTGAGGGGAGAGACAGGACGGCAGCTCACTCTGGCACCCCGGACACACTCTGTAACAATGGCCCAAACATCCCCTTTTTCCATGTTCTCTAGGAGTCTTACCCGACTGTTCCTCCAATCTGGTCTGTGGAGTCAGATGATCCAAACCTGGCAGCTATCCTGGAGAGGCTGGTGGAAGTCAAGAAAGGAAATACATTGGTGAGGGTGGCAAGGTGTGGGGAAGGGCTGGAGGGGGAGATATTGGAGGCATTATGCCACGTGGGAGTAAAGCCCTATGAGTCCCATCTGGTCTGTCTCTTCAGGTCAGCATGGGGGGGGGGGGGGTTCCTCTAGTGTTCTGCCCATTGTGATTGTAAAGGGCGTTGGAGAGTTGAGGTGAGCAGGTCAGGGTTGTCCAGCTAGTGAACTCCCTCTGCTCTTCTGTTGGGGTGTGGCTTTCTCATTTGCTGGCTGCAGCCTGCAGTCATCCTGGTGCTGTGCAGAAGCTGTGTTCTGCAAGGAGCTTCTCCCAGGACCTCCCCAGGTGCAGTGGAGACAGTAAGGCTGTCTAGGGCTGCGGTGGCTGCACGTTTTTCTAACACTGCTTGTCTGTCTCCTTCCTGGGCAGCTTTTGCAGCACCTGAAGCGGATAATCTCAGACCTGTGCAAACTCTACAACCTTCCCCAGCACCCAGATGTCGAGATGTTGGACCAGCCTCTGCCGGCAGAACAGGTGACAGGCCTATGACAAGCTGCCTGAGATGGCTTTTGTGCAGCTTTGCACTGCAGTGGCCATTTTGCCAGGCCCCCGACCCAAGCTGGCGCTCTGTACGTGGGGTGGTTCTGGGGGGCCGGCCAAACAGGTGTTCTGTTTTCCAGGGTTGAGGCTTTCCTTGCTCACATGGAGTGTGGCAGATGGATAGGACCTGGTTTTGCCCAAATGCTGCTGGCCTCATGCTCAGCAATGCCTTGCATCATGTGCGCCTCGTGTAATGTTCAGAGAGGACAGCGCACTGCATGGGTGCTTTTCTTCTTGCCCAGTCTCCTTGCAGCTTTCCCTGAATTGAATGTGGACGTGTTTATCTTCCCTACCTGAGACAAATGCGTCACCTTGGCAGTACCAGCTAGCTTTGTAGAGACAGATTGCCTGTGCAATGCTGGTTCAGCCCCCAACTTGGTTGTCTCCCCTCTCTGGCTATGTATCCCTGGGTGTCGGATTTTGCCTACTGCGCTTCCTCCCGTTACTGTCCCAACTTAACTCTTGACCTCTGAGGCAGCCCTTCTAGAACGAACATCCTGTAAATAGCTTCTGGTTTCACTTTGTTTGGAAGCTGAATTCTCAGTGCCAGTCCTCATTCAGCCTTCTCTTGAAGTGTTGTAGGGGATTCCGTGAGCTCGTGCTCTTCGGGAGGTCCAGGATTGCACTGAGCCCTGCCCTGCAGCTCCTGTCAGCCCGCTTTGCCAGGTGGCAGCTTCCTAGCGAAGGTGCAGCTTGTCAGAACAGACTGTCTGGTAGTGGTCACTCGGCTGGCTAGCTCCTCCCTGCGGAATGGCAGTGCTTGCACAGGAGCTGTTCTGACCCATGTCTCTGGCCTCACTGTCCCCACAGAGCACACAGGAAGAAGTGTCCTCGGAGGATGAAGATGAGGAGATGCCAGAGGTAAGTGTAGATGCAGCTTTTCTCGGGGGGGGGGAGGGACACGCAGGGGAAGTTCACGCTGTATCCAACGGTGGGGGACATGGGGGGTGCATTGCAGTGAAGCATGTAATGAAAGTTGCTGAGGCAGATTCACCTTATTAAGTATGAATTGTCAGATTCAAACCTGACTTGTTGCCATTCAAAACATGAGGCACTCCTTAGACTGGCCAGGTTGGGATCAGTCCCTGAACATGTTTGCTCACCCCTGAGCAGGAGTCAGCGGGTCCTCTTTACTGAGAGCCTTAAGGAAATGATTCTGCTGCTCTCCTCCGCCTTTGGTTGATAGAAGAAGCCTCTGTTTGTTACCAAGACTTGCCATTGCTGCGGTTCTTGGGGGTGGAGAAGGAATTCTGAGCTGGGACTGGAATCCCTTGGCTTCCTGCTTTGTCTGTCTGTCCTGCCGTTCTCCAGGGCCTGAAATTGACCAGCTAAGCTATTTGATCTCCTTGGTGTGGAGGTTTCAGTTGCCGTTGCTGGCACAGAAATCGCATAATGGAAATGGGGCTCCTGGAGAGAGGATTAGGTAGGCTTGCTAAGTGTGCAAGCAAGAGAGGTGGCCAGGAGGCAACAGGCAGCCATATCTCACTGCAGCTGGGGAGGACTCGTGTGTGCTGCGACTCTCATAGGCTTTAGCTGTTGGTTTGCATGCTCATGACCTTTTCAAGTGGGTGGAATAAACCTGACTCTCCATGGTGATGTTTCTATGATGCCTCCTCCTAGGAAATGGGTGTGCAGGATTCATACACCTCTTCACAACAAGTACAGCAAAACTTGGGGGGCAGTTCCAGGCCATACAACTAGTGGGGGTGTATAGTGTAGGAATTACACTGAGGATGAGAACCTGTTGGATCAAGGCCACTCCCGGCAGGGGCAGGCTCCTCCCCTGAGGGAGGCTGCTGTACATTACACTGGTCCCATACAGTATCTGTAAACTGGCCCACTTTCACAGCCAGCCTGTAACGTGTACACTCCCACACACTGCAGTGAGCTGGAACTGTCGGGTTGGTGAATGGACCCTGGAGAGCTGGGTGGCTGCTAGTGGTAACTAGAGTCCCATGGTTTTTTGCAGTGTGAAATAACGTAATGAAACGACAAACCCCCCAGTGCAGTTACAAGACTGGGCCCAGCTCCCCACTCCAGACATTGCAGCTGTGTTCAGGGTTGCGCTGCTGCTTGTGTTTGGCCCAGCTGTCCTTCCATCATGACAATGGCCGGGCAGCCAGGCCAAATCTGAGTGAGCTGTGCTGTGACCCTATGCACCAGGTCACGACATCACTCACTCAAATCTGGCCTGGCCGCTGCCCCTCCTCCCCCCATCGTTATGATGGAGGGGCAGTTGGGCCAAACCGGAGTCATGCTGGGACCCTGTGTGCCTGGCTGTAACATCTGGAGTGGGGAGCTGGGCCCAGCTCTGTGGGACTGGAACCGCCACTGCGGGTTGAGTGTAGGTCAGGCTCCATCTCAGGGCTTCTGAGCCCCTGGGGCAGGACCAGACCCTGGAGAGGGGGGGGGGGGGTGGAAATGAATAAAATGAATTAACACATTCCTGAAAAATAAAATAAAACAATTTCACATGGTTCTAGTGACGACACCCTGGTACACTGCATCTCGGGGCTGACTGGCACCTCCAGAATGACCTGAATCCTGGGCCCTGCGGCCTCCACCCCTGTGCTGTGGTCAGGATCACTGCAGGGTGTAAGAGGCTCTTGGGCAGCTGCATCTATGACTCCTGCGCTCCAAGAGCAGAGCAGCGGAGCGGAGCGTCCCTCTGTTGGAGGGAAGTGCTGCGCAGGCTAATCCCGTTCGGAGGGATTTCCTAGGCTCTATTCTCCTCTGTGATGAGTCTAAAAATGACAAAGCCCTTCCCCAAACACGTCGTTTATCCGGAATAGCAGCAGTTGGCTGGAGAGCGTCCAAAGCAACATGCTCCCTCCCAGAGGATTTCAAACCCACTCGGGGTTCTGCACAGAGGTAGACAGTTGGAGGAGTCAGCACATAGCCAGCTGAGATCCTGTGCCCCGCCATGCAGAGCGCTCCTCAGTGACGGCGGCCAGCCGGGTGTCAGCAAGCCTGTCTGCATCAGCCTGAGCTCAGCCCTGAGTGCAGTCCACTGCTGCTGTGTCAGTCTGCTGGGTGTAGTGCAGCACGGTGGAAATGGGGGTTCTGACCATGCTCTGTGTGGACAGCGTTTCCTGTCCCACTCCGCACCCTTCTCTGGCCAGCTGACTGCAGAGGGAGGGCCGGGGCTGCAGAGCTGGGAGTGATCTGGAACAGACCCTCCAGAAGAGCACAGACGTAAGATGCTGCTTCCAGAGGAGAGGGCCCTGGGCCGCTCTGGGTTTCACGTACACACAGGCACTGGAGTCTGCCGGCTCCCTTCTCCACTCTTGGTGACCTGAATGTTTGTCTCCACATATTGAGAGCTGCGTTCTCTTCCCCCCTGGTGAGCAAAGGCTCAGCAGCACAACAGCCACACGGCATCCTCCATGTTAAATTCAAGACCCTCCGGCACGTGGCCTAGCTCTGCGGGGCAGACACAGAGTGCGACTGCTGCAGTGTGATCTTTCCAGGGCGGGGAGGCATGTTGGGGAACATGAAGGAATGGGGGCTAATTATCAGAAGGCCTGAGACTTGGCAGCAGAGAACCCAGCAAACAAGGAGCGGTGCATGCCCACTTTAGAGGTGAAGGGAAACATGTTGGAGGGGAGCAGAGTGCGGAGCCGAGGGAGCTGGCCGGGGGGCGGCTCAGCAAGCTGCTTAGCTCTCGCAGCTGGGTGTGAATTTCCTCTTTCAGAAATCTGCTGCTGTCTTCGCCAAAGGGTCCCCCAACAAAGTAGGGGAGCGGGGATAGAGTGGGGGATGGGAAGGGAGGGGCTGAGAATTTCCACTGCGTGAGTCTGGGAGCCTGGAGTGCTGCAAGGAGTCTGTGCGAGGGTGGGGATCCTGCCCTGTGGTGTAGGTTCAGCTGGGTTGCTTTTAAACTGCCGCTGCTTGGGCAGTGAGGGGGAGCCAGGTGTCCGCTCTGAGCTAGCTCCTCTCTTCCCAGGACACTGAGGACTTGGATCACTACGAGATGAAAGAGGAGGAGCCAGTAGAGGGAAAGAAGACGGAGGATGACGGCATCGGGCAGGAAAACCTGGCCATCTTGGAGAAAATCAAACAGAGCCAGAGGCAAGATTACTTAAATGTACGTGTCCCTCGGCGGGCGGGAGGGGCTGGGGAGCAGAGGGGTCCAAGAGATACTGGGCTTGTTAGTCCTCTGCTGCTGCAGCGTGCTAGGTCCTCATTGGACAGTGAGCCTCTGAGGGGCCTCCTGGGTTTCCATGGCGGGACCTGCACCTGCTCAGTGCTCACCACGCTTGTGGTCTGCACAGTTACACGTGCCCAATAGCTCTGTCTCCAGCCACGGCCGCAGAGATAATCCAGAGTCCAAGTGAAGAGCACGGAGCTTGGTGGCCTGTCCGGAGGAATCTAGTTAGTTTACCTCTAATGCCAGCAGAAACAAGTGCAGCCGCTTCTCCTTGCTGGAATTCAGGCTCCCGGCTCCAGTAAAGCTGACCGGGAGCTCTGCTCTGCACCGCACCTGGAGGTTGGACCCTTCTAGGGCTCCTCTCTTCTTGCTGGGATACAGTTGGGGTCTGGGGGTAACAGATCTTGCCATTGGGCTGTGCTTGTCTTCACTGAGCTCCTCTGGGCTCTCTGCCTGCCGCCCCTACCCGAGGCTCTGAGTGTGTCTGTTGCAGCTGTCCCGGGGTGGGGGTGGCTGTTTCCTTGGAAGACTGGAGATCTTGCTGTGCAGAGGAAGGGGCAGCAATGAGCCAAATGTCCCAGGGCAGGAGTTCTGGCTCAGGCCTTCGTTTCAGTAGCCATGACTGTAGTGAGAACAGTGTAACAATGTGATTGCCCCTCCATCCCTCTTCCCAAACCCCTCATAGGGTGCAGTGTCTGGCTCTGTGCAGGCCACTGACCGGCTAATGAAGGAGCTCAGGGATATTTACCGATCACCAAGTTTCAAGGGCGGTAAGTGGCGGCTTGAGTCGAGAAGCTAGCTCTGGGCCTGGAGAAGGAGGGCGGAGGGACAGCTTCTGAGCCAGCTGCTGGAGGGCCCTGCGGTGTGCGCGCTGGCCTTCATCTGGTTGCTTGTGTCTCATGGTCCTGCCAGTCTGTACCTACAGGGAGAGCTGGTCTGTTGAGGCCATGTCCCTTCCCTGTGTGCTAAAGGAACGGGCCCCCCAGTGCTGTTTGGGGTGAAGCGGAGATGGCGGAACTGTATCCTGACCCAGCATCGCTCACTTAGTGCGGGTGGGGTGTGAGCAGCATGTGCTGAGTGGCAGGGCTCGGAGATGGCCGTTGCTTTCCTGATGCCTCTGGCTGGGCCTGATCGCCCTTTTGCAGTACACAGGGTGGGGGTGGCGGCGGCAGGGGAATGATTGTCCTCCTCCCCAAAGCCCCCAGACTCTGGGGAGGGGCAGTCAGTTGCCGGTGACACGTGAGGACAGCCTGCATAGACGAGGGCGCTCCCTGTGCAGTGTGGATCTGTGCCAGGTTGAGCTCATGCTTTTTTCCGAAGGTGACTTGGATCCCAAAGGGCTGCAGCTCAGATCCATGTCTGTATGGCTGTGCTCTCCGGTGGTGCTGACGTGTCCCTTCTCTGCTCTGCAGGAAACTATGCAGTTGAACTAGTGAATGACAGTCTGTACGATTGGAATGTCAAACTCCTGAAGTAAGTGGCCTGGCTCAGCAGAGCTTTGGGTGACTGACTCCCTGGTACGTGGGGGTGGCCCTGGTACGTGGCGGAGGGAAGGAGCTAGTGACTCAAGCAGCACGGGATGCTTGACAATCCTGGGTTGTACTCCAGACTGCCACTGAGATTCACATGCCCTGCCCTGTCTGTGCTTCAGTTTCCCCTGGGGATAACACGCCCTCCCCTTTAGAATGTGCTTCAGGGGAGCTGTAGAGCAGAGAGTTGTTTGTTGTTTCTAGAGGTTTGGTGTGGATGCGCCTGACAGTGCCTGAGTCCCCCTGCCCTCCAAATGCAGCCACTCACCTTCCCTAGAGCCAAACCTGCTTCCTTTGAAGCTATGCCATAGCTCTGTGCTCAGGCAGAGGGGTCCTTGCTGGGTGATGGTCTTTCCCTCTCCTCCCCAGGGGAGGATGCTGCCCTGCACGATCCGGCTCTTTGCTGGGGAGCGGGGGCTGGGCCAGGAACCTGAATCCCTTAGGGTTCGCGTGCCAGTAGGAATGGGCTTGGGGTCAGCAGGTGCGATTGGCCTGGATTTCGGTGGGCAGGGCAGAGTGCTACAGGCCAGGCTGGCTTCCCAGCATGCCCTGGGCTTTGACTCCATGGGGTTCTTTCCTTGCAGGGTTGACGAGGATAGCGCTTTGCACAACGATCTCCAGATCCTCAAAGAGAAAGAAGGAATGGACTTCATCCTCCTAAACTTCTCTTTTAAAGTAAGGCCGGCGCTCCCCATTCCCTTCCCGCCCTGCCCGCCTGCAGCGCCTGCTGTGGTTCTCAACGGCCCTGTATCTCTCTCGCTTTCCTTGCAGGATAACTTTCCTTTCGACCCACCGTTTGTAAGGGTTGTGTCCCCTGTACTCTCGGGGGGTAAGTGACTGTTCAAATTACCCCTCTTGCCACCAAGTGCTTTGGCTGCCGCAGTCCCTTGCTACGTGTCTAGGAAGGTGTCGCGGGGCGGAGTTAGGTCCTAGGATGGTGGTTCCTCTGGCTGCAGGGAGTGGGAGAGTCTCTGTATCTCTTTGGGCCGTGTTCACTTGCAGAGAGTGTTTGAGGTGCCCGCCCAGTAGCCATCTCCCCGGTATGGTGTTTGCTGTTTGTGAACGAAGTGGCTAGAGGGGGAAGGTGACAGTGCCCAGGCAGGGGGATGTGACTGTGATTGGGACAGAGATGAAGGGTCCCAGAGACCTGCTCCCCTGCTAGTTTCATAGCAAGGAAAGGGTGTTTCTGTAGAACTGAGATCTCCCTGGGAGGGGGAGGGATGCCCAGTTACCTCAGGCTCTGCAGCAAACACACTGGGCTTTGCTGCCAAAGATCTGTGCGCTTCTCCCGAATGTAACCGACTCGGGGCATCTTCCCCCCAGGTACGTCTTGGGTGGAGGTGCCATCTGCATGGAGCTGCTGACAAAGCAGGTGAGTGTCTGTCTCCAGCCTGGGTGCTGCCCTGTGGAAAGTCCTTTGCTCTCAAAGGTGGCCAGTGTGTGGCCAGGGCACCTACTGCTTATGGCATGCACGTGGCACTGCCTGTTAACCTGCTGCTGGCAGCCCATGCTGGAGTCTGAAAATCCTGCCACTAGCATGAATAGTCGTGCTGAGCTCCGACTGCGTTACGCGGCTGCTGCTTTTATTGGGGGGGCGGACACTTGCACGGGACATTGCAATGGGCAGCAGTGCCAGCCTGCCTGGGGAATCCACAATGGCCAAGTGCAGTGTTTCTCACTGGGTAGGTTGTAACCCCTGGGGGTCATGAAAGGCAACCGGGGGGCAGAGGTGGTGGGGAGGGCTTGGAGGTCGCAAAGGTGTTGAAACTTTCACTGCAGGCTTACGCAAAGCAAATCTCTTGTCCCCACTTCTCATACCTCCTTACACTTCGAGGTAACGTGTTCTGTCCGTCTCTGGACAAACACATGCCAGTTCTCCAGGCTTAGCATTGTTCTTAGCTGATGCTTCTTTTTTTTATGTCATGAAAATGTTTGCCTCTGAATAAGGGGTGACCAAGCTGAAAAGGTTGAGAAACACTGGCTTAGCTCCCTGGCGCAGCCCCGGGGGGCCGGCTGCGTTGCTGCCTATTTTCGTTAATAACCATGCCCCGGCATCGCTGAGAGAGCTGAGAGAGGCCAGCTGAGAGAGGCCAGCTCCCCCCAGTCAGGAAAGGACGGCTGTTGCCTAGTCACCAGGCCGGTCTCACTTGTGTTTTGCAGGGCTGGAGCAGTGCCTACTCCATTGAATCCGTGATCATGCAGATCAGTGCCACGCTGGTGAAAGGGAAAGCCAGGGTGCAGTTTGGAGCCAATAAAGTAAGGCCCGGGTCTGGAGCAGCTGGTTTAACTGATGCTCCTGTTCTCTGGTGCACTGAACTCTCTCTCTGGCTTCGCTTGCAGAATCAGTACAGTCTGACGAGAGCACAGCAGTCCTACAAGTCCCTGGTTCAGATCCATGAGAAGAATGGTAAGGCCTCCTGTGGCTGGGTGTGTCGGGGAGGGAAATCTGCTCTCCCTTACCCATGGGGCTCCTGGAGCAGACAGCATGCTGAAACTGTCTGTGCCCGCTTCAAACAGAATGGCTGCGTGTGCGCCTCCAGTGAAATGCACTGGTTCCCAGCCCCCGCATACTTGCACTTTCTGCGAAGCCTCATCTCTTGGCATGTGGGAGGACCCCTAGCTCCCTGCAGAAAGATACCGAACGTAAGTGTGTGTCGTGCAAGGCAGATGCTGGGGCATCTCAGTGTAGTGCAGAGGTCCCCAAACTGGCGGGCGCAGAAGAACGTTTGGGGGGCAGGTGTGGCAGGGCCAGCCCCCATGGGGGTGGAAAGGGAGTGCTGCCAGCCCCAGTGTGCCCCAGACTCAGCTTTGGCCATGGCCCTGGCTGCTGCGGTCCTGCTCCCAGCCTCAGTCCTGACCACAACCCCCAGACCATGGCTCCACTGCCAGCCCCAGGTGGGAGGGGGCAGGGGGTGCAGATGGGGTAAGGGAGGGCACGGGGCAAAAGGTCTGGGGACCACTGGTGCAGTGGCTGCGAAGCAGGAAGTCTGGCCTTGTGAAAATGTTCCTGCTCCTGGCTTCACGATGTCTGGTTCCATGAGGCGTATGGAAGCTGGCAGCGGGGCAGAGCAGGACTGCGTATCACAGACCCGGCGGACTGAGAATGTGGTCACTGACGAATGCAGCAGCTAAGGGAACTGCAGGAGTGATGCGTTACTCTGCCTGAGACCAAGACGAGTTACTGACTTCACTGGGCTCTCCAGTTTGCTGAAACTATCCGTTCTTCCTCCGGGCTTCCCAAAGTGGGGTGTGCTGGGCATATCCTGGGGGGCGCTTAGCAGTTTAATTAAATGTGTCTTGGCAGTCAGTGCTGGCACCTCGCTGGTTAAACCGTAAACAGGCCAAGGCCATGCTGCCAGCTCAAAGAAAACTTGCACACAGCATCTCCGGGCTCTGGCTGGGTGACACCTTGTCCGGCTGTCGTGTGCGGCGCTTGTGGCCCTTCTGGCAGAACTAGACCAGGTGTTCTGTGCAGCGCGTTTGACTGGTCTAGACGGGGGAGAGAATCGTCCCCTGAGCATGCAGCGGGCACGCCCTGCAGCACTGCTGGCGGTTCCGGTGTGGGCGGATCCTACAGTCAAGGCCGTGTGGGAGGAGAGGGGGCAGACTGAGCAGGTCACGCTGGCCACCTGTTTGCCAGTACCGAGCTGCTCCTCAGACACCAAGCCTGGCGTGCCTGCTGTGGTACTGCTGGTGTGTGACTTGTCCCTCCCATGGAGTCCTTCCTCTCGTTTCAGGCTGGTACACACCCCCCAAGGAAGATGGCTAGCGTTGCCAGGGGCGGGGCTCGACAGGACCACTTGATTACTTTTTGAATGCTCTACTTGGCCCTTAAGCTGCCTCTCCGGCTTCGATAGCGCTGCCTGTTTGCAGGACAATAATGGCTGTTACAGACTCTGAGGAAAAACTGCGTACGCAGTTGGACTGAGCTGAAACTCTTGCTGGCCCCTTACTAGCAGGCATTATATTCAAACCAAACTGGTGAGCCTCTTGTATCGCTGGAAACTTTTGACTCTGCTCCAGTCTAGAGCACCCTTCCCTACGCTATGGATTTAATTTATTTTCTTATTTCATGTACACTGCTTTTTTTGTTACAGTGTATGATGGATGTGTATGGAAAATGTATCTTTGGAGAACAATTACAGTTGGTTAATTTGAAGGTGCTGGTGTGACTAATTTTTTTTCAAATTCCGGCTGAGCTGAGTTCCACCCTGTGTGAGCAGCAGGCTGCTCGGAGCCTGTGTAAACGACGCTGGTCAAGCCAAACAACGTCTTCTGCGTTGCTCCTGTGCAGGCCTGGGTGGTGGTGGAGCTGTGTCGCAGATGGAGCAATATAATGTCTTTCCTCCGTTGCGCATTTCTATGTAGGGCCAAAATATGCTTGAGATCAACACTTCTGCAACCCCCATGGAAGAGGGAACAGGAACCAGGAAAGCCTAGTATGCAAACGAGGAGTTTGAGAACCTGAATTCCATGCCGTAAGGGAGGAAGTGTTAGCCTGCGAAATCAAGAACAGATTTGCCTTCTGTAAACCACCGTTTCTCACTGCTGGAGAACAGAGGATAACGTAGCTACGATCCTGACTTGTCCACCCTTCTGGGGTGAGTGGGGTGTGTGCGCGCTGAGCGGGAGTCCATCAGCTGCTGGCGGGCCTGGGGAGCAGGCCTGCAGTTTCCGTTTAGAAGCACTGCATGGTGCCCAACTCGCTGTAAGCTGCTCTGGTTTTGTCTTGGCCTGCGCTGCTGCTCAGTAGACACGAGTGAGCAGAACGCTTCTCGCGCCGTCATTTCTCCCTTTCTGAGGGTTACTGTAGAGTCACCACTAGTGCCGAGCAGGAGAAGGCAGCTTGGGCACCAAGCAGGCTAAGGGCTGAGCCAGTTCGGTGCCCCTTGGGGCTCTAGCTCCTACAATGGTGGTGGGGGGGGTGTTACTGGATGGGTGGAGGATGGGCTGACAAAGCCATCCTCTGTTTGTCCCTCCCCCCATAAAAATCCTGTGGCTGCTGACGGACTGAGTGTGTCCTGTAGCCTCTGACTCCATTTCTCAAGAGGTCTAAGACTCTCCTTTTTACCCTTTGCTGGCAGAGGCGTGGGCAGTTAGCTACGTGAGCTCAGCCCCTGTGACTGCTGTATTGTAGATGAAAGCTGCTGAATACAGCTGGCTCCGGGTCTGAAATAGTCAGTCAGTCTGTGCATCATGAAATGAACCCTCCTGCTGCTGGCCTCAGGCTGGCCTCTACTTACAGGCCATGAGCCCAGACCTCCGTGGGGGCAGATCATTCCGCATCTGCCACCTCTGAGGTTTCTTCCTTCCTGCAGAGCTGACACCTGCTGCTGGCAGCCATTTGGAGTAGATAGCCGGGGGCTCATCCCATGTGGTAGCTTCTGGTGAACTATCCCCTGCTGCTCTGCTCAGTGAGGGGGCTGGAGGAGGCAGAGTACTCCCAGCTCGCACTTGTTCCCATCTACCATCCCTTAAACTCTGCATTCAGATTCTGGCACTGGCTCTGACTTTATAGCTGTTCTCGCCCTTCCACGGGAACGTCCTGGCCTACTTCAGGCTGGGGCTGCGTCTTTAATGCCTTAAAGCCAGACTCAGCCTTCACTTACTCTCATCAAAGCTCTGAGACCTCAAAGGCACTCAGAAGATGCCCATTATCTTACCAGCAGCCAGCCCGGCTGCGTTTTACTGTTAACTGGGCTTAAGTGCTCCATGGAACATTTTACTGCCTGCTCATGTGCAAGCTCTGGTCCTGGAATATCAGGGCTGGGCGCTGTCACGCTGCTTTCCTCACCCAGTGCAGGAGAAGGAGAGTTCCTCAGACAAACCTGCTTCCCGAGTCCTCGAACAATGACACAGTGCTCTGCTGGGGGCTGACGCTGCGTGATGGGTAAGCAGGCGGGGCCGTTTGCGTGGGGGAGCTGTACTCCAGGTATGCTGTGATGTCTCCCATCACAGGCAGCACTGCCAAGCCGCTCAGGACACTAGCACTTACGCCAGCAAAACCTTTGTTGCTCGAGGACGTGGAAAAAAGACACCCCACGCGACATAACTTTTGCCAGCAGAAGCAAACGGAGCGTAGAGGGCTGTCGGAGGGAGAGCTGGCTCCTGTCGCCACAGTGTGGCTACACGACCTGTGCTGCTGTAAGTTTTAAGCATAGACTAGCCCTTAAAGATAGCGAGCGAGTGACTTCCCCACCCCCTAGCCCCAGTCAGACTATGCCCACCAGCAGGTGGCTGTATGCTGGAGCCCTTCACTAACACGTTCTGCTCAGCTGCAGTCAGCTGTCAAAGCTGCCTCCTTCCTGCCGTAGGTTTCCTCTGTGAGACAGGATCTTACACACCAGCTTCACCATCCATGAGACCCCTGTGGAAGAATCTTAGTGTTTTCACAGTGGCCAACCCTGCCCTCTTACTTCCACTGGTGAAATTGAGCTCGACAACTTCTGATCTAAACGTGGGCCTGAGCTCAGCACCTGAGTCCATTTTACTTCGAACGAGCTGCGTTAACTTGCCTTATTCTCTCCCCACAGAACCAGACCCATGGTGCGCTCATGGCCACTTAATAACCTAGCCCCAAAACCCACCAATAGGGACACACCTGATTTAGCCATAGCAGATTCAATTAGTTTTTCCCCCCTTAAGAAGTGATCACGGGGAACCTGTACCTGGTGGGAGAGTGACAGAAACTGGGAGGTTGTAAAATCCATTAGCTGAATCAGTCACTGTCCCAGCACAGCCCAAGCCCCTGCTGGTTTGACAGTGGTCAGAGCTGGCTCCTGATTACAAGCACAGACGCTAAGGACCCCCACCCTGCACGCAGCGCTTCTCAGCTGAAGAAAGGGCTGCAGGACCTTGTCCTAATCCTTCCTCTGGCCCTGAAAGCAGCTGGGGCATGTACTAGTCTAAAAAGGCGATTTGTACAGCAGACTGACTCTCTGGACAGTGCCTGACATGGTGCCAGCAGCCTGTAAACAATAGGCAGCAGTCGTGAGAAAGGAGGAAAGGGCACCAAAGACCCTCCGGTTAATGCATGATGCCTTCAGGGGAAGCGAGCACGCACTAGGTTATTGAAGAGTGACTGAATGTTTTGCCACTGGGCTGTGAGCATTCAAACAGAGAAAGCCCCGGTGCTTTCTCTTAGAGCTGCAGGACGTTCTTCCAGCCCAGGTCTGCACCTCCGCGCTGGGAATCCGGATTGTTTTATATGGAAAATGATGGATTTTACAGAGCGTAACAGAGACACGCGGTTGGCCCTGCTGCCAGTCCAATGCAATACGCCCACCTGGCCAGCGAGTGGCACCGCACAGCCAGAAGGTGGTTTCTAGTCCACGTTTAAATCACTTCTCACCCAGGGCTAGAACCATGCGGACCCAGGCAAAGCCCTGGCTGTGCAAAGCGAGCCCGACAGCCTCAGCGGCTCCTCACACAGCAAGAGCGTCCTGGCGAACGGATCCCTCGGCCTCGTTCTGGTACGTGAAGGGCTGAGCCAGTGGTTTCATTGCCCACAAACCATCCTCATCCAGCTGCCGTAGCGAGTTCGGAGGGACAGTGGCAGAACGGCCAAAGCGAACCACTGCCAGATCTTCCACTTTCTCCAGGACCCAGCACCTGTGGGTCAAACGAGAGCACGTGAGGCTGGGAAGAACCAGCCTGACACAGGACTGAATATTTGTCCCGCAAAGAGGTGAGTGAGCGATGCCAGCCGCCTGCATTGGGGGGTCGGGGTTTAAACCGTGCATCTTAAAACAGCAGCAAGAAAGTTTTGGCTGCAACCCGACCTCCTGCCCCAGCAGCCCTCAGCCGCGGAGAGCGAACCACGGCGGGGCTTGGCAAACCCTGCATCAGAGCTTCAAGGGAAGAGCCGGTGACAGGTGGTTCTGGGCACTCGGCCCGTGGCGCTTTTCACCAGCAGTGCCCAGGGGCATGGCTGGCAGGGGGCAGCCAGCGGGCTGCAGTGCACAGCTTGCCTCCAGCAGAGTGCCTGGCATTTTTGCTTTTGTTTGCTTGTCACCCCGAGACCCCAGACAAATTCCAGCGTCAGTAACTGCACCTGCGGAGTTCGACGTGCCGGGGATTTACTCGGCATGTCCCAGTCTCGGCAGGAAGAGGCAGCGCTGGGACAGAAGGGCTGCAGGGGGTGAAGGGGCTCCAAGAACACTGCAGACCATGAAAGGTGCCCCCTGCCCTAAGCGTGAGGTGGGAGGGGAATAGATCTCAGCAAACCCCCCCTCACCCAGTTTGGCCATTCTTAGCATGCAGCTTGTCTTCCTAACCCTGTTCCAAGCTCCGCTGTCCTCCCCCAGACTGCACGCTGCCAGGTGCCCATTGAACCGCTGAACCACTGGATGGCGACCTGCCCTGGCTCACAGGAGCCAAGATCTACAAAGGCATAACTGGGGTGCGGGGTAGGGGACGGCGCCACGTTACCATCCTGCCAGTTCCAGTGTCAAGAGGCTAGCAATTGCCCTGCAATTAACAAGTGCTGCAGGGTGGACAAAAGGAAGCAATGCAGCGAGTTCACAGCGACGCCCCAGACTACAGCCGAGGACAGACAGAAGCCCAAAGCAAAGGGGGTGGGGGTGAAGTTATCTCCAGGAGCTGTTCCTGAAAACCTAGCCTTTGTGCTATCTTCACCCCACACTAGCACTAGCTGGGGGGTCTGGGGCGCACGTAGAGAAAGTGTGAAAAGCTTCTTGTCGGGTCCCCGAGTGGTTTTTCTTTGTTTCTGGACAGAAGGCAGGAGCTAAGGTGCCAAGTAAGCAGCGTGGGGGCCCGTCCAAGGATGCTCCCTCGAACAAAACAACTGGATAACTCCCGCCACCACCCAATTTGTGGCGCAAGCGCAGTGGAAGCTGAGGAAAGGCTGGGTCATGCCCCGTCACCGCGATCTAGTCGAGAGCCGGCGAGCCTCTATTGTCAAAGAACAAGGCATCTCGGAGCAGATTTTCTTGCTGAGCCAGACAACGGGGAGAACTTTCCCAGTGAGGGCCCAGGGAAAACCAAGCTACCTTCTGAACCTGGAGCGACATCGTTTAACATGCTGAGGGTGCAAGTCCCTAAGCAGGAGCAAAACGTCGTCCTAGCAAAGCAAAGCAAAGCAGCCCGTTAGTGGCAGAGTCGTCCCTGGGGCAGAGGCACCGAGTGGCCCTGAGAGAAGGCTGCAGCAGCTGCTTTCTAGGGGAGGTTCAGGGCCCCGGTTTCATCCCTTCCCACAGGCATGGCAGCACGGTTGATGTGACACCATTCCACGACTTTCTGTGCCAAGACAGGGCTGCAGCGAAACCTGTTGCACACTCACGGCCTGGAGAGTCCTGAACGGAGAGCTGCTGACGGAGTTCCAGGGACCGGCTAGTGCAAGGTTCAGTACGACACAAGGCAGGGAACGGCAGAAGAGGAACCAGTGAGGAGCAAGAAGAAAGCTTTTCCTGCCCTGACCAGATTCAGGCCTGTACAGGAAATGGCTGGATAGCTCCCAAGACCATCACTAATCCCATTCCTAGCAACAACCTGCCACCTACATGTTTGCATTTACACATGGCTGAGCACAGATGTTTGCAAACTGCCTTTCATTTCCCTGGAAAGATTACTCAGGGCGGAGAGGGGAAATCAATTTGCGTGAACGTATTGTGAACAGAGAACTGAAGACAGCAGCCTGTGCCCGTCAGCTGCTGTGACATCAGTGTTAATGGCTTCGCTTACAGCACGAAAGCAGAGAATGCCACTTCCAGCCCAGCTCTGAAATTACCTCGCTGATATCTGGTGGGAGGTTTCCAATATACACTCCCAATCCAAATCCTTTTTCTTGGAGGAGCCTCGAAAAACAAGCAAGAAAAAAATCTCCAGCAACGTTTTGTGTTTGTAGCCGAGCAGGATTGTGGCGGGCGGAGGGAGAAGGCTGTAAGAAAACCGTAGGCCGCTATTTGCTTGTGGAAACCAACCGCCACTTTTTGTAGTTGTGGCAAACGGGACTCAAATTTGGCCCAGGCACCTCTCCATCATGCCTGCCTGGGAGAGCCAAGCGGGACACAGAGGATCTGCTCTGTGCCACAGCCCTGCTTGGGGAGCTCGGCTGCGGGCCTTCCATTGCCCCGTTAACCAGCCGGGGCTACAATGGTTGAACAAAAAAACCCCAACCCCACTTTTACAGCCTTATTTATGGATGAACAACCCTGACAGTTGTTTAAAGTTCTCTCCTCGCCCCGTACACGTACACACGCACGCAGGATGCACTATTCCGGGTCATCTCTGGGGCTTTAGTTATTTTATGCGTCCAAAAAAGATCAGCAAGCTGTAGTTTAGTTACAGTAAAATGCCTCTTATCTTAAAAGCCAAAGACGGATTCCCCTGCCACTCCTAACCTCATCAGCCAGGATCTGGATATTAGTTTGCAGGAAGAGATGCTAATTTCACTTGAACCCCTGGAAAAGGATTTATAATGGAAATTCAGGTACAAACTTAGGTCTTAATCCGGCAAAAAGTTACCTATGTCCTTAATGTATATTTGGTTTAACATGTGAATGTTATGGGTTGAACAACTTGCCAGATTAAGGATTTAGCTTTAACTACATGCACGGATTATTTTGCATCCCACGGGTTCTGATAACAAACAAAAAGCGAAATGTGTCATTGCTAACAACACGCGCGTACGCCACAGCAGTGCTTGTGATCCTAAGGACAGACTCTTGCCGTATTAAAAAGCAGTTGTAAGAAGGTCACTCGTGCAAGAGATCCACGTCCTGTCACAGGACCCAGCTGTAAATCAAAGGAGAATGGCTGTGTGACTTCTGACCCCGCAAAGATGACACGTTTTGTCCTGAACACAAAGTTCTTTTTGAACAGCGCAACAGGCCGCGTTAAACCCTAGACACACCGAACGTTGATAATTCTCTTGCTTTCTTGTAGAGGATGCAAAATAAAGTAATCAGGGTCCGAGTTTACCTGCGTATTTTAGCTGCTCCAGTTCCCCCTTCTTCTTCCTGGGCTTGAGAAGGCCCCAGGCACTGCTGCTGTTCGCCCTGAAACACAAGCAAGGAACAGAGGAGGTGCGCTCTTCGCACTTGTCTTAACTCCAGCAAAACGAGGCATTATCGTCCCCAGCCCTGCCGGAGTGAGGCAGAAGGCAGGTGAAGCGAGGGGGAGCTGCGGGTGCTCTGCACGCGGGGAAGATAAATAAACCACATGCTCAGGACCCTGGGGCAGTGCCATATGCACACACGATTCACACCTTGCTGCAGGACCTCTCCCCCTCCCTCACACCCGTGTGTTTCCAGCCTTCGTGCTACAGCGGTAATCTCAGAACAGGACCCCAACAGAGCTTCCCAGATTCCACACTCCTCAGCCCCCTGGTCTAGCACAGCCCAGAGATCAGACCTTCCTCAAACTAATTCCTAGAGCAGATCTCTTAGGAAACCGATGCGGTTTGCAGCACCCTGAACCAGTGTCTCTGGAAGGTGTGAACTGAGTTGTGGTGCCCCAGGGGAACCCCTCGCTCCACTGCCGAAAGATCCTCCGGAGCTGCCCCAGGACCCGGGGATGCCACCGCAGGGACAGGATCCAGCCGGCCGAGTGCAGGTCGGACCTTGGGCCTGGAGCTCTGCACTGGTAGGTCGGGGGAGGGGCTGGGGGGAGGGGCAGTGGTGCCGGGGGCTGCAGCCCACAGAACAGAAGCCCATGTGGTGCATTGCAGTGCTGGGGGTGGGGACTCGGGAGACAGGCCCAGCCCCACAGGCCAGGAGTTGCCCTTGGGGGAGAACAGGGCTCCCCAACCCCCGAGCACCCCGGGGTGGTTTTACACCCTTGGGTTTTAGGGCGGGCCTCGGTTTCCAATTTTGTCCCAGGCCCTCAAAACTTCTGGGAAGCTCTGCCCCACAGCCCAGCCCTGCCCCACTTGGAACGGGGGCGGCGGGTCTGAGCCAGGGCCTCAGGACATGAACCCTGCCAGTTATTGCAGCCCCCAGCCAGGCTGCTCTGCTCCTAGAGCCCAGGGAGGAGCAGTTCCCAGCCCGCAGCCCCCCAGTAAGAGGTAGTGTCCCCCAGACACTCGCAGGGCCCAGCGACCTGCAGAGACCAGGAGAGGCCGAGTGAGCGTTGGGGGCCGGGGCACATCTGGCCATGCTGCTCACAAGGCAGGGGGTGGACAGACGGACAGACAGACCGACCAGGGACAGCCTGGGGATGGGAACCCAGGGACCTGCCCTCAGTGTTCTACCCACTGCAGCTCAGCTGGGCACCCCACCACGGGGCCCTAGAGGGGGAGGGACAAGAGGGGTTATGGGGGATCCCTGCAAGGGGAAGCAGGCAATGTCCCTCCCAGGGGTCCCCCAAACGGGGGGCTATGTAAGGGGGCCAGTTTGCCCCAGGGAGCCACATGTGGGAAGGGGTCCTGAGAAGCCCTGGTGGGGAAGGTTGGGGGGGCTCCTGTGTTCAGCCCCTTCCCTGGCCGCCACCCGGGGGGAGGGAGGGAAGGAACGAGCCGAGCCGAGCCGAGCCCAGCCTCCCTGGGTCCGGCAGCTGCAACCAGGCCCTGCGTTGCCGCCCGGGCGTTATCCGCGCCCTGCAGCCCGGGCCACGCGCAGGCTCCGCAGCGTTGCAGGGACCCGCCGCCCGAGTCCCGACGAGCCAGCGGCGGTGATTGAAACCGGCAGAGTTTAGCATCGCCTCAGCTGCGATCTCGGCTCCTCCGCTGCACACTGGGCGTCCGTGCATCGGGGCCGGGCAGCCCGGCCGGGCCCTTATTAGCCGAGCCCGGGCCACGTTGGCCGGCCCGCTCTGCCCGGTACCGGGATAGTACGGGCGGCGCCGCGCCGCGCGGGGTGTAAGTTACGGCAACGACCCGCAGGAGGCAGCGTCTGCGCTGGTCTCTGCGCGTGCAAAGTGCGCAGCGATTCCCCCTGCGCAGCGCGTGCAAAGTGCGCAGCGGGGCCGGGCGGCTGGAGACGCAGGGCGGCGATGGCGCGCGCTGCTGGGGCGCGGTTGTTAACGCGCAAGGCGCAGCGGGCGCTGTTACCGGCTCTGCGCGCTTTGCAATCCCGATTTGCGCACTTTGCGCATTTTGCGCACTTGGCCCCGCGGCAGTGATCAGGGGACGCCTCTCTCCATTGCCCCGCTCGCTGCGCGGCGGATCGCGCCCCGGGACAGCTCTGCCCTGCGCCTCTGCTGCCCGCGGAGCGGGGCTCGCTGCAGGCCGCCCCCCCTCCCTGCGCCGCCCCCTCCGGATCTGGGCGGGGAGCCCGGCAGCGCTGGCCGGCGGCCGCGGACTCGGAGCGGAGCTGAGCTGAGCTGGGCGCTGGAGACACCGAGCCCGTCCCGCTGCGCCTCGCCGAGCCCCTCGGAGCCGCCCTGGAGCTGGGCTCCCAGCCGCGCTTCCTGGGGCCCCGTGGGGCGGGGTGAAGGACCTGCAGCCACATCTGCCCCCCCCCCGCCGCCCGGGGCGAAGGATCAGGGACCCCGGAGCGACCCCATCTGTCCCCCCCCCCCGCCGGAGCCAAGGAACGAATTCTCCCTGAGACCCCGGCTGCCCCTGGGGTGAAGAAGGATCCCTGCCCCCTTCTCCTGCAGGTGAAATTGCCCCCCCCCCCCCCGATGCGTGAAGGCCCAGCCCCCCAGAGTGACTCCAGAGTCCCATGTCCGCAGTGGGGCCCCCCTGCCCGTGACGCTCCCCTCCAACCGGCCCGTGGGTTGGCGCCTGTCCCACTCTGCCCTCCCCGCTGGCAGCGTGAGGGACGGGGGGAGAAGTGGGAGCCGGGCCACCCCCTTCTCCGGAGTCACATCCCCTGCTGGCTCTGAACTGGCACCGCGTTCCCACGCAGGCCCCGTGTGTGGGGCACGGCCCCTTCCCCACCAAACCTACCAGGCTCTGGACCCCCCTCTGCCCCGCCCGTGCATGGGGTGGACACCCCACTCCCCTCAAAGGTTGTGGCCCCCCCCACCCACGGCATCTCAGCCTTGGCCGTTCCCAGCCGCAGCCTGCCGGCCGGCATCTCCCACAGCCCATGGCAGCCAAGTGGTTCAAGGAGTTCCCCTCCAACCTGAAGACCGTCTCGGAGCGGGCCAGGCCGGGCAGCGGCAGCCTGGGCAAGCTGTGCAGCGCCTCCCGAAAGCCCGGGGGCCCCGCCGAGCCAGGCTGCGGCCCGCTGCAGGGCAAGAACCGCAAGAACTCGGCCGCTGAGCTGGGAGGCTGCAGGGCGGCCCCAGGGCCCGGCAAGGATGGTGGCAGCCGGCTGTCCCGGGACAACCTGCAGGGGCTGCTCCAGGCTGCCACGGGCAAGATGCGCAAGAACTCGCGGGCGGAAGGCAGCCCCCCGGCGGCAGCCCCCAAGGGCGCCGGCTGCAGCACCTACCGGAGCCGGCTCATCAAGGTGGATGCCCATGAGAAGAACGGGAAAAGCTACCCCAGCAATAGCCCGACGCCAGCCCGCAGCCCGTCGCCAGAGCAGGAGCAGGGCAAGGCCGCCAAGCAGGAGACGGTAAGGAGCCGCGCCGGGGGCTTGTTCTCACAGGAGCTGGATCCAGTGCCCAGCGCCACCGATGGCCCATTGCACGTGCGTGGGCGCTCACCCAGGGTGTGTCCACACGGCCACACATGGCCGCTCTTAACTCAGGGCGAAACCCAGGGAAGACGCGGCCACTCCGCTTTTCACCTGGGCCAGCAGGCTGCCCTTTGGCTTCTCTCGCACGGCTAACCCGAGCTCCGAACACAGCTGGTCTGCAGTGCGGTGCAGTGCTCTGTCGGCCTTGGACTGAGACAGGGGATGGTGTTTCCCTGGCGGATGGATTGAAACCCCATTAGCGTCAGCAAAGGATCGGGACCTAGAGGGAGCCGGCGCCCCTTTGCGTGGCAGGGCTCTTGCACGGCCTTGGAGAAGTCACATTCTCACACACACACACACACACACACACACACCCGGGTACTGCAAAAGGAGGGACACGAGGAAAACGCTTGGAGCAGGCAGCTTTAAACGCTGTCAGCTCAGCTGTCTGATTAGCCCGGCTAACCCCCCGGCTGAGCCCTTTCCCTGCTCTGTTCTTTTCATAATTCCCTTTATCCCAGTCTCGCTTTAATCTGTCAAAGGGAGAATAAGCTCTCTGTCCCTTGCAGCTCCCCCCACTGATCCCAGGCTGACCTCGTTTAGTCACTGCTGGCTGTGCTGCGCGTTAAGTAAACGGCTCTGGAAAGTCGGGTTGGAAGGAGCCAGTTTGCTGGCAGTGGGACGTGCTCGCTCGGGGGCTGGGGTTTAGCTACATAAAGCGTCTGCGTCCTTGAATCTGAGCGCCACTAACTGCGCTGGCGTGAACCTTGATCCTGACCGGCAGCCCTCCCGCTGCCCGGGACAGAGGGGCCCACACGTCTCAGCCCTGGCCCGTCAGTCCTGACCCACAGACTCCTCCCCGCCCCCAGGTTTTCAGTCCTGTGCTTCCCGTAAGGCAAGCCAGCGCCCGTCAGTCCTGCTCTGCAGCGTCCCCGCGGTCCCAGTCCAGGCCCAGGAGCCCTGAGTCACTCTAATTCAGCTCGCCTCTGCCCCACAGCTCCGTGCCCCTCCCTGACTGCTCTGCAGAGACCCCTCGGCTCTCCGCTGCACTGGCCCAGGCCCCAGTGTTTCCCTGGAGGCTGCGGTTATTTGTTGGATAGTGAGAGCTCAGGGGAAATTGGCTTGGAGCCTGTCCTGTGCATACGCCCACGGTCTGGGGGAGCAGGAGCGAGCATCCCCAGCCCCCGACTGGCTCATATTTTTCGCCGTGCCGTGCGTTGATTTCATGTTGCCTTCTGTAGCCAAGGAGCGCGTTACTCCCCTGCCCCCTTACTACTCCTGCTTCCCTCTGCTCCTGCTGGCGCAAGAGCCTTCTGCCACGCATCCCCCACTGCCTGCAGCCCCTGTGTGTATCTGCCTCTCAGCGCCCGTCTGACCAGGGGGTCTCCAGTTCAGGGCGCTGCACACGTGCAGAGGCAATCCCAGTGAGCACAAGGCAGTTGTGGTTTGTCACGAGTGTTGTCAGGTTGTGGTGAATTCCAGGCTCCCCTCTAGTGTCACCACGAGCAGCCAGCTTCTGTGAGGGCTAGAGTGCCTTGTCTGCACTGGTATCTCCCCGGGCGTTAGCTGCCGTGCTGTGGTGACGCATCACGTCTAATGTGACGCATGGTGAGTGAGAGCCCCTACCCCGGCGGGTTCAAAGGGCTGAACAGGCAAAGTGTGGGAGGAGAAACTGAGGCACAGAGAGGAGAAGGGACTTGCCCAAGGCCAGCCAGCAAGGCAGTGGCAGAGCTGGGCCTCTCTTCTCTCTACCTGTGACGCATTCCAGGTCTCAGCGCGTGTGAACACAGGTGTGTGGCACAATTGTGCCAGCAGCAGTGGCAGCGAAGCAGAGCCCGGAGCTGCGCAGTGATGCCAGGAGCTGCTAGTCATTGAGGGGCCTGAATTTTAGAGGTGCTGAGCACCCACCTCTCGGGCTGATTGTGAGGGAAGGGTGGGCCTCAGCACCCCTGGAAAAGCAGGCCCTGATGCCCCAGACCTGGGCGCATTGGTGCTGCGGCTCGTAGGTGGCTTCCCATGGCTGGCAGGGCCCGGCGGGTGTGTCCTGGCCCATGTGTTGGGAACTCTTTGCCCCCTGCAGGTCATCGTCCTGGAGGACTATGCCGACCCCTATGACGCCAAGCGCACCAAGGGTCAGAGGGACGCGGAGCAGCGGGGGGAGAATGACGGGTACATGGAGCCCTACGACGCACAGCAGATGATAACAGGTACGTGGGGGAGCCACCAGCGAGGGGACGGATGCCTGCCCCGGGGACCCTGATAGGGAGGAGGCAGAGGGGCAGTCTGGTGGTGGTTAGGGCACTGGCCTAGCGTGTGGGACCTGGGTTCAGTGCCTGGCTCTGTCTCACCCTGGAACGCTCCCAGGGCCGGGTTATTTGAAGGGGCCTGGCAGGAGTTTTGAAGATCCCAGTAGATGCCTTTGTGCATCTTTAGGCACCTAGCTACTTGTCAGGATGCCGCCCTGGATCTCTCTGGGTCTCAGTTCCCGACCTGTACAACAGGGATGCTGGTTCTCTAGCTACCAGCGATGGGGGGGAAGACGCCCAGATACCAGGGTGTTGGGATTTATAGGCGGAGAAGAAACTAGTTCAAGGGCAACCAAAGACCCAGGAAACCCCACAAAGCCTTGTGGGATGAGTCGCTTTAGGGGGTTCTGCAGGCTGGGCTTTGCCAGTTCCAGATCCCGGGGGCCCTGGGCATCCCTGCGAATCAATGCACCTCACTGTGGTCGCGAATTCCTGGCATTGCTGGCCCTTCTGAAAACCCGGCTTCCAGAGCACAAGAGCGAGCCCTGCAGAGATGGCACTGCAGGTTCCGAGCGGGGATTTCTGCAGCTTAGGGCGAGGGGCTGAGACTGAGACTGATGTGGTGGGGGGTCCCGGTACCTGTCTGAGGACAGCACTGCAGCACCTGCCGAAGGGGGCTGTGTGCTTGGGGCTGCCGATCACGCGTCAACCGGGAAACGGGACTTTCTGGTGCGTCTGGGCACGGCGTGTCCTGCCGGTGGGACCCCAGACACACAGTGCGTGCGAGGTCACGCCGCACGGGGGGAGCCATTTTGAAGATCATGCTCCCCCACTGGCATGAACTTGCAGGGCCGTGCTGGCGAAGGTGGAGAAGCGTGCTCTGCAGCAGGGCAGTCCCCCCCCCCCCCCATAGGTGCTTTTGTCCGAGGTGCGGATGGGAGATGCGCCCTAGAAAAGCAGGTCTGCCTACTTTAATGCTGGGCGAGCCCCCTGCCTCCCTCGGCTGGCTGGAGTGTGGCTAGCATGGCTCAAAAGAGCAGGAAAGAAGCAGCCAACCTGGGCATCCGCATGGGCCACACAAGCCAGCCTGGGGCCCTGGGGGTGTGCTCGTTACTGGCCAGCGCGAGGACTGCGCCCGGAGCTGCAGCAGCACCTCCGATCGCTGTGGGCGTTCCCTGAGGCCCATGGCATCTGGACTGCGGTCTGGCCACACTGATCTTCTCATTTATGCTGCGGCAGCGCCTGGGAGCCCCAGTCCTGGCCCGGGGTGTCTGGTGCTGTACATTATTAGGTGTATTACGGTAGTGCCTGGGCGCCCCAGTCCTGACCCGGGGTGTCTGGTGCTGTACATTATTAGGTGTGTTTCGGTAGTGCCTGGGCGCCCCAGTCCTGACCCGGGGTGTCTGGCCCTGTACAAACACAGAACAGAGTCGGTTTTCTCCTCCCAGGGGGCACAGCAAGTCACGCTAGCCTGAGGCCCCCTGTGCAGAGACATTGTCCTGGGTTTCCAAAGGGCGAAACGCCCCTGCAGGTGGATGTTCCAGCTGGGTCTGGGCGCTCGCCTCTGCCGCCGGGGCCCACGAGTGGGTGGCAGGACAGTTCTCCTCCAGGCGCCCGTTGCTGCCAGCTGGGAGGCCCCCCTTGGTCCCAAGCCAGCAGGGTCGGGCTGTCTCATGTGGATTTTAACAGGTGCCTTTGTGGGAAAAGGGAAACTCTGGGCGGGATGAGGCCTGGGTGGAGTGTGAAACTTTAAACCGTCTGCCTGCCTGGCCTTCCCTGGAGGGCTGGGGTTCGACTATGTTCAGTCTGTTTCCTGTGCACGGCCTGGCTCCTTGATTGCTGTGTCCGCCGTGAGGCCGCTTTGGGGCGGGGGTTGGTAACGCTGCGGGTATTTAAATCTGCCCCGTCTCGCTCTGGGGTGTTTTTCAAGGGTCGGGGAATGGCCGGCGGGAAAGGGAGATTTGCAGATGTTGAGGCAGGACCCCTCCCCTGCAGCTCTCAGGCTGGGGCTGATGTGCTGGGCTCGGGAGCAGCCGGCAGCCCTTGGAAATGGAAAGGAACAGGATGGAAGCGGGCTGGCTCTTCTGTTTCCTGTTGCTCTGCGGTGAGAGATAAGGAGCAGGGCTCGAGGAGGGCGGGCGCTGGCCAGGCGCTGACACCGGGGTCGTTGGACTCTGACCTCCGCTGAAAGCCTTCAATGGAAGGAAGTGAAAAGTGAAGCTCACCCAGGAGCCGGCGGGGGACGCGGGGGAATGAGAGGGGTTAACGTGGTGAAGCGGGAAGCGCTCTGTGGAGCCAGTCACCAAATCCCCCTCGATGGGCCTGATCCTGGAGTTCAGAGCTCCCCTTGCACCTGCAGAGCATTCAGGCGCCAAAGCGCTTGGCCGAACCCAGGGGTGGGGCAGGCCCCAGGGCCGCCCCCACCCGCGTCTAGGCCGGTTCACTTCCCTCTCGCCCCTGTTACCATTCCCGTGGGATTGGGCCGGCCGGCCCGGGTTCCGTTGTGCTGGGCGCTGCACAAACACACGGGAAAGGACGGCCCCCGTGCGCACAGAGCTCCTTCGCCGGCCACTGGCTCGTGCCTTCACCCTGCGCCGTCCTCCTGGGGCTGGTGGAGCTCCCCATTCCCACGGCTGGAGGGAAGGTGCTCCCCTGGGGATGGGGGCCTGGCTCAGCCTTTGGTCACCGACCCCGGGGGGCTGCGGGGCCGTACCTGACGAGCGAGGCTCTTGGGGACGCCAGAGGCGCTTTGAATTCCGCGGGTTACTGCCTCCGCCTGCGCTGGGGTCTGAGCTGAAGGCCGTGGAAGGCTCCAGTTGGTGTCTGTGGGCCAGGGCTCAGCCACGGGGCACTTGTGTTTGCCATGTGAGTAGCACAGCAAAGGGGCGCCCCTCCCCCCCCCTCCGAGCTGGAGTGCAGGGCGCATGGCAGCTAGCACCGAGTACCTCTGGGACCTGTTGGTGCCAGCTGATCCCGCTCTTGGTGACAGCCCAGGCTGGGGCTGGGAGGCCACGCCTCGGGAAGAGCCGGCGGAAGCCTGCCCTGCGTGGGGGAGCAGAGTCAGGTGCACGGGGCTGTTTGCAACTGCAGCCTTCGGGTCCATCCCGATCGCTGCCTGGCGTAAAGCCCTGACCGTGCAAAGCAGCTGGGCATGTGCCTGCCCCTCCTCGGAGTCAGTGGGACGCTGAGCAAGTGCCACAGCGGGATTTACTGTCGCCGCGTCCTGACACCACACTGCCCGTCACAATGGTCAGCTTGACGGGGCTTCGTGCGGGCTCGAGAGCGTCCAGGCCTGACTAGCTGCCGCTTCCATGGGGCGGATTGCTGGGCCCCGGCGGAGCCGGGCAGGAGGGCTGCCCGGGTGGCCAGCAGGAGGGGCCGGGGTTGGGCTGGAGGGGCACTGGCCTGGAGAGCTAGGCCGTGGGGCAGAGTGCAGGGGGTCGGCAGAGCACGTCTCAGCTTTCACCTCTGAGGTTCCCCCGCCGTTTCCGGGGCCAGAAGTTCTCTGGCTTTGTTTCTGTCTCCAGGGAATCGGGATTATTTACAGCTTTGTTCCCCTTGTCGGAGCCAAACTGAGCAGCCACTTTCTCCCGCTAACCTTTGGAAAATCCAGCCGGCGGGTGCCTAGCAGCCGCCGTGTTTGTCCCGCTCCCCAGGCAGCGCCGCGCCGCGCCGGGCCGGGACTCGCCTCATCCCGGAGGTTCTGCAGCTGGGCAGAATAACAGGAAGTGAGTCGAACGCAGGCTGGAAATGCGAGATCTGCTGCTGCTGCTGATGGGTTTTTTCCATGCAGGGCCGGCCTGGGCTGCTTGCAGACCCGTGCCGCCAGGGTTCTGCGGTGTCAGAAGGGCCGGGGCAGGCAGATGGTTTTATTGACGGCTCTGCTGTGCACGCGGGGGACCCACGCTCCCATTTGCTGGGCCCTGTGCAGAGGCTCTGCCCCAGGCTGCCCTCCCAGAGGTGCTGGGTCGGTGGGGAGACTCAGGGGGCCAGCAATGGTTGCCGCAGGGTGGCCAGGCCAGGCGCCCTTAAATCTTGGCCCCTTCCAGAGCCAGAGGAATGAGGGAGCCGGGCTCTTGGGCCCATCAGCTCCAGGAGCTGGGTTACAGCATCAGTCCTGGGCCTGTGATGGGGGGCGCTGGGCGAGCCCCCAGCCCAGCCCAGCACTGGTCAGCTGCACGCAGGTCCCGAGACCAGCAGGATGAGCTGGTGCCAGCCCCGTGTCCCTGTCCTGCCCCGGTGTCGGGGTTCCTATCGGGCTGCCAGGGCGTAGCTTCCTGCCTCCATTTCCTCCGGGAGCCGCTCCGGCACGTCCCCCTCCTTCCTCCCCGCAGGAAGGATCCGTTTGCAGCCCAGGATTGTTTCTCTTACTGCGGCGCCTCAGCGTCAGGGCAGCCCAGGTGCCGGCACAGTCGGAGGAGGGGCCGAGAGGCTCCCAGAGTCTCTTCCCCCCAACCTCCCTCTGGTTCCTTCCTGGCCTGGCCCTGATCTTTACCTCTCACTCCTGCAGCAGGGCCGGGGACCGGGGCTCTACGCCCAGCTTAAACCCTCAGAGCTGGGGGGCTGTGCCAGGACGTGCCTTCCCAGCCCCACGCATTCAGGGAGGAGACCGGAGCGTGTCTCCCTCCCAGCTGCATGTGCCAGTGTCCCAGAGCGGTGCTAACCCTGCCCCCCAGAGCGGGGCTGTGCTGTTCTCACGGGGGTGCTGGGTGTTCCCAGTATAAGCTGGCTCAGGTCAGCCCTTGGGACAGGCTGGGCCAGTGCCTCCGTGGGAATCTCTGGGGCGGGGGGTTGGATCGGGCCCTGACATGGCAGGTTCCGGGCTGTTCACCGCTGTCTTGGGGCCCCCTTGCTAGCCCCCCATCCCCGCTCTGCCTGCAGGACTCTGGGGGGCTGCCTGACTCTGCCTCTCCCCTCGCCCTTCAGAAATCCGCAGGCGGGGCTCCAAGGACCCGCTGGTCAAAGCCATCCTGCTGCTGGACGGCCCTGGGGAGCCGGGGGAGAGCGGCGCCCGGCCAGACACGGCGCCCAAGCGGCAGTGCTCTAAGGAGCAGCCGGGGAAGGCCCCGCTGCAGCTCTACGACACCCCCTATGAGCCCGGGGAGGCGCAGGACAGGAAGGCGCGGGCCGCAGACAGTCGGCTCCCGGAAAACGACGAGCGCCCGGCCGCCGAGTACGAGCAGCCCTGGGAATGGAAGAAGGAGCAGATAGTGAAGGCTCTGTCGGGTAGGGTGGGGCTGGGTGGGGAGGGTCTGTGGGGTGAGGGAGGCTCTGGGGTGGGCGTCCAGCTGACAGAGGCACACGGGCACCTGCCTGGGGCCTGCTTTCTGGGGAGCAGCAGAGGGGTCGCTCTGGTTCCCGTGTGGCTCCCGGCTGCCCAGGGGAGCGGCCCCACTCTCCGGCTAGCGGAGTCCAGGGAATGGCTCTTCCGGCAAGACAGCAGGTGTCTGCCCACGCCAAGGCGGTGCCGGATCCAGTGGGGAGCACCATCCCCTGGGGGCTCCAGGCTCAGCTGGAGGTGAGGAGGGCGGCTGCACAGAATCCGGGTGTGGCGGGGAAGGCCGTGGCGGCCCTGGGGGGACAAGCCTGGGCCATTCGGGCCCTCCCGCCCGCCGCAGGTGGTGAAGGGAGCCCTGCCTTCCTTGCAGTCCAGTTCGAGGGGTCGGAGAGGGCGGGCGTCCCCAAGGAGGAGGCGCTGCGGCAGCACCAGCGCCAGAAGAGCTGGACCCCCAAGACGCTGAAGCCGACGCCCCCAGAGCACGGCGAGGGCGAGCGCGTGGATCCAGCCCTGTCGCTGGAGAAGCAGCCGTGAGTCGTCCCCCCCCCCCCCCGCCTGCCCAGCCCCCGGCCCACAGAGCTTCCCAAACACAAGGGGCTGGCATCAGAAATTGACCTTCTGTGCGTCGTCACTTTGGGGAGCTGTCGGCCATTTCCGCCCGTTCTCCATCCCAAGGCTCTGGTTTGTCCCTCTGGCCTTGGCCCTGCCTCCCCGGCTTTCCCTGCTCGCCTGGGAAAATGGACTTTCCTCGCCTTGCCCTGCCTCCAGCTATAGCATGGTGAGGAGCGTGGGGAAGAGCCGCGCGGCAGTGCCTCTGGGCCAGCCCCGGTGGTGGGGTTCCAGTGGGCTCCGCAGGTCGCCGTGCTCCTCTCCCGGCCCCATCTCCTCCCATCCCGGGATCTCCAGCAGAACAAGATTATCGACCTCCCACACCCCTGGATACCCAGCCCCCGAGGGCCCAGCCGGCATGCAGGGCAAAGCAGGTGCCTTTTATTAACCTGCCAGGCACCCCCACCCCCCCCTTGGGAGAGCACACGAAGGGTTACTGTAACCCCCCCATTGCTGGGCAGGGGCCCGCCCCATAGCCAGGACTCAGGGACCCTGCAGGACTCTCCGTGCTCAGAAACCAAGCCCCTTTTCTACTGCTCCAGCTGGTACCATGGAGCCATCACCCGGGCAGAGGCCGAGAGCCGGCTGCAGCCCTGCAGAGAGGCCGGTTACCTGGTGCGGACCAGCGAGACGGGCACCAGCAAATACTCCATCGCGCTCAAGTAGGTGGCTGCGGCGTTTGCCTGCGGGGGGCCAGGAAGAGCTGGGATCAGGGCTCCAGCCTCAGGGGGGTTGGATGGGCCTGGCTGGCGACACGTCCCCCAGCGGCCTGTGTCCAGGCGGGGACACTGGGTGTCCTGCGGGCTGGGATCCCTCTAAAGGGGAGACGCTGGGGCCGGCTCCACTGCTGCTGAGACCGACTGAGCTGGGCGTTTCCTGGGGCGAGGTGGGGTCGGCTGGTGCGGGAGCCCAGCTGCTGGAGACTTGTGCACGGGATCAAACAAGGGAGCGTGACACCCCAGGGCGGGCGTGCTGGAGGAGACCGAGCACCGTGCTCTTGCGGCTGCTAAACCCTGTGCCCCTCCCTGGACCAGAGATAGAACCCAGGAGTCCTGGCTCCCAGCCCCCTCTGCTCTAACCCACTGGACCCCTTCTCCCTCCCCGAGCTGAGAATAGAGCCCAGGAGTCCGGGAGAGTTCTGTGGGCTGCCTGGCGGGAACACGTTTCCTGGGCAGGCGTCTCGGGGGAGCGGCATCGCCCCACTGGACTCTGGGCCCTGTGGGTGTGGAGCCCACGCACCGGCTGCCCAAGGGTTAAGTGTGGGGCCCCCCATCTCTGACTCTGCCCCGGGAGGAGCGTCCCCACGGGCCAGCCCAGGGCGTGGTGGTGCCTGGCCCCTGGCTCCGTGGCCCAGCACTGGAGGAGCGCTGTCGGGAGGGCTGGCGGCGTTTCCTTCCTGAGGAAGCGGAGCCCTGGAGCCGAAACAATCGGAGCAGGGAAGGGAACAAACGTGGGCTGGGCTAGTGACCGGCACGACCGCGCAGCCGGAACGGCCTGGGCAGCCTCCTCGCTGGGCCAAGCCCGAGGAAATGGGGACCATCACCCGGGTCTGAGCCCAGGAAGTGTCCAGAGGAAACCCAGGGGCTCGGTGTGGAGCCCCCCAGCGCCAACGCCTTGTGCGGCTGCTTCCATCATGCCTGCTGGGGCGGGGGGGGGGGGGTGACCCTGTTGCTCTGGCTGGGAGTATTGGGTGCAAACAACGGCCCAAAGTGCAGGCAGCCGGGAAGCAGCCCTCGCATTGGGCTAGCGGCCAGCCGCAGTCCCCAGAGCCTGGCGGGGGCGGGAGTCAGTGCCCAGGGCGATACCCCATCCCCAGACCGCCATGGAGCCGGCCAGAGCTCTGCACCCAGCAGCTCCCGTTGGGTCTGAGCCAGCTGCTGTGAGCGGAGACGTCTCCCTGTGGGCTCGGACACTGCTGCTATGGGGTCACCCGCGTGTGGGGAGCAGGGCTGGTGGACAGGACGCCTGGGTTCTAGGTACAGCTCTGGGAGGGGAGTGGGGGGCTAGTGGTCAGGAGCCAGGACTCCTGGGTTCTATTCCTGGCTCTGCACTAACTTGCTGAGGACCAGCCGCCCTGTGCCGCGGTTTCCCTTCTGTGCAGTGGAGCTGACGAAGCTGCTCCGGCATTGTGAGCTTTGCTGCCTGAAGTGCTGGAACGGGAGGAGCCGGCGGCAGGGCTACGGTCTGCGCTGGTTGTGGCGGGGAGGGCAGAGACCCTGGCTGCGGTTGCTTCCCTGGGCAGGGCTGATTCTCTCCCCCCCCCGCCCCGGCTTTGCTGCAGGACCAGTCAGGGATGTGTCCACATCATCGTGGCCCAGACCAAGGACAGCCGGTACACGCTGAGCCAGACCAGCGGCGCCTTCGGCAGCATCCCCGAGCTGGTGCGTCACTACTCCACGCAGAAGCTGCCCTTCAAAGGGGCCGAGCACATGACCCTGCTGCACCCCGTCCCCAGCAAGCTGCATTAGCAGCGCCCCAAGGAGACGGCCACGCCCAGCCAGCTGCATGGGGGGGGGGCCTGCTCGTGGAGCCAGGTGCATTGTGGGAGCAACAGGTGCTCTGGGCCCCCCCTGGACAGAGACGCAAAGACTCCCCGCGACCGCTCTTGCCTGGTCCCCTTGCAGCTGGTGTGCGGGTGCTGCCCGCAGGGGAGGGGCTGTCGGGCATGCAGCACGGCACCCCCAGGGCTAGCAGGGTCTGCAGCCTGGGAACCCTCCCCGCAGAGAGCCCCCGGCCCTCCACAGCGCTGCAGCAGCCATGCCTGGGTGCTGGGATAAAGGGATGTAGGCTCAGCAGAGATGGGCCCGCGGGCCGGCGAGCCACTAGCCTGTCTCCACGTGGCCAGCTCCAGCTGCTTCTGAGGATAAAGGCGGGTTCATGGTCGCGCTGGGGGGGGGGGGGATCCTGGGTTCAGGCTTTGCCTCTGTCCGTCGGCGCTCATCTGCCGCGGGCTCCGGTGTGGTGCTGAGCCCCGGAGCAGAGCACGCGTCTGGGGCTGCTTCCCAGCCACGTGATGGGCCCTCCCTGCTCAACCGCTTGGTGCTGCCATCGCTGGCTTCCCAGCGCCCCCCCCCCCCCCCCCCCGTCCCCCCGCCCGGCGATGTGCCTGGGAGGACGTTGGACTTTACCCCAGTACGTGGACATAGTGTCACCTTGTCCCCTTGCCAGCGGAGCGCGGGAGCTGCTGGAGGGATGGGCCCAGCCCCGCCCCCCGCCCTGCCCGGGGACGTCCGCTGGACCGGGACAGTAGCGGGCATGGGGCTGAGCCGCGGCTCCAGTTCTCAGCCTGAGTCATGTCTGGCTCAGCCAGGCCAGAGCGCCTCCCCCGCTGCCTCCTGCCGCCGGGCACGCTGGGCCGAGCCGGGGCCGCTCCCGGAGAGGGCGATGTCCCCTTTGCCTGCTGGGATCTCTGGCGGCTGTGGGCAGCTTGGGCCTGGCACCAGAGCAGCCCCTTCACCCCACTTTACTCCAGCCTGTGAGCGGCTGGGTCTGTCCGCCCTGCCCCCTCACCCCTCCCAGGGCTCCAGCCCACTGCGCCCTGTGCATTTCTGCCCCGGGTAGCCCGAGGACCGGGCCAAACCGCTGCAGCCATCGCTGGCTAATTGAGGCTGCAGTCCACTGACCCGTGCGGCTCAGCACTTCCACATGGGGGGTCCACGAGCTCCCCCTGAATTTGCAACGCCGGCGCAAGGCCTTCAGCCTCCCTGGCCAGCCCCGGGGGCGTGCGGCAGGGATGGCGGGACGGCAGCGTTGTGCGCGCTCATTTTAGGGGTGGAGCCCCTGGGGCCTGGTCCCAGCAGCCGGCCTGCCAGGACCCTAAGAAGGATTTCCCTAATTGGGGGGGGCGGGGCGAGTGTTACAGAGTCATTGGAACCTTTTCCCGTCGCCTCCCCAGGCTCTAAATAGCCCTTTAGCCGGGCCAGGCCCCGACCGTGCCCGAGGGGCATCAGTAACGGCACCGCAGGCTCCTGGCAGCACCCGTGCTGTCCCTTTAAACACAGACCTCTGCTGTGGGGTTTTTAAAAAGCCCTGCAGTAACCCGCAGTCTGGGCACGGCCGGACAGCCGCTCTGCGAGGGCAAGCAAGCTGAGCAGAGCAGCCTGCAGCAGGCCTTGAACTGGGCGTGAGCAGGCGCGCTGGACCCGGGCGGCTGGCTGGAGGTGCTTACAGCTGGCGTGAAAGTCTCATTTCTGCCCCACAAGGCCAGGGGGTTAGTGGGGTGGAGACAGGCGTGAGCTGAATTGCCCAGTGGGCAGTGAGGGCCCCACACCCTCCGTCGTAGAGAGGGCAGGCGCCCAGCACGACCTGAACGCCAGGCCCCTGTGGGGTGGCTCCAGCCTGAGTCCTTCCCCCGCCCCCCCCCGTGTGTGACCTTGGTCTGTGTGGTGGGGTTCGGCAGCGTAGCGTTCTCGGGGTCCCCTGTGTAACCAGGCCTGGCCCAGGCACACCAGCGCAGGTGCTAGTGCGGACACGTGGCTGTGACGGTGCCCGGCGGCTGGTGGCTAGTCCCCGCAGGGCTGGGGCTGGCTAGTGCCGGGGTGGGGGGGGCACGTGCGTGTGAGGCGCGGCCCTTTATCCCGGGGTAACTGCGTACCTGTTGGGGCGGCTGCAGGGGTTTGCCCACAGCAGGCCGGGTAAAGCAGCACGGCCCCAACCGCAAGTCAGTTGCTGCTCTCCCCGTAAAGGGGCCTGATCCAGGCAGCCCCAAAAGCCTCGTCGTCGTCATTTCAGGTCAGGTGCGTCCCCCGAGAGCCACGGCCCCACTAACCCGGGTAACCAATGGCCGTCGGTGCTGCCCTCATGGGGGCCGGGCCCCGAGTCAGCAAAGCCGCTGAGCACGTGGCTGAGCCCCTGAGGTGAGGCTGGGCTGGCTCCATTCAGCACCTGCTTGGCTGCCCTGGTGGGCACTTGACGGTGGTTTGTTGCAGGTGGGACACAAACGGCCAGCAGGACCCCCCGCCCCGAATGCTGCCCCTCTCCTCTGACCTGCCCCCAAAAAGAGCTGTGGGGGGGGGGGTCCCCAGGGCCTATACCTGGGCCAGGCAGAGCCCAGCGAGGGGTGGGAGGATGCTGCCACCTTGCGGCCAGCACTGAGAGAACGGGGGGACCCGGCCGTGTGTGGGCTCGTGTGTGGGCTCCCTTCCTTGCAGCAGCCGGGGGTGTTCCTGCCCGGGCTCCCTGCTGGCAGGTGGGTGCGACATGCCTGGGCCAGCCGCTGCCGGGAGAAGCATCAACACCCCTTGTGACACACACACACACACCCCGCCCCCCCCCCCCCCCCCCCGTCTAACGAGACCCAGGCTGCCCCGTGTCCCGGTGGATGCCAGTGTGAATGTACCTGCATCCCATGTGCCCTCCCAAAGCAGAATCCAACGAGCCCAAAGCTCTCTGCGGCGCCATCCATTGTGTGTCTGGTTTGCGCGTTGCTGTTTCATGTTTCGCACAAGGCCAGAGCCGGGCAGCTGTTCCCGCCCGGCAGCGCGGCCTTGTTTGGTTCAGGAGTTAGCGCCGGTGTGCGCCTTGGCACATCGAACGTCGCGGTTACTCTGCCACTCGTCTGCCGTCGTGCTGTGGCGCCTGCGTCTAACCAGCGGCGTGTCTGCAGGAAGTGTTGTTACGTATTTATGTTGCGGCCCAGGACGGTTTCCTGACATCGCTGAATGTCTGGTGAGCCTGGCACCAGGGCACGTGCTGTTTGCAGCCTTGGCGCTAGGAAATAAACTGGCATGCCAAGAAAACCCCTCGCCCAGCGTCTGTTTGCAGTGCTGGGCCCTGGGCAGGAGACGCACGCGCCTGAGGCATTTGCAACAGTTATTTGGGTGCATCTTTGATGTGCCCCCCCCCCCCGACCCATTGAAATCAGCGGCACGGCCTGCTGGCATTGGCATTGCTGCACTCACACCAGCACCAAGGACCAAGCGGTCTTGCTCCCTCGGCAGAGCCCGTCAGTCACTGTCCTTGTTCCCTCCCACGGGAACTTCTTCTGTTACAAACCCTGAGCCGCTGACCGCATGCGTCTGCTGTCAGCCCGCTGTAAATCTGGAGTCACACCGCTGCTTAGTCACCGCTGGGTAAATCTGGCTTTGCCTCTGGTCTGAGGCCGTGCAGCGCTGTGGAAATCGCCCAGCATCGCTGAGCCGGGATAAACCGTTCTGCATGGGCCAGTCCAGGACTGGACCAGGCGTGAGGCGCGTCCGCCCGGGGTGGGGGGGGGTCGCCCAGAATAGCTAGTGCTGCTGGCCTCAGGTCGCTGAAAGCAGTCCTGGGTGCTCTCCTGGCCACACTCCAGGGGGGGCATTTTTCCTGCCCGTGGGCTGGTTACCAGCTTGGGGCCTGACTCCTGCGCCCCCCTAGGAGGTGGGGTGGCCTGGCCGTCCCCTCTGGTTAACACACCACACACACACCCCTCCAGCTGGGCTGGGCACTGCACGGAAGGGGCTGACTCAAACCCAGAGCAGAGCTGGGGCCAGCAGGCACGTTTGGGGTGGGCCATTTACATAGGAAGCAGCTAATCGTCCCCTCTGGGCGGGCAGGGACAGCCCCCGCCTGCAGCTCGGAGCAGGCACAGGGAGAGCATTCAAATCCCTTTGCCGTGGTGCAGTGGGGCTAGCCCCCTCCCCGCCCCACCCTCCCAGGGGCTGCCTGGGAGCCCCCCCCTTGTTACGCAGCCTGCCCTGTAATTTCCCCCTTGACTCCACAGCCGGCACCCCCCAGCTGCCCAGGGCTAGAGCCCTGCCAGCCTCCCAGGTGCTGCTAAGAGGGGGCCAGGCCCCTGCTGCCTTTGCCCCTGCCGGCCCCCACGTTCGTCCCCATCCCCCCCTTGCTCTTCCCAGCCCCGAGAGAGCCATCTGCATCCTGTGCAGCTTTTTATAAGCCGGGGCCAGCCCCGAAGGGGAACTGTGCGGCCCGCGGGCAGCAGGCGCGACCGGGCTCCTGGCTCTGCGGTTTCCTGCCTCCCGCCGCCCCGGGAACGTGCACGAGCTGCAGCTGCCATTTTTCTTCTTCTTGTTGCAAAACAAATTGCAGGCCTGGGAGCCAGGACGCCTGGTTCCCTGCGTGGCTGCCCTCGGGGCTCCCGCTGCACGGAGGAACGCAGCATTCCTCCGCTGCCGGGTCCCCCCCGGTTCTGACCGCCCTGGCGCCATGAGCCAGTGCCGGCTGCCGGGCTCTCGCTTAGCAGAGCCGGGGGAGCAGCCCCTGCCCTGGCTAATACCCCATGCGAGACCCCCACCCCCCCGCCAGCCCTGCCCGGGGCAGCCGTCAGCACCGCCTCAAACACCTTTCGTGGACACACGTCTCCAAACAACGTCTCTGCCTTTAAAAAATCCTTTTAACGAAACCAACACTGGGGGGGGGGGGGGGGCGTTAATCCGACACCCCCCGCCCCGGCTGCACACATGAGCAATAAAATAGCACGTGTTAGGGGCACAACGACAAAGTACTGCAGTGAGGGGGCAGGGCCCGTGCGGCGGGCACGGGGCTGGGGGGGTGGGGGGGGCAGGAGTCCTGGATTCTGTCAGTGCCCAGCTGGGTGATCTGGGGCACATCCCCCCTTCAAGCCGCTGCTCCCCCCACCATGTCCATTGGGATGGTAAGCGCCCCGCGGCAGGGTTTGTCTCTCTTGCTGTGTCACCCCAGCACCCCCAGCCCCTTACACATGTGGTAGGCGCTGGCATGAAGGCACAAGGGCTCCTGCCGCCCCGTGCCCTGCCTGGCCCACTCGTGCCCACACCCCACAGCCACCATGGGGAGGGTCCCTGAGTCACTCCACCGCCCACATGCCATAATGTGCCCGTGTCCCCGCAGGACCTGGGGCTGCTCCCACCCAGCTGCTCCGATTCTGCTGTCAGCCTGGCGTGCGGGGCGCTGCTGGCACTCACCCGGCTGCCAGCCCAGCCACGTAGCGGGCGTCCCGCGGCAGACCTGGAGCACGGCTGGCGGAGAGGCAGAGCCCTGCATGCCCCGGTGCCGCTAGCTCGCCAGGCTCACCCTGTAAATCTGCCTCTCCTGGTAGCGGGGCCACCTCTGCCCTTGCCCCCTTCTGTGAGAAGTGGGCCACGCGCACTGCCGCCATGCCGCTCCCCCGGGGGCGCTGGCCTCACCCCCAGAGACAGGCACCCCCAGGCCAGTGCAAACCCCCCCACACCAGGCCTGCTGGACAAAGCCGCACCTGCCGCCACGCGACGCGTCCCTGAGAGACGTGCTGGGTGCAGGGTTTACGTGCCAAGGGGGCAGCCCTGGGCATGGCTGCTGCGGGGAAGGGCTCCGGCTCTCCCGCCCAGGACAGGTCCGTTTTGGCTCCTTCCAGCAGAGTCCCTGGCACCGCCGGCTGCCTGGAGCCCGTGGCCGCCCGGAGACGGTTGACTCGGCGGCTCCAGCCCACAGGGGCAGCGGTCCCGCCGTTAGCTATTTACAGCCGGGCCTGGCGCCAGCTGGGGCTGCTGCTGCGCGGCTGGCGGGCGCGGCGGGCGCGGCGGGCTCCCCAGCTGCAGCGGGACGAGGAGGTAATCCAGGTTGGTGACGTCGTAGGGCCCGAAGTCCCCGCTGCCCGGCGACACCGGAGGGGAGAGAAGCGGGGCCTCGCTCGTGGGGCTCTGCGGAGCCAGCGGGACCAAGGCGTGCTGGGTCACCATGCTGGCCTTGCCCCAGCCCAGGGAGCCCCTCCGCCATTTCTTCTTGTACCTTAGACACAGAGCAAGGCCCCAAAGCGCGTCAGGAAGGGCAGGGACTGGGGGCTCCCACCCCCCAAGACACTCCCAGCCCCTGCTGACCCAGAGGCAGAATGCAGAGGGCTTGGGGGGCGCCCCATTCCCCCGCTGGCCCCAGGCCCGTTGCTCTCCCCAGGGGCAGAGGCCCATTGAGTCGCCATCAGCAAGGATTTGTGCGACGGGGGCTCGGGCCGGTTGCCGGTGGCACATGCTCAGTCGGTGCTGACTGGGGTATCCTGTTCTCCCCCCTACAGGGCCAGGGCTGCCCGGCTGCTCCCCCTTCGCCCTGCCCCCTCCCGCACCCTTTGGGTGAGTCACGGGCCGCTGGGCGCCATGCCAGGGCAGGGGACGGGAACGGCCTGGCTCCCTAGCACCCAGGGGTCAGACAAGGCAGCCACAGCCTCGGGAAGGACCCCGGCAGTGGAGCCCAGCAGGGGCCCCTGACACGGCAGGGAAACGGAGCGAGCGGGCACTCAGCTGGCGGGAGACCAGGGCCCAAACCCCCGAGACCTGCCCGGGCCAGCAGCGGCGGAAGGACACAAACTGATCTGCAGCGACGGCCTCTCTGGGCTACGCGGGTGTAAGTCCAGAGGGAACTCGGCTGGTCCTCTCCTGGCACCCGGGAGTCACTCCAGAGTCACACCAGAGTCTCAGACCAGATCCAGGCACGTGGCACCAGGGTCCCCAGCATGTGCTGCATGGCCATCGCCCCGCCCTGGGGCCCAGCCCTCGCCCACGAGCACCCGCGTGCCCGGCCGTGTCTCACCTGACCACGATGCCGGCCAGCAGGCCGCTGCCCAGCAGCAGGCTCCCTCCAGCGACGAGGAATGTGTAGAGGGGCATGCTGGAGCGGCCGCTGCCAGCCTGGCCCCCCCCTGCAAAGCGAGGGGAGACGGGCGCTGTTACCGGGCACGGCGAGGCCCAGCTCCCCCCACACCCCTTCTTCACCGTGCGGGGCTGGATGTTTCTCGGCCACCTCCCCACAGGGTTGGCGGGCACCAGCATGGGGGGGCCAGCCCCCTCCCGGAACACAGGGAGCGGCTCCGCAGGGGTCGACAGCGCTCCCGCCGTTGGCTGGCCCGAATCAGGGCTGGGGGAACTCCGGAGAAAGACCCGCCATGGTGGGCCGGGACTGGCTGTGGTGTCTGAGCCTCCCGGCTCAGCCCACGGCCCCCGCGAGTAACAGCCCCACCGGCCGGGGGCTGCTCCCTGCCCAGGTTTTCCCAGGGTCAGCCCTTCCGGAGGCAGCTGTACAGGGAAATCCGACCGGGTGCTGAGCCCCCGCTGCCAGCTGGCTCTGGATCCCCCCGGCTGTCCCGGGCTTTTGTCCTTGGGGTGCCCGGGGAGCGCGGCGGGTGTGTGGGCTGCTCTCCTTACCATCCGCGCCCTCTGTGTTGTTGCTGCCGTACAGCTCAGGGGGGGACGTGAACCTGTCGCCATAGAAATCATTGTCCAAGGGGAACTGGAGGAGACAGTCCGTGGGGTTGTCTTAGCAACAGAGTCCAAGGGTCCCCCCCACAGCCCTGCCTGTGACACCCTCAACACCCAGCTCGCCCCCCTTCCTGGCCAGCCCCTCCAGCCCCCGGGAGACGGGGGGAGCACCCCGCGGCCCAATCAGCCCCCCACTCGCCCAGCCAGGCAGGCAGCCCCGGCAGCGCCCGTCTCACCTGGGAGCTGTACGACCCTGTCTCCACCTCGAAGCCGCTGGGATCTGCAACCCAAGGAGAGGAGCAGTGAGAAGCCGAGATCCACAGGGAAGAGCCTTGGGAATTGGGGAGAGGGGCCGGCACCCAGCAAACCCCCCCCCCGCCTCCTACCTGTCCACGGGATGCCCACAACCTCCCGGCTCCACTCGCTCCAGGAGCCGTGGCCGAACTCCTCCAGGCCCCGCACCTGCACCACGTGCCGCGTGCCGCGCCAGGCGTCATGGATCACCAGGGACGTCTCCCTCACCCGGTCGATCTGAAAGCAACAAGCAGCATTAAACAGCAGGCGCCAGGGCCTGGCACAGCCCCCCACCACCTCCCCAGCTGGGCCCGTCAGGGTCCCTGTGCCCCTGGCGCCCCTGGCTGCTAACTAGCCGGGCTCCCCGGGTCTGACAGGATTCGCTGCAGGGCGGCAGGTGTGGTGTCTGCTGAGAGCCAGGAGCACGCCGGGCGCCACCCTCCCTGCGCAACGTGGGTCCGGCTCACCCGGAAGGAGTGGGGGCCCTGGACCCGTAGCTGTGTCCGGAAGGTCCAGCAGGTCGCTAGGTGACTAACGCCTTCCTCTCAGGCAGGCAGGAGCCGCGTCCCCAGCTGCCTGGTTCTGCACCAGGACAGCACCACGTGCGCCCCACCAGGACCTGCCCGCGCACTGCGCCGCCGGCTCATGGCACGCACACGGCAGGACTTCCCAGCCAGCGGGGCTGGGCTCGCCAACAAACGTCCACGGACGGTCTGGGCCTCTGGGCTCGCAAAGGGAGCCTCTCGTGTAGCCAGGAAACGGGCAGCGTGCGGGCGCCAGGCGTGGAAGAACCCAGCCCAGCCGGCTGCAGCGCACTGGCAGGGCTGGGGCAGCTCCTGCCGCTCCTCGGATGCGCCGAAGCCCTGTTGGCAAAGCTCCGGCTCTGGAGGCGTGACACGACTAGTTCTATGTAGCCCTGGGTTTCCAATACGCCTCTTTGGGGCCGGCTGCCTCTGGTCTTTGCTGCGTGCCATGACCTCCCTGCTGTCTCTCAACGCGCATGCACGGGCTAACCTGGCCAGCGTTCAGCTGGGGCGTCCTGCTCCTGTGAGCACTGAGGAGCTGGGAACTGGGTGCGCGGCCTGTGGGTAGGGGCGGGACGCTCCAGGTGACGCTCAGAGGAACTGGGGGTTGGGGTGGGCCTCACTCCTGGACAGAGCCCGGGGCCTGCGGGGGCCTGTGATGCCAGAGGTGACCCCAGCCAGGCACAGACAAGGGCAGGTGCTAGCAAGGTGCCTCCGAACCCCAAGTTCTCCCACTTCCAGCCCTAGGAGCTGGCAGCACCCTCCCTGTGCACAGCAGCCTTCTCCCCAGGCTGCAGCTAAGGGGACGGGGCCCAGGGGTGGGAGTTGTGGGGCAAGGGCTGTGGCAGGGGGTGCAGGGTGGGCTGTGCATGGAGCTGGCCTGGCAGAAGCAGGGCGCCCCGGGGCTGTGGGGGACAGGCGTGGGGAGCCCTGGGGGGCGGGGCGAGGCGGAGGCCAGGCACTCACCTCCGTGTAGCTCTGGGAGTGCTCGGCTCGGTAGCGGATCTGGAAGTGCAGCCGGTAGAACCGGGGGTCCCAGGAGGGGGGGTACGTCCAGGTCACCCGCAGCTTCTGGGGCGAGTTCTCCACCGGGTCCACCCGCACATTCACCGGGGGGTCCGGCTTCACTGTCAGGAAAGGGGGGTTGCCATGGCGGCCAGATCTGCACAGCACGTACCCCGCAGGGCCCTGGGAAGGGGGGGTCCCGGCGCCGCTGGGCCCTGCCAGCACAGGCACCAGCCAGGAACCGGCAGCCCCATGGAGAGAGAGACCTGGCCAGCAACCAGGCAGGGCAGGAGGAGAGGTCCCGGGGAGGCGCAGGGGCCAGGCGTGTGGGGAGGGGGCAGGCGGATGAGCGGGGGGCTGCAAGGGGTGGGGGAAGAGCTGGACGTACGGACGCGGTTGGCCGAGATGACCTGGTCCTGGCTGGCCGCGCTCCCCACCGCGTTGCTGACGCACGTGGACACCAGCAGGAAGGTGTCGTCCTCGCTGGGCGGCAACGTGATCCTGCAGGTGACTTTCTCTGCCTTGGGGAAGTAGCGGCACCGCTGCTCCGTGGCGTTCTCTGCCGTCAGCCTGCCGGGGAAGGACCACGGCTCAGGCCCAGCCACCGCGCCACCGCCCTACTGCCCTGCCCCCGGGCTCCCAGCCAGGTCTCCAGAGACGCAATTCATCAGTGAACCCCAAGTCCTGGAGCCCACGTCCCAGCGGAGCCAGACAACAGCAGCACCTGCCCTGCTCCCGCAGCTGATCGGGGGGACGGAGCAGCCACATGGCCACGCGTTAGCATGGGGAGAGGAGAAGGCAGGGAGGGCCCTGGAAGCACGTGGAGGGAGCATGGCGGGGACAGGAGCCTGGGAGGAAGCCTATGGGCCCTTCACTGACCAGGAAAGGACAGGACCTCGGCCTCGGGTCCCATCTGCAGGAAGCAGCCCCTGGTGCTGCCCAGGCTGGGCTGACAGCCAAGGGAAAGCGAGAGCAGGCAGGACGGCAGCGTGCAGCGAGAGCGACTCGGAGCCAGGACAGCAGCTCAGCTCTGTGCACCGCGGCGCCCCCGGAGAAAGACCCAGCTGCTTAGGGGGACCGTGAGCAGCGTCGGCAGCACGTCCGTCCTGGCTATGTCCTGCCCTGGCCGAGCTCTCATCTGTCCCCAAGGCTCGCTGAATCCCAGCTCGGCTCACCCCCACCTGCTCCTCACGGGGCCCCAGAGCGCCCCCCAAACACGGCCCAGCTCCCCCAGGGTCACGGAGACAAGACCGCTCACCACTTCTTCACCCACAGCACAGCCTTGGTCTGGGACGACGGCCTCCCCCGCGGCTGCCACTCGCATCGAACGTCCTTGTCGTGGCTCCTCCGGTAGCAGGAGAAGCGGGGCGCCTCCGGGGGCTCTGGAGTCAGACACGGCTGCGGTGAGCGCGGTGGGGCTGAGGGGAGCCCCTGGACTGGGAGCAGGCGCGAGTGGCTGCAGAGGCAGGCGGGGGGCAGAAGGGGAGACAGCCAGGCCAGCCGGGCACAGCCCCACCCATGCCAGGGTACGGGGATCTAGCCCTCCCCCCATGGTGGTGCTGCTGCCTTTGCACCCTGCCAGGCTTGTGCGGCAGGGTGAGCCTGCCACCCTGGACTGGATGGCCAGGCTCTGTGGCAGCACCTGCAGGGCCGGGACCCCCCAGTCCAGGTGGCCCTTGGATCTGGACACTGGCTCCCCCCCCCCGACCCGGACTCACCTTCCACCAGCAGCCGCAGCGACCGCACCAGGGAGCCGCCCACATAGCAGCTGTACCTGCCGGAGTCGCTGTACTGCACCAGGCACAGCAGCAGGCTGCCCCCCAGCTCGGCCGGGCTGGCGTGTTCGGAACTCACAGCCTGGGTCTCGCGCTTCCAGCGGACGGAGCCGTTTGCCCCTGGCTCCCCCTGCAGGCAGGGCAGGGTGACATTCGCTCCCACAGGGCTCAGCACCGTGTCAGGCAGAAGGGCTGCAGGAGGGGAAGGGCCATTAGCACAGAGGGAAGGGAGTGCGGTCTAGTGGTTAGAGCCTGGGGGGGGACTCAAGACTCCTGGGTTCCATGCCCAGCTCAATCCTTTGTATGAGTCCAGGTAATGACCCTCATTGTGACTCAGTTTCCCCTTCCATCCCGGGGGGATTGCCACCTTCACCGGGTGCCATGCGCTGACCAGGCTACGATATTGCAAGAGACGACGAGTCTTCCTGGCTGCTGTGGGCCGGGGCCTAGCAGAGATGGGCTCGGAGCCTCCGTCTCACCATTGGGCTGGGGGGCAGAACCTCCCAGCACTCATCTGCCCCCTTGCCGGCTCCTAGGAAACCTCCCTGGCGGGAAGGGACAGCCGCCTGTGTCAATATTTGCTGGAGAGGACAAGCCTGAGTGAGCATCAGCCCTCACCCAGCCCTTTCCAAGTCACTGGGCCCCCCCTCACGCTCTGGTCCCCCCTTCCCAGCCCCAGAGCACTCGGCCTGGGCCCTTCCACCGGTGCAGCCTCCCAGCCACGCTTTGTGTGTGAACAGTCCCAAGGCCGTGGGTCTCAATCAGCCTCAAGCGATCCCTGCTCCTCCTGCGCCCGGAGCCTAGACCCCGGGCGCATGGCGCTCACCTGGCTGCATGGGAGCCAGGGCCCTGCCAGGAGGGCAGCAGCCGCACAGCAGCAGGACCTTGGGGGGGTGCTGGCCTCAAAGGGTTAATCATCCAGCCTCTGGCACAGTCACGGCAGGCCGGTTTGGCTCAGTGGGTCGTGCTGGGCCAGGGGCTTTGTAACGCTCAGAGGCTGGCAGCTTGCTCCTTGTCATCCCCTCCCCCCCCCGTCCCCTCCATCCCTCCCCAAGCCAGGTTCACAAGAGCTGAGTTTTTTTGCAAACCCACCAATGTCAACAAGACAAGCAAACACGCAGGTTCCTGGCTGACTCCTGGGGCCACTCGGCCCTGCTGGGAACAGCCAACTCCACCCAGCCCCACTTACGCAAGAGAGAGTTCTCAGCTGCCTGCTAATCCCGGGCACGGCACACGGCACGGGTACATGGGAACAGCTCCCCGCGCATGGGGCTGGGAGAGCTGGGGTCGCGCCTTGGGCAGCAGCGCCCCACGGTGCCCCTGGCAAGGAGCGGAAACTCAGCCTGGGGTGAAGGGCATCTCTCCACTGAGGGGGATCAGGAAGCGGGCTGGGACCCAGGACAGCTGCATTCAGTTCCCAGCTCAGTCACAGGCTGCCGTGGGGCCGTCCTCGACTGAACATCCGGGGGGACAGCCCTGCCTCTCAGCGCTCCTGGGGCAGGAGCTGGCTCCTGCAGTCTGTGCAGCGCCTGGCACAGCGAGCCCTCAGGGGGTCTCCTCTAACCGCGGCCCCCAAACACCCCGGCACAGGCAGGCTGGGCCCAGGGTCGGTGCGACAAAGCTCCTGGGGCCTGGAGGCCTCGACTGGACAATTCCTGACTTGCCTTTTCCCCTGCTTGGGGCTCCTCGGCGTGTGATGCTTTAACCCTTACATGACCGAGGGGCACTCGGCTCCGCGCACGTGGTGGCAGGCGGCTCAGAGCCCAGCCAAGCGCAATGCGGGGTGCCCAGGCAGCTCCCCACAGCCCGGCCTGGCCCCGAGGCAGCAGCTCAGCCCTTGCCATCAGTACACAGGAGGCCTTGGCGCTTCCCGTCATGCTGGGAAGTTTCACTTCCTCCCTGGGAGGAGAAAAAGGGGGCTGGGAGCCCGGACGCCTGGGTTCCCTTCCTGGCACCCCAGAGCTGCTGTGGACGGACTCAAGCCCCAGAAGCAGCAGCTCCTTGCTGGGCCCGGCAGCGAGCGGGGGGCAGGGCTGACCCCACACTCTGCATGGCACCGGTCCCAGCACAATTCCACTCTTGCCACACGGTTCCCGGCAGGCGCGCCAGGCAGCCTCAGCCCCAGCTTTCCCCACTGCCCCGACACGGTCACAGACGTGGGCAGCCGAGAGCCCCGCTCATGGGACCCCAACAAGAGCCTGTACACGAGCCCCACCAACAGGGGGACCTGGCCACGGGCAGGCCTGGCACTTCCCCGCCGGGGGTGGGCAGCGTGGTGACGCCCGGCCGTGCGTGTTGGGCGCAAGGAGGCAGCCGGGCAGGCGAGGGGCAGAGCTCTCCGCACACCCCAGAGCCCCCGTCCGCCCCTGCCGGCTTCGGGGAGGGCAGGACGAGCGGCAGCAGCCTGCAGTCCGCACACATCCCTGCCGCCCAGGCTCCAGCCCTGCTCCTGCGATGCCCACGGGTCACCAGGTCCCTTTGCAGTACAGCTCCCGGCACTGCCCAGCCCTAGCCCGGGGCAAGGTGCTCCCTGTGCCTCTGCACCCCAGCCCTGGCCGCTGCCAGGCTGAACGGGATCAGGGGTTCACCCTGCCCTCGCCCCAGGCAGGGGAGTGGGGCCGGCCCCCAGACAGCACCAGCTGGGAGCCTTGGGGTTAAGGGCCGGCCCCCCTCCCCCGTCAGGTCCCTGCAGCAACAGCAAGAGAACAGCTGGAGACATTGGAAACAGCAGTTCAGCCCCCCCCTGCCCGCCCCCCGGGCCGAGGAGGGACCCGCGTCCCCCAGCCAAGAACGTGAGCAGGAGCCAGATCCTGGCCAGCGAGGGGAGCCTACGGTGGGCCCAGCCGTTCCGGAGCCCGGTGGGGGGTGGAGGGGCAGCAGGCAGAGGCTGGGTGTGGGGGGGGCAGCCTTCACCCCGAGTCACTGGGAACAGGTGGGAGAGAAAGAACCAGGAGCAAATAAATCTCAGTCCCGCTCAGCTCAGAATGAAAACACTGCCCGGCCATTCTCCGGCCCTGCGGAGCGGGGCCAGAACCCAGGAGTCCGGGCTCCCAGCCCCCCGGAGCGGGCTCAGAAAGAACCCAGGAGTCCGGGCTCCCAGCCCCCCCGGAGCGGGGACAGAAAGAACCCAGGAGGAGTCCCAGCCCCCCGGAGCGGGCTCAGAAAGAACCCAGGAGTCCGGGCTCCCAGCCCCCCGGAGCGGGCTCAGAAAGAACCCAGGAGTCCGGGCTCCCAGCCCCCCGGAGCGGGCTCAGAAAGAACCCAGGAGTCCCAGCCCCCGGAGCGGGCTCAGAAAGAACCCAGGAGTCCGAGCTCCCAGCCCCCCCACTCCCCCAGCACCAGGCTCTGTGTGGACTCTCCTGCCTGCGGCTGCCCCGAGCCCCGATCTCCCCAGCGGGTCCCCCACTCCGCGGGCCGGGCCAGGCCGGGCCGGGCCGGGGCTGATCCCCGGCTCCAGCCCCGCTGCCGCGCCCCACGCGGGACCCCCGGCTCCGCCCGCCCAGCCGCACCCACCTGGCCGCGGGGCCGGGCACAGCCCCTGCGAGGCGGCGAGCAGCAGCCCGGCCAGCCCGGCCGCCCGGATCGCCCACATGCTCCTGCGCCCCGGGGCCGGGGGCTGCCGACCTGCGCCCTGCCGCGGGCACCGCATCCAGCCCGTGCCCCGTCCCGCGGACAGTGCCCCCCGGGGCCGGGCTCCGAGTCCGCGGCGAGCCTGGGCGCCGCCCCCGGCCGGGGCTTCCCGCGGCACGTGGGGGGGGGGGGGGCGTCTGGTGGCAGGAAACATTTGAGGAACTGGGGGGGGGGGAGCGATTGTGAAAGGGGCGATTGAGCAACGGGGGCGGGGGGCGGAGCCGGGAGCGGGGGGGGGGGGCACCTGCAGACACTCCCACTCCCAGGTGCAGGGAGGAAGGGAAGTCAAGGGGCGGGGGGGGGCAGGACCCCTGGGCTTTCTGGGGGCGGGAGGCTGAGAGAGCCAGGACTCCTGGGTCCTATTTCCCGGGGCTCCGGGAGGGGGTGGGGGCAGGTGTTTATGGGGGAGGCTGAGAGCCAGGACTCCTGGGGTCGATGGGGTGACAGGCAGCCCTCTCCTAGCACCTGCGCTAAAGGACTTGGCTCAGACGCCCACAGAAAGCAGGAGCTGCAGCTGGGGACCCGGCTGGGAGCCAGGACTCCTGTCTTCTCGCCCCGTTGCAGGCTTGGGCACTTCACTGCCTCCCTGGGCCTGGCACCCTGCCCTGCCCGCCCCCCCCCAGCTCTGGTTGCTCTCAGTGACGGGGGTGCCAGGCCCGGATCAGTGCTTGCCTGAGCGAGAGTCGCCCCTGGCACTGGGCCAGCCAGCGGGCACACGTGAAGACCCAGCAGGGTGGGGGCACATTGCGCCCCTGCTCTGGGTACAGGCAGGGCTGGGAGGGGTCCACTCTTTGTGTCCCAGCCTCTCATTAATCAGTGACAGCCTATGGGGACGGGGCAGCGGCTCCTAAAACATTAATGCAGGCAGAGGCCTGGCCTACTCCCAGTTCAAGGTGAGGTCTCCCCCCCACCACCACCACCTGCCCCCGGTTAACCTCCTCCTGCTGGGCCCAGCTCCCACAGGGGTAAAACTCTGCTCAGGTCACTCCTGGTTTACGGCAGGAGGGAGAGCGAACCGGGGCACCGTGCCAGCAGCCTGGTGCCGGGAACATAAGACAAACCAGAAGCGAGTCCTGCCCCCCCCATCACACCCACAAACTGGTCCGGCTCCTGTCTAAACGAATCCACTGGTTTGCTCCCACGACAGCTACTGGAGGCTGTTCCAGACCCTGCCCCCTCTGCTGGTTAAAAACCTGCCTCTAAGTTCAGCCTCAGTTTGTTCATGGCCAGTTTAGATCCATCATTGGCCCTTCGCCCTGCACCAAGACCCCACTCAGCCTTCTTTTTGGGAAGTGAACAAGCCATGCTCTTCCTGGCTTCTCTCACGAGAGGGGCCCGCCCGGCTGGCCTCCGCCCTGCCCAGTAGCTCATCCTTTGCACCTGTTTCAGTTCCCATTAATCTTTCTTGAACCTGCGTGACCAGAACCGTCCCCAGTAAAAGGCCTTGGACTGTGAGCCCTCCCCAGGCTGTGCAAACCATCCGATGTCGGCTCCTTGTTCTAGTGTGTGAGTGAGATGGAGGCACAGAGATTTCTCCTTGGCTGTTATGATAACGGCACAGTGCTGGGCAGTGCGGCATACGTGGACTCCAGCGTGTTAGTTTCTTGCCGTGAGCTCTTTCCTGAAACTTGCACTATTGAACCTAAACGTATCTGGATGACGTGTGTGTGAGTGAGGAATGGATGTGCAGGGCATACAGAGACGCCAACCTGAACTGCTCTGACAACAGAGAGGGGAGTGAAGACAGCGACTGCCACCCTGACCCTGAAGGCCAAAGATTGCCTGTCAATGCCCCTAAAGTGCAAATAAAGGACCCTAAAGTACAGAAGGATCCGCCCTGGGGACAGACAAAGCACAGACAGAAGAGACTAGTCAGGCTTGCAATTAGCTGGTGATTAACAACCACACTGAACCCAGAGGCAGCATGACACAGCCAGGCCCACAGACTGACATGGGAGCCACTAACTCTCAAAGATGGGTAAAAACATGGGAACTTTGGGTCTCGCTCTGCAATTGTCATCGTAGAGCATCGGATTCACGACTGCCGGAAGCCCGGCTCCCTCCTCCTGCCCAGCCAAGGTGGCCACTAGGCTGGCTCGAGCAACGCATAAAAGGACTGGTCGTTATATCACACCAGCTGAGTGTGAATGTGTGTGTGAATGTGACGGCGTTTTGATATGCCAACATGGACAATAAATGCAGGTACTGCCTTGTCCCCTGAATTAGATCCTGCTCGTCTAACAGGACGCCAGCAGTAACACCCTCGCTCTGGGAAACGCCTCGATGGCATGCAGCGTTAGCACAGCCACGTGGGCCCGGCCCACTGGAGAGAAAAGGTGGGTGAGGGCAGATCTTTGTTAGGGAGCGAGACAAGCTTCAGGATGCACAGAGCTCACTCCGATGCCGACGTTACACAGAAACCATCCCTGAGCGACGTCAGTTACACGCACCCCAGGGCCACCCTGGGCAGCGCCCCATCGGCAGGAGACAGGTCAGCCTTGCTTGGCCACGTCCCGCTGCCCCACTGATCCTCCTGCCGCCCCTGCCCCACTATTCCTCGCCCTTGTGCCACTCCCGGCTCCCTCCCGCTGCCCCACTGCTCCTAGTGCCGTCGCTGGCCCCCATGCCCAGTGGATGCAAGATGCTCCCCTTAGATCCAGAGCACATTGTATCCACCTGGCAGTGGGGTAGATGCCGACACAAGGGGGGGATAAAAGGCCCCAGTGTGGGACAGGATGGGCCTCAGCTCCGCGGCGGTCTGGCAAGTCCAGCAGTGCCTTGGAGGCAGGAAGGAGAAACAGCTGGAGGGTCGTGCTCATGGGCCAGGCAGCAGCTCTGCAGCAGGGGGGATCACAGCCGCGGAGCACAGGGCCACGGGGGCTTCAAGAGCTAGGCCCAGGGACCTCAGCCAGCTCAGGCTGAACAATGGGAAGTTGTGGGAACTTGCCCTGCTGGGGCACGCGGCTATCCCGGGGCTCAGCTGAGACCCTGAGGGGACCGGGGGGGAGCGGGGGGGTCCTTTCTGCCTCTCCTGTGCCTGCCCACGGCAGCGCCATTGGCCTGGCACCTGCAAAGCAGGAAGAATTTGGAATTTAAAAGACAGGGAATTAAATCCTGAACTCAGAGCTCCTCTGCGCAGGCACGTAGCCCCAGGACGCCCAGGGGTGCCTGCAAAACGACAGTTACCCTGTGCTAACTGCTTACGCCTCTTGGGAAGGGGGTGCAAAGCGAACCTGAAAGGCCAGCGGGGGGGCTGGACTGGCGGAATACGGACCAGGGGACGGGCGATTCTCCCGGGCAGTGATGGTCTGAGGTTTGGGGCACTTTTGTTCTTTAAACAAGACCTGCAGTTTGGAGGCTTGAACTGAGCTGACCAAGTCCCCTAGCAAATAGAGTATTCAGCCCCCGCCCCACAAGGAAGCTGATGGTTAAAAGCACCAGCTGGAGCCCCATGAGGTCCGGTTCCATTCCCGGCTCTGCCACGGACGCCCCACAGCTTAGTTGCCCGGCTGTAGAACAGGGAGGACGATCCTACCTTGGGCTTAGCTAGTGAGAACATGAACCTGAATTGGGCTGACATGGGGTAGGGCCCAGCTTGTATTAGTGCATTTGTATGGGGCCCAGCTCCCTGGAGCTTCCACGCCCCTGGCTACAAAAATAAAGAGGCCCCCTTGGATTCCACAAACACAGAGTCAAGTCCACGCGCCAGCAGCTCCACTGCCACGTGAAAAACTAACACGTTTCTAGGCTGTGCGGGTGCAACAACACCCTCGAAAACCCATGTGGAACTGATGCCTGCCTGAGTTTGCAGAGAGCCTAAAACAACAGCTCCACGAGGTGTGACCTGGCTCCTCCCCTCACGCAGGGCCCCAGTGCGTGTGTCTGCAAGTGACACACACGCGCGCGCGCGCACACACACACACACAAACACACACACACACACAGAGAATTTGGCATTCCCACATACCACAGAATTCAACTTTCCAGCTGCCAGAGAAGAGTTTGCCCCGAGGAGACGAGTCGTGCGTGTGCATCACTTGGCGATACAAGGCATTAGCGCTGCGCAGAATCGGGGCCCGTTGTCTGCAGAGCAGCGGGGGCTGTGGCTGGGATGACTGGCCCGGGGGTGGAGCAGTTGGGTGCAGACGGGGGCAGTGGCCTGGCCCCCGCCCCTTTCCCGGTCAGAACAGAGAGGCCACGCGCGCAGATCTCAGAAAGAGATGTTTTTATAAAAGGCTATTTTTTGTTCTCTTTATACCCATAAAATGATACAATTCTGCAAGTATAGAAATGTGTAATAAATTATACGGAATGCCCCTCGGCGCGGCCCGACGCCACCCCCCGCAACAAACCCAAAATAGACGTAAGAGCACACGCCAGACAAGCCAGCTCCCAAACAAACAGTTCCTCTTTGGTATAAAGTCAGGCCCGGCCTCAGGCAGTGGCCGCGCCCTTACCCCAGCCAGGCCACTCGGGCCCTCGCACCTTCCCAGAAGGGCTTAACACAGACACAACAGGACCTTCCAGAACCTAGCCCCTAGGGGACGCTAGCACCTCACACGGGGGGGAACTGAGGCACAGAGACATGGTGAGTCAGTGGCAGAGCTGGGAATAGGCCCCAGGCGTCCTGGCTCCCAGACCCCCCCACGCCCGTTCTACGCACACTGTCCCTTGGTTAAGTGGGTAAAGCACTCCAGTCACCCAGCTGTAACCCGGGGGGAGGGGGAATGGCTGGACTTGTGACTCCCCCAACCTGAACCTGGCCCTGGGTTCCAAGGCCCCTCACATTCAAAGGCAGAATGGGGGGCGGGGGAGTTGAACAATGGCCTCCCCATCTCCTTTGGCACCCTGGACGGACAAGGATCGAGGGGGGGTGGATCAGGAGGCATTATCTGCACAAGGCTGGCCTGTGCCCCCCAGGATTGATCCCACCGACGGGGTGCCCCGGAGCCGTGAGGGGTTTTTGCGCCCCTCTCCCCCCCAGGAGGGAGAGCTGAGGCCCAAGTCGCTGGGGTTGGCACCTGATCTGTGGGCCCTGGGGCCTTCAAATGTGCCCACGGCACAGGGCCTCCGACCTCCTCTCCTGCAGCCTCTGGGTCACAGCAGGGGAGGCCTCGACCACCCCAAGAGTGGGGCCAGCTGGGGCTGCCCCGGGGGAGCCAGAGCCACTCAACATCCCAAGGGGCCCCCCAAGCTCTCCGGCTCCAGAGCAGCTGGGGGCACAGCCAGCAGCGAGCCATGCCCGGCAGCATGCGCCAGGCACGCCAGGGGGTGGTACTGGTGTGCAAGGGCCACGCACAGAACACGAGGAATGCGCCACAAGAAGCGTGCGGAGGTGAGCTACGAACAAGTGTGCAAGAGGAGGGCTGTCATCTGCCAGGGGGACAGGCGCTTCCCCAGGGCAGCCTGGACGGGAAGCATGCTGCAGACGCGGAGCGGCAGGGGAGCCTTCCCGCTGCCCCCCGGAACTGCCCGGCACAGAGGGGAAGGGAAACAGCCCAGAACACCCAGGCCATTGCGAAAGGCGCCCCAAGGCGTGGGAGTGAATCACAATCAGCCCGTCAACACAGCTGAACCCAGGGGCCTGGCCGTTGCCTAAGCCTCCCTCACGCAGCGAAGGAAGGAGTCTGGGGGCTGGTTCCCCTTTCGAATCCGTCCACTGGGCTGCTACCAGGGCCTGGCCAGAGGTCGCTGCCAGGCCATGCATGAGCCTGCGGCTGGGAACCCCAGAGCCAAGCTCCACCAGCTGGGGAGGAGGTGGGGGACAGAACTAGCGGCCCAGCCAAGAGCCCCGTGGCCATGCCCCCGGAGCCTGGCTCAGGTCAGACACTGGGGCTTTCCTCGCCCTTCCCAGCATGGTCCTAGAACGGCTCCTTCTGGCCCCATCTTTTCCCCCTGCGGGACCGCCACAGCCCACGGGCACCGACTGGCCGCAGCACCCGGGGGGGGGGGGGGGGGGGGGGGAGGCAGGCCTCCGCCCAGCCACAGACGGTTTCACCACGTGTGTAAAAATAAACAATTAAGCAGCCGGGGCTGGAGGAAGGCCTGGCCTGGCCGCAGCGCCTGCCCCGCCCCGGAGAGGGACAGGAGCCATAGCCCCTCTGTGCCATGGCATCCTCACCCAGCGCACGCCCGCCTGCCCCAGCCCAGTCCAGGCCTGGATGGCAGCCGCCCTCCTGGGGGGCCCGTGTAGCTGGGGCGAAGCTGCCGGCACGGGGAGCGTTTCCGCGCCCCTCTCCGCCCAGGGCCCAGGCGCGGCCCCGCCAGGTCCAGCTGGTGCCAACAGGGACAGAGAAGAGTCATTGTGTAAATGGGGGGGGGGGGGCGGCTCTTCTCGGTTTTTTCATTTTATGTATATATAAAAAAGACACTGGTGGGGGGCGGGGCGGGGCCGCGCTGCCAGGCCCAGCCCTGCCCGTGTCTCCAGCGTGATACATTCGCGTGTGACTCAGGGCAGCTGCACACGGCGGGCGGGGGGGGGGGGGCGTGCCGATAAAAGACTCCGTAGGAGCCTCTGCGGGCGGGCTCCGGGCAGGGGCGCCAGGGCCGGCGCTACCTGTCCATCCGTCCGTCCATCCGTCCGGGGTTTTTGGTTACATGGGTGGTTGTGGTCCCGACTCCGCCTCCAAAGCTCAGCACCTGGACGGCCCCCCCGGGGGCGCCCCGGCTCCCTGCCCTGGGGGGCTCTGGAGTGTAGCCAGTCACGATCCGCGGGGGCAGGGGAGGGGGCGCCGCCGGGCTGGCCCGTGGGCGATGCCCCCCCCGAGCTGTCCAGCCCCTGGCGGGGGTGAGAGTCGCAGCCCCCCCGCCTCACACCTTGAGCGGCTTGTCGGCCCCCCCGCTGGGGCTGCTGGCGCTGCTGTCGCCTCCTTTCTTCTTGCGCAGGGTCTCCATCCAGCTGGTGCTGGAGCGGGCGGCGAAGCTGGAGAGCGCCAGCGAGCTGAGCCGCATGTTCTTGCCCGACATGATGAGCTCGCCGAAGCCCTCCTGGTGGGAGAAGGCGTAGCCGGAGCGGCGCGAGCCGGAGCGCCCCACTCGCCGCAGGCAGCGGTGCTGCGCCCGCTGCTTCTTCCGCACCAGCTGGGTGTAGCGCACCTGCGGGGACGGCACAGCTAGGAGCCCCGCCAAAGCGGCCGGCGCCACAGCCCCCGGGTGACGGCGGGTCAGGGAGGGGCAAAGGCCCAGCCAGGGCGAAGGGGGGGTGAAGAGAGACTTGGCAGCCTGCCCGGAACCCCCCGTCCAGCCCCCCAGGCTGCTCCAGATGTTCCAGTGCAGGTGCAGTAACCTGGGCGAGGTGGGGCTGGCCCTGCCCCACTGCAAGATCCCTGTGGGCACGGCCAGCTCTCCCCAGGCGGGGCCCATGGCCCCTGGGAAGGGGCAGCACCCGTGAGCGTCAGAGAATCCCTCCCCCGGCCCGGCCGAGTGGACGCTCCCTGGCGCTGCTCAGGGGGGCAGCCGTGGGGCGCGGGGGGCGCGCGCCGTGCGAGGGGAGAGGCGGGGCCCGGCTCGCTGCGTCTGCTCACCGTGTCCGAGAGCTCCGGCTTCAGGTCCAGCTTAAGGAATCGGAAGGCCACGACCGGCATGATGCAGACCACGGTGGTGAGGGTGATGGTGAGCCAGACGGCAGGCTGGGCCAGCGTGTTCTGGGCATTACCTGGCAGGGAGAGGGGGAGAGACCTGAGAGCAAGGCAGGTGGGGGCAGCCCCGACATGGGGGGAGCAAGAACAAGAGCCGAGAAAGGAGGCTGTCACCAGGCTCTGGGACACGATGGCGGTGCTGGGGGAGCAGCAGAGTTCACAGACAGCGCTGATTGGGAAAGGGGGGGCTCCCCATGCCACTGCCCCCCTAGAAACCGGCCCTTGTGGCGTCTCTGCATTTCAGGTGGGGGGTCCTCTGGTATAGGATCCCATCCCCCAGTGGGGTCAGGAGGGAATTTCCCTCCCGGTCAGATTGGGGGGTTTCACCTTCCTCTGCAGTGTGGGGCGCGGGGCGCTGGCTGGCCTCACGGGGCCCGGGGGGCCCGCCGGCTCTCTGCCCGCGGCATCAGCAGCTGGGACTCACCCACGAAGCGGAACTGGTTGGGGAACATCTGGAAGAGGCCATCGCTGTGCATGGCAAACAGGATGGCGAAGTAGACGGCCAGGCTGCCCCAGATGAAGAAGTGGTTGATGGCCGTCCAGAAGCCTGTGTCCAGCCCGATCTGGGGGAAGAGGGGAGAGCTCAGGGGGCAGCACAGAGGCAGGGAGCCACGGACGGGGCTGTGCCCTCAGTCCCCCAGCGCCACAAACCACTTCACACAGGCCCACCGCCCCTCCCAGGGCTGAGCTCCGCGCCCGTTGCTCAGCGCCAAGATGCAGCCACCTCTGGGGTGGGGCACGACGACTGCTCACCAGTTTAGATCCAGGCTTCTTCACTTTCTGGGCTACGTGAGCCCAGACGGGGCACACCAGAAACGTCAGGCTGGACGGGCCCTGACCGGCCATCGAGTCCGGGCCCCTGCGCTGAGACAGGACGCTGGCCCAGCCCGTTGGGTCCCAGAGCCCCACCACCCAGGGACCAGCCCCTACAGCCCGGGCTAGCCAGGGGCCTGGCCCACCTGCACGCTGACGACGATCACCAGGGAGGTTGCCACGGTGACGGCGAAGGACTGGTAGTCGGCCCCGCGGGCGGCGTCGGCGAAGGCGCCGTAGGGGAGGAAGAAGAGGAGCACGGAGGTGTAGATGCCCTGGGCGATGCAGATGAAGAACTCCCGCTTGTTGAAGAGCAGGTTGAGCTGGCCAGGCTCGTAGAGTTTGGGGTGCTCCATGCTGCGCTGCTCCGTCACGTCCTGGGCGGGCACGGCCGGCACTGAGCCGCTGGCTCTCGGGCTGGCCCCAGCCGCGGGAGCAGCCCCCACCCGGCCCGGCCCGAGCCCCCCGAGGGGTCCCAGTGGGGCAGACAAGTCATGGGGGAGGGGGAGACTGGCCCTCAGACCACCTGGCTGGGGAGGGCCCTGTGGTGCCCAGAGACGGGGCAGCCCCATGCCCGGGAGCCAGCGCTCGGGATCTTGCCCTGCAGACGCAGCTGCCCCAGAAACCCTGCGGAGGAGGGGGGGGCTCCCTGCGGCAATCTCAGGCTCCGTGAGCACAGGAGACAGGCTGGGCCCCCCAAGCCACTCCCTCACCCTGCCCCCAGCAGGGGCAGATCTCACGGGAGGGGGGGATCCACCCTGCCCCCGCCCCACCCATCGGGGAGACGTACCTGGTCGAACACTCCCATGGCGAGCACGGGCAGCGAGGTGTAGACGATGTTGTACAGGGTGATGAAGTACTGGTCGTAGACCGTCTGCGAGAGAGGGGGCTCAGGGCGGGCGGGGCAAACACCCTGCCCCCTGCCCGCCGGGGTGGAGCAGCCGCTCGCCACCCCTGCCTTGGAGAGAGACGCACTCCCCCAGCCAGATACGTGCTCCCCCCACGCTCCCCCAGCCAGTCAGGCTCCCCCACTCCAGCCATCCCCAAGTGCGGAAGGACCCAGCCGGGTTCTCTCTGCCCCGATGACGAACCAGCCCCAGACAGGTGGCCAGCAAGGAGCTTCCCTGGGCCTGCCCTGCCCCGTGACCCCAGCTCTGCAGGGCTTCTCACCTGCACCGAGCACTGCCCCGAGAGGTCAGTGCCACGGGCCCCATTCCACAGATGGGGGCACTGAGGCACAGGGAGGGGCAGGGACTGGCCCAAGGTCACCTGGCAGAGCAGTGGCAGAGCTGGGCCAGGATCCCAGACCCCCCCAGCCCCAGTCCTGGCGCCACGCGGAGGCTGGTTCCACAGAAGAGGCTGGGCGCCCGAGGCCCCGGCCCATGCCCCCATGGCCACCCTGCACACCGAGCTCTCCATGGCAGGGGCCATCCCTCCCTGTGCCCACGCGGCACCCGCCACAGCGGAGCCGCCCGCCCCACAGCCGGCCCCAGACCGTACCGGAAGCCCCACGGCCCCGGGTCCCCCTTCTCCCCAGCCAGCGGCAGCACCAGCCTGCCTCCCTAGAGCTATGGGCCCTGGGCCCGCGGCCTGCACTGCACCTGGGCCGAGAAGCCGCAGAAGAAGCCGAACCAGAAGTGGACCATGGTGAAGGCGAAGTTCTTGTAGAAGAAGTAGCAGAGGAACTTGCACATGCGCAGGTAGGACCAGCGGCCGTGCACCAGCAGGAGACGCTGCAGGAACTTGAACTGGGAGAAGGAATAGTCGGAGGCCAGCACGGCCTGGATGCCCTCCTGCCCGCTGATGCCCACCCCGATGTGGGCAGCTGTGGAGGGAAGAGATGTCAGGGTCGGCCGAGCACTCAGGCCACCCCTGGGATGCAGCAGACGCCGCCCAGCCGCCTCAGCGACCGGTCCGGCCCCGCCCCGCCCTGCCCCAGCTGACCCCGAGCTCAGGCGGGGACCCAGCCCCGGCCCGGCGCGCCCTGCGCTCACTCTTGATCATGCTGACGTCGTTGGCCCCGTCCCCGATGGCCAGCGTCACGGCCTTCTTGTACTTCTTCACCAGCTCCACCACCTGCGCCTTCTGCAGCGGCGTCACGCGGCAGCAGATCACGGCTTTGCAGGCGCAGGCCGTCTCCAGGAACTCCAGCTCCATGTCCGCCTCCAGCGCGTGGGCCTGTGGGGAGGGGCACGGACAGGTCAGCGGGGCGCGGGACCCAGCCCTGCTGCACACGCGGGAGGGGGGCTCTGGGGCTCAGCCTGGGCCCCAGCAGAGACACCCAGAGTTTGGGGCAATCGGCCGTCCGGTCAGGGACAGCAGACAGCGCTGAGCGAGGGCAGAGGGTCCAGGCGCTGCGGAGTGGGAGGTGTGATGGAGTCCCACGGGAACGGGGCCTGGGCTGAAACCCGACAAGACTCTCGCCTCCCCCATGGCCCCTCACACCGGTGCAGCCGCTTGCTGAATCTGGCCTTGGAGCTCCCGGCAGCACGTCCCCCCGGATGGGGAGCCCTTACACACCCCCAGTGGGGCCAGGCGCCCCGCCTTGCAGTCAGAAGCGATTCCCAGCAGCGTGGAGCTCTGCAGGGTTAGCAGCTCTCAGGGACACGGCGCAAACCGGAAAGTGACAGCAATGACCGGCCGAGGGAGCTCCCGATCCAGAGCCCCATTCCTGGGCTCTGCTCCCGAGATCACATCACCACCACCACCCCCCCCACCCCCCCCCCGTCGCCTTGCCCAGCACAGTCTTGGTCTGCGACTCCTCGCAGCTGTTTGGCCCGAGGGCAGCGGCTCCCGGCCACCCTCTGTGTACATGCAGCGAGACGGAGAAAGGCCCACCCGCCCTCTAGCGGCCTCTGCAGCGCTCACACCCCCTGGGCCCACCCCCGAACACAGGAGTAACACACAGGGGAAACCGAGGCACGCACAGCACTCCGAGAACACATCAAGAACATCTCCACGTCGTCACAGGGGACGCTGGCAGAACTGGGCGCGCGGTAGGGGGAACCCGGGGCCAGAAGAGCGGGGGGCTGCGGGTGGGGACTGAGGGGAGTCGGTGCGGCGGGGAGGGGAGAGGGGAGTTTGCAAATCCTGCCCCGTCCCCTCAGTGATCCCACCCCCTTCCCCGAGCGGCAGCCCCCGGCCCCTTACCAGGCTGTGCCCGTTGATGACCAGGGCGAACTCGCCCGCGATGGCCTCCAGCACCGAGGAGAGCCGGGAGGACGAGGCCAGTTTCTCTTGGCAGGAGAAGCCGTTGCCCACGGAGCGCGAGGAGTCCATCATCTTCTCCCGGGCTTTCCTGGGGGAGGGGGAGGGATCAGCCGGGCGCCCCCAGGCAGCGCAGGGACCCTGCCCCTCCCCCCCAAGCCCCAGCTCATGGCCCCCCATCTGCCCCCTGGCCAGTCCAGCCCTCACCTGAGCTCCTGGCGCACCTCCAGCACGGTGTGGCCCGTCACGATGAACACCTCCGTCATGTCGTCCGTCAGCATCTTGCAGGAGTAGCCGATGTTCACGGCCGTCTCTGGGGGGGGACGCGGGCTGAGCTGGGGAGCTTGCACCCGAGTGCTGCCGCTCGAGCCCCCGGGGGAGCCCACCCACAGCCAGAGGGGATCAACCCCCCCGACCACGTCCCCTCCATCTCACCCCAGCGGCCCGACACAACCCTGCCTCGATCGCCCCCCCCATGGGGCCCCCAGGGGCACCAGGGCTTTGCTCCCCCAGGGTGCATTGCAGGACTGGCCATCGGATGCCAACGCGGGGTCCTGCCCGCCCAGGCCGGAGCGCTCTGGGTGCTTTGCTTTAGCCCGGTGCCAGCCCAGGGCTCCCGTGTACACAGCCAGCCTCACCCTGCTTGTCCCCCGTCAGCACCCAGATCTTGATGTTGGCCAGCGTGAGGATGGCGATGGTTTCGGGTACCCCCTGCTGCAGCTTGTCCTCAATGGCGGTGGCCCCCAGCAGCTGGGCAGAGAGAGGAGACCCCAGTGACTCTGGGCAGCCCCGCGCCATCGCCCCGGCCCGCCCCGGCCGGCGCCCCCAGCCCGCCTACCATCATGTCACGCTCCACCTCCTCGTACAGGCGGGCCAGCCGGTCCTCGCGGCCCTCCAGGGCCGTGCTGGCTCGCAGCAGCTGCTCGGCCCAGCCCGCGTAGTAGCCGTCCTCCAGGTCCTTGTAGGCCAGCACCAGCGTCCGCAGCCCTTCGCCAGCGTACTCCTGCGGGGCAGCCGGCACGTCAGCTCCCGAGCCGGGCCGTGCCCCACGGCAGCACCCGGGGCCCCTCTCCGAGCCGAGGCTGCCCTGCAGTCCCCCAGCCCCCGACGGAGCAGGGCTCCCCAGCCCCTCCGCGCGCCCCGGGACCCCACTCACATTCAGGTGGTCCGTGGTGACGTTCAGCAGCTCGTGGTGTGCCGGGTGCAGCCGCTCCAGGAGGATGGTGTCGGCCCCTTTGCAGTACAGGCGGATCCGGCCTTCGGGACTCCGCACTGCAGGGGCGGCACCAAGGGGCTGTGACGCCCAGGACGGCCAGAGAACAGCCCAGGGGCTGGAGCTGGGGCCGAGAGGGACCCAGCCCGGGGCCAGGTGCCTCCTTTCTCCGTGGGCAGCCTGGGGAAGCACAGGCCCCCGTAGCTGGGGGAGGGGAGCATCACCGGGGATGCTGCCTTTGGGGGCAGAGGTCGGTGCCCCTGCCCTGCCTCCTCCCTGTGCTCCCCAGAGCCTCTCGGGAAGGGGGCAGAGCCAGGCTCAGCTCGCTGTGCCACGGAGCCGACAGGTCCCCTGCACCGCCACCGCCCCCGTCCCTGCGGCCGACCAGGGCCCCCTGCACCTCCCCGGACACAGACACTGCCCAGCACCTCCACCCGCCTCCCCACTGTTCCCCGCCCCTCCACGCCTGCCCCATTCCCTGCTGCCCTGCAGCCCCCGGCCCCGCGCCGGCCCCGCGCCAGGCTCACCGATGACCGACATGCGTTTGCGGATGTTGTTGAAGTCCAGGATGGCCAGCAGCTGGTAGGTGACGGCCTGGCCCAGCTCCTGCACCGTGATGGTCTTGGGGGTGCGCGAGCGGAAGACGAAACTGAAGTTCCTGGCGGCCGTGACCAGCGCCCCCTCGTCCGGGGACTGCGCCTTGTAGTACAGCTCCCCTGGGGGGCAGGCGGGAGGGGGTCAGAGCTGGGCCTCCTCCGACGCCCCCCCGGGAGAAGGTTCAAGCTGCCCCTGCCCCCACACGGGGAGCTGGCCGAGGCCCCCCCACCCCCCGAGAGCCCACCTTCGCTCTTCTCCTCGGACATGACGGTGTGGCAGAGCGACAGCAGGCGGAAGAACTCGTGCACGTGGGGGTCGCCCAGCTTGACAGCCTCCAGCAGGCTGGCGTCCCAGAACCGGAACCGGGGGTCGGCCAGCGGGTTGAAGGAGAAGTCGATCGGCTCTGTCCTCTGGGGAGGGGGAGAGTTACCCCCGGGCCAGCCTCCGGAAACCCGGACAGCGGGCCCTGTCCACCCCCCGGCACGGACACGGGCAGCCTGGAGCCTGCGCCCGCCCCCAGCGTGCAGGGCAGGGGTTCCCCTTTGCCACATGCCCCCAGCCCCCATGCAGATGGCAGGGGCTTCCCCTTGAAATTCAGACACCCCCAGTGCCCTGCCCCCAGCCGCCCCAAGGAGCCCACCTCGGTCACCTTCCCCCCCACTGGGATGGGGCCAGCGGGGCAGCTCCTACCTCTCCCAGCTCCGCCTTGTGGCCCAGCACGTCCAGGACGTCACCTGCCAATACAGCCGACGAAGGGTTAACGTGGGGCTGGGGGGCGCGCAGGCTGGGAGCAAGGGGCAGGTGCTGCTGGCTCCACCAGGTGCCCAGCGCTCCACCGCCAACCTCTGCCCGGGCCTGCCCAGGACCCCCCAGAGACCCCCCAGGCTTTGCTGGCTGCCCGGCGTCGCCTTGAGCCGCGCTCCCCCCAGGACAGAGCCGCCCAACGTCCAGCTGCCCCCTCCCGCCAGGCCCCGACGCGGGCGCAGAGCGAGGGCACCGGACCCGTGGGGTAGGGCAGGCAGATCAGCTCCTTTCGCAGCAGCTGCGAGCAGGAGCAGCCGGGGGGCAGAGCCGCTCCCCCCCTCCCCATTGGGACCTCCCTGCGCACAGAGCCGGGGTGCAGGCGGCCCGGGCGGGGGCGAGGGCCCGGCTCACCGTAGCTGCGCCCGTTGATGGAGCACTTGCTGAAGACCATGATGTTCTGGGTGAGGGTGCCGGTCTTGTCGGAGAAGAGGTACTCCACCTGGCCCAGCTCCTCGTTCAGCGTGGTGGTGCGGGCCTCGGCCGGCGTCTGCCGCTGCGCGCAGTACATCTTCTTGTCCCAGTTGATGAAGTAGCTGTGGCCGAGGCGGATCACTTCCACGCTGCGCACGGGGACAAGGGGGGGCGTCAGGCTCGGCGCCGCTGGACGGGGAGCCACCCCCGGAGCGACTCGCTGCCGCCTGCTGCCAGGCCGTCACCCGCCGCGCCCCCGGAGCCGGGCAGAGCGCAGATGGAACCCAGGAGTCCTGGCTCCCGGCCCCACACCGGCTCCACCCGTCTCCCCACCCAGGAGGCCTGGCTCCCCACCCAGCACAGGATCTGGACCACGCCACTTCCTCCTGCCTTGGTGTCTGGGCCTCGCCCCCCGTGCCCGGACCCACGCGCTGTGGTCGACCCGCGGAGGCGGGATCTGGGGGGGGGGCGGGGAAGCGCTGCGAGCGGAGGGGCTAAGAGGAAGGGGGAACCACCGACCATGGGGGGGCGGCACCAACAGCCCCCCCGGGAATCCTGTGCCCCCACCTCCTCACCGGGCCAGTCCCCCAGCCCCCCAGCAGGACACGGGGGAGGGGGAAGGAAGAGCGGCTCGGCTCGGGGGCGGGCGGGCGGGTGGGGGGGCCGTTCTTACCTCGGGGCTAAGGGGACAGAACCATGCTGGGGAACGAAAAGAGAGAGACATTAAAAGAGAGAGAGAAGGGCAGAGTGGGGGCGGCTGGGAGGGGGCGGGGGGCGAGATGGGCACAGCTGAGTCAGACAGAGCCGCGGGAAGCCGGGCCCCGCGGGGACCAGCAGGGAGGCAACGCACGGCACGGGGAGCCTCTGGGCCTAGGAGATCCCGGCTCCTTCCTCCACCAGAGAACAACAGTGCCCTCCTCCTCGTCCCCCCCCACAGCCACGCGCCCCCTCCTTCTCCGCCCCACACACAGCCACACGCCTTCCCCAACCCCCCCCACAGCCACACGCCCCGCCCGACTCCCCCACAGCCAGGCATCCCCTCCTGAGTCCCCCCGCACACACAGAGAGGCGCCCCCTCCTCCTCACCCCCGCAAGACACCCCTCCCCACGGTGTCCCTCCCCCCACACACAGCCAGCCATCTCCTTTTCTCCTCCCCTCATCCACCAGGCACGCTCTCCCCTGGGTGCCCCTCCCCACAGCCTGACACCCTCTTCCCCGGTGCCCCCCACCCATCTTCAGCCCTAGGCACCCCTCTCCCCATCTCCACCACCCCACATTCCCTGGATTCCCCCCATGCACCCCCTTTCCCTGAGCCCCCCAATCACATATCCCTTTCCTTGGGCTCCCCCCCGGAGTCCCCAGGTGCACCCCTCCCCCGCTTTCCAGGCTGCCCCACCCTATCTGGGCTTCTGCCCCACGAGTGACCCCGTCCCCTGCCCCCGAGAAGTGTCCCTGGAGGAGCAGCTGCAGCCCCCGGGCCAGGCTCTCCCCTACCTGACGTAGAGCGAGATGGGCACCACGGTGTTGAGGATGATGATGTAGGACCAGAAGGAGAGGAAGCCGGAGAAGAAGGCACTGTCCACCGCCGCGTCCCAGGGCAGGTAGATCTGGAAGCAGGCGCCCACCTCGTACTCCCAGACGCCATTGCCGATGGCCAGGATCACCCCCATGCACACCAGGAACCCGAAGATCTGCCGGAGGGAGGGCAGGGGTCAGAGCACCGAACGCCCCCCCAGCCAGGATCGGGGCCGGCCGCACACGCAGGATTGGGACCATGCCCGCCCCCCTTCCCCCCAGCCAGGATCGGGGCTGGTCGCACACACAGGATTGGGACCATGCCCGCCCCCCTTCCCCCCAGCCAGGATCGGGGCTGGTCGCACACACAGGATTGGGACCACGCCCCCGTCCCTCAGCATCGGGACCAGCCGCAAACACAGGATTGGGACCATGCCCACCCCCTCCCCCCCAGCCCAGGATCGGGGTGCGCCGTTCACGTTTAAAGGCGCCAGGGAATGCCACGTGCTGGTGGTGCGGCAGTGCCGAGGGGGCGCGGTGGGATGGGGGCGCTGCTCCTCCGCCGGGGAACGGAGCCAGCGCAACAGGCTCCCTGCAGATCTTCCCCCCATCCACCAGCCGGGGGCATCTGCTGCCCGTGGGGTACGAGCCCGCAGCCCCGGCCCGTCTGACACACGCACCCAGAGCACCAGCGTGTTCATCAGCCGGTCGATGCTGGTCCTCTTGAACTTGGTCCGCCCGCTGTTCTGCATCAGCTTGGTGTCGGGACCTAGGGGGGTTGGGAACACGTCACCGGGAGCTCCCCGGGACCTCGCTGGCCCCGTCCCGGCCCACGCAGAGGGACCCTGCAGGAGGGGACAGAATCTGCCCGGTGCAGCAGCCCCGGGAGGGTGGGGAGGAGGCGAAGGGCCCCGCTAAGGGGAGGGGCCCGACGCTAGCACAAGCCCCCCGCGGGCCCCGCGCCCCCACCTGCGAAGATGACGAGGCCGAAGCAGTACTCGGTGTTGCGCAGCATGCAGCCCCGCAGCAGCATGTTCGGGTTGCTCAGCGGGTATTTGTTCTCCTTCCAGTACAGGGTCCCGCTGAACTTGTCCAGCTTGTTATTGGGGGGCTCGCAGATCACCTCGCCTGGGGAGAGAGCACAGCCGCCATGGGCCGGCGCTGACACCACAGACCGGGCCATGAAGGGCAGGAGCCGGGCTGGATCCCGGGGGAAGGGGGCAGGGCAGGGCTGGGGCATGGCCCCCAGGGACACAGATCTGCCCAGGCCGGTCTGTCCCCCCAGATCCCCCCATCTCCTCAGCACTGGGCCTCGGGGCCGGGCGGGGTCCCTGCCGAAAGCCAGGAACGAGCTGATTGTCCAGGGCCTGCGAGACCAGACGTGACCAGGAAACGACGGCGGAGCTGGGCTGCGGGGCAGCTGGGAGCGAGAACAAGGGACACCCCCGCAGCCTGCGTCCACTGCCCGGAGCCGAGTCAGGCTGGAGCCCGATGGAGACAGACGAACCCCAGGGGAGCTCTCGGCACAGGCTGCGTCAGGGCAGAACCGGGCACAGGACGACCTGCGACAGAGGGACTGCGCCAGCGGGGCCGGCGCTGCAGGGAGCCGCCCGGGGGTGAGAAACGCCGAGGGGGGCCGGACAGTCACTTGTCACCGCGCCGGCTCCAGACGGCCAGCGCTGGGAGATCAGTGTCACTTCGGTTTGACGACACGCCCCGTGCTGAGGGGCGCCGGACTGCGGCGAATGGCGGGGGAGTGTTTCCCCGGGGGGCACAGGTGGGGGGGGGGCAGTAATTCACCCCGGTCACCCCCACAAAGCATGTCCTGAAAACGCAGAGAACTAAAGGCTGCGAGCGCAGGGCTGCCGAGCCCCCATCCCGCCCCCTCACTCACCATCGAACTGGGCCAGCCGGCTGACGTCCCCCAGCGCCGAGGTCACGGGAATGGCCTGGCGCACTTTCATGTTGGTCTCTCTGGAAGGAGGAGAGGCGGCGTGGGCCGGGGCGAGGGCACCGAACGGGAGCTGGGACGGCCCTTCCTCCGCTGGCCCCATTCCCTGCCCAGCCGGGGTCTGGGAGCGCTGTGGGGCAGGGGCTGTCTCCCGCTGGGGCTGCTCTGTGCCCAGCACGGTGCCCCTGTCCCGGCCTGCGGCTGTGCCGTGGGAACGGCCTGTAACCTCGCTGTGACTGAGGCGCAGGGCAGCCACTCGCTCGACTTGGCACGGCTGCCCCCAGGGGCCAATGCTCCAGGGGGGTGTCGTGTACCTGGCCGGGGCGGCCTGCCCGGGTCACTCCTGCCCTGCTCAGCCCCACCCCTGGGGCTGGAGGGCGTCCCGAGGGCCGACCCGGGAACCAGCCGAGTTCAGCCAGGGGCCTGCAGGAACGACAGGCTGGCTTTGGGGACAGCCAGGCCAGGAACGGAGCCGGGGGTGGGACGTGAGCCGGGCCAGCCCTGAGAGCGCGACTCCTGGCGACTCCCAGCCCTGACCCAGCAGCGCCGCGCACGAGGCCCCCAGCTCAGCGGGGCCCCTCGGATTATACAAGGGATGGAAAATCCAGGCCCCTCCCCCCCTCCCACACCTCAGGGCTGCGCTTAGCCCAGATGGTCGAACTGGGCAACTGCCCCACCAGCCCCCCAGTCCCCGCCTGCCCCTGGACTGGAGCCTGCCAGTTCGGCCCTGCCGACAGACGCAGCATCGGTGCTGGGACGCCCCCACCTACCACCCTGCCCCAGGTCCTGCCCCCCACGCCCCTGCTGGCACAGGGCCCCACACCCTTAACCCCATCAGCACATCCCCTGGGCGCTGGGGGGCCAGAGCCCGCGTGGCGGGGCAGAGCCGAACCACTTACCCATCCAGCTCGGCCGTCTCTATGTAGCACAAGCCGTGGGGTTCGCTGCTGGAGAGGAGCAGCAGGTCAGCCTGTCGGGGGACAGGAACGGCCGGGGCTGAGCATGGAGGGGTCCCTGCTGCCCCGAGCCTTCCACTGCCCTCGCCCCACCTGCGTTCCCCATCCCGGATGTCCCGCATCACTGCCCCGGCCAGAGGGACGGGCCACGGGGGAGACCAGACAGGCCAAGTGCCCAGCTGCCAGCGGCTCCCCAGAGCCTTTGCCAAGCCAGCAGGAGCCAGCATGTCCCCAGGGCTCCGGGTGGCAATGGGGGGGCCAGGACCCCCCAAACCCCAGACGAGGGGAGAGATGCCTGCCCCGCACCTGCTTCCAGGGGGGCAGCTCTGGGTCCCGGGCTCCCCCAGACAGTCCGGACGTTCCCCGGCCACGGGGCCAAACTCACCGCCACAAACTGGTTGTTCTCCAGCTTGATGATGTCTCCGACGCGCACGTTCATCCACTGCTCCCGCTGGAGGCTGTGGGGGGGCGCCAGGAGCAGAGTCAGGGGGGAGGGGGAGCAGGAGCCCCCAGCCCAGCGACAGGAGCCCCCCACAGCTCCCCCATTACCTGAGCCGTGCCCCTGCTCCAAGGCCTTCCCCTTCCCCTTCTCCCCAGGAGGCTTCCTCCCAGCCAGCCCCTCCCGCAAGGGACTCCTGGGCCGGATGGTGGGGGGCAGGGCCGTGGAGCTGGGGTACTACCCCACTCTGCTCCCGACACCCCCAGGGCCCCCAGGGCCGGTCCCCGGCACTCACCTTCCGTTGATCAGCACCTGAGATTGGCGGTTGTTCACCTGGTTGTCGCTCTTATGGCGGAACTGGAGGGAGGCAGAGACCAGTGTCAAGCGAGCCAGGGAGGGGCCCCTTCCCCCCCCCCCCGACACGGGCTGTGGCGCCCACCCAGCCTGGGCCTCACCCCCCAGCCCTGAGAGCCCGGCGCCCTGCCCCTGCCAGAAGGGTGGGGAGGGGGCTGCCGGGGGTAGGGCAGGGCACCAGGGAGGGGCAGCTGCTTGGCTTGGCAGGGCCGGCCCCCCCCCCCCCATCCTGACCACGCACTGGCCAGCAGGCTCCATTCCCAGCAGCGCTATTCCCCCCCCCCGTGTCCCGCCCCCCGCCTGGAGGGAATGCTGCGCCCGCCCCCCGCATGGAGGGGACGGAGCCGGCCCCGTGCGCGGCGGGACACTCACGTAGTCGTCAGTGGCGTCTTTGACGGCTGTGATGGTTAAGACGAGAACCAAAGGCACGATGGTGGTGAACCAGGACAGCGAGGAGATCTGGGGGATCAGCTGGAGGGAGGAGGGGGGGTTACAGGGAGGGCACCCCGCATCGCCGCCCCAGGGACCCCGCAGCCGGGGGCACCCCTGGAGGGGGACGGTGCATGCAGAAGGCACTAGCCTCGGCGGGGAGCCCCAGGGTGCCCATTTCCTCCCGATGGGACCCCCAGGCCAGCCCCCCATGGTGCCCCGGGCTGTCACCCACCTGCAGGATGAGGAGAAAGAGGAAATAGGTGTTGGCCACCTCCTGGAACTGCTCGAAGAGGTTGACGGGCAGGAAGGTGATGATATTGTACTTGGAGGTCTTGATACAGTTACTCTGGAGAGAGATGGGGTGGGATTAGGGGAGACCCGGGCCCGGTACCCCACCAACACCAACCATGGGGTCCCCCTAAAAATCGGCCCCCCACAGCTCCCCTAAATTCCACTCGCCCCCAGGCTCAGAGGGGAAACCCACTGTCTGAGCTGGCAGCCCGGACTCCTGGGTTCTGGCCCCAGCTCCAATTCGCTTGGGTACGTCCCTGCCCTCTCTTGGCCCCGGTTTACCCCTCTGTCCAGGATGGGGGTGGGGGAGTCAAGAGCCCCGGGGTGGGGAACGGGGCAAACAAGTAGAACCAGCATCTGTGGAAGTGACTCTGGCCCTGCACTCGGCCGCCCTGGCCCGGACAGCTCACCCGGCAGGGCATCCCCCAAACCAGACACCCCCGGCCCAGGCCCCCAAGCAGCAGCCCAGCCCCCATGTCCCATTGTCCTGAAATAGCCCAGAGACTCGCAAGAGGCTGGGCCTGGGGAGCAGCTAAAAATAACCTTTCCCTGCCCCCTCCCACAGCGAAAAAAGGTGGGGGGAGGCCAAGGCGAGCCGCTGCCACCCCCCACCCCGGGGCTGGCGGAAGAAGCTGGTCCATTAATGCAGCAGGAGTTTGCAGAGCAGGACCAGGGCACCCACGGGAGAGGAAGGAAAGAGCCTGACCCCTCCAGCCCCCCGGCTGGGACGTCCCAGCGCCCGCGGCTCCGCGCTATTAATAGAGACTCAGCAGAACTTTCTCATGGACAAAAAACACTATTTTTAGCTGCCTCCCCCTGCCCGGAGGAGACGGACAAGCAGGGCGACCTGCAGCCCACAGCCACCGTCCCCCCAGCCCGGCATTTCACAGGCTGGCCTGCACCGCCCCCGCCACGGGGGGACCCCCCTCTGCAGTGACCCTGCTCAGGAGAGGAGAGCAGAATTAGGGGTCTGGGGAAAGCTTTGGACAGGCCCCTCTGCCTGGCACCGGAGACCGTCCGTGGGTCACTAACCCCGTCCCAGGGCTCCCCAGGGACCCATCTCCATGCGTCGTGCCCAGACGCTCTGCCCCGCAGCCCCCTGCCCCTGCTAGCCGGGCTCTGCCACACAGGGGGGCACTCACCGCACCCCCCCGTGGGCAGCAGGCACTCACCGCGTACTGGAACTTCTCGTTGTACTCCCGGGCGTTGGCCCTCACCCGCCTTTCTTCCTCTGCAATAGAGCACGGAGCCTGGCACCAGAGCCGTCCCTCGGGTAGGGCGAAGTGGGGCGACCGCCCCAGCCCCGCGCTGGCCCCCAGCCCCGCAAGCCCACGCGTTCTGGGAGGCAGCTGCCCGTGTCCCGCCCGCTCCCAGCTTGGAGACAGGTGCCCCCAAGTCCCCCACAACCCCTAGGGACAGCCCTGCCTGGCCCCGTGTCCGGCCCCAGGGCCACTATGCCAGCCCAGGGCAGACATGGGCCCATGCCCCCCCCAGTTCTGCCGGTGCCCCTCACTCCCGCCCCACGGCCCCCTGCCATCCCAGCCCGGCCCCCCCCACTCTTCCGGTGCCCCTCACTCCCGCCCCACGGCCCCCTGCCATCCCAGCCCTGCCCCCCCCACTCTGCCGGTGCCCCTCACTCCCGCCCCACGGCCCCCTGCCATCCCAGCCCTGCCCCCCACATTCTGCCGGTGCCCCTCACTCCCGCCCCTGGTGCCATCCCAGCCCTGCCCCCCACACTCTGCTGGTGCCCCTCACTCCCGCCCCCTGCTAGCCCAGCCGGGGGGGGTCTGGCCTCCCTAACTTGGAGCGCGGTGGTTGCAGCCCCCGTGCCAAGAGGCAGGACCCGTAGCCGAGCTCTCTCCGCAGCGCTGCCCCCCGTCCCCGGGGCTGACGCTTGAAGGCTGCCCCATTAACCCCCCCCCATCCCACTAGGTCCCACAGGGACCCGCCCCGAGGAGGCCCTGCCCCCCATGCAGTGGGACCTGCAGCCCCTGCCCGGGGCCCCGCTGTGGGCACCTGCCCCCCAAGGGGCCGGTCATGGCTCCGGGGACCCCTGCGTACAGTGCCCCCCAACTGCCCCATCGGGAGGGGCTTGGCCAGACCCACCCATCACCAGCCAATGGGGCCGGGATGGTGTTGCCAGAGCAACCGCTGCAGCAAATCCTTCCCGCCACCCCTTGCCCAAACAGACACGTGTCCAGGGGGGGGGGGGGGCCCTTGGGAGCGAGATGGAAGCTTCACTGATGCTCCCATCCTAACCGTGGCTCTGCCGCCCCCCATCCCGACCCACTGCCCCCCTACTATCAGAGCCCTGGGCCCCACACAGCTCTGCGGAAGTCTCAGTCCCGATCTGGTTTCCAGTCCCAGCTCTGAGTCCAGGAGCTCCGTGGCCCCCAGAGATTAGGGGGGTTGGACTCTGCACCCCAAGGGATGTACAAGAGCCCCCCCAGGCATGCAGGGCCCCCAGCCCGAAGTGCAGGCACAGGGCAAGGGGGGAGAAGGGAGGCAGTTTCTGCAGCGTAGGCCTGAGCCCAGGAAACCACATTGGCACCAGAAACCTTGGCTCCCCCAACTACAGCCGTCCCCCCCACGTCCCCGTCCCCCACCCCCACCCCAGGAGTCCCTTTAGCCTCGTTGGAATAGTGAAAGCAGCTCAGAGCCCGGGCTGGGGGGACGCGCAGAGGGAAAGCAGGGCCAGAGCGGAGGACCCCTTACCTGGGGGGTGTTTCTTTGCACACAGCTCCATGACACCCACGTGCGGCTAGTCGGGCCCATGGGAGACGCTGCACAGGGGAAGGGGGAGAGAAACACGTCAGGAGAGCCAGAGACCCCCTCCCGCCCCACGGCTCCAGGACCCGCAGGCTGCCCTCGTGGCTCCCTGCCACGCACAGACCTCGCTCCATGCCTTGGTCCCTGTCCGCAGCCCCTGCTACCCCAGCCCTGCCCCCACAGCTCAGCTGTGCTTCTAGAAAGTCCCTAGATGCACCCCAGTTTCTGTGCACCCCCTTCCCACGGGCAGCCCCCTCAGCCTCTCCCCCTGCGGGATAACCCGCTCCCAGCGTGGCCTCAGCTGCAGACACACGATGGAGCCCCTGGTGCGTGGAGGTGGCCCAGGCTGGGGGAGCTGCTCCCTGGGACCGCAGCAGGCTGGGCAGCTCGGACCCCTCTGGCCCAGCGAGGCCACAGTCCAGCCACTGGGCTCGCTGGGCCACCTCCCACGCCAGCAGGAGGGTGCCAGGGACGGGAGACACGGCCCCTGCCATAGGGAGCTCGGCCCTGGCACGGCAGCCCCAGGGCGTGGGAGCGGACACCAGGGAGCACCGAGCCATGGGGAGCCCAGGCCAGGCCAGGCCAGGGGGCGGCGGATGCACAGCCCCATTCACTCCTTGCCGACAGAGGCTTCCCGATGGCACGTGCAACGCCTGGAACCCTCGACCCTTGTGCCCAGGCCTGGCCCTCCCTGCCTGCCCCAGAGACCCGGGAGCCGGGTAACGGGGCCAGGCGGGCTCGGCCCACGGCCCCAATGGAGACGGGGTGCTTGGGGCCCAGACGTGGCAGAGCCTCCCGGCAATGGCGATAGAGCAGCTGGGGCGACGGGGAACGACGCTGCCCCACACAGGGCACTGCCCAGGCCAGTGTGTGTGGGCGGCAGGGCCAGCGGTGCCCGTAGCTCCCGCCGGGGGAGGTGGCCGGCCCACTCTGCAAGGAGGAGTCTCCATGCCCACACAGGAACCTTGGCATGCAGCTCTCACACAGAGCACCCGTCCAGGGAAGGGGGCCCACTGGAGGCTGCTCCTGGAGACCCTGGACTCAGCCCAGGGAACCGGTGCGGAGATCTCGCCCGGGACACGCTGCAGGCAGAGCCCCACGTGGGTGTGTCAGACCCAGGGCCCGTGGGGCAGGGACTGGGGCTGATGCAGCACAGCACAGGCCTGCGCTACCATCGCCCCAACGTGTCCCCAGCTGTGCTCGGACCCCCCGCCACGGGCAGCCGAGCCAAGACTCCAGGCTGCGGAGAGTCGCCCGCTACAGCCATGTTCGACCGGCTCCTGGAGCATCCCCAGGGCTCCCTCTCCCCTGATGGCCTCTTCCCGGCCTCCATCAGTGCCAGCTCCCCCCGCCCCCCGCCCGGGCCCCAGGGGTGTCACCTGAGGTGGCTGCACAGGCAGTGGCAAGGCTGGGAGGAGAACCCAGCCTCTGCGCACGGCCACGAGGTGCAGGCCAGCGCGCCAGGCCCTGCACGCCAGCTCCCACGCCACAACCTGAGAGCAGCAGAGACAGGAAGCGGAGGGGGGATGGGCCGCAGGCTGTCGGTGCAGAGACCACAATGAACTGGAGGGGAGCAGGGAGCTGGCCCCACGTGGAACCCAGCCCCCATCTCCACCCCCCATGCCCACACCCAGGTGGGGGGGAGGGGTGTTGACAGAACCTTCCGGGTCCGCTCCAGGCCCCCAGGCACTGCAGGACTCTGATTCCCAGGGGCGGTGAGCAGGGCAGGCAGGAGCCCCCCCCCTCACCTTTTACGGGGGGTCAGAGCCTGGGGAGATTTCCCACCGCCGCCGTTCCTTGGGGTTCTGCCTAGGCCTCCTGCCACGCGACAGAGCAGGCACCCCTCCCCCCACTCACTGGGGAGAGGTGGGTGGCTGTGGGGCTGGCCCCCTAGCAGAAAGGCAGCACCCCCAGGGAGCACAGGAGCTGGGGCAGCAGCTGGCAAGAGCAGCTGGGCCGGGCTCTTCAGGGCAGGGAATGCCCCCCCAGGAGGGGCTACCCGCAGCAGAGAACCCTAGTCACTGGGTGGCTTGCAAGGGCAGCACGGCCTAGTGGTCCAAGCACAGGCAGGCCTGGACGGGAGCTAGGGCTCCGGGGTCTATTCCCGGCTCTGGGCGGGGAGTGCGGGGTAGTCGGGGAGTGAACGGGGCTAGGGGCTGTAAGCCCCGAGGGTTATTAACCGGGCTGGCGTCGTGCTATTCGGCCTGCAAGCGGGGCCTGCGTCTCGCTCTGCCTGTGCAGCTCCCAGCACCCCGGCCAAGGCCCCAGACGCCTCCTGCCCGGCTGCAGCTGCTCAGAGGAGGCTGATGTAGGACAGGGCACCCGGCTGGGACTCCAGAGAGCTGGGTTAGACTCCTGGCTTTGCCACCGACTCCCTGAGGGCCCTTGGACTCGTCGCTGACGCCCTCTGGGCCCGGGAACCCGACTGTGAAATACTCCTGCTCGGGCCATTCGGATGGGGAGAACTCGGGGCAGGGAACGCGCCGCCCTGGGTCTGCATGGCCCTGGCACAACGTGGCGGCCCCAGAGCTCGGCCGGGCCCCGGGCAGCGCCTGGTGCAATCAGGACCCCCCCAGTGCTACTGTGACACACAACAGACACTGAACGAAACCGCCCCGAGCGGCAGGGAGGGAGCTGGCTGATCTGGGGGCCCAGGACTCAGCTGGGCCCCAGCCCTTTCCCGGGGGGGGGGAAGTACCCCCCAAAGCCTCCCCGTTTCCCCAGCGCATTTGGAGCCAAACCCAACCCGGCTGGGCCACGAGGTGCATTCAGACCCAGGGTGCGACCCCCCAGCACACGCTCGGACCCCGGCTGCTGGCCCTGGGGGCACAATCTCCTCGGCGGTGGGGGGGGGGGTCTGGACTCGAGCTGGGTCTGTGTGGCCTGTGGGGAGATGGGCCCGGCCAGTGCCTTTTCCAGGGTGGGGGGGGCTGGGTCCCTAGAGCCCCCCAGTCTCTGCCTCCTTCCCGGGCGGGGGGGCGGCCGGACCCTGCAGCGCGGGGGGGGCGGGGGGAGCCTGTCCCAGGCCAGATGTGACACGAAAGCAGATTCCGCTGCGGCCGCAGCGAGAGCCAGAGCCAGAGCCGGGCCGCGCCGGGCCCCCCGCCCGCACCGGGCCCCCCCCGCCCGCATCGCGCCCCCCAAACACCCGGCGCGGGGCTGGGGAAACCCGACATCGGCGCCGCCCGCCGCAGCAATGGGGGCAAGGAGCCGATCCCTGCATCATCTTCCTGCCCCCCCCGGGGACCCCCGCAGCGCCCCCCCCTTCTCCATCCCCTCCCCGGCCCGCGGCTGCCCCCCCCGGGGCCGGGACCCGCCGGCCCCGCTCCCCGCCCCCTACCTCGCTGCGCGGCCCCCAGCGCTCCGTGCTGCAGCCCGGGGGGGCGGACGGGGCTCGCTGAGCGCGGCCCCCCTCGGCCGGGCCCCGCCGCTGTCACGGCCCCATCGCGGCCCCGCTCCCGCTGCCCCGGTGCAGCTGCCTCCCGTGGCCGGCCCGGCGGAGGGGCGGAAGTGATGAAAGGGGGCCGAGCCCGGCGGGCTGGGGGGGGGCCCTGCTCGGTCCCCTCCCCTCCCCGCCGTGCCCCTCCCCGGCCCGCCCGGACCGTCTCCGGCCGCCGCGCCGCGCCGAGCCGAGCCGAGCCGAGCCGCGCCGCGCCAGCCGCCGGGCCCCGGCCCTGGGGGAGAGACACGGGGCGAGGTGGGTCTTTGATTGGGGGGGGTCCGAGCTTCCTCCGGCTCCGGGGAGGGGACCTGGCCCCAGCAGCCGGTGCAAGCTCGGAGCTCGTCCCTTGCACCCCCGGGGACATCGCCACCCCGCCCTGCCTCGCTGGCATCTCTCTGTCTGTCTGTCCGCCTGGACACTCCGCCAGGAGTTGACAAGCCCGCGGGCAGGTCTCTGGCACTGCCCGAGCCTTCCCCCAGGGCCCAGTTCTGCAGCCTGGCGCTCAGCTGCTGGCAGGATCGGGCCCTGGGATCCCAGGGCAGGGCCCTCCCTGCCAGCCCCCCGGGCGTGCAGCGGGCACGAAAGTGAGCCTGAGCAGGGTCCCGCTAGCCCCTGGCAGCGAACCCCTCGCCGGGCTGATGCTCAGCGGGGCACACGTTCAGTCCACGCCAAGCAAGGTCGGAGGAGGGGCTGAGGCTGGCGGCCCTGGGGGCAGAGTTAAGGTGACTCGGGCGCCTCGCTGGAGACCAGAGACCTTGGCGCTGCGTTGCCTGGCTTCTATTTGAGCGATATTTTGCGTTTACCTTCAATGGCCCCCCCAGTATCACACGCTTCCCCCAGGCCTGGACCCGCGAAGCCGGGCATTGTGTGGGGACGCTGGTGACATTTTACATCCCGTACGGGCGGTAGGGACGGGTAGAGACAGCGGGGCACAGTGCCCGCGACACAAGGGGTGCAACCTTCCGCAGATTGCAGCCGCTCTGGGGCGTAACACAGACACGGCAGGGCTGCCCCGCAGACCTCCACCAGCCGCGCCCCCTCATGGGCCAGTCCTGGCTCCATCCCTGCAGCCACATCGTCCCTAACTGCAGGGCAGCCGCCTCGGCCAAGGGGTGGCAGCTGTTTATCCTCCCTGCGTGAGGCTGCCTTTAGCCCGTAGGAGGATGGGCAGAGGGCTGGAATTCACCACGGTTTATAATGGGCGGTGCGCTGAGATGCCCCCGTGCTCGGGGCTGCGTAAGCACGGACAGAGCAGCGCAACGGACGCCATGGGAGCCCTACCGCGTGGGACGGCCCTGGGGAACAGAGAGTCGGGCGCAGGCCCAGCCTGGCCCCTAGACCTACCCCAGCTCAGAGCCTGGCCCAGGCTAAGCAGGCAAGACTACTCCAGCGCCTGAGGTGCCAGTGCCTCTCCTCGCTGATTCCCTGCCCAGACTGTGGGCGCTGGCTCCCTGGCGGGTCGCCCAGGGGAATTCCGCTCCCCACGCTCCCTCGAGGCCCTTTCCAGCCGGGGACAGGGACGGGGCCATCCCTGGCTTCCCATTACATGCCGGATGGCTGGTTCAGCCCGTGCGCCTCTTGTGTGTCCTGAGCCCCGCTGGGATTCGCTGCCCTGGGATCCAGGGAGGAAGCAGCCCAGGGTCCGGGGCAGTCACGCAGACCTCGGCTCCAGCCCAGCTCCGCTCACATTCCTGGGCACCCCTGGCAGGAGAGGAATGCCGCAGCTGGCGCCTGTGTGCACAGCCCGTGTGCGAGGGGCGGTGGCGGCCTCTAGTGGGGAACACTCACCCCAGGAAAGGCCAGGCCGGGGCCAGGCACGCTGGCACGGTGCTTGCTGGCTGCCCGCCCCGGCTGTGCTCCTGCCAAGGGTGGGGCAGGGGAGCTAACGGACGCAGCCAGCAGCAGGGCCGGCCGAGGGGGAGGGGACGAGAGGCCTTGGCTTTCACTTCCCATGCTGGGGGAGCTGGGTCCGGCAGGAGGCAGAGGCTGAGCCAGCAGGTGGAAGAGGGGGCCTGGAGCCCCCAGCAGGGGCTGGGCTCAGGGCAGGCAAGACGAACCCTCGAGGAGCCCCGCGTGCAGGCCCTGGGGTAATGCTGGCTGTGCAGTCCTGCTGCTGCCTCTCACTCCCAGCCGCCCAGATCCACCATTCCCCCATTGCCCTAGTTGGCAGCCCCCAGCCCCCTTCCACCACCCACCCCTGCTGCACACACCTGCTGTGGTGAGTTTCGGCTGTGCACGAACTGCAGCTGCACCGAAAGTCCCGCTCCTGCATTTGCGTCACCCAGCTCAGGCCCTGGAGTGCCAGCCACACGACACAGAAATCCCTTGGGTCCCCCCAGGCACCGATGCCAGAGGAACCCCAGCAGCCGGCGCAAAGCAGCCAGCCACCCTGCCGAGGGCGCTGCACCGAGCACGTGTGGGGAGGGGGCTGGCCCGGGGAGCACAGCCCAGCCCTGGCCCGGGGTCATGCTGCAGAACGGAGTGGACTGAAGGCCCCGTTCAGCCCGGAGGTGCAGCCGGCAGCGACTAAGCCCCAGCGAAGACCAGTGCAGTGCAGCAGCGAGGGGCCCGGGGGTACACAAAAGGGGGAGGCGATCCTGCCCTACGCAAGGAGCCAGAGGCAGCCTTTGAGGACGGGGTGGGGGGATGCCTGAGGGGGTGGCTGCTGCTGGAGAGCAGGGGCTTGGGCTCTTGCAGGGGTGGGAGCATCAGGCGCCCCAGGGCAGGGATGAGGATCCCAGGGAGGAAGCCCAGGCTGTGCCCCATACCCCGTGTGCCCGGCCAGCCCAGCCCCGCCCTGGCAGGAGCTGCCCCGCAAGTGGGTTATAATATTTCCTGTGGACTAGGGCTCAGCCTGGGTCAAGGCAGAGCCCAGAGATGGCCCTCAGCCATCACAAGGCTGGGAGTCACATGCCTCTCCCTCTGTGGGGATCTAGCGCCGTCTCAGCCGCCCAGGCCGGCATCCTCGCTCCACCCCCACCCAGGCCTCTGCCAAGGAGCCGGGGCCTGGGGAGTTTTCACCATCACCTCCTCAGTTGACAGGCTGAGGCCCAGAGCCCGTCGACCACACAGCGCCCTGGCTCTGGGCTGGTGCCCGGAGCATCCCCGCCAGCCAGAGGCGATTCGCCAGGTCCACACCCTCCTGAGGACCCGGGGCCTGAGGGCCCAGGCTGTGCTGATGGCCCAGCTGCTGTGGGAACCCAGGGAGAGGCCACTGGACAGAAGCAGGGGCCCCGCAGCCCCTTGGGGATGCCCTCGTCCCTGCATCCCCACTGCCCCACCCCCATCCTCTGCCAGGCAGGAACCACGGCCGGGGACAGAGTCCCGCCGGGCCTGCCCAGGGCAATGGGGCATGGCTGGTGCAGGGGTGAGCAGGCCAGCACACACCCTGGGGACCCTGCAGGGCTGCAAGGACCGTGCCTCGGAGCAGACAGACCCGAGACGGATGCTGCAGGCTGAGTTCTTAGCCCTGGGTCAGGCGCGAAGGCGACCACAGTTCCAGCCACAAAGGACCGCGGCCCTTGAGAGCTGCATGCTGGGAGCCGCCGTCTCCTCTGGCTGCAGCCCTGCGGGGAGCGGCGGGCCCGTTTCAGGCCAGTTCAGCCCAGCCCGGGGCGGGCAGCTCTGGAGTTTCAGGGAGCAATAACTAAACTGGCCTTGGAACAGCTCCCAGCACCAGCGCTTGAGAGGGGCCCAGGGAAGGCGCTGGAGCCAGAGTGCGTCTGCACCATTAACTGGAACAGGCAGGAGGGCACGGAGCCAGGGCAGGCAGGCCCGGGATGGGCTCCCCCCTCTGCCCTAGCTCACCAGGGTGAGGGGCACAGAGCAGGGCACCCAGACATCTCACAGCCAGCCTCTAGCATAAATAGACTTTATTCCTTTGCATTTACACGGCGCCCCCCCCAGGGGCAGGAGGGGAGAGCAGCACTCTGGGAAGCCTGCAGCACATCTAGCACGGCACCAGGGCCTGGCGGAGCCTCGCGTGTCGCTGCTGGGCGCCAACACACCTGCAATACAGGGCAGCTGGAGTGAGTGCGCCTCGGTGCCCGCTCGCCCTGCCCCACAGCAGACCCTGACGAGAGGCAGGTGTCCCCTCCGGCCAGGGCAGCGAGCGCCTGCCAGGCTTGCAATGGGGCAGAGCCCCCAACCAGATGAACTAGCAACACCCCTTCCCCGAGCCCCGCTGCCCCCATTCAACACAGCCTCTTCCTCCCCCACCTGAGAGTCCGCATGCGGCTGCCACTGCCTGGGCCCAGGCCCCGAGGAGCTGGCGTCTCTGTGCTGCCTTCAGGCTCAACCCTGCTGCCAGCCACGCTCTGCCACCAGGGGCCCTGGGGGGGCTGACTCCCAGAGCCCCAAGCTCTGCCCTTGAATGACTGCAGCAGGCAGTGCCCAGCCCACGTGGGGAGCTCACGGATGCGTCTCCACCAGTTACCCAGCTGCGTGGCAGGCAGCCAAGTCTCAGTGCTGTTAGAGGCAGGGTCACCCCGTCTCCTCCGGCAGAGGGAAGGCTGAGCATGCAGAGCGCCCCGGAGAGATGCCCACCAGTGCCTAGGGGTGCCTGCGCCCGGCCTTCCGGCACTCTTCCCCCAGCGTTACGTACGGGGACACCCAGAGATGCTCCGAGGGAGGCCAGGGCTATCGGCTCGAGAACCAGCCACGGAGGAAGGTCTGCAGGAAGGAGAAGGGGTCGTCCAGGTCTGGAGTGCGGAGCCCCCCCGGCTGCTGCCAGTCCCCTGCAAATGGCACCAGATCCCCTGGAGAGTGGGAGGAAGGGGTCAGTGCAGATGGCAGCTCCCACAGTCCCCGATAACCCCGCTTGGCCTGTCTCTCTGGCCGACTCCCCCACCGCTGGCCCCAGGCCCAGCCCTGCCCCACAGGAGGCTCCTGGCCCACACTCACCATTGTCCAGGCTGATCTCCTCCTCCCGACAGTCCTTGCCTTCCCTGCCCTCCTTGGTGGTGGTGACGAAGGTCTGGTCCCCTCTGCGGCGGGTGACGACCGTCTCTCTGTGCCCCTGGCTGTCCTGCACCGTCCGACGCTCCTCCATGGTCTGCAGACAGGACACGGGGCACTCAGCACACCCAGCCCAGGGCAGCCTGGCCCCTCCCCGCCCTGCCCCACCTGCGGGAGCCCAACTCACTGCCAGCAGACAGGCGTGGCAGGCAGTGGAGGAGGGAAAGCGCGGCTGACGCCAGTGCCGGGGACTACCCGCAAGGCAGGGTCCCAGCCACAGCGAGCACCAGCTGCCTGCGGGAGCCACACTGAACACGCCCACTCCCAGGCCCACGTGTGCCAGCCCCTCCCCCCATCGCCCCTGCTGTCAGGCAGGTAAGGGATTCCCGGGGACACCGCCTTGATCCTGGGTATGCAGACAGCACTCACCCCATCGGGCCCCATCACCGTGGTGACAGACACGCTCTGGAAATAAGAGCGGGCCCTTGGCTCGCCCGGTCTCAGGATGGTCTCCAGCCCCTCCGAGGAGACCTGGGAATCCAGATCTGTGCAGAGGGCAGACGTGCATGAGGCAGGGGCACAGGCAAAGCCTCTCGCTTCAGGAGCTTGGGACATGCCTGGGAGAGAGCAGGGCTCTGCAGCAGCGACACCAAAAGGTCTCTCACGGGCCAGACCACACGCTGGGCTCAGGCACCAGCATCAGACAGAGCAGCAGGAGCTCGGGTCTCAGGGCTCTGACGCCCCCTCCCAGCCCAGGGAGCTCCAGAACAGCACCTGCCACGGCCAGCACAGCCCGGCCTTCCTGCCAGGTGGGGGCAGGAGCTGCAGCTCCCCCAAAGCTCAGACCCTCAGGCAGCCCCCGCAGAGCAGGAGCTGCCTCCGACAGGCACTGACCTTTGTCCTCTTTGGGGCTAGCGGAAGCCGGCTGCATCTCTCCCAGCTAGGATGGAAAGCAAAGAGCCAGTTAACGGGGCGGGGGCATTTCAGTGGCATACAGGGACTCTGATGGCTCGTCGTTACAGAATGGTCTGGCCTGCCGGGGAAGCCTGTGCCCAGCAGCGTGTGCCTGCACCTGCCTCCGGCGGCTCCTGCCATCCCCGCAGAGCGTGGGAAGCGTCCCTGCCACGCCAGCACCGAGGGAGAGACGCTGTGAGCAGCTCGCGCCGGGGCCGCAGCCTTCGCCTGCACTCACCCCAGCAAAAGGCCTCCTGTCGGGGGTTGCCAGGCCTGCACCGTCCCCCAACTCCTTCCCGGGGTCTGGGCCCTCTGGAGAGATCCTGGGCCTGCGGCTGTCCGGATACTTGAGCATCGAGTCCCGCAGGGCCGGACGTTTCTCCTCCTCGCTCAGATGGCCCGAGCCAGGTCGGGGAGCCTCGGGGCCGGGGAGCTCTGGGGAGCAGGGAGGGGAAGACGCCATCACACGCCCCTGCCACGAACGTCCCGCAGCCGGGACGGGCGCTGCCCCCGTGTCGCTGTCCCAGCCCCGCAGCCCCAGCCCCATGCAGCGCCGAGCGCGGCGCGACCTACCGACGGGCTGGCCGGGCCGGGCCCAGGCCTCCAGCTGGCCGAGGAGCTGGCCCACGTCGCAGAAAAGCTCCTCGAAGCTGCGGTGGAAGCGCATCCCGCCCAGGCCGACCCCGAAGTCCTCGGGGGGTCGCGCCCCACGTGAGGGGCCCTCGTCGTCCTCGTCCTCCTCGTCCCGGGTGATGCCCCCGAAGAAGGGGTCTCGGGGCCTATGGGGGGGGGGAGGAATCAGGGCAAAGGTCGCCAGCGTTGGGGGGAAGCCCCCCCGCCCCCGAGCTGGGAGCACCGGGGGGGAGGGGCCCTTTCAGTGCCGCAACGTGGCCTGCTCGGGGGGGGGGGGCGGGGATCAGGCTGGGGGGGGGCGGGAGCGGGGATCAGGCTGGGGGGGGGGGGTTGGGCTCGGGGGGGGCGGGAGCGGGGCCGGGGAGAAGGGGATCAGGCTCGGGCCGAGCTGGGGGGGCGGGGCGGACCAGGCGGCTCCGGCGTCTCGAACCTGCGGCCCCGGGGGATGCCGAGGAAACCTCGGAAGAGCTCGGACAGGTTCATCCCGCGGGTGCCGTAAAGCCGGGCAGCCTCTTGTCGCTACGCCGCCACCTCCGCCGCAAAGCGCGGCCGCTGCCGCGATGTCCCCCGCCCAGCGAGGCCACCCAGTGTCGCCAGGAAGCGATTGCGACCTGCTGGTGCCGCGCCGCCGTAAAGCGAGGCCACCGTCGTGAGACTCGCTCCCTTCTACCGCAAACCGAGACAGCCTGTGTCGATGCCGCCGTCAAACAAATCACGCCAATGTCGTAAAATCCTTTTATTTTTTAAGCGCCGCTTCCCCGCCCCTCCCCCCCCGCCTGCCCCTGTGTTCGGGTCGCGGGGGGCGGGTCGGTCCCGGACACGCAGGATCCCCCCCCCCCCGACATTACCATGAACGATAGAAGCAGCAACTTGGTAACAAACAACAACAAAACAACAACACACACACACACACACACACACACACCCCGCGTCCTTCCCACGTGCCGGCCTGCCTTGTGCTCCCTGTAACAGCCCCCCCGGCACCCCCAGCCCCCCCACGAGCACTCCATGCCGGGCAGCCCCCAGACCCCCCGGGCACCCCCTGCCGGGCACCCCCTGTCCCCCCTTGTACCCCAGACCCCCCGGGCACCCCCATGCCAGGCAGCCCCCAGCCCCCCCCAGCTGGACACCCCCTGCCGGGCAGCTCCCCAGCCCGTCCGAGATCAGGGCACCCCCTGCCGAGCAGGCCCCCCCAGACCAGGGCTCTGTGGGGCTGGCATGGCCCAGACCCTGACCCCCCACATGCCAGGTGCCCAGACCCCTCCAAACCAGGCCCGTCGTCCTGTCGCAGCACAGCCACCCCCGGCCGGTCCCTGCGGCTGCCCCGCAGAGCTCACAACATAAACAGACCAGACCCGAGGCAGGATCATGTTCCCCACTGTATGGACAGGGAAACTGAGGCCCAGGAACCCGGCCCCTCCCCCGCAGAGGAAAGCGTCTCTGGGCCGGAGCTGCGGGTGCATCTGCCCTGGCCAGCTGGAGGCGCTGGCGGGGGCTGGCGTCCAGACTGGCTGCAGCTCTCACGGCTTCCCCCGCTTCCTCACGAGGAGCCGGACGGGGCCCGTGGGCAGGGCGTCGATGAGGGTCCAGGCCTCCAGCCGTGCCAGCCCCTGCAGCCTCTTGTCTTGGATCTGGAGCAGCTCGTCCCCAGGCTGCAGCAGCTCCGCGGGGCCCCCTGCCGGAGACACCAGGGTGAGGGGCTGCTGACATGCGGGGACCCCCCAGGTGCCACGTGTGGCCAGGGTGCTGGAGCAGGCCCAGGGCACCGTGGGGAGAGGGACAGCTGTGGGGAGCCAAGGGGGGAATGTCTCCCTCTTCCCCAAGCGGCACCCCCGATGACAGTGTCTGGGACCCACTGGTAGCAATGGGCTGGGAGCTGCAGCTGAGCAGCACGTGTCCCCCTAGTCCGCCTGCCCCCCGCCAGTGTCTCCCTCCCTCCCCACTCCGCAGACTGGAGGCCTCTGATCTGGAGCAGGGGCGCCTGCAGCAAGCGCTGGGAGAGCTCCGCTCTGCTCCCCCCGTGCCCCACAGCGGCTCCATCTCCATGGCCAGCCGGCTGATGAGGCTCCCAGCTGGGCCGGGGTGTCTTGTGCGGACACAGGCCCGAGCCGCAGACCTAGTTCACACACAGGCCGCTGGCAGCGCGGGGCGGCACCCCCTGCTCTCTCACCCAGGAAGATCTTCTTGACCGTCAGTGGCCTGTCCCCTTGCAGCGACCTCCGGCCCCCGGCCAGGCTGAAGCCGAGTCCGTGGGCGTCTTTCACCAGCTGCACGGACATCACCGTCGCCGGCTTGTCTGCAAGGGGGACAGACGGGTGGATGGAGCCGTCAGACACCAGCTACTCCCCGATGGGCCGCTCGGGTTCAGGGCCGTGTCTGGCTGTCGCTCACCTGGCACTGGTGGAGGGGGCCGTGGGCACGGCGCTGGGAAGGAGCCTTCAGGGACCCCGTTCGCAGCCCCCTTCGGCAGCACCACAAGGGCCTGCCGGGCAGGCCGGGCTAGGTGCAGCGCCTTCCCATGACCGCAGCCCGTCAGCGAGTGCCTGATGAGTGCCTCGTCCCCCGGCTGGATGCTGTCCTCCTGGGCGGCCAGGCCGCTGGCAAAGGCATGGTGAATCTGCAGGGATCAGGCAGCGGGCTGAAGCATTAGGGACAGCCTCCATTCTCATCCCCCCATTCCCACCCCGGCCCCGCCGGCCCAGGCAGCTGAGGCCCCTGGTTCCCTTCCCCCTGCTGCTCCACGTGGGCCCCGGCACACACCCTCACCCTCTGGTGCTGGTCATTTCCCCCCAGCCCGGCCTTTGTGCAGCATGACCACCTGGATCTCTTCCAGGTGCTGCTGGGAGAGAGGCGCGGCAGGGCCCCTGGTCTCTGCGGAGCCCTGGCAGGTGGGGGGAGGATGGCCCAGGCTCCCCTCGATTCTTTTCTGAGCAGGGGCACCCGGGCTGGGGAACGACGGGCACCCTCTGGCTGCAGCCATGCCCTGCGCTCCTCTGCCGGCTTCGACTCCCCTGCCCCGGCTGCCCCTGCGGCCCGACATGCAGCCCCAGCCCGAGTATCTTAGCTCGGACCTGCCGGGGCACCGGCTCCTGGCCAGAGGGGCAGCCCGCAGGCAGCGTGAGGGGGCGGACGGACGGACGCACCTGCGGGCTCTCCTTCTCCGGCAGCTGCTCCAGGTCGTGGGCCGGGACCAGGGACGCCAGGGACTGGCTGGAGCCCAGCAATGCCGAGCGTCCCTCGGCCGGGGGGGCCTCCTTCCTGTCCCGGCCAAACTCCCTCGGCTCGGCCAGGCTGGGGTGGGAGAAAACCTGTCACGGGCAGGCCCAGGCCCTGCCCTGCCCCCACCAACCCTGCCCCAGCCAGGCCCTGCTGCGCCCCCATCCCAACCCTGCCCCCATCAACCCTGCCCCAGCCAGGCCCTGCCCCCCCCAAGGTTCAGGCACTGGTTGACCCTGGGGCCCCGAGGACCCTGCGCCCCGACCTGCGTCCGTGCACTGCCCCCCCCCACTCAGCTCCATGGCCCCGGGTCCTGCCTTGCTCTGCCAAGCGTGGCCGGCCCTGGGGTCTCAGTGCCAGGGCCCCACCTCACGGGGGCTACCCAGGCTCCGGTACCTGGAGGGTGCCAGGCCCCACGGCACAGAGGAGTGGACGTGAGCGCCCCAGAACCCAGCTGGCAGCCCCGCGCGCAGAGGGCCAGGCCGGCCCGGCTACCCACCTGAGAGCGACGCTCCTGCCGCCAGGCTGGCTCTGCTGGCCGGGGGCGCTGAGCGAGGGCTCGGTGGAGTCAGAGTCGACCCCATCAGATTCCCCCAGGCCCCAGGGACCAGGTGGCAGGGCCGGGGGAAGCTCTGGGGCCCTGCTGTCTGCGGGGAGCAGGGAGGACATCAGGGGGCCGTGACTGAGCAGGGGGCTCCGGAATGGCCCCTCACCACCTGTACCTTCCCCCTGGGTCGCCGGGGGTCTGCCGGCCTGCCCCAGCTGCAGGCTGCAGGCGTCTGCGGGGGTCTGGGGCAGCCCCACAGCTCTGGCTCCCGCTCTCAGTGCCCCCAGGTCAAGGGCTCTGCTGCTGCCCTCCCCGCCATGCTGGGGCTGCTTCGGGGCCGGCGGCTCCTGCTGGGGCAGGCACAGCCCGGCTGACAGGGCCGAGAGTCGGCCCCCTTTCTTGGGGGGCCGGGGCCAGGCTGCCCGGCTTTGCTGAGGCCCTGCTGCTGCTGGGGCCCCCGTCTGCCCCCCTCTGCCCCAGGGGGCTGCAGCCGGCCCGGGAGCCTGGCCCGCCCCAAAGCACAGCTCGAAGGCGTGAACCTGTTCCCTGACAGAGCAGCCTGGCCCCACGCCGGAGGGAGGCTGTGTCTCCCCCACTCGCTTTGCCCTCTCCCTCTGGGCCGGGGGCCTGGCGCTGCCGGGGCTCAGGGCTGGGCCCCTGCTGGACGGGGCTTTGTCCTCACTCCCGCGGGGTGGCCAGGCCCTTCCACTGGGCCTTGGCTCCTGGCCCCCCGTCCCCCGTGACCTGGGGCCAGGGCCCTGGCTCGCAGGCACGTCCGCCTCGAAGAGCCTTATCCGCTCCTTCAGGCTGAGGCACCGGAGGCCAAGGTCCCGCTGGGCCAGCGGCTCCTGCAGGGGCCTGACGTGGAAAAGCGGGGAGGGCCCCGGCTCCCGCGGGCCAGCACAGCTCCCAGCTCGCCGAGGCCTGGGCCCGGCAGCCCGGCTCCCCAGCTGCGGTTCGGCTGGATCCATCCCCAGGCAGCGGGTGACCCGGCTGAGTCAGGCAGCGACGAGCCTGGGCCCCACGGGCAGACGCGGGGACCCACAGCTGCTCTCGCTGGATCCGTCAGCTCCCCCCGGCCAGTCCCGGCACAGCCATCCTTGGGAGACGCTCTTCCATGCGTCGGGCTCCTCCCGGAGCGCTACAGCCTGTCAGCCTCGCCCGCCTGGACCGGGGCCGCGACGGGGGAGACGATGCCAGTTGCGGGGTGCTCTGGGCCCTGCTGGAAGCAGAGCACAAGGGGGGTTGATTCTCTGGACCCACCACCCTGCTGGATCCTGCTCCGCCTCCCGCAAGGCAGGGACGGGCTTGGGCCTGGGCACGCCCCCACCACAGCGTGACTGTCCCACGTGTGTCAGACCCGGGCTGTTCTGAGCCACCGCGTTACTGAAGGTGCCATCTAGCCAGAAGTGCCTGGCGCGGGAGGCGGCCATTTCACCCCGGCGTGAGCGGGAAGCAGCTGTCTCATGTTCCCGGTGGGGTTGGGGCCAAGCAAACTGTCGTGTCTTTGCGGCTGCCCAGATCCCACAGCCCGACAGACACTAGCCATCCAGATCCCACAGCCCGACAGGCACTAGCCATCCAGATCCCACAGCCCGACAGGCGCCCAGGCCCAGGGGCGTGTGCAGGTCAGATCCTGCAGCTTTCTACAAGCACACGGGCCCCGAAACGAAGGTGCCTGCCTGCATTCAGCCCAGGGCGCTGGACCCAGCCGCCTGCGTGCAGAGGGGCCAGTTTGCTTCTTGCGCATCTCGGGAAGCAGTGAAAGGCAGGAGGCTGGTTTTTCACGTGTCTTACGTGGGACCAGCAGAGCCAGCTATTGAGGGCAGGGGAGGGGAGGGGAACCGCCCCAGTGGGCCTGTGGCCAGGACACCGCAGTTTAGAGCAGTGCCCGGCCCCTTCCATCGCCAGTAGCCAGGATGCTGCACTTTGGGGTTCAGCCGGAAGATGGTCCCCGCCGGCAGCCCCCCGGCCCAGTGCAACAGGCAGCACCAACGCTCTGCGGGCGCCGGGGGCAGCTCCGGCTTAGAGCAGAGGACGCTGTGAAACCTGGCAGAACCCAGCCTCCCGCCCCTGCCGCACAGATCACCCAGGGCCTGGAGAGCAGCAATGGGGCCTTGCCCTCCACGTGGTGACAGGGGGCAGAGCGGGCCCAGGCTCGGCCTTCTGCTGCCCCCCCGCTGGCACCTCCCCCCGTATCTCACCCCTGCCCCAGGGTGGGTCCGTCCCCCACAAGCTGCTGAGCAGCTGCCCTGGTGCACGTGGTAACTGAACCCCTCTGCCAGGGACGGCACCAAGCGGCCCAGGGCATCTGCCCTCCCCCCCACCGCTGGCAGAAGAAGGGAGGATGCACTGCCAGTCTCTGCCCCCCTCCATCAGGAGCAGCCCAGCCCCTCTCACCTGCTTCGCCCTGCAGAGGAGCCCCTGCCTGGGGTGCAGAGTCAGGCCCAGACAGGCGGTACGGAGCCGGAAGAGGCCCTGGCTAGGCTGTGGCTGCACTTGGCGGGCTGAGCAGCGGCTGGGTTAGAAAGGCAGGACCCCCTCCCCCCCCGCTCTCCGTCTGGCAGCTCATCACAGCAAGGTGCAGACACTTCCTTTCCTGCCCCTGCTTCCGCCGGGCCGGGGCCAAGCTGCCACCAGCCGCCGGGGCTTCCCCTCTCGCCGCAGCCCCATTCACCGGCTGGGGCCATGGCGCAGAGCTGGGCCTGCTGCCTGGGGAGGGGTCTCTGTGGCTCCTTGGTGCAGCCGAGCTGGGGTAAAGGGGCTGGTGGGCATCAGGACACAGCTCCCCCTTCACTCCCCGTCTGCCCCAGGGTGAGGTCCTGGTGCCGCAGGCAGAGCCGCCCCCTGAGCATTGCCCTTCACCCCATTGAAAGCCACAGCAAGGATTAACCAGCCCGGGGCAGAGCTTGGCACTACCAGTGCAGCAAGAAACTGCCAGCGCCGGCTAGGCACAAGGACCGGCGGGGCAGCCCCACCCCGCAGAGAACCAAGGGCCGGGGGGGGGGACGTTCTTAGACACCACCACAAGCAGCAGTCCCAGCTCAGGGCACTTGCACCCCTGCACGGCCCCAGCGCAGCCCTTGGACTGGGCAAGGGGCTGCCGCCGCCCCCAAGGGCCTGGGCACTATCTGTCAGGCTAGCCCAGATCCCTCCCATCACAGCCTGCACCACGCAGGCAGCACCCAGCCGCGTCAGCGTGTTGGCGATGTCTCTTGGTGCCCGTTACCGGCCCCAGGCAGCTGCAGATCCCAGAGCAGGTGGCAAAGCTGAAGTCAGCCTCACTGTGAGCAACCAGGAAGCGCGTCCAAGGGAAAACACAGAAACATTCTGCCCTGGTTCAAGCAGGGCCGGGAACGCCCGCATCCAAAACCCAGGCACGGCAAGTAGAGGAGGAGACGGGAAGGAACCAGCACGAAGGGACGGCTGGACTTCAGTGACCGGGCGGGGGTTTTGTCACTGGTCAGGGCAGCCTGGGAACGCTCCCCACAGAGACACGGCACGCTGGAGGCACCTTTTCTGTGAAGCAAACTGAGCGACGCTGCACGGGTCGGCCTCCCTGGAGCTGCCCCGGTACAGAGCCCTTTCCCTGCACTGCCGGCTTGACTCTCATCTGCTCTGAGGCACGGCTCATCAGGAACTCAGGGTGCGCCAGCACTGGCAGAGACAGTCCCTCCACTGAGACTACACGCCACCAGCCCCAAACGGGGCAGAAGCAAAGCTGGTTCCTGTGAGCCACACCCCAAAAGGCCGGCAGCGCTTGGAGAGCACCAGGGGCAGGAGGCACTCCTCTCTGGGGCTGGGGAGGAGGGAGGTCCTGGCAGCTGGGTCCATGCAGCTCGGACCCTCCTAGCACTCTGACCCCAGCCCGGGTGTGGGCTCTGCAGGACCTCCGAGGGACACAGCGGGATTGCAGCCAGCCCCACCTTCCCACTCAGGGCAGGCAGCAGCAGCTAGTCTATTTGCCTCCACTGGGGGGCGGCCTCTGCCCAGCAAAGAGGCTAGAACCACATTGGGCAGTGAGGGGGGGTCCGGCCTGCCCCCCCCCCAGCAGTGTATGCAGGAGATACAAGCCTCCGCCTGTGTGGTGCACATAGGGTCTGAGGGATGGACAGAGCAGCCTAGGCTGGGGGCAGGGCCAGGAGGAAGGTGTCCGGACCCTGCAGGGTTCACTAGGAGCAAAGGGGGGAAAAGGAAGCAAGTGAAGAGCTCCTAATGCGAGCGCACCCTCCTCTGGTCACTGCAAGCCACGGCCGGGAGAACAGGCCTGCACCTGGGCCCACTGAGACACATGCCCTGGGCAGAGCAGAGATACCTGGGGCCCACGTGGGGGCGGGGCCAGCAGCTGTTTAGCCCTGGGAGTAACAAAAAGGGGGGGATTTGCAGGCCCAGAGCCAGAGCCAGTCTGTGCCCCCCTCTGCCCCTGAGCATACTGGGACAGGGCGGGGGGGGGCCCAAGCCAGCCCTGCAGCGTTTCTCTCCAGCAGCCTTGCCCTGCCCCACACCGCACCACGGCTGTGCCAAAAATACTGAACCAGGCTCAGAAGGTAGGTATTAAAAAATACACACATCACTTTGTGATCTTTATTCTCTTTTAGTAAATAACCCGCACGGGGCCTCATCTGAAGTGACCAGTTTGAACTGAAAAATACAAGATCTGGACTGCATAGAAAAAAAAGACCAAAAAAAAAAACCCAAAAGCAGAATATACTTACAGCGTGCAAGGGGGGAGGGGAAGGGGCTGGCCCGGGGCCCCCTGGGGCGAAGGGGGCAGATGGAGAATGTAAAAGAAAGAAGGGTTTCCCTCCATGTATCCTCCTGCGCTTGCTGGAGTGTGCTGAGGAAATGAGGAATACAGGACGGCGTGGGGTTTTTGTTTTTATATACAAGACACATTTATCCATTAAATTTAGAACACAGTACAAAAAACACTTCAACTAATTCATCGGACAATGCTGTTCATATCAATTACTGTTCTTATTCCTAATAGTAAAGGGGGTTTGCTGTAGGTGGGCGTGCAGCTTTCCACTCCTTTGGATCCGGCGGTTCAGGGGGCAGCGGGATGTGGGCAGAAGAAGGGGGGGAGAGAAAGGAGTAAAAACCAAAAAAGGCCCCTACGGCAAACGGTTCAGTCTGAATGCAGAGAGAGAGAGAGAGAGAGAGAGAAAATACAAATTCTATATTACATACAACAGGAAAGGTGGCTGAAAACAGACAATGCCGAGCCGAGTGGCCGGCCTGCCCGGGGGGCTGCCGGCGCTGTGCCGGGGCGCGCTCTCCTTCCCGTGTTCCTTCCTTGTCATTTCCGGTACGTTGCTCTTCCAGAAGCGAGTGGCGAGATGCGCAGGCCGCAGCAGCCTCAGTTGGCGCCCCAGTTGTAGCTGTTGTAGGCGGACTTGTTGGCCTGGGATTTCTGGGGGATGGAGCTGCCCTGGCTGCGCTGTCCGGTGCCGCTCTGAGGGGGGGAGGGGAAGCAGAGGGTTACTGGGGGGCAGGCATGCCTAGGAATCCCTGGGGTCCTGAGGCTCTGCATCCCACATGCCGGGATGTGCCTTGAGCTCAATCCCAAGAGGCCCACGCTGGGATCAACAGCAGAAGCTGCAGACCCGCGGGACCAGCTCCGGGTGAGACGCCCCATCCTCAGCCGGGCCAGGCGAGCGCCAGGCCACAGCGTCACTGTGCTGCTCACTCCAGCCACGGCGCCGCCTGCTGCCAGCGACGTCCCCCCAGCCCAGTGGCGCGCTCAGCCCTGCTTTTCAGCAGGCCGGCACCAGATGCCACCCAGCCCGTAGCCACCAACCCAGCCGGGCCCCCCCAACCTCCCCTTTCCACAGGAGCCACTCTGCGCCTCTTCCTCCGGCCCGGCAATGCTTCCAACACACCAGGCAGCCGCAGCTGGAGGGCTCCGCCAGGGCTGCCGCTCAGGGTGCTGGGAGAGGGGGAGGGGGGCGGGTGTGAGCATGGCCGCGTGTGTCTGTGCGCGCGGGTGTGTGTGTGCACATCCTGACTGAGGGCCTCCCTCCTGTCCTGGCAGGGGGCGGGGCTGGGGGGGCCTAGGGGGCGGGGCGAGAGCCTGGGGCGGGCAGGGGGCAAGGCATTACCATTCAGAGAGGTTCATTACCTGGTCTTCCTGCTGGCGTTGGCAGCACAGAATCATCTGCAAATATGGAAGCTGCTGCAGTGCCAGGATATGTAAAATAAAGGGACAAACCATGACAATAGAAATCCACGGTTAGACCTGAGAGCCACGGCGGGGTCGTGGTGGGTGGCCATGAACCCCTCCATTGCTGGCCTGCGGAGCCGCCATTCCAAGGGACGGGGAAGGTCAGGACGTACCAGGTATGTTCCCGGGGGGAGGGGCAATGGCTGAACGTACCTGGTACGGCCCAGCAGCAATGGGGGGGGGCGCTGAGTACCCCCCAACTGAGTGCACCCTGGGCCTTCCTCACCTCTTCCTCTCACAGGCCGTGTGTGTATGTGCGGGCATGAGCGAGCATGTGCGTGTCACCGCGTGTCTGCATGTGTCCACTGTGGGGTGTGAGAAGGGAAGGGGGGGCCAGGGGAGCGAGAGCCCTAGGACGTAATACGGCAGGGGCTGGGGCTGCTTACCTGGCCGTCCTGCTGCAGGTGGTGGTGGAGGATCTGCGAGTGGGGCTGCTGATGCGGGGTCAGGATGTGCATGAACGGTGCCGGCGGGTACGCGGCGGCTGTCGCAGGGTTGATGGGGCCGCCGCTGCCTAGTGCTGAAGGCAAGTTGAACGAGGCTGCCGGGGTTCCAGTGTGAAATCCCTGCTTCTCGAAGGACTGCTGCTAAGGAGACACCACGGGAGGGTGGAGTGAGGGGCACCTGGTACGGCCTGCGTCTTCCCAGCACCAACGGAAGATATCCCCTGGGGCTGCGAGCTAGGCAGGTGCAGGGCGAGGGGTCTGTGCCCACAGCTCTTGCACCCTACCCGCTTCAGAGGGGAGGAGTTTTCCAGCCTTTCCCAGCCCCCAAATGCGACATCTCTGGCCGCCCTCTCAAATCCTGCCTGGTTGGATCTCCTCTGCAGGGGGGAGACACAATCAGCCTGGAGAGCCCTCGACATGAGAGCGTACGGCTCACTGCAGCTGGGAGCATGCTTCCCAGGCCGGCCAGCAGCCGAGAACAGCAGTGCGGATGCCGCAACGTTGCCAGAGGTTCAGGCTGGCCACCGAAGCTCAGACAGGTTCACGCGCAGGCGGCTAGGCGGAGCCTCCGCCCGTGCCAGTGTCCACACAGCTATTTTCAGTGCTCAAGCCACGCTAGGTCTGCCTACCTGGAGCGAGAGGCACACTCCCAGCTGCAGTGCGGGCCTGCCCCGCCTGGTCTACAGTCCCCACAATGCCTGGCACATGACCCTGACACGCCGCTCTGCAGCTCCCATCTTCCCCTGCATGAAACACCAACCTGGGTCTTGGAGTAGACGGAGCCCGAGATGTCTGGCACCCCCGTGTTACTGGATGTCACTGATACACCTGTGGAGGGAGGAATCCAAAGGGAGGGTTAGGCAGGAGATACCAGAGCCCAGGGCAGGGCAGGGCAGCCTGGTGTTACTACTAAAACCAGCATCACTCCTGTCAGGAAGGAGCCATGGCACTGGACACTGCCCCTGGGGTCATCACCTCTGGGTGGGTTTGGAGAGAATCTGACCCCGGCTGGAGGAAGGCTCCTCCGAGTGAAGAATCTGTCACTTTCCCAGCTGGAGTGCCCTGGATCCGGACAACCCCACCCACAGCCTCAACCTCATTATACCAGGAGAAAACGTCACCTGCTCTGAGAGAGTTGCCAGCAGTCCCCGCAGGGACAGAAGGCTCCACAGCGGGCGCACGGCAGCTCTGTTCTTCCAGAACCCGGTCCCCAGGGGCCTTGAGGGGCTTCAAGCTTTGCCTCACACGGCTGCTCGTTTTAACGGCTGTTTCTGGTCTAAGTCTGTTGCCAATTCCTCATTTCTGCAGGTCCCCTGGTGCCTTTCCCTGGGCTCCCCACGGACCAGGCCACTGAACGTTCCACAGGGCCTGCCCTTAGAGCCTACGCACTGCTAAGTGGTGTGCTGAAGGACGGCCCAACACCAGCATTCAGCAGGGTTCAGAACCCCCAGCCTTCTTGTGCTGAGCTGTTTCACATCTCACTAGTGCTGGTACAGGAACAGCTCAGACGGCAGAGCCCCACGTTCCAGGAGAGCGTGTGGTTCTGCAGAACTAGCATGGGGAAGGATTCCTGTTGTAAGGCTCCCGGCTGGAGAGGGCTTCATCTTGCTCTGGGAAGAGCCGTCAAGGAGGAGAGAATCAGGCCAGGACCACAGGCAGCTCTTGGATCCAAGAACAGAATGATCCATTGCTGAAGTGGTTTCTCTGGGTCTCCAACAAGAAACGTGGGAGTCTAGATGAAACTACTATAAGGTGAGCACACAACTGCTTGAAAGACTCTACTCAGAGTAGTTATCAAACTGGGCAGGTGAATCTAGCGGAGTCCCACGGGGGTCGGTCCCAGGCCTGGCACTATTCAATATTTTCAGTAATGACGGATAATGCAGTGGAGAGTACGTTTATCAAATCAGCAGATGACACCAAGCTGGAGGGCTGGGGGGGTTTGCAAGTATGATGGAGGACAGGATTAGAATTCAGAACATCTTTGACAAATGGGAGAGTTGGTGTGAAATCAACAAGGTGAAATTAAATAAAGACAAGTACAAAGTACTTTGCTTAGGAAAGAAAATATCAAATGCACAATTAACAGTGGTGAGCAACTGGCAAGGTGGAACAACTGCTGAAAAGGATCTGGGGGCTCTCGTGGATCATCAATTGAATGAGTCAAAGTGTGGCATGTGGAAAAAGGGTTGATAATCTGGGCTGCATTAACAAGGTTGTTGTGTATAAGACATGGCAGGTCACTCTCCCAGCTCTACTCAGCTGACAAGGCCTCACTGGAAGTCCCCTGTCCAGTTCTGGGTGCCACAGTTTAGGAAAATGTGGAAAACTTGGACAGAGTCCTGAGGAGAGCAACAATGATCAACGGGTTAGAAACCTGGCCTAGGAAGAAAGGTTAAGAACTGGGCACGGTGAGACTTGAGCAAAGATGCCTGAGGGATGCTCTGATTAGAGCAGCCGGGAGAACCTGAGAGTCTCCCAGAATGTGAAGAGCAGTTCTAAGGACGGTGATCAATGGTTCTCCGTGTCCACTGAAGGTAGGACAAGCTGTAATGGGCTTCATCTGCAGCCAGGGAGATTGAGGTTCGATATTTGGAAAAGCTTCTTAACTATCTGGCTAAGCTCTGGAACAGGCTTCCCCGGGAGGTTGTGGAATCCCCATCAATGGAGGTTTTTAAGAACAAGCTGGACAAAACACCCCTCAGGGATGGTCTAGGTTTACTCGGCTCTGCCTCAGCACAGGTGGCCGGATTTGGTTACCTCGCGAGATCCTTTCCAGCCCGATATTTCGAGGCTATCCTGGCTGCTGCAACAAAGGGAAAAGAACATTTACCCATCTCCACAACTAGCCAGGGTTTCACAACCACGGAGGTGGCATTGAGAGCAAGAGGACTGTGGCCACAGTGTTTTGGGGACAGCAGAGGCGAAGCAGCAAGACAAGACCACTTTCCCACCCCTACGACACACAGGTGCAGGGTAGCCCCTTAATACACCCCATGAGTTAGGAGAGGGGCGAGTCGAACACAAAACAGGGCCCAGTGCTCGCTACAGCCCTTGATTTGTAGGCAGCGTTTGTGGGCAGAGACGCAGACATTCACCAGATGGGCTGAGATTTCACTTCACAGCAAACTGTGTGCCAGGTCAGACTCCGGCACCGCACAGCAACAGAGGTTGTTGCTCAGGGTCTTGGGAGAAGAGAGATGACAGGGGGCTAGGTACAGAAATGGATCTACGTTCCAGGCTGCTGAGACGTCTCCTGGCCCTAAGCTCTGCCTTTGGCAGTAAGACGAGTGACCTGTGCATTCCCCCACTTCAAGTGCACCAAGCACAGACTGGAAAGAGCAGGGCAGGGGCAGTGGATTTGCTGTGCTGGAGCACTGCAGCAGTCGACACCGAGAGTCACTCAGATTTACAGGCCACGGCGGAGAAGCCTGGGGAGACACAGACCTGCTGGGCCTTCTCGCTGATGCTGCACACCAATACTAGAGACACCTGCCACTTGTCGAAGCCCAAAGGGGGACACGTACTCTGGTGTCAGACAAAGCCATCCTGTCCACACACATGCAAAGGCATCTCCTTCGCCACTTCTCGTCAGCACAGACCACAACTAACTACATCATCTTCCTGGCAGCTACGGTGCCAAGCCTCTAGTTTTGAGGTCTAACTGAGAACAGGCAGAGAGCTTGGATCAGCAAGTCTAAGATGACAAGAAGAGAGTATCCCAGAGACATGATTCCCCACTGGAGAAAGAGGAGAGCAGGTCTCGTCAAACAAGCCTTACTTCATTCTTTGCGGAAAGTCATTTTTTGATGCGATTACAAGTTTGGGTGATAAATGCGCAGATGTAACATATTCTGGAAGGTGTTTGACTTAGTACCAGGCAGGTGTCTCATGGAAAAACTGGCACGACACAGTATCAGAGTACTTATTAAATAGAGTAAGAACTGGCTGACATCTCACACAGGAGTTCTCAATGGAGTGTTTCCATGGGATTGGTACTGGTCAGACATTTTCACAAGCGATCTGGAAATAAATATAAAGCCACTGATGAGAAAATCTGCAGAGGACACAGACACTGGCAGAGCGATAAACAATGAGGAGGACAGAGCAGTCACACAGTGTGATCTGGATTGTTTGAGAAGCTAGGCCTTCAAACCAAATGTGTTTTAATAGAAAGCTTACTCCCCACAGGATGGGGGCTGGGGCTCAGAGCAGCAACTGAACATCAGCGCCTAAAGCTATGCTGGGCAAAATGGGTGGATGCGACCCTCGGATTTAGAATGTGATTTTACCGCTGTGCTTCATGGAGGAGATTGGTCCTGGAATGCCACGTCCACTTCTCGGGTCCACATTTCAAAAAGGAAGTAGAAAGTGGAGAGGGTGCAGAAAGGAGCCACAAAAGAGATGTGAGGGCTAGAGAAAAGCCTTACAGTGTGAGACTCTAAGAGCTCAATCTGTTTAGTTTCTCCAAAAGAAGATCGAGGGGTGACTTGAGAGCATGTAAGGACCTTCACGGGAGAAAACCCTGAGTAGTAAAGGGCTCTTCAATCTAGTGGAGACAGGCAGAACAAGAAACAATGACTGGAAGCTAAAGCCAGACACATTTAATTTAGAAATTAGGCATCAGTTTCTCTCAGCGACAGCAATTAACCATTGGAACAAACTGCCATGGGAAATGGTGGATTGTCCATCTTCAGATGTCTTCAAACTAAGACTAGCTGCCGTTCAGGATTATGCCAAACACAAGTTATTGGACTCACTATGGGGTAAGTGAATGAAATTCTCTGGCCTATGATGCACACAGCTGGTCAGACCAAATGATCTAATGTTCCCTGCTAGCTTTAAACGCCGTGAACCTAGGAGAGCAATGATAAGAGCGCCAGCAATCCATCATGTGACTCTCCGGGATAGTGGGCAGTGCTCCGTGCATCCATACAGCCTAACTCCGGGATACGGCGGGCCCACTCAAGAAGAATCAATGTGCTGCCCAAGTTGCAGCAGAACTATTTTCTCTCCTCAAGTCCATTCTCAATGCTGCTGCAGACGGGAAAGAGAAACACCAGCCATGTCACTCAGCCGATGAATAAATCATCCAGCAGCTTTGATGGAGCTGTACATCTGTCTGCCCACCCGGCTAGACAATCAGGAGAGCAAAAAGAATCCAGCTAGGCTTGATTGAGTGCCAGGAATCCCGGCCACCCCTCTATAGTCACACATGAAGATTCCCATGGGGCAATCTGAACCCTTCTTCTCTGTGCAGAGTCCCTCCTCTTCTTACCCCCCAAGGGCCAGCCAAAGAGAACAAGGTGTCTGGATGTGAACAGAGAGGACATCCCAGCATCTTCGTGGACAAGTTGCACCTCGATCCAGGACTCCACAGCACTGCCTCTAATTAGCCAGCAGGTGCCCTCCCCAGGGATAAGCAGCCACGCTAGCCCCCGGGGCTCTTGCAGCCAGTCCCAGGAGCGTGGGGTACAAGGGCAGGGGCTCACAGCTTGACACAAGGATAATTTGCAATGGATGCCCCCACTGGGGATTGAAAGTAGGGTCAGTCCCAACTGCGGCTCAGAGACGCAGAGCTGAGAGGGATTGTCTGTGGCAGTCCAGTGTCCTAGCATAGGCGGGGCTCGGCGGACCAGCCCACGCACTCAGGACAACAGCTCCTGTCCCTTCCTGTGACCCCTGACAACACTCCACGTTACAGATGCATCAACTGAACCCGCCCAGCAAGTGTCTCTTACCAGTGCTGTATCCGTGAGAGCCGTAGCCGCTGGGCTGCTGAAAAGGGGTTGCTGATGCATTGACGCTGACATTCACACCGTGTTGCTTGGAAGAGGTAGGAGCGACCTGGAGAAGGAAGGGGCCAGGACAGTGAGCATGGGGCCAGGTTTGCTGTGCCCTGCCCACCCCCCGAGGTGTGGCAAGGGGGCGCACTCACAGGGAACACGGCAGGCCCATACTGGAAAGTGCTGGGGAGCCCTGGTACCCCTGTGTAGTACGGCAGACTGGTATAACTGTAGCCAGGAGGCAGAGCTGGGTTCAGGAACGTCTGCTGCGTGGTGTGGTGCGTCTGGCTTTGGCTCTGCTGAGGCTGGGCCAAAGTTGTCGCTGGAGCAGGGGAGGAAGCATCGCCTCGGCCGAACTTTGTGAGGTCACCTGGAGTTGGGAAGAGGAAGGGAGACAGGTGAGAAGGAGCCCACCGTGAGAAGGGACACGGGAGCAACTGGGAGGGTCTGCACTGCATTGGCCATCTTTCACCCAAGGATCTCAAGACCCATGTGGGGGACAGGCCTGCATCAGCCTTACTGAGTGAGGCTCAGCGAGGGGAAGGGCTTGCCCGGGGTCACAGAGAGACAGTGGCTGAGCCAGGAACGGAATGCAGGGGTCCTGATTCTTCACCCCCTGCCCAAACCTCCAGATCATCCTTCGAGGATTCCAAGCCATTACATCAACGGGGCCTGGTACCTACAACCCTTCCCCACTGAGAAAGAACTCATCTGGGACCCCTCTGCAGCTGCTTCTACAGACACAGCAGCCATGCAGCATGGAAGGCTGGACTGTTAATAAATCAGTTGCTTTCCCCAGTACTCTCATGTCTTCTGTGCCCTCAAGGAGCAACCCACAGGCAAGCAGACCATAAAGGGAGAGGGGTTTCTGTCATCAGCTCCCCAGGGACTAAACTACACGATGGGGTGTCCTACCAGGGTGCTCCAGCCAGCTCTTATAGCAGCCTATGGCCTTTATACACCAACCCCCACACAGGAGAGCGCGAGCAACCGACACTGGCGTTTGTCTGAGATCCCGACAGGCCCCACTAGCAGCCGGAGCGTCAGACGTGCCAGGATCTCACAAGCTGTCCCAGTATTTATGGCAATTCCAAACTGAGCTTGCTCCAGGCCCAGAACACGGCAGCAGCCTCACGAGCAACCCCACGCTATAAGGGTCTGTCTACACTGCAGTTAAAAACCCGCGGCTGGCCCGGGCCAGCTGACTCAGGCTAAGGAGCTGTTTAATAGCAGTGTAGACATTTGGGCTGGCGCCCGGGCGCTAGGCCCTTGCAAGATGGGAGGGTCCCATCTATGCCACAATTAAACGGCCCCTTAGCTCAAGCCCCGCGAGCTCGAGTCAGCTGGCAAGGGCCGGCAGCGGGTGTCTAATCGCAATGTAGACAGACGCTAAGAGCCCTCTCCCGTCAGCAAGTAGCTGCCTGTGCTCGGAGCTCACTGAACACAGGAGTCAGATACTGACTCGCGGAAGATGTGAATAGCTTCTTTTACCGCGCAGCTCACACCTCCATCCTCTCCATGCCCTGGCACAGAACCAAGAGCCCCTGCAGGGGCCCAATGGCCTGCAGAGAATGCTCGCAAACATTACTTCCTCTTCTCCTTCCAGCAGCTGGCCCTGGAGACTGGGCACTGGTGGAGGAGTCTGGGAAGCCTCCGTTTGCGTTTCTTTAGGAGCACCTGCTTGCTCTTTCATGCAAACACTCTCCCCATTCAGGCAGTGACTTCCTCACTGTGGCCTCTGCAGAGAGCCAGCTCCAGGACAGCCACAAATGCTAATTATGGCTTCAGTGCTAACTTGGCAAACGATGCATGAGACAGCTCATCAACCTGGGGCTGGGTTTCCACGCTCAGCGGGCTGGTCCAAAGCACTGCCTGACTGAAGCCGGAGGAGAAGCGATGCAGGGAAAGGAAGGGAGCGATCAGCAAACTGTGAAGGCTAATGATGCACAGGAAAGCAAAGACAAGCGGCTGAAGGAGCTAATCACGGCCTCAGTGCTGGAGCTGGGCTGGGAAGCACCTTTTAGGCCAGATGGCCCATCCTAATTACAACTCCAGACTGGGCCCCGGGGCACATCTGCTAGTGTGTTGCCCAGTCAAGATTTTAAATGTCCCATCTGACTCTTCCCTGGGAGACTCTTCTGCAGCCAGAGAGCTCCTTTCCCAGCTAGTCAGCCTGAATTTCATGCCATTACTCCTCAGTCTTCCTGTGTTTCTTACCTCTTCCCCCACCAAGTATCTGCCAATTGTAACATCCCCAGCTTAGACACTGTTTTGCCAAGCCGGACAGGCAGCTCTCTTCATCTGCCTGCTAAAGGGATCCCCCTAGACCTTTTGTGCAACAAGATGTCCAGAACACAGGCACACCAGAAACTGAATTGTCAGAGGAACCAAAAGAGAATAAAGCCACTAAGCTGGATAACCACCACAGGCTGTGGGTAGGGCCCCCCCCGTCTGCACTCCCGTGGTCAGAGCGGCGCAGTGCTAATCCCAGGGGGCAGTGCATAAGAAGCTACAACGAACAGCAGGGAGTTTGGGTCAGCTCAGAAATGAATTGCTGATGTCAAAGTCCCTCCCTAGCAGGGCAGGTTAAGTGCAGGTTGAGCAAAGCACAGGAAATGCCACCCAGTAATTTGGAGAAACAAAGCAGTGCAAGTTGGAGTGCTGCAGTCTGAAAGGCTCCTCCGGAGCCTGGCACAGCGAGCAGGGCAGCTGGAGTTCCCAGGCTCTGATAGGTCCCCGCTTGGCTGCTCACCACATGCTTTGTTTCCAACTCGTGCATGAGGAGATTTTGCTTTAAGAAGAAAATGCTGCCCTAGTGCTAGCACTATTGCCAAGCTGCCCCCCACCCCCCGCAACAGGCGGGACGGAGTGCCTCTCTCCTACCAGAATAGGGGTTGCTGCTCAAGCTGCCGTCTCTTCCAGTCAGTGGGGTGGTGGGGGTCGGGAATGGGATGCTGTAATAATCCTAAAAGAGATAGGCAGAAGACTCAATGCGCCACATTCCTGTTACAAAGACGGGCCGCTCTCAGGGAAACGGGATTTCCAGGCTGCGAGAGCCCAGTGTGTTGGAGTAATGCAGTTCAATCAGTCACAGGGGAGGCTGATTGCATCTGGTAGCAACTCCGGATTTTCTCTTGCATTTACCATCCCCTGTCTGGCCATTAGGAGAGCTAGAAAAGGTCTAATGGTGCATGCTCTGTAACGGTCCAGGACTCTACCTGCAGCATCACAGCCACGGGAACAAAGGAGAACTTTCCTTCTGTAAAACACACGTCACATCCCCGGGGCAAACACAGACTTCCTCTTTCTTGAGAAAGTCAGGCTAGCCAGCACCATCCACCGAGGAGCAGCGGCGGGAGCTCAGCCTCTCATTAACAGCGAGCAGAATTCTGCTTCATAAACCAACTGCCCCAAACATCACTGCTGGCTGAATAATTAATGCTATTGATCCCCAAGCTGATTGCAAATTGATTAGCATGCCAGCTGTATAAATACAGAATCCCATTCTGCTAGCCTTTCACGAATATCTTACAACTGGCATGCATGTCTGAGACAGGCCGGCTGCTAGGATTAGCGGAGCATCTTACAGCTCTTATTGCAAAGTACTCACCAATGGAAATCTCGTCTGAAGCATCTGCAAGTCGTCATAACCATATACTTGTGGCTAAGAAAGGAGCAGGAGACTGCGTTAGGTACACAGATTTTACAGGTCACTCTCAGCTCGTTACCAAATAGCCGAGGCAAATCTGAATGAGCATAGTGCATGTAAGTATCTGACCAAGGATGGAGACCAGCCTCCGTGACAAGAGAGACAGAGTGACTGGAAAGTGAGACACTGCTACGGGATTTGATTAAAGTTCTCTAAATCTCTGCTGTGAGATGGGGCACTTTAAGAAACAGTGGTGCCACATGGGATTGAATGGCTCACCAAATATCAGGGGACAATCCACGTAGGTTAGTAGTTTGCAGAAACTGTACACACAAACATATGCTTTATCTAGTTTTGTGCGTGCACACACACACACACGGCTAAGATTGTGAACTCTTGCCCGGGGGCAGGGGTTGCTGGGGGGAGGAGACGGAGGCGGCCTCACAACTACCCAACAGAACGGGGCCGGTATGGAAAAGGCTGAGCACCCCGGCTAAGATCTTTGACTCAGTCTGTCAGGCTGGTTCCCAACCACTGGGACAATTCTCCGGCACAGGCTCTGCAATCAGTGCTCCAAGGTTCGGCCTTCTCTATCTTAAGGAGAAAGCTCTACGATAAGTCCTAGGGTCCCATTGCTGCCCACTTCCCATTCAAACTGTTTGCATGTTAACACACCATGGAGCTGGCACTGCTCCCAACCCTCCACTCCCAGGGAGGTGGATCAATAGGTGCTGCTGGCTGAACAGGCTGGGAGCCGTAGCCCTTGGCTCTGCAGTGGATGGAGGGTCTGTAACTGCCCTGCTTGCTGTGTGTTTACTTTGCCAGAGCTGCCTGCTCTCTGGTGTGCTAGAGTCCTCCACCAAGACTACCTCCCGTCATCTCTACCGAGGGACACTTACCCATTTGCCTACAGACGCACTGATCCCTCCCGCAAGGTCCTTTTACAGCAGAGGGGTCTCCAAACTAGTTGAGCCCCAGGGTAGCCCCGTTGATTAGCCTTGTGTAAGAGTTTTATGTTGCAAGGTCAACCAGGAGGTGTCTGCTTGACTGCATCTGGTACCAACTCTGATTCCTCTGGCATGCACGGTCCCTCCTTTCTAACTAGAGACAGAGCTAGGGAGGCTCTGCGGCCATGCCACACCTCTGCAGCCAGCTCCCCACAGCCCCACTCACCGGATACGCATGGAGCAGCCCTGGAGCCATGATGTACGGGTTAGGCAACAATGGCGGGACTCCAGGAGGGAGGTTGGGAGGGGCTTTTCCTGAAGGAGGAAAACAAAGTTACAGAGTGAAACAAGCCAGGATCAAATAAGCGTCTCCCCTTTCCCCACCGCATGCAGCCCCCCCAGGAAGTACCTGATGTTGTTGCAACAGAGCTGCGAGTGGAGGCTGTCACTGTGGAGTTGCTGTTGAGGCTAAGGCCCAGACTGCTGACACTGCTGAGACTGGAGGATACGCTGACCACAGGTGGGGCAGCCGAAACCGTGCTGGAGGAGGTGGAAAAAGTGCTAGCAGAAGAATGGAGGCTTGCTTCACTCTCCACACTAGTGTGCTAAAGGGGGGGGTGGAGAGAGAAAGAGTTAAAGGCTCCGGCAGTCCTCATGTAGCCAGGCGGGGCTGAGTAGCAAACCCCCTGCAGGAGCAGTATGCAGTGGGGAACGGGGTGCAAACAGCTCTGTCTGTACCTGGAAATCCCTAACTGCAGCCGCTGTTTGCTGCAAGATGGCTTTGCAGAGAAGCCGGCTGGAGCACTGGCTGGGCTCTTGTTTTAGTCACATGTCTCCATCTATCCAAAAAGTACCACATGGCTGCAGGCAGAACCAAGTGCAGCCCAGGAAACCCGGCAGTGACTGAACATCTCCAAAAATCACCAGGTGGACAAATTTCCCCACAGCAGGAAAACAAACCAGCCTTGAAACCTCCCCATAGCCTCCAGGGCAAATCTGACAGCTCCAGGTTTAAAGGGCTCCTCTAACCCTGCAGCCCTCCCCAAACAGGCAACTGGGAAACCATTACAAGGAGCAGACCAGTGAGAATCCACTGCTTTAAAGGCTCCTGACACAGCGCGAAGCACAATGTTGCTTGCTCTTCAAACCCAGCCACCTGTTGTGCGAGCGGCACAATGAGAGCTGTCCCCTTGGCAGATTCCCTGTTCACGCAGACAGAGGTGGGTGACATCCCTGCCAACGTGAAACCTGCCACAGCTACAATCTGGGGAACTGGCTGCCCAACAGCCAACACGAAAAACAAGACGCAGCCCTGTACAAAAGCCTCTTCGAGCTACTGACAAGGGAGGAACACGCTCTTAGTTCTGGAAGAACATAAGACCTGTCATGCTGGGCAAGTCTAGCCCCATCTAGTCCCAGTATCCTGTCTTCTGACCGTGGGCAATGTCAGGTGCTTCACAATTTAAAAGGAAGCAAAACCCCTTCCCGAGCCCTTCCCCACCATGCAGGGAACAATACCGCATTAAAAAAGAGACCAGGAGATCGGGGTCTCATCCCATCTGCTGCTGGGTTAAGTGCAATATCCCAGTAACACCCAGGTGCCTGATGCTGCTAAAAAAACCCTCTCCCCGCTCCCAACAGTGCACCCATCCCATCTGTGTGCTACTGCCAAAGGTCAAAGCAAATAGCCCTGAGCCCCAGCACAGCATCTAAACACCCTGAAGGCAGCGCCAGAGCAATCCCAGGAGAGAAGGGTCTGGACGCATGCCGGGGAATGGGAACATTTTCATTCTACTGGGAGCATCAGCAGCTCTGGACTCTTATTGCAGCACTGCCAGCAGTCGGCATGTCACAGCGCTGCCGTTCAATCAACCACAGCCTAGTCTGACTCCATACGTTCGCAAGCCCGTGTCTGTGGCACGCCCTCCTCCCGTAACGGCGACAGCAAGCTAGGAAGGAGCGATTGGTACGCAAAAAACAGGCAGGGCCTCGTCTTGCCTAGAGCCAGGGATGTGCATGCAATACATTGCAATAAATCTCCTCGCCTTAAACTTCTGAGCTTCACCTCGCTACCTCCTTGGCCAGGCTGAATCCCACGCATTACGCTCTTTACTAGGCGGCTGGGCAGTTTTTCCCCCAAATGCACGTTACACACATCACCTGCTGCTGCCCCCAGAGCCTGGCTTCCACAGGGGATGGTGCACCCCTATTTTCAGCGAGTGGGGCTGGAGTAACAGGTGCTCAGTGCCTTAGCGGATCTGCACTATAGCACCTGGACTCACCAGAAGAGTTGACGTTGATGTGCGCCCAGAGGATGTAGATGAGGAGAGGCTGTTCTGCTGGGGGGGTAACGTGCTGCAGGAGGAGAGAAAAAGCTATCAAGCCAACTGCAGAATTCTCCCTAGACAGCAGGGCTCCCCTCCCCCTCCCACTGCCCCCACACAGCTCCATTATCTTCCTCTCTTGGAAACACCAGCTGCCAGAACTGGACCACATTTGGGATGGATGACCGACACAGAGAGAGCAAGACAGGAAGCCAAGTGCAGCCCAGCCCATGGCTACCGGCAGCCAAGCTAGAGAGAGCACCTGACATTGTTCTCAAGGGACCTTCCCCTGAGCTTTCCTGGGTGGAGCTAGTGCTTCTCTGATGCCTTGGCCAGATAGGGGAAGGGTCACCTTTTCTTACCAAGTAGAACTAAAGCTCCCAGCACATGGTGTCTGAGCGAGGGGATCCTGGAGGCCCCTCTGCAGAGAGGAGGGGTGCCGCATCACCACATGAGCAGCAAGTGGTCAAAAGGTCCCCTCCACCCACCATTTCGGAACAGGGCCTAGCGTTCTGCTTCTCCAGTGCTTCGCATCCCCCGAGCTCACCTGCTGAGTTGGGTGGTGGTCGTACTGGGGAGCTCCTCACTGTGGTTCAGGCTACTCAGAGCTGATGAATGCTGGCTGGCTGTTGTCAGCAGGGAGGATGCTGATACTGCATCGTTAAGAGGTGCAATATTGGGGGCAGAGGGGGAATCTGATTTCACCACAGGGCCTGTAGCACCTATGAATGCAAGCTTTGGTTAGGGGCCTTCTGAGCACTGGGAATAACACCAGCCTTTTCCACCTGCAAACATTCACCCTCCCAACAGCCCCTGAAGGAAGGTGATGAAGCATTAACTAGTGGTGAGAGCACTGGACTAGGAGCTGGAGACCTGAGGCTTATTTCTGGCTCTGCTGCTGACCTGCTGCATGACTATGGTCAAGTCACTGCACATCTGTGCCTCAGTTTCCTTCAACTGTAAAACAGAAGCAATGATCCTTCTCCAGCTTCGTACAGAGCTTTGAGACCTATGGATGAAGAGTCCTCGACAAGGGCCAAGGATCATCACCAAGAACAGACTGTTCCACTTTACAGGCTGTGGACCAGGCACGGAAGTTAAGTGACTTGCCCAAAGTCACAAAGGCAATGGGTGAAAGGCAGAACTTTCTAGGGTAAGCAAATAAAATGAGCAGCACAGACCGGGCCAGCAAGATGAGGATTTCCTGCCAGCCCAGATCGAGGCTGATGCTCACAACCCCCAAAGGAGCACAAGTGCATGTGTGGAATGAGCCAACACAGATCCCCCACGTGTCACGCTGGCTCTCACCTTCAACGGCCTGCGTGGTTTGTAACTGCGTGGGCTGTACAGAGCTGAAACCATTCTGCAAAAGAAAGGGGAAAATTCGGTATGGCTGCTGCTTGTCCTCATGGACACATCTGCACTCATTTAACTCCCCTCCAGGCCCACACAATAGCTCCAGGAACAGACCTATGACAGTAGGAATGGTCAGACCTCATCAGACAGGAGGCTAACCTAGTTCAGGCTCCCCTCTGACCATGGGCAATACCAGATGCTTCAGAGGAAGGTCTAAGAAACCTCTAACTCCTACCGGCTCAAGCCCTGATCCAGAGGTCTACATCTCAGCCAGCACAGACTTTACCATTAACTACTCCACTCTGGATATTTTTGTGATCCATAAGAATGTACAAACCCTTTTTGAATCAGGCTACGTTCTCAACCCCGGACACTACCCTTCAGCAGTGAATACCACAGGCTGAGCAGTTGTTGTGTGAAAAGTGTAGCCTTCTGTCAGTTTTCATTTTGCCACCACTGAATTTCACTGAAGGCTAATGAATCTCAGTACTGGTATCAAGAGCCAGTCACTTGGCAGGCACATGACATGTGACCAACAAGAAGGGGTTCTCAGTACATTTATCAGATTCCACAAGACAAGAGGTGACACTAAAGGATCCTAGAGGCAATTCCCCACACATAGGTCACCAGGCCACCCAGAGAAGCCTGCAGGAAACACCAGAAAGGGACAAATTCTCCAAGCAGCAGCACCAGAGAAGAAGAGGCTTATTAGCTGAGCAATGCCCCTTTCAGCAGCTGACCCAGCCGTAGTGTGGCAGGCTCCAGGGAAAGGTGTGTGCAGCACTTGGCCAGAAAAAGGGGAGACACTTGGGATAATGTGAAAGGAAGAGGAGGGAATTCCACATGTTCTCCCCTCCCTAGCAATAACTAGATCACCCGTTGTTGGCACTGAAAATGCACCCTCTGTGCAGCATCCAGGAGCCACACTGCAGCAACAAGGCCTAGGATTACACCTCTGCCTACCGGGGCTGAATGAATGCCAAAGCTCCGATTTACAATGAACATCGAGCAATAGCTGGCGCTGCAGACTTCGCAAGGAGTTTACACCGGGTTTCCTCACTCGCCTCTCCATTTAAAGTGACCTCCTCACCACTCCTCCCTTCAGTCCTGAGCAAGGCCAGTGTGCAGACAAGCACACATCTGGAGGTGATGGCATGACCTCCACCTCAGCACAGCAGCTAGTCCCTAGCTTGGGCAGAGGAGAGGGCTTTTCCACAGCATGCCAGCAAAGCTGAGTGCTCAGCTGTCCCAGTTCACCGCCTCTCCCTCTGCCATGATTTGCAGGGCCCAGTTACCAGGTTTTTTATTTCTCCGACAGCCTTCCTGCGCTGCAGAATTACAGTCACCTCCACACAGGGCTTCACACTCAGCCATGGTAAGACACCACCACCAAGGAGGGATGCACTGGCCCTGGAAGGCAGCCAAGGCCAGCTTCCTACCTTGGCCTGGGTCAGGTCTTTCTGGGGCGAGGAGGAGATGGAGTTTGGGTATCGCCTGGTTTGGGTGGATCTCTGTTCATACAGTGGTCCCTGAGCGCTGTTCTGGGAGGTATACGTTGCTGTCTGTATTGTGCCGCCCTGGTAACCAGACTCCTGGCTTTGACTGGACGAAATTGCAGATGAAGATTCACTGCAGAGAAAGAAAGGAAGTTTATTTTCTCTCCAAAGTGACTCTACTGGGCTGGCAGCTTCAATCCTTTATTGACCAAACCCCACGGAGATCTGAGTATCCCAGAGCTAACAGTTCTGCAATGGTTTGGAGATGTAATGCTCTATATAAAATGAAGTATGAAAAATCCAGGCAGGTTTTTCCCTTCCTGACAAAGTCAGAGGTCCCCTTCCTCGATAAGGAGAGAGGATCTAAATCTATTTAAAATCAGACAGGACAAAGGATTAGTAAGCACATAAACAAGGGACACACTGCAATGGCTGGAGAAGGAACTAGACAGTGTACGGTCACAGGTCTCTGCCAGCTCTTCCCCCATTCTACCCTAGCTCTGAGCAGTAAATTCCCAGAAACCAGGCATCATTTAAACTCTAGTGAATTACGATGCCTGGGCCTTGAACAGGGCAGGGTTAGAGCAGGCAGGTCAAAGGTAGGTCACAGTTTACATTAGGACTCCTGAGGCACATTGACTCTCACAAACCATGACGGCTTCCTCCACTCCTAGGCCTGATGCCAGACATCTCTAGGTGGTCCTGTTGTCCCCGTGCAGCTACAACTTCCTGCTTCAGATTACATCCTGGCAATGTTGTGGTGCAATAAGTGATGCTCAACACCTTATGCTAGGGACTGAGAGTAGCCACAGCTCCCATCGGAAGATCAGCCAGACAGCGCAAGGGTGAGAAACCTTTCATTTGACAAGGCACTCTCAGTTTGGACAGAGACACGCTCAGCTCTCTCCTGGTTTGCTAAACCAGTCTCCACAATTTGTATTTACAGTGAGAAGAACAAAGCACACACAGACCCTGTTCACCTGGAACAAGGTGCAGGGGATTCCCCTCATTATCTGCAGTGAGCACGTTAACGGCAGCAGGAAACCTGCCCTAATTGACTGTCTGTTTAAGTACCGCAGGCCAATCAGCCACAGGTTTGCCTGAAAGGGTCTGCTGGCAACTTAAGTGTTTCTGTTGCATACGCTGTCCCCCCTTTGTGGCTACGAGCCAAGCCGGAAAGGGTCTACTGGTATGCACGCCGCAAAGGGCTCCCGCGGCAGCATGTGCTGGCCTGTGCTCATTTACTCAGGTGGCTTGTACGCCCAGGGAACTCCCACACCACTGCGCTGCCTGGCACAGGCGGCTCCAGAACCGCCGCAGTACAAGCAAAGTGCCCCGACGGTTAGGGATGAAGCCGTTTCTCCTCCTGCCCTGTGACAGGCACATCGTTGAGGCTCTTTATAGCAGGTCCACAGAGACCCCAATGGAGCTGCAGGTGAGACTGCCTCTGCCCACCACAGGCAGCTCCCCAGAGAGCCGGGTGCCCCGTGTGCCCAGGGCTCACCTCGAAGTGCTGCTGTAGAGGCTGCTTTGAGACTGGCTCACAGGGGCGCTTGTCGCGGGTGTTGGCTCGCACTCCGAGAGAACAGGCTCCGAACCGAACTGTAACGCCCCAAACTGCAGGTTTAGCCCTGAGATATCTGCTGAGCCAGGCATTTCCACTGCGAGAGCAGGAATCTGCAAAAGGAGGAAGGGACCCTGAAAGGCAAATCCCTGCAGGGGCAACCGCAACGGGCAAAGGAGACTCTGCCCAGGCTGCTGCAGGGGGAACTGCCTTGAGAAACAATCACACTGAAGCGGGCAGAGGAACTCTGACATGCGCACAGGAGGGCTGACCACGCCTGCCCCACACTTCAGTGTCACGATGCAACAGCGGGTTCTTATGTCAGCCGACCAGCAGCCCCAGAATACAGGGATCAGGTCGCGGTGGGTCACCTACACTGATGTCTGCAGGGTTATGACTCTGCAGTCAGATACCCAGGTACTAAGAATCCCAAGCTTGACTTCAGTGACACCCACCCTGCTGGAATTTCCAACACGCTCGTCCCGGTGGTCTGTGGGTGCCCTGGGCCCTCCGGATTACGCTGCGAATTTGAATTTGTTTAGCCTGGAACGCAGAAGGCCTATGAAGAGCCTAATCCAACTCAGGGTAGTCAAATCCAGCCCCACTCCCATTAACATGGAGGGAGGCTGCTACAATTCCAACCCCGCTCTGCCTCGATCCCGCTGCCACCCCACACCCCTTACCTTCGATGTCAAGGAGGCTTTCTTCTTCTGCTGCTTGAGCTTCTGCTGCACTGGCTGGGGACTCGAGGACTGGTTGTCCGAGGATCCTGGGGACATCTGGGGAATGGGGTTGATTTTGCTGGGCAGAGGGGATGATGGAGGGGGTGGTGCCGTTGCAGAGGCTGTCCCCACAGGTGGCTTGTCCTGCAGGAACACCTCCATCATAGCGGACGTTGGCGTGAAAGCTTGACGCTTGGTGAACGGGCTGTGAACTGATGAGTCCGTCGGGTTCTTTAGATCTACCACATGAAACAAGGTTGGATCAGTGCAGTTTGTTTCGTTAGAGCTAAAGCAAGTTCAGGCACTTCTAAGTTTCAGACTTTCATCACAGTGAGTCAGTGTCCCGCGAGCAGACAGCAAATGGGGGCACACGGGGAGTAACGTTCTCAACCGAGTCCGTGCCATTGCAGGGAAAAGGATCCCAGGAGCCAGGACTCCCCATCCAGCATCCAAACAGAACCTGGCCTTCTTCCACGGCTGGCATGCTTCGCCCCCTTTAAAGCACTCTACCTTTCAGCTCAGCATGCACATTGCCCTCAGGGCGCTCTCCATTAAGTTTAGGAAGGAAGGAAGCAGATCTACTCAGCGGAGCTCCTCGACCGTCACCTCACAGAACGACTGCCGATGCCTCTCACACGTGAGCACGGAACACCAACCCTCTCCAAAACCTGACTTTGAATCCCGCCCTCCTCCGCAAGTTCGGCTGCATTTTATAGCCCGATTCTTTTGCTTCACCTACCACGCACCCAGTGACTAACACTCAGGCCTTCCTCCCTCCAGCACTCAGCTGCACCGCCTGCACCCACTCAGCACCACAGCTTATTAAACAGGACTCCTCTTCTCTCTGCCTCTCCGCTGGGGCTCCTCGTCTGAAATGCTCAGACCATGCCAACGCTGGCTGCTGCTGAACAGAGCTGAATTTTTCCTCAGCTCATGTTTGAACCAGAGCCATTTCCTCAGAGCAAGAGACGACGTGTAGGAGTTGAAAGAACAGCAGCAATACTAGACCACAGCAGGGCTCAGAGAGACCTTCCAAGGGCAGAACGGCCAGGGCACCTCTTGTATCAGAGATATACCCCCATGCCAGTCCCCTTCGGAGTCCGGAAAATCACTTCCATTTCCCACTAGTCTCTGGCATGAGAATCACAGGAAAAGCTGGTTTCCTTTCCCAGGGGCCTGATTAGATCAGCAGCCCAGCTCCCTCTAGCCGACTGAGGCTGACCCATGCCCGTAGATTTGAGATCTGTTCCGTAGCAGAGCTCCTGGACTCCTAGTATCGGAGGCCAGCACGCATGAGATTCCTTTCCACACTTCTGAACTCTGCGTTTAGCTAGCGCACCAGGCTATGCAAATGGCAACGGAGACTGGCCAGCAGTGCCCTGGTGTCACACTGGCAGCGCTGAAACAGGTACCAGAGCAATGGGCATACAGAACGGGCGCAGTTTTGCTGCTGGGAGTGGGATGAGGAAAGACCCTGACAATATCTTAACGAGCACTATATTTACACTCTAACCAGCAGGCAATTAGATTTATCTTCCCACAAATATGCACCCCTGCGATTGTTTCTGACTGGCAATTAGCCCAAAGGCTCCAGGGTTTGCTCTCCGAAACGAATCCTCCATGCTGCCACGGCAGCACACTCTGAAAACCTGGCAGAAATCACCTCACCCCCCAGGACCTGCGTCCTTTATGCCTTACCATACTGCACGAGAGCGGAGGGCTGTGCTGTGGAGCCCATGTCCCAGGAGGAGGCCGTGTTGCTCCCAGCAGGCTGGGTGTGTTGAGCGGCCAGCTGAGCCAAAGCCTGAGCTGTCTTGAACTGCTCGAGGAATTGAGAGCCTGTGGTGCTGCTGCTTTTGGCCTCTCCAACATCTCCAAACCCCTTCCCCAGCATGCTCACCTGTGATTTTAGCAAGGAAAAGAGTCAGCACATCTGCTTTGGCCAGGGGCTTACATTTCCTGACCCCTGGGAAAGCTGAATGCCCCCATCCTGCGTGCCCTGCTTAGCACTGCGGTGCCTGTTTCACACACGGATTTTGGTTCTAGTGGATGGACATGGGGCACTGTCTGCAATGAGGCTTTATGCATTTATCTTCCCCTGCAAGCCTCTCCCGTACAAACTGCTAGGTTTTAAAACATGGATACAACACAGCTGTGCTCTCCAATAAAAGTAACAGATGGATTTGCAAGAATGCCAAAGTGCACAAGTGCCAACAGAAGTCCAAGGGACTTGTACTCCAAGTCACTTAGGAGCACCCCCCATTGCTATCCTCCCAACCTTTCTGCCTGCGTTATATGAAAAAGCAGTCGTTCAGTCCCAGCCCCGGCCCTGGGACTGGTTCAGTCCAGGACTGCTGAGCTCGCAGCTCATCACAGGCTGCCAAACATCAGCCAAGAACCAACATGGCCCAAGCGAAGCCTGAGAGGCAGGGGCTGCGTGGAGACAGAGGAGAAAGGCAGCACTCCCTGCTTTAAGGAACAGGCATGTTTACTGCTTGGAAACTCGGTCTGTCCTCGAGTCGTCACCTCCGCAAGAGGAAAAAAATCAGTTCTCTGAAGCTGCCTGAGGGAAGGTACAAAACAAGGCCATGGTCACCTGCCCAGCCACACTCAGGTGACACTCTCTTGCTGTGGTTAACACCCTCAGTCACCCTTTCAGACAATGCAGCACACAGCTGCCCAGAGGCCATGGGATTAGCAGGTTTTCCCTTTTGCAATGAGAAAGGGGCACGTGCGCCAGAGTTCCAAAGACTAACCACTGCCACAGCACTAAGGCTGCCCCGCTCAGTCACCTAATAATGGGAACCAGGCCTGGGCAGAGAGCAGGACTAAAGCTAACAATTCACACAGCTCAGGGATTCTCAACTAGACATTTGCACCACTCTGTCCTTCCAATGTTATTCAAAGGGAGGGTCACAGAAGGCAGCTGAGAAGCACTGAATTAAGCAGGCCCCCCTCCCTGGCATAGGCAGAGGTGAGTGGCAGTTTTCTTACCATGCTGTGATGAGGGAAGGTGTTACCAGACACTGGCTGGGATATGGTTGTCTGCTTGGAATTGCTGAACACCAGAGGCTGGGCAAGAGAAGGAGCTTGGGATGAATCCAGGTTTGATGTCTCATTCTCCAGAGAAGAAGGTGTCTTTCCTAACAGCACCGCAAGGTCAATTCTGGGACAAGGGAAAGGATGAAACCACCAAAGTTAACAGGAGCTGTAGCATCCGTTGAGCATGAACAGCTTTCTATCCCCACCAATAAATTCCCCTCCCACCCCACTACAGAGAACCAGACTGGACCACCTCAGCACTAGTCAGCAACTGTCTTGAGCAAACTGAAAGGAGCAACCCCCTGTACCTATCAGTAGCCTAAAGAAAAAACCATGACCCAGAGCAACTATTACGTATGGGTACCTGGGCAAGACGTACTTGTGCTACTCATCAACTAGGCTGAGTAGGCAGAGCTAATGTAACCCTGCCAAACCACTAAGAAAAGTCTGGCAACCAATATAATGGATGGAGACAAAAAGGTTCACGCTTGGTAGCCCAGGGCAATCAAATGATAAAGTTACAAGTGACAGGGCTACATCCAAACAGGTGAACCTTTGACTAATAAATGAACAGGCCACGAGTGTAACTGGTTTCCTGGGACCAATAACTGAAATGTTAATGGTTACACTCCCGTAATCGATGCAATTCGACATGTTAAGATCAATTAATTTTCTGCAAAAATAAATCCAAGTTCTATGGAGATAATTCTGAATTTTATAGGACCTTTTGGAGGAACTCAGAGCTTTCCACAGACATTAATAACCCTCACATCCTCTGGTGAAGTAGTTATGCATCTTGGCTTTGCCTTTCAAATCAGTCTAGGGGATTTAGACATAAGCCTTCCATTAAAATCAACTGATGTGTCTAAATCCCTTAGTCTGCTCTGAAAATCTCAATCCTGTTTTACAAAGGGAGAATCTGCCCAGCCTGCGACAGAGATTGTAACAGAACTTCAGAGTTCCTGGCTTCCAGACTTGGGCTCCAAACACTCAGCCTTTCCACTAACACCCATGTTAACTTATTCAGCGCTCCTGAATTTTGTCCAAGTGGACATCCATCTGTCTTGGATGGTTTAGACACCACAAATCCTGCATCTTGGCGGGAAGGGGATTAGACTAGATGACTCTTGCGGTCCCTTCTAACCTTATGGTCCTGTAATTCTATAAAGCAATCCCCTGCCCCCAGACTACCATATTGCTTTTGGCAGACAAACAGGATTGTTATTAAGCCATCACCTCTGTCCAGCTGTGATTGTCACGTTCTCTGCAGGCAGAGGCACTGAAGACACATTGGAGGCAGTGAAGATCTTGGTCTCTGAAAGCTGGAAGACAGAAGAGGGAAGTAACCCGCATTTCAGAACCATGCGTTAGGGCTTCAGTTAAAGAGGGATTTCAAAGTTAAAGCAAAAACCTCAAAGAAACTGCAGCTGGGCAGAATGCCTGCAGGAGGGCACCCCACAAGAATCAGTGTGTGTGGCTTTAGCGTGGATAATATGTTTGGTTTTGACTGGAAACAGCAGCCCTTGCTTTTGCCTGGATATACCCTCCTCAGTGACTCAGTCAACCATCTGCCGAACTTAGAAAGCATTTCCACTCATTTCTGGCAGTCCCTAAATCCAACAGGACAACTGGGGAGTTATGGAAGGGCCCCAATGGAGTGAAAATCCACTGGGAAATGTGTGTCTGGAAACTGAAGAAGTGCAGCACTGACCCAAAACCCACCCCAACGTGGAGGAGGAAATATGTCATAGAGGAGTCAGCTATGAAGAAACTTCAAACCCACTTTGGCAGCTGAGCCTCAATTCCTGCAGCCAAGACCAGGACTTCTGACTACTGGGCCAAGTACCCAAAGGTCTGCTAGGGCTGTGCAGGAGGAACTGCTAAGATAGGCCCTGAGTCAGCAAAGCACCCAAGCACATTGCATTTCACGCAAGTCAATCGACATGCCGAAGTGCTTTGTGAACTGGGTCTACAATCCACAAAGGGGCAGTCTGTTTTCTCTGGACCCAGCAACTCCTGCTTGAATTGCAATGCTCAAGAAGGATGGATGGGAAGTTTTATAGCAGCCACCACATAGTTTAGAGTGGAATATATATGTATATAAACAGCTTTTATCCCAGATAGAAAAGCCTAAGAACTGTTGCAAGCACCTCTGCAGTAATGGCAAAAATCACAGAAAAAACATTACAAGCCAAAGTGTTTGGTTTGTGTGCAAAGGGCCTCCATGCAACACAAGAAGGGTTGTGAAGATTGCCTTCTAGTATTCAAGTAGAGACCTGCTGGGTGCAGACAGAGCACAGGAGCAGCCATAGCTGCCTGTGTTTCTAAACACAGCATCAACACTTCCTTTGGACAGTGCCTGAAGAATGAATGCCTTCTCCTTCGCTGGCAGCTCCAGCTGCCCAGCTGAAAGGAAGAGAAAAAATGTACCATAAAGGGGTCAGTCCTTCAGCCATTTAAGGTGAAAGCAAAATTCTCCCTTGATTTAAATGGCAACCAGATCAGATCCCAAGTTATGAGAACTTTAAAAACCAAGGTAAAGTTTCTTCTGAAGCCGTGGAATTGGACGCAGAGAACACAGATAAAGCAGTGAGCTGACAACGAGACAAGCCACAAACTAACACAGAAGGAAGAGCTCAGCACTTCCGGAAAAGGGCATAAAAAGCACAAGCTTGGTAGTGAAGACAAGCAGAGGCACTTAACATTCTGCACCCAACCCCTCAGCGTGGATATGACAGATCAACAAGTGCAGAGCTTTCCACGATGCAAACTTATTCCAGAGGTCGGCAGCGACAGTATTTAATCCACCTGAGTCATGCAGTGCAGTTCCCGGCACAAGGAGCCTGGTTTGGGGCTATTCCTACAGTCCTCAGCTAGCAGCTTTTGTCCCCCTTCTAGCGTGGGGAGGGGATTGAGGATACCTACATCTTCATTCCAGTCCTCTGTTCCCCATTCCTCTGTCGCTGTCCTCCAGGCACCTACAAGGAAAGTAAGAGTTTGGGAAGGTTCCTGGGTGTCATAGTCCCATTTCTTACAAAAACCAGGTACGTGGTTTGGGAGCATAACAGGCAGCTGGGTGGGTGTTCTTACTCACCACCAGACACAGGCGAAGAGTTAAGAAGGGTTGCGCACAGACACACCCCAACACCAAAGCAGAAACTCAGGGTACTGGGTTTAGCCAGGGGGCTCCTTGGGTTATTCCCGCCCCTTTGTTCAGAGCCATCAGTTTTTCTGCTTCCCCCTCTGCTTGCAGTAGCTGCGCCCACAACCAGCTACCTTCACCCAACAGAGATCAAGAGCACTATCTCCACAGTGCCTTCTGCTAGAGGTGGCACCGGAAGTCCAGCTCACCTGCGGGGCATCACCATGCAGTTAGAGTGGCTAGCAATCATATGGGTTTTCTTAAAGGGACACAGTCAGATCAAGTTCAGCCCAAAGTTTCAGTTTTGTAAACAAGCTTTTTCTAAGACCCAAGAACTGAAATGTTTGCCTGGGTATATTTTGTTTCAATGAGAACGTTTCCCTGCAGAGTTTGAAACCCAACACGGGGACACTTTGCCTTAGCATGAGACTCAAAGTAAAATTTACTAGGAATCAATAAGTGATTCATGCATTTTCCTTGCCCAGTTTCAGACAAATTCAAAAGGTAAACAGCTTAAAATACTGCAGTGAAAAGTTCATCCTGTCAGCTTCAGTGCTCCAAGGTTTGATTTGTAAAGATGCAGAAATTTACTTTTTGATCTGACTGCGTCCCCTGCAAGCCAGTTCCAAGTCCATTGCTTTCTCTCAGTTTGAATTGAGCACTCTGGGTGTAACATGCTCACTTCAGAGTCCACTGGAAACTTAATTTTAGGTCTTGGGGTGGGAGGAGAGGGGGAGCATTTCGCATCAGAAAATCAGGGCACAAAAGCAGCCTGCCATTTTTCTGCAGGTCATTTTCACCCATACAAACCAGACCAAAAAAAAAAAGCTCACAAGCAACAGGGTTCATTCTGTAGATGTTTACAAGGATAGGGCAAGTTCTGCCCAGGACAGCAGCACCTTTTTCAGCTGACAAACTTTTTAGAACACGTAAAAGTAGAACATTTTGGCCTCTTAGAAGCCTGCTTAGAACCCTCCCAAATTTTTTTCTTCCCAAAAGGGGGGAAAGGAATTTTCCATATATTTTATCATTGGCAGGGCAAGACTTTAAAAGTCTCCCAGTTCCAGGGATGCAGCTGCTTGAACACACCACGGAAGCAAATTACTAGTACAACCTATTGTTTGTTTTGCCGGACAAGCTGAGCCTATTCAAACCTCTACATATTTATTCTATTCAGGATCAAAACATTAATGCAGTTTAATCCTTTGGGTCCTGGCAGCCTCCAGGCATCCCACACTTGGGGAACCTGCCCACTTTGCTTCCCACATGGTATCAGATAGGCAGGGGAGGAGAGCACGTGCCACCCTTTTGGGGGGAAGGGGGAGTTAAAAAGCCAGCTCCCCCCATTTCTCATCTGCTTCTTTGCTCCCACAGCAGCAGCTAGAAAAGCCTCACAAGCCCATCTCCCTACCCAGGCAGAGGAAGTGGAAGATCAAGGTACCACAATCAGACTGATTGGCAGAAAGCAGGAAAAAAGGTGCAGGAGGCATCTCTGCTGAGGGACATGGCCCTAGGTCCCCTTTAAACTGCCCTCTCTCAGATCAGTTTGGGGAATAAGAGGAAAAGCAGAGGGGACAGGGAGGGCTGAGTTAAACTCTTCAGATCACAGAGCCCACAAGAAAGGTTTTCCCTACGCTCCAACACTGCTGCCTACCAGGCTGCTTCCTGGGTGTCAGACACCCAGTCCAGCCCTGTCCTAGATTTCTTGTGCTGGAAAGGGAAGGAGAAGGGCATGCAAAGAGCTCTTTCTATCCAGGATGCTCTCCAGAAAGGAAATGGATGGTTTCCTAACCAGCACAATGTATATATACCTTGTTGAAAGTAAACCAAGCACTCTGACGCTCAGGACGGCATCAACTGTCCTATTCAGAAAATCAGGACATTGCCTGCCCTCTCTCCCCTGATGAGGGAGTCTCTTTCAGGGCAGCTGGTCCTCTCTCAGGGAAGGTGTTTGCTGGGAGGGATAATATTATGTATTTTCAAGACAGCAGAGGTGCAGTAATTGAATCCTCTAGTAATGGAGAGTGGTTCTGGTGACTTCCCAGATGCAGCCCGCTCCAATAACAGCAGCTAATTCTCCTCTGCAAAGCTTGGTGCCCTGCTGTATTTGCCATAAGCCTGAGAAGCGGGAATCCTGGGTGTCCCTATTTCTTCTCTCTTCTGAAGCAGGGCATTTCTCTAACATTAACACCAGTCTGCTGCTCCCTTAGCCAACCAGGAGGCCTGCAGGTGCCATAAGTCACTAGATGGATACTCATTGACTAATTCAGAGAAGAGCTTCTGGGCTAGATAAGCTCCATATCCCTTGCTGCTGCCTCGTGCAATGTAAATCCGGATGCACACACACAAACAGGTCCCACACCGAATGGCAGAACTCCAGCAGCTGGATTCACACTAACAGTTGTGTGCTACCCACTGCTTCCACAAGCACTGCTGAAGGTCTCTGCTCAGAGCTGTACACTGGCCATAAGAGAACAGGAAATTGCAAACGAAAGTGACATGCAGGCTTATTCTCAGGGTAAAACTGGGAGGAGATACTCGAGGTCTGTGGAAGCAGGTAGTTGAAAACCTGCATCCCAACCCTCCACAGGATCCTTATCCAGAAAAACAGGCTTTTCCCTTAAAGCCCCAGCTTTCCCCATTTATTCTTTACTTTCAATGGTAAAGCCGTTGATTCACCATCTTTTGAAGTCTTCAGATTGAGCATGGATGCCTTTCTGGAAGATATGCTTTAGTCAAGCAAGTTCCTGGGCTCAGTGCAGGGATAACTGTGAAATTCTCTGGCCTGTGTTGTACAGGAACTCAGGCTAGATGATCTAATGGCCCCTTCAGGTCTCAAAATGCATGAATGGTGAAAAATCGCAAAGGCAGGAAGCAAAGTGACAAGGTCCCTAAATCTCTGAGGTATCAAGAATGCAGGGAATCTCAGAAATCCAGTAACTTCAGGCAAATCTGTACACAGGGAGAAGAAGGGAAGTTACAGAGTGGTGGCATGCCAGAGAAGCGACTAATCGATGCATTGCTTACCACGAAGCAGTTGTAAGTGGGAGTGAAGTGCTGAGATAGCCTAGCAGGACTAATCACACTTGCCGGGACATTCTGAACCCTCTGCAGAAATTTATCATGGGGGCCAGTGAGCAGAGCACTGCCATCACTGAGCCACAGACTCGGGGATACATGCAGCACTTGGAACAAGCAAAGTCAGAACTTTTTGCATTTGAGTGAGAAAGACAGGAGCCTGAGCTGCCTCTGCCTAGCACCACTACCTTGTACTGGGTAGGATGTTATGTTGTCAGGGCCAGAGCCATGGGGGTGCTGTGGGTGCAGACAAGCAGTGGTGGAACCTGAAATTGACACAACCCATAGACCTTTAGACATAACAGCTCCTGATTTACATTTAAGGTGTCAGCATTAGTAAAAGCAGAGTCAGAACAAACATCAAATATTCATTAAAATGAACAAATTAAGAGCGAGAAGAATGACATATCCACAGATATTTCAGTTTTTAAAATAAGCTATAAAGTAAAGGTATCCGGGGCAGTTAGTGCGCCTGGATGTATCATACCAGGAGCAGTGTCAAATTTTCGGGGATAATTTGAGCCCTCACCCCCAATGAAATCAAGTCCTGAAACAAAAAAGAAAAGAAAAAGAAAAACAACCAGTGACATTTTGGCTTGAGAACAAGTTTCATTGCCCCCACGTACACCAGCCACATTGTACCTGTGGATACTGTTAAAATTAAAGAGATGCTCAATACTGCTAAAATGGAAACACAAAATGATCATGCATGACATGTTTGTATAGAACTTATCATGAAATTACCCGATGGACTCATTATAGCACAGATCCTTCCATCTGGAGTGGGGCAATGCTCTCCCCCAAACAGTAATTACAGACTCTGTTTAGATCTACACTGGTTCACGTGTACGTACGTACGTACGCACGCACGCACGCACGCACGCACGCACACTCTACTTGGAAAAGAAAGGTATGAACTTGTAGTAAATAGAAGTGGTGCATTTCTATCCAGTTCTTTTATCCTACACAGAGTAAACAAAGACAACCCCTTGCCCCAGAAGTATGGATTCTTATCCAGCCCTCTGACAATCCAGATTAAATGGCTACACTTTCTCAGACCCATCCGTAGGCATTTCAATCTGCTAAAAAGCTGTGACCAAAAAAAGTGATTTTTAAAGGCTATTCCTGTCTTCTAAAGAGGAGCAAAATTAGAGCTGCACTCTGTGAGGACGCAATAATCGACTTTAATGAACAGCAGCTTTGAAAGTGAGACAGAGAAATGCATCTGCTAGATTACCATAACTACAGCAGTTACTATATTAACCATTTCCTTACACAGGCAGAACGTCCTCTATGGAGACTAACAAGTAACAAGACTTCAGCTTTATTCTCCTTCTTCCAAAATACCAGAAGACATTTCGTAGCTGAGGCAGGCAGACCAAAGGGACAGTGTCAGAAAAGTCTATTTTAAACTTCTGAGGTATGGTGGTGGAGACCTCTTCACTTGAGCAACTCAGGGGAGAGAACGGAGTTCTGACCCCATTGTGGTGTAAGATGCTGCTCTGGAAGACACCGCCCCCCACCCCCCAAACACAGATGTCTAATGAATAGCTTTCATTAGAGTGTCCCATGAGACTATGTCCAGTTATTGCATTGCAAAAAGGGCTTTTACTCAAATCTCACAAACCACCCCCAATGTTTATATGAAAACACACAACACCCCATTTTCACAATGCAAGAAAATGACGACAGCAAGATAAGAGTACTTGGACAGCTCAGGGAGGAGGGGGACTGCTGGACAAAAGGAGGCAATGTGTATAGATTCCCCAGGGGCCAGCTTTCTGTATTAAGAACTCAGCTAGCAAACAGTTTGCAGTAGGAAGCAGAGCACTCCACACATTGGAATCCAGAGAAAGGTGACATGTGAACTCAGAAAGCCTGGCTCAGGAGGATGCACCAAGTACAAGGAAAAGCTGCCACCAGTCAGCCTTATCCCTGCTTACAGAAAGTTTTCTGTGCAAACAGGTGTGCCAAAAGACAGCATCTATGCCAGAAAATGTTGCAAGTGTGCCCGGGGCCCTTGGTCAGCACCTTCCCCAGTTCATAGCAGGGCACTGCATGACTCAGGTAATTCCAATGCATAGCAACCATACTAGATCTGATTGTGCAGCTGTCAGACTTCAAGTGATAACCTCCAAGTATCGTACAATAAAACTTACCAGGAAACCCAATGAACACACACATAAGAACATAAGAACGGCCAGACTGGGTCAGACCAATGGTCCACTTAGCCCAGTATCTTGTCTTCCAACAGTGGCCAATGCCAGGTGCTTCAGAGGGAATGAACAGAACAGGCAATCATCAAGTGATCCATCCTGTCACCCATTCCCAGCTTCTGGCAAACAGAAATCCCTGCCTATCCTGGCTAATAGCCATTGATGGACCTATCCTCCATGAACTTATCTAGTTCTTTTTTGAACCCCATTATAGTCTTGGCTTTCAAAACATCCCCTGGCAAAGAGTTCCACAGGTTGACTGTGCATTGTGTGAAGAAATACTTCCTTTTGTTCCTTTTAAACCTGCCACCTATTAATTTAATATGGTGACCCCTAGTTCTTGTGTTACGAGTAAATTTACTTTCTCCATGCTAGCCAGGATTTTATAACCCTCTCTCACATCCCACCCAGTCGTCATCTTGTCCAAGCTGAAAAGTCCCAGGTTTATTACTCTCCTCTCACATGGAAGCTGTTCCATACCCCTCGTCATTTTTGTTGCCCTTCACTGCACCTTTTCCAACTCCGATATCTCTCTCTTGAGATGGGGTGACCAGATCTGCACGCAGTATTCAAGATGTGGGCGTACCATGGATTTATAAAGAGGCAATGCGATATTTTCTGTCCTATTATCTATCCCTTTCCTAATGATTCCCAACATCCTGTTAAGCTTTTTTGACCGCCGCTGCACATTGAGTGGATGTTTTCAGAGAACTACCCACAGTGACTCCAAGATCTTTCTTGAGTGGTAACAGCTAATGTAGACCCCATCATTTTGTATGTAGAGTTGGGATTATGTTTTCCAATGTGCAGTACTTTGCATTTATCGACACTGAATTTCATCTGTCATTTTGTTGCCCAGTCACACAGTAGTGAGATCCCTTTGTAACTCTTTGCAGTCTGCTTTGGACTTCACTATCTTGAGTAGTTTTGTATCATCTGCAAATTATGCCACCTCACTATTTACCCTTTTTTCCAGATCATTTATGAGTATGTTGAATAGCACTGGTCCCAGTACAGACCCCAGGAGACACCACTATTTACCTCTCTCCATTCTGAAAACTAACCATTTATTCCTACTCTTTGTTTCCTATCTTTTAACCAGTTACTAATCCAGAAGAGGACCTTCCCTCTTATCCCATGACCGCTTACTTTGCTTAAGAACCTTTGATGAGGGACCTTGTCAAAGGCTTTCTGAAAATCTGAGTACACTATATCAACCGGATCACCTTTGTCTACATGTTTGTTGACCCCCTCAAATAATTCTAGTAGGTTAGTGAGGCATGATTTCCCTTTACAAAAACCATGTTGACTCTTCCCCAACAAGTTTGTGTGTCTATGTGTCTGATAATTCTGTTCTTTACTGTAGTTTCAACCAATTTGCCTGGCACTAAAGTTAGCTTACCAGCCTGTAATTGCCGGGGTCGCCTCTGGAGCCTTTTTAAAAAATTGGCCTCACATTACCTATCCTGCAGTCACCTGGTACAGAAGCTGATTTAAATGATAGGTTGCATACCGCAGTTAGTAGTTCTACAATTTCACATTTGAGTTTCTTCAGAACTCTTGGATGAATACCACCTGCTCCTGGTGACTTATTATTGTTTAATTTATCAATTTGTTCCAAAACCTCCTCTATTGACACCTCAATCTGGGACAGTCCCTCAGATTGGTCACCTTAAAAGAATGGCTCAGGTTTAGGAATCTTCCTCACATCCTCAGCCATGAAGACTGATACAAAGAATTCATTTAGTGTCTCCACAGTAGCCTTATCTTCCTTGAGTGCTCCTTTAGTATCTCGATTGTCCAATGGCCCCACTGGTTGTTTAGCAGCTTCCTGCTTCTGATGCACTTAACACATTTTGTTGTTGTTACTTATTGAGTCATTGGCTACATCGGACACTTGCAAGAAGAACAGCATTGCCCTGAATCCACAATCCATTCCCTCACTATTGGATCCAGGTGACTGAAGGGGACTTGCAAGAAATTGATTTGTGATCTAACCAGGAGATAGTAATGGGATGGAAACATGGAGGTCACTTACTTGTCCCATCGTCAGGCTCAAAGCTACCAGTGCTGCTCCATGTGTTGTTGCTGTTCCCATAGTTGTCCTCTGTGCTGGCTGGCTCTGCATAATCAGCTGGGTTGAAAGTTCTGGAACAGGGATTGGGAAGCAAGTTTAGATTTTCTTGTAACTGCTGTGAGTGAAAATCAATCACATTTAAACCAAGGCATGGCTAAACGATTCCGAGCAGGCCCCATCCACTTTGTAAGACAAACCTACTGCTCTCTTAGCCATTACAATTACAACTCCGCATGATACAGCTGCTGCAATGGGGCAGCTACATAAACCAACAGGGATGACAGAAGCCACCAGTTAGTTTAACAAGACTTATGTTGCCCCCTGCCCACCCCCATGCAGAGAGAAACTCACAAATGATCTTGCTTTTCTTGTTTTGTATCCAATAAAACTTACCCCATGCCCTGAGCAGAAAATCTTCCCCCTCGCCTTCCAGAGCCACCTGTAAGACACACGCACACCAGCATTATCTTGCAGTCAAACCGTGAGGCTCACAGCTCTGCTGTGTGGTGCTGGGAAGGTAAGTGTTTAACATTATGTGGCATTTCAGATACCCAACATATGAATGTCCAGTATCTTCCTGCACTGATAAGATTTCAGACTGCTCCTTTACATGCATGTGAATTACACATTAGCAGTGTAATTGGTGATAAATGATGCCAGCCACAGATTAGCTCCCCATCTGTCGCAAGGCACAAATATCAGAGGCCAGACATTCCCAATCTATAGGATGTGGCCTCATCAACAATTACCAAACAGCTCAGGTTGTTTCATGGAAAGATTCATTTTTAAAATGCTCAGCAATGAGAATCAATGAGCGTTGCTCACAGAGAGCAGCAAAGTTGCCCAGCGGTACGAGCAGAGAACAGGAACGGCAGCACTCAGATTCTGCTGCTAACAAATGCTTTGCCTGAACTCATACAATAGCCTCTTTTGTCTTTGTTTCCCCCACCTGTAAAATGGGATAATATTTAACAGACTCGGGGGCAGGGCGCGAGAACTAGTTAATGTCTCTAAAGTGCTTAGATGGTGCAAAGCAACACGTAGATGCTAAGCATTAACACTAGAGTAGAGGTGAAAAATATTTACTGTTCGTGACTTATGCTCAGCACCTCAAGACGTCTCTTCGAAAGAGCTTTTCAAAGTCTATGGGAAAGAGCGACAGTGACCCACACACCACTACCACACAGGCCCTGCTGTACCTCTGCCTCGTCCACGCCCCCGTCTTCCTCTCTCTGTGCCTCTTCCAGAAGATCCGCCACTCTTACCGCCATCCAGCCCATTCTCCTGGCCTCGAACTGAAAGACACAGAGAACGACAGCTTCCAGTATCATTCTAGACGTGGGAGGAGACCTGGCCTAGGCCATCTGATGATGGTGGCATGGGAAACGGGCACAGAGCTATAGATGCCATGTCAGCATATTTTGCTCCTGGTAGTGACATTTGGCAGCTATGGCCCATCACCCAGGGACTCAGATGCCCAAAGGTCAGGGAAGCACCTCATGGCTGCAAGGCACCAGATGGGACCCCGTATACATGCAAGGCACTAGATGGGACCCCGTATACATACGAGAGGATGATTTTTTAGCCATTTTTCTAGGCTTATGAGCTTTAAAACAAGGTGCTGAAGTTAATGTTAAGTGTCCTGCCATGTACCATGATAGTTACAGTTGCTATTAAAGGGCAGGCTCATACACTCTCTTCCACGGCTGGTGCCTCGGCCCCGTCTCGGTGGCCCACCACGTCGCCGGCTGTAATCCCGATCCCTGTCCCGGTTCTCTTTGCCTTCTTCGCTGGGTTCTGTTTGCCCGCTGTCCTTCTGCCCTGAGACTCCTTTTTTCTTCCCAACCATTTCCCAGGAATGCTGAAGTTTAGCAGAGGGGGAAAGAAGTTCATCATTTGATCAATACTGGATGAAGTCTATATGCATAATTTAACACCCTAGGGAGAATATAATGAGGGAAGACAGAAAACTATTCCAGTCAAACAAGGAAGGCCCTTAATTCAAAGCTTCACCTCACAGCCACTGCCCATCTCTTCTCTCCACTGCCTGAGCTGACTCCATCCTGGTAGCTTTTGCTCAAAAAGCCACCAGTCCAGGAATGCTTGTTCCTTGGTTTGCGCTCTTTCATTTTAAGTGACGTTTGACTGAGTCCCAAGGGACTCCAGTCTGCACTGAGAACAGACACAGCATGGGCAACCACAAGACAGGCTTCTCTCGCTGCTGATCCGCAGGCAGTTTTTAGGGCTAAGAGGTCTGTTTCGTTTTAGCCCATCTCAGAGGCCAATCAAGGGTTTGAGCTGTGCTTGTTCTCTACCCAAAGAACTGAAGAAAGAACCATCATCTCTTTGAAGTCACTGTGCACATGGACTAATTTGACTTTTTGCTGTCTCAGATCTCCAAATTGCCTCAGGCTCCTGGCCAGCAGACAGGGTGATTACTTGCCCTCATTTAAGGGAATGGAAATGTTCTCTCAATAGCAACAGAATCTTTTTTTAAAAAGTTCCAGTGATTACTCAGCTCATTATCAAGGAATCTCAGGCACAGATCTGTGCTAAGTCACTCATTCCAGAGAAGACCCAATTAAAGGATTCCAGAAAAACATTCCATTATCTCAGTCATTTGAAAAGTAACATTTGGGGGGCTGTAAGGAGAGGAAGGAACTACCCATGTTTTTGGCAAGACAACCCAAAAAGACCTCACTAGCTTAGGCCCCAGGTGATGGTATCTGTCCATAGAACATGTTAACTGCTGAAATTACAAAAACATCCCAGGGTACCTGTTGTTCCTACCACAGAGGCATCGCTTCTAGGGAAAAGAGCATTGTGGAACATAGCAAAAGCCCCACAAAACAGGAAAGCTCAAGTCACCCTAAGTTTAAGTAAAACAAGCTAGAAAACAACGCACCACCTCATTCCAGTTACCCAAGGCAGATTTATTTCATGCCAGTATGAAATGGTTTCACATTCATACTGAAGCGATGCTGTACACTGTTAGCACAATTAACAGGGAGTCACAAGTCACTGAAACACCTGAAAACATGACTCGCTGACTAACGAACTGCTGGCCTTGGATGGCAACACACTGAGTGGCAGGTAAAAAAGCTTTGAGGCACAAACTGCCCTCAACCAGAGGAGTCTCTTCACAGGGAACTGACTCAGAAGGAAGTCAGGATGATATTTACTTTGTACAGCAGAACTATAAAGAAAATCAAACTCAGAACTATCCTGTCCGCTCTTCTAGCCTCTGAAATGTGACAAGGTGCAATATCAATCTGTGAAGCAAGTGAGCCAGCACTCACTAATGCGAGGGCACCCTTGAGGCATTCGTTAACAATTGCATAACATCCAAACAAGCATCTTTTCCGAGTTGTTCAGCAGAAGTTGAACTCTGAAGAGGAGCAGCTCAGAAAGTTTTAGCCAATTACAGTTCAGATGCAGACTCTGCTCAGATTGCTGCAGGTGGCAACCTGTAGGCCCATGTGGCGCTGCAGACTAAAGAAGTAGCTGGTGCTGGGCAGGGTTTACCCTGCCAACACCCGTCCTGCCTTCACAAAGTTACTGCGTGACCATGTCTGGCATCTCGCACTGTTGGGTACCTCCGCTGCCCATATAAAGGAAAAATGGCAGATCTTCAGATTTTATATAACCCAAACAATTATTTTCATGAGCAGTTTGCTCATTTAAGAAATTAAACTGCTAGGATTTTAATGGCATGTCAGGTCTCTTGGAAGAAACCCTGGAAGTGATTCTGGTGAAGCGCAGAATCACAGCTGAGGTTTCCTAGGTTAAATGTGCTCCTGTTATATATTCCCTTTTTAAAAGGAGTTTACAAGCTAACCAATAGCCAGTTTGTGTGTGCTTCCGGGTAGAAAGGGCTGCTCCTTAAACCCACATGGCTCAGTGAAGGCACAGAAGCATCCACCATGTGGACAGCACTGAACTCAGTATATGCCAAAGCACACTGGAGCCCACAGATGGGAAGGAGAGATGTTCTGCAGAATGCAGATGACAGTGGAATACAATTCAGTAATTAGGACATCTTCCTTTTTTACTTTTAATTAAAAGAAATCCAGCTAGCGCACCATACACTAATTGGTTCCCAACCTTTTTGAGTGAAAGCCCCACTAGTTAACACTAGGTAAAACACGCGCACGAGCACAAACCCAGCCCCGCCCCACCCCCTCACCAGCCATAAACACACACAACCCCTATAAACATGTACGTAATTTAATGTTATTGTTGTTATAAATTACTCTTACCGGCCTTTCCTGGCACAGCTGCCGCCACATGCCTCATGTGCCGCCACCCCCCATGGACTGAGGCTAATGGAGGCGGGCCCTGGTGTGTTGGCCAGGGTTGCTCCAGGCCCCCAGCAGCATGGAGCTACTCCCCTCCAGCTGGGTGCCTGGCTGGTGTAGAGCTGGGGAGGCTGCTCCTCCGCTCTCCCTGATGTGGAGATCAAGCCTGCTGCACCTGGTGTGGAGCTAGGAGAGCTAATGACCTCGGTACTACTGAAGCCTCATGAAGCCCCTGTAATCTTTGGTGCCTCTCCCAAGAGGGTCCCGCCCCACCCCAGGTGGGGAACCGTTGCACTAACGTGACAGTCTCAAACCCACTAGAGCTAGGAAATGTGGTTAAGATCAGCTCCCCAACACAAGCAGTACCCAGTGTACCCAGAGAGACAAGATCCGACCTCAGCTGCGGTTTGGAAGGATCTGATTGGGGAATAACGTCAAACCTATCGTTTCATCAGCTGTAACAGAATCAGTGCTTGGGCTGCTTTACCATAAAGGTGACAGACACTCCCAGGAGTTAGGTCCTTCGGGCAGATGCTCACCGGGAGGCTTTCCTCTTATTCCCAATGGTAAGTATGAGAGGACGTGGACACTCACATGAGCCGTGGAGATCAAGTCTACCCTGGCGGGACAGAGCACACCTAGCAGGCACTGGTCCCTGGGACCCACAAAAGGATGCCACACAGCAGGGACAGCCCATGCAGTGGGGAACGCGCCACCTGAGAGAGCATGGACTGCCCCAAGATCAGGACCAAAGACTTCAAAGTTCAGGAGATGCAGAAAGAAACAGAGGCTTACTAGGTTACTCACGTGCTTCCTTTGAGCCTGTCAGCTGACGCTACCCAAGTTACCCGTCCTGAGCGTTCTTCAGGCGCACTCAGTTGTACTACCTGGATATCAGTAGCCCCAACCAGGCTTCACACAGCCCCCTTTTTGCTAATCAAAGCTCACGGAGCCAGTCCTACCGTGTCCGGATTTCCCTCCAGCAGCACGTTGATGGCTCTGTTGACATCCCCATTGCAGTCGTGCAGAGCAATCACACACTCATCCTGGTTCTTGCCCGTGATATCAATCAGCTGTGGAGAGGAAGATGACACAATCAGCTCATTCCAAACCCAGAGAGGACTGATGCCTCCTTAGAGCTAAGAAATGCCTTGGGTTTGAGAGGAGAGAGAACCTGCAATTGCAGAAAAGAGCGACAAGAAGTGTCCAGGCTTGGACATCTCCTCACTGTCCTTTATTTTAACTGTGTCCCCCAAAATATACTGTGAGTGGCCAGAGAAGCAGGAGTGAGGGTTCCCCCATGTCTCAAGAGGTCCTAAAGTCACCTCTTACCAGTTAACGTGGAGGCAGCGCCTTGCAAAGCCCAAAGTGACTCCAGATGTTGACAAGAAGCCCTCACAACAAAAGGGTGATAGTGCAGCAGAGAACTGATGGCACAACCTCACGAGCTTATATGTGGGACACAAAGTAACACATCCTCTAACCAGAGACACTGCTCAACCCTGGGTCCTCCCCACACTCACTTGTTTCACCTTCTCCTCAAAGTCAGCATCGTTGTGGTCCGAAATCATCTGTGCAAGTCGAATCTGTTCTGCAGTGGCCTAGAGAGATTGCAGGTGATAATGGAGGGTTAGAGCAGTGCATTTCAAACTAACCCTCTTCTAAAGCACTTACAGCTTCTTTGAGAACACCAGTAAGGAGTGGGGGGAATAGGGGCATGCAGGTAGAAGGTTTCAAAGTGGAGATAAAGATGAAAGAGGGAGAGGTGGAGAGGTCTGAAGGAGAGTGAAATGCCACTGAATGGTGTCTCTGTGTCCATGTGAGCCACTTCTAGCTTCCCAGGACAGATCCCTCAGCACAGGCAGAAACAAGAACCGCAAAGCAAACTCTGCAAGTGGCACATCAGCCAGCCGTGTTTACCTGCAGGGGCAAGGAGTGGTCAGGAAAAAGCAGAGCTGTTTCAGCTCCAGCTCTCACTTGGAAATTGCACTGTCAGAAAGCCTGGTTAGCCAGCCCACCCACCGCTAACAGCAGCACACTTCATCACAGGGGAAGCCGTTTGAGGTGGTATGTTAAGTCAAACCCAATTATTAGTCAACTGCTCAGACTAGCTGAAGGTGCCAGATCTCCACCTCCAAGCCAGCTGGTTTCCATGGACACTCCCCTTACCTGTGGCCGTTGCTTGTGCTGTGTCTGGTTCTGTGTTTGTGTCTGCTCCCAGTTACCCCGGGCTCGGTTAGTGCCCACCGAGGTCATCATTTACAGTATATACAAATAACAGTATTTACAAGGTAGAACTCTGCAGTGGGGTAGAGGAGGAGAGAGAACAGATTGTTAGAAACTGAAAACAAAGGGCAGCACTGAGACTCTGAACGAATGAGTGGGTGGGACAGCAAAGTAAAGTTTGTGCCCCCAAAAACCACTATACACCAACTCCATTTCCACAGAGAACTAAAACTAAAAGGCCACCCACCCACCTTTTTTAACTTACTGAAGCACAAACATGTAATATGCCATATCTGAAATGCAGAACTTAGCACCCCCACTGAAATACCCCGGGATTTCCTGCCATCCCCTCCTGCCTATTTTGCCTCCCCAAAATCTCAGGGACTCGGTCTCAGGAGCAGAAACACTTTCTCCCGGGTAGGAGGCAGCCTAACTTTCCACTGCTGAAATGCAAGAGGCTGCGGCATACACGGATCATTCCATGCACAGGACCCGGAGGCACCTCAATGCAACCCTGATGGACACTTATAAGTACAGAAAAACAGCTCAAAACCCCAAGACCAGCAGTTGAATTTCTGTTCTTGTTGCTTTCATCCTCTGCTCCTCACAAGTTCACTCTCTCACCCCAGAGAAAGTTGGGGAAGTGACTCTCCAAGTCAAGGTGTTTCTAATATGGAACAGGTTTGTGGGTTTGATTTGTTTGTTTGTTTGAAATAGACAGAGCTCTCATCTTCAAACACAAACCCATCTTATTTGGGCTGTGACCCTGTTTCTAGGAATATTAATTTTTCATCTCTAACCCAACACACTCTGGAAAAAAAAGTGCTATAAATATCATCTAAAGGATTCCGAAATGCTTTAAAAATTCTATGCAAGATTCAATCACTTCACCCATGACCGATGTAGGGCACAGTAACCAGTGAGACACTCACAGCAATGCTAATAGTTTCAGGACTTCCTGTCCAGGAATAGTTCAGCACAGGGACTATATCACAGCCAAATTAAATCACAAATCCCTACTCCCCCAATGCAAGGGAAGTCCTGCAGTCACAGTAACACCTTGTGCCATCTCACCATACCTAACCAGCTCCAAAGAATAAGGAATGCCATGTACATTCAAAAGCACCAAGCAGGATTTCAGTTATTTATGAGCCTCTGAACTAAGTAACTTTGAACTTAATTACTTTACCAGTAGGTTAATAAAGCTATCGCTCTGCCTCTGGAGTGACAGGCCCTTCACTAGCAGCTAACACAGCTACCCTAATCCAAGAAGGAACAAATAATGCATGCAGACAGATATTTGGCAAGGAAACCCAGCAACAGGATCAAGTGACCAGTATCTGATCTGAAACTTTATTCAGGGAGATCAATTTTGTACCAACAAGTGGGAACCAGTGTACTGGAGAAGGTGGGTGGGAGCGAGTGAAAAGCATCATCAGCATAAGGCACTGCTAAAGGATGGGTAATCTAAATCTTCAAGGACAGTCAGTAGACACAGATCAACTAGATCTTTCCTTTGGAGTACAAAGCAGTCTCCCAAAGTTAGCTCTGCACTCTGTTTGTAAAGCTGCAATACTACTTTACTGTTCCAGTGAGAGTTGGCATGTACCAGCTTCTATTGTTCACTTGAATGCATGCTTCTAATGCAATCTTTCCTGCAGCTTCCCACAAGAGGACAAGAAATCCACCTCCTTGAGTTATGCAATGCAACTTTAAAAAATACAAAGACTCCTAAATAATACTGATTTTTCAGAACTTTTTGAAACATCCATATCTTGCTCAGTTCTTTCAGCAGTAAAATCTGTGGTACCTGTTGGGCAAGTCTGCAAAAATCTAACTGCCAGATAACGTTTGAGACAAATAATCTCAGAATTCCTGAGTTTCAAGCTTAGACTGATGCCCTCTGACAAGTCACAACCTCTGCCTTGCTTTCCCCATCCATAACACGGGGGTAACAATCACCTGCCTTTGTTGTTATTATTTGCATTACCACAGCACTTAAGAGTCCTAGTCATGGACCAGGAGCTTATTGTGCTGCGTGGTGTACAAAAATGGAACAAAAAGATCATCTCTGCCCCAAGGAGCTTCAAATCCAAGTATAAGACAAGAGACAACAGGTGGATACACACAGAGAGGGAGTATGAGGAAATAATGAGACAATATTGATTAGCATGGGAGGCTGTGGTCTCAGTGCACCAGGAGCCTAACCGCTGTAAAGATTATATAGGTGTCACGGCAAAGGAGAGTTCAAAGGGGTTTTGAAGAGGGATAATAAGGTAGCTTTGTGGATGCTTGGGGGACGACCTACCTCACAAGTGTAGCTGTGAGGATTACTGTTTGAGATGTGCTACAGAAATGCAGAGTATTACAGACATTTCTTGATGCATTAAATATACTACATGCTCATGACCAGGCTGTGTGTGTATGCAAGGCCCGCAATTAACTTTTAGACTTGATGAGTAACATTTAGACTCCCCAAGTTCCATCTTCCTTTCCAATGCCTGAAACATCTTCACGAACAATACAGACCGATGGTTTTCCCCTGAACTTATACTGCTGTCACTTACACACAAGCCGGATCATTTGCCAATACACCTCTAACAATATCACTGCCTAATACAAAGCATAATAACCCAAGCTACCTAGCTCAGCACTCAATAAGAGCATTCAGGGGTAGAGTTAATGCAGAAAACTAGGCCTATTTCCCCCCCGCCCCCACCTCCGTTAAAGCACTGCAGAAACTTTTACAGAAGTCAGAAAATGAAATGTCATCTCAGGCTATTTAGCAAACCCTCTCTCACTAATTCTTCCCCAAAGCATTACTCTTATTCCTCACTGGAATATCTATTCCAGTTCTAAGTATTTCACATACAAACAAGTTATCATATTAAACCAATTTGGCATCAGAATTGCAGGCCCAGAGGGAAGGAATACTGCACATTTCATACTGCAGGAACTTAATCTGCAATTTCAGTAAGATCTGGTTCTATTACTTTCCTGTCCTAAACCCTTGTGCAGTTACCAGGCACTGTTTTAACAGCTGCCATGTTCCAATCCAGGCACAGCTGAATTTTAACCGTGAATTAAATAACCCTATGTATAAAGCTCAGCACGCAACTACCGATATAAGTATCGGTTCTGGCTCCAACACTGCAATAAGCTCCATGCAACGTCCCACAGACTTCAGTGGGGCTGTGTAGGCACAGGGCTACACCTACCAAGAATCCACTTCACAATCATGCACTAGTTTGTGCGGCACCTTGGAATCCTTTGGGATTAAGCACAGTTAAAAATGCAAAATATTAGTCCAGCAGTCTAACATCTGAAACGTTACCACACTGAAACAGTGACAGCCTGATCTAACTGATGGTTCAAACTGGTATTTTGTTCCCTCATTTTACCTGTATATTTCTTTTTAAATTATAAAGCATCTCATACTTCAAGGCAGATGCTAGATAAATAAAATTGTGAATCCAGATCATCAGGGACACAATGGAAGGATTCTAGAATGAAAGGAGCTAGAGAAATGAAAAACACTATCAAATCAGTTTGGCTTCTGTATTACATGACAAAAAGGGAAACACTATTTACATAGCATCAGACAAAGCTACAATGCTCCACAACTATATAACATGACCACTACCTCAAGGAGCTTGCAATTTAATTTACTATTATTTTAATGCTATGGTTTTTAGTAATTTACTTTGCAGTTATCTTCACTTTCTGTATTAAATTACCACTGCTTTTCATTTTACAAGTAGATGAGATGATTCCTGTCTATGCAGGCTAGTAAGTATTTTGTGGTCTTCAGGAAAAAAGGAGACAGAGAAATGTAAGATTAATAATAATCTAAGTGTCCCATCAGAAATCCCGGCTCAGCTGCATTATGTAGAGCAGTGATCTCTCACTCAGTTTTGCAGTATTGGAAGAAGTGTTCGGAGCACAACACAACTTCAGGAGACCTAGGTTCTATTCCCAGCTCTGCCAGACTTCCTGGATGACTTTAGGCAAGTCACAGCATGACTCAGCCTCAGTTTCCCTATCTGTTAGAAAGGAATGATGATATTTTCACACCCCCACCAGGAAGCTTAATTAAAATATGCAAAAGGCTCTGAGGTCTCAGATGAAAGGACCATAAGAAGGGCCAAGTATATAGAATGATTATTCTGCACTGCTGGAGAGCATGTGCACCGGAAAGAGCCTGACACAGAGATATTCTATAAGGGTTGTTTACACTTTGCAAAGCAGCAAACACATTTCAGTTATGGATGAAATAATTCATGGGTATGGAGAACACAGATCCATGCAAGCATTTTGCAATAAAAGCACTAATGAAATCTGAATGTAGCATTAGCCGGTTATCTTACTGGAAGTTCTGAATAGATAGTTACAAAGGATACATAAATGTACTTTAACAAGCGATTCTGAACTGGCGTGGATGCCAACAGAATGGAATGACCCTTCAGGAGATACAGCCAGTATAAATAAGCACTCAATATTATTATTTCAAGTTGCTGCAGGTTCCTGTGAATATGTTGGTAATTCAAACTCTGCTGAAACAAAGATTATCCTGGATTGTTGGGGGCATGCTATGTAATAAATGCATGTGATGCAAGGTACTAAAGAAGTGTATAAGACTGGATTGAGTTATAGTTTGCACACACAGTCAAGTAAAGCCCGTTGGAGCCCACTTGAGCAACGGGTGCCACACACAAGTGTTTGCACAATTGCTACAAGCTGTCAGAAGTGCCTCAAAAACAATATGGTCTATGGAATGCTACTGAAATGAATCCACCATTGTAATTGTTACATCCACCAGCAGGATGATCACACAGAATAACCCCTTAGGGTAAAGGAGGCACGGTGCAAAGACAGTACCAGAAGGGCAGAACAGAGTAGCATGGAAGTTCCCAGTGGCCTGCACAGGCCTCTGTCTGCTTGGGAGACAGAGGGGCAGATCCAACAGCAGACAATGGGACCAAGCAGCCCACAGGATCAGAAAGGTTTCACGGCCGCAGGGCCAACAGCAACAGCCGTGAAGGGAGCGGATCTACTCGGGTACTTCTGTGCTCACCCCAGGGCAGGAGCCGGAGGCCAGCAGGGCTGGGTGGGTTTGAGAGTCTGCCCCCAGCGCCGGGGACAGGGATCAGCCGGCGGGGCTGCACGTCCATTGTGCGTGGGGGCCGCTGCCCCCGAGTCCGCAGCAGGCAGAAGCCGCCTGAAGCGCGGTCAGGGAGCGGGGCGCACGGCCCGGCGGGAGCGGAGGCTGCACGGGGCCAGGCAGGCTCCATCCAGGCCGAGGCGGGAAGCAGCCAGCAGGGCCGGCCAGCTGCATGGCCATTGTGTGGGGCGGGGGGCGCAGGGGCCGGGGCCGCGGCCCCATCCGGCGCGGAGGTCAAGGCAGGCAGCGGCCGCAACGGGGGCCGCGAGCGCAGGGCCGGGCCGGGCCGGACCCGACCCCTCCCCCGGGCAGGGAGCCCCCGCCGAGCCGAGGGGGGGGAGAGGAGGGAAGGGAGAGTAGCCGCCGCGCCGCTTCCGCCCTCATGGCCGCAGCCGCCATTCCCCGCCTCCCTGGGCCAGGCCCCCCGCCGCCCCTGCCCGGCCGCGCGCACTACGCGAGCCCCCGGCTTCGGCCGGGCCCACTAGGCCGCGAACCCGACCATAAACAAAACCCGCCGCACGGCGTCCGGATCCGGGCAGGGAGGGGGGCCGGGGCCGCCTCCCCCGAGCCGGGGGGGGCGAGGGGGGGAAGGAAGGCCGCGCCGCCCGCTGCCGGCCCGCGCCGCCTCCCCCGGCGGAGCCGCGGCGCCCCGCGGGGACCGGGATTTAAAGGGGCCGCGCGCAATTACCGGGGCCGCCGCCGCCTCCGCGTTGCCAACTTTACCTGAGTCTCCACCACACTGACAACTACCCAGCGGCGCCCGCCCCATCACGTGATGCGGGAGAGGGCGGGGCCCTGCCGGCCTCAGCCCGTCCCCGCCACGTGATCCGGGCGGGCGCCTCTTTTCCCGTCCGCCGCCGTCACGTGGCTCGGCCGCGCCCTTCTCCTTGGCCCGCCCCGGCTCACGTGGTTCCTGACGACGGGGCGCCTCGCCGGCGTCGCCTTCCCGCCTGCCTCGTGTCACGTGACGGGGGCGCGCCGTGGCTTCAGCGGCCGCCATGTTGTTGCGGGCGCGGGGCCGGGCGGGGGATGGCGGCGTCCGGCAGCAACTGGCTCTCCGGGGTCAACGTGGTGCTGGTGATGGCCTACGGGAGCCTGGTGAGGACCCGCCCGCTGGGGGGCTGCGTGCAGGACCCCGCGGCCCGGCCTGGCCCGGCCGAGGGAGGGGGCGGGGAGGCTCCTGCCATGGGCCCCACGCACGCCTCGAGGGAGGGGGGGGCGTGAGCGGCGCTTGCCCCCCAACAGCCGGGGGTGGGGAGAGCCCCATAGCGGGGGGGCCCTGCTTGGGGGGGGCTGTGAGGATCCCCTTTGGGGTGCGGAGCACCCAGTAGCGGGGGGTGGGGAGAGCCCCATAGCGGGGGGGCTGTGAGGATCCCCTTTGGGGTGCGGAGCACCCAGTAGCGGGGGGTGGGGAGATCTCTCTGACGTCCCCTCCCCCAATACATGGGGGTGTGGAGCGGGTGGGGCCATCGCGGGCTTTGGCCTCAGGCTCCCCAGCGTCTGCTGTGCAATCCAGCCCCGTGGCTTCTCCCCGTTTAAAGCGCCAGGGCGTCACCGCGCAGCAGCCCCCGGCCTCCTCATGCCCCGTGGGAGCTGCAGACATGGCCGGGGGCGCTCCAGGTTTGAAGCGCTGCGCAGCGGGGGGACTGGGTCCCCAGTGCAGGCGAGGCAGGTGCCTCGGACTCCTGGCTCTGCGGGGTTGTGACAGCCTTTCTCTTCGCTGTCTTGAACCAGGTCTTCGTGCTGCTGTTCATCTTCGTGAAAAGACAGATCATGCGCTTCGCCATGAAGTCCCGCCGGGGGCCCCACGTGCCAGTTGGACAACATGCCCCCAAGGTGTGTGTGTGCGGCTTTGCCTCTTGTTGGCTGGGGTTAGGGTTTTCTTCCCCTTTGGGCAACCAGTTTGCTCATTTAGATCAGGCCCTGTGTTTACTGAGGCTTTCCATTTTCATACACGGCAGCCATTTCCCAAGCTAAACAGGGCCAGATGGGGGCAGTTCTTAGAGGGGAGACCTTCAGGGAACACCAGGTGCTGCAGAAAATGGTCTTGGCAATTCTTTCCCCTATGATTCCCCACTCAACCCAATGCTCCAGCTGGGAATGCTCTGCTCCAGGAGGGTACCATCTTTTTGATGAGTCTTCAAATCCGTGCTGTTGTTAAAGAGTCCGTGAGGCGCTTTGTAAGAGTCAGGCCGTTAGTTCCGGTGTCCGGGCGAAAGGAAAACTCCGATGGCCCTGTCGATGCTAGGGTGCTGCAGCAGCACAGCTAGGACGCGGAGTGATGCCGATGTAGCACCATAGCGTAGGGTGCTTCCTACAGTGATTGAAGGGGGTTTTTCCGTCACTCTAGGAACTCAGATTTCATCCTGGAGACAGAGTCAATGAAAGCGTTCTTCAGGTGACATAGCTGTGGCTACACTTGGGGCTAAGTTGGCATAGCTGTGGTGCTCAGATGTGAATTTTTCGCACCCCTGAGCTCCATAGTGATGTTGACCTAACTTTTAAGTGGACACCAAGCCAGACAGCTGTGTTATTCTCCTTGCAAGCAGGATTCTTCAGGTCCTGGATGAAATGGGCACATAGTGTTACTTTCCATTGTTAACTAATTGCTGCATTCCACCACTAGGGGTGGCTGCATCCCAGTGCTGGGTGCAGTGACCCCTGTATGCTAGGATTCATGGGAGCTTTGGGGAGGAGGGTGCTGGCCACATATGAGGTGCCATAGTTCTCGTTTCTGGACAGGACCTGAAAGAGGAGATTGACATTCGACTGTCCAGGGTCCAGGACGTTCAGTACGAACCCCGGCTGCTAGCTGAAGATGATGACAGGCTCCTGCAGCTAGAGACACCAGGAAGCCAATGTATTGTGTCTTCTGAATATACGCATGCTAACTTATTGATGAGCATCTGGGGGGGGGGGGGGGGGGAGAGGAGAAGGAGGGTGATCCAGGCTCCCCGTGCGACACTCCCAACCCCCACAGTGCAAACATCATCTCCGCCACCGCTCTCAGAATCTGGGGATTGCAGCTTTACGTTGCTGGCTTTTGAGTTTGTCGGGCTCCTGCAATATTACGAACTGTCCTGCTGCAGTGTTGTACTGGGCCCCGTCTTTCCCCTGTGGGGCTGGTGGCGCTATTACAGAGCTGCTCATGGTTACCGTGCAGCCTGTCACACAGGCTTTCCCCTCAGCTGAGAGCCATGTTGACAACCTGGCAGGATCCCTAATGCTTACTCTGACTTGGTTAAAATGGAGCAGATTGCAGCCCTGCCCCTGTCTCTAATACGCAGAAGCAGTCTGTGGGGACCAAGGCTTCCACCACACAGGCTGAAATGAAGCTGTTCCACTCAAAAGGTGGGATAACGTGTGGGGAGCTGTTGTTTCCCTTTGCCATATCACAGAGGGAGGCAGCCACAGCTTATGGGGTTTAGCTCTCTGGGCCATCTCAGCTCTGACACACCAGGCTTTATCTTTCACACCAAGCAGAGCACAAACCCCCGACAAAGAAAACTGATTGTCAGTTACCATTTGTGATGCATAATCGGATTAGTGTCATTCTGCAATTTGGCTATGTAGCACGGGGAAAGGCTCCAATGGAATAATCTCCTGTTCACGCAGCCCCTTGTTGGTGTGAGTGTTTTCTTTCTCCAGACCATGTGGGCCTCAGTTTGTGTTGTCTTTTCCAGGTTGCTATAACTACTTGTACAGAATGAAAGCGCTGGATGCAATCAGAGCTTCTGGTAAGAGAACAAGCCTTTAGGTGGGGAGTCTGCCCAGTCAGGGGACATGCCTATGGAGCTAGCACAGGGGTTCTTGGCCTGGGGGCTGCCACCACCCTATTCTTCCATATTGCTAAGCAGGCGGGGTTCCCAGCTAAGGAACCGAGGGCCTGACTACATGTCTGCTGTAGGAAAAGGTTGAGAATTGCTGTGCTAGAACATGGAAACCAGTAAGTGGCAGAAATAAAGTGAAGTAGAAGCTAATCTGGTCTGGTTAGTCGGTGTCCAAGGTGAGCAAAATACAGAACGTAACAGACAGCAGAAGCCCTGGGAAGTAATTTACATTGAGTCTTTTCTGTCTGTCTAATAAATGTCAACTTATTATTAAATGTTAAATGTTCCAGTGTTAAGAAATGTTGCAGGGCAAGGCATTGCTGAAATAATGCACTGTCAGGCTCTCAGAAACGATCCCACACAGATGTCTGCCTCACTGCTGGGTGGGGGGGGGGGTGTCCAATTTGAGACACCTGGGCTTGATTTCTGAGAAACTCCCCAAATTAGTAAATGCTTCTGCAGACTTTGGCTGTAAAGTCTCTTTCAGATACTCCCTTTTGATGTGGTGATTTGCTGAACCCTAATAGCCTCATTCCCTCTGCCTGCAGCAAGAATCTGGTCTCTGCTGTATGGTGCCTCCATCAGAAAGGCAGAGGTGGAGGAGGAGGAGTTGGTTGGATGGGTCACTGTTGAGGAAGGGGCTCTCATCGAGGCTCCTGGAGTGTATGTCACACTCTGGCCCGCCTGTCACTGCCATCATCATGTCACTTTGTGTTTTCAGAGATCCCATTTTATGCAGAAGGCAGACACCCCCAGTCCTTAGTGGGGAAGAATTTCCATGCCTACCTGTTGGAGCTGAGGAATTCCAGCACTCCATTCAAAGGAATCCGCAAAACCTTGATTGACACCCTCCTGGATGGATATGACGTTGCACGCTATGGGACAGGGGTGAGTGTCAGCCCAGATCTCTTCCGTTTGGTCTTTGTGAAGAGGGTGGATGCCAGCGGAACTAGGTCTTCTGGGTGCAATGCCGCGAGGTGGTTTCACTCTATTCTGCCTGCTGCTCTGGCTCTAAGGAGCTCTTCTGTTTGTTTCCAAGGTCTTTGGGAAGACCGAGTATCTGAAGTACCAGGGTGCCCTGACTGAGCTAGCAAACATGTAAGTAACACGTGATGGGGTGTTTAGTGGCCAGGCTTCGGTCTGCACGGCAGCCAGCTGAAGGGGGTTGTGAGTGGTGAAATTCTGCAGTGTCAGGATCCTGTCTCTCTCGAGCTGGCTGTCTGGACAGGAACTGAGACAGGGCAGCCAAAACCAAATTAACAGAGTGTTCTCTGTAAGAAGGCCTCCAAAACAATCCCAGCCAGCAGAGCTCCTGGCTCTTTTATTGTAGGAGGCAGGCAGGCTGTGTCCCTTTCCCGTAGGCATCAGGGCAGGGAAGGAGCCGCTGGACCCAGTTCTTAAGGCCCTTACCTCAGGGCCGAGCGTCACAGCAACCAAACTGACGGTCAGACAAGCAGAGTCTGTAGGGCTCATGTCAGGCTAGTGACCTGGGGCTTGCAGCCTGCAGCAGCCAGCATGGCTCCTGGTCCCCTGTCCATTGTTCAGTTGCCTTTTGATGTTTATGTAGCCCAGCCCTGAGGGCAGGGCAGGGCAGGGTGCTCCTTGATTGCACCCAGTCTGTCCCTAGAGAGGTTAAAGAGGACACCCTGCCACAATTTGCCTGCACAGACCTCCCTCCGAGAGCCAAAGGGACTGGCACATCTCATTGGGCCTCAGGCGGTCGCGTTATTAGCTGCCCTCTCTCCGGAGGGGACCCAGTAACATCCCCTTTTTCTGCACAGTATCAAAGCGCGAGGAGGCAGCAGCCAGAGGCAGCACCAGTCAGCAGCGAAGGACCTCACGCTCTCGCCTGATGTCTCCAACTCGGCTACCATCCAGGTCACCTATCTGCCTTCCAGCCAGAGGAGCAAACGTGCCAAGCACTTCCTGGAGCTGAAGAGCTTCAAGGACAACTACAACACGCTGGAAAGCACCTTGTGAGCTGCGGCGGGGCACTGCTCCTGGGAACTGCCACCGAGAAGGCAAGAGTCCCAAGGGGCTTTTGGCAATAGTCCGTGTCCAGTCGGCAGCTGGAAGGGTTTTGCAGCAGGGAAGTCACTGGGCTCGTGGATCACCCACTGCTGCCTGGTGTTGGATTTAATGGCGAAATCATGGCTGGGGGCGCCTGTCCTCTGGGCAGGAGGCCCTTTCCAAGCTGCGGACCGGCCACGCAGCAGGAGGTGAGCAGCAGCCAGCCTGGGCCTTGTGTTTTGGGCTCGGAAGAGATTCCAGAATCAATCCCTTTTTAGTGGCTAGTGTCTCTCTGGAGCCCCTGGCCCTGTGAATAGACCGTTTGATTAGCTTTAGCATATTTATAGAAGACATTGGTCCAGGTCAGTGCTCCTCACCCCTCTTCACTGCCTGCACCCCCTCACTCCCACCCAGCGATGGCCTGGGGCTGAGGCCAGCTGGGGTTTCCAGCCACTGACTGTTCTTCCCAAAGGATAAACGCCTTGAGGTTTTTTGGCTCTCTGATGCAATGGGGCCTGTGGTTCCATCCCTCTCACGCCTTGCCAGCCTGTTGTGCTTGAGGAGGGGGGCAGTAATTGACATCTTGAGCCTGTTTAAACTCCACCCAGATGGTAAATGGCTCAGTGTCCTGCTCTTGGAGTGAGGGCAGCCTGGCCCCTCGGCAGGCAGGCGTGTGGCTGCTGCTGCTTGCTGTCTGTCCCCCAGCTGGGCAGCTGGAGCTGGGTGAAAACCTTCTCTCTTCCCTCCTGCTCTCACCAACACCTCATGTGCCATTCACCGTGGATTCCCCCTGCTCCTCCAGTGCAACTGGCTGCAGCAGGGAGCAGTGCAGCCTCTGGCCAAAGACCCCAGGCTGAAGGCTTACGGCAATCCCCCTGTCCGGCAGCCTACACTCCATGTCCGCCATCAGCCCTGGACAGGAGGAGGTGCCTGTGGCAGCCGGGCCTGCTCTCTTTTTAAATTGCTGTTTAATAAAAGGAACGTTCCCTTGCGGGCTGTGCGCGCTGTTGCTCTCTGGCTGGTGGAACCCTCCCTCTCGACCCCCACCTGCTCTAGGGCTGCACACGCTACTCTCTGGACAGCCGGAGCCTTGGCCCCGCTGCCGTGGGGTGGCTAATAAAGAGTCGGTGAAAGTGGCTGATCCCAGGTGGGGGTCAGCAGGGGCAGAAGCCACCTGAGCTCTCTAGGGAGCGGGTGTGGGGCTTTCTGAGAGCAGCTACTGCCTGCCTGCTTTCCCTCCAGCTGTTCCTCCCAGCGCCACACACGGTGGGGGGGCCGTTCCCTCCCGAAGGAAGGAGCTGGCTACAGTGGGGTTATACACAGTTACTGGCAACCGGGATCCTCAACGGCCTCACATGCTCCTTTATTCTCTGGTTTCTCTGTCTCCTCCCTGTAAGGAGGAGCAGGAGGGTCCCTGCTTTACGGGGGGCAGGGGAGGTGACACACCTGTCTGCCTAGGGGCAATGGGGTGCAGAAGTAGGGTGAAAAGGCAGAGCCCTGGCTCCCTCTCCCTTCCCTCAGCACCAGTGTGGGCTGGGGTCGTTCCTGAACTGTAAACCACACTGGGGGGGAGCGCAGTTAGTTGAGTCTGGTGTTTTAGGTGGGTCTGCCTGGATCTGTCTGAAGTGCCCAGGCCCTGCCTCTGTGGGGAAAAATATCTTGAGATCCTCGCATGAAAAGCAGTAAGACGGGATGGCACGTGTGCTCCTGCGGAGGGAGAACTGTCCCGAAAGGGCTGGATTGACTTTGGGGTAACATGCTACACCCTTGTCCCACCCAGTGTGCTGTGGGGTCACCCCCCACCCCCCCCGCTACCCCTGCTTTGCACCGCAGGCTCAGGCCTGCCCCCGCTCTGCATGGGATTGTCCCCGGTGCTCAGCGCGGAGCTGGCCCAGCGCAGTTGCCTTCGGCGGGAGCAGTTAGCCCAATGCTAGTGTGTTTGAAAGCCCACCTTTTATCCGACACCCCGTGCACCTCTGCTGTATTTCCAGCCTGGCCACTGCCCTCCTGCCACGGGGGGCAGGCAGCACTGCTCACACCTCTCGAGAAGAGGGTGTGGGTACGGCCTGTGAGCTGGCAATGGGGATCTTGGTACGTTTCCAGGGGCTGATGCTGAACTGTTGAAGGCAGGCTGGGTGCTGGTGCCGGGGGTTGGGGCGTTCAGTGGTGAGCTAGCTGCTGCTGGGGGACCCGGGGGCGCGTGCTTGGCCTCGCACAAACCTAGGGGCCTGGAAGAAATGTAAGGTGCAGGGCCATGTGTGACTGGCCTCGCCCCGTAGGCAAGGGGCGCACCCTGACTCCGGCTGTCCTCGCTGCTAGCACAGAGGGGCGGGCGGGACACAGGCTGACCTGAGAAGGAGCGCTGCAGGCTGGGGCCCATTAGCACTGCCAGTGCAGAGGAAGCAGGCAGCCGCACACCGTGGCTGCAGTCCCTGGGTTCGTTGCCAGCTGCCAGCACAGTCCTTCACTTGGGCCAAGCCTGGGCGTGAGGCACCAGTTCAGGCCTGTTTGCTGAACCGCCCACAGGCTGGAGATTGTGATCACGGTTATTAAATGTCAGCTACTGAGGCGGCCTGAACGGGCAGCCCTTCAAAGGGCAGGGCCAGGGCATTCCAAACAAACCGCACCTGGACCGGGAGCAGCTTCGTGCTGTATGGGTGTGCAGCACCCAGCACGGTGACCCTGCACCGCTACTCTGCTAGAAACGTCCTTTGCAAATGAGAGAAACTGCCCCTCAACATGTTTCGGCTTCAAAGGAGCCGTTAGAAGGTTTCCAACCATCAGAGGAGTGAAGTTCTGGCTCAAAGGGAGCAGTGGGGGCAAAAACTTAACTGCCTTCGAGGCTGATCTTGGTACGTTTATGTTGGGGAGGGGACGCTGCGGCTGCCTATGGCGGCGTGGAGCTGGTCTGTGACTGCCAGGAGCAGTTCCCCCCGGCCGGAGGGAACACTCGAGGGGGCGGGCTCTTGAGTTACTGCAGGGAATTCTTTCCTGGGGGGTCTTGCCCACATGCTCCAGGTCTAAGTGATCGCCAGGTTGGGGTTGGAAGGAATTTTCCCCAGGGCAGATTGGCAGGGACCTGGAGAGTTTTCGCCTTCCTTTGCAGCCTGGGGCACGGTTCGCTTGCAGGTTAAAACTAGTGTCCGGTGGATTCTCCAGAACGTGAAGTCTTTCAATCGTGATGTGAGGACGTCAGTGACGTGGCCGGAGATTGGGAGTCTGTGGCGGTGGGTGGGTGAAGTTCTGGGGCCAGACTTGCTGATCACGATGGTCCCTTCTGACCATCAAGTCTTGGAGCCTATAATGTCACAGGAGGGCGATCGCTGGCAAAGGGGAGGCACTTCCCTGCCAGGTTCCCAGGATCCAGCCAGTGCAGGAGACTCTGGCTCCGGGCCAAAGGGCAGCAGGATTTGCCGCTTTCCTTCTGCAGCCGGAGGGGCAGTTCCAGGCAGCGCAGCTGGGAGGCTGCCGCGGCTCGGGGGCTATTGGAAGGGACTGGAAGAAACACGTGGGGTACGGTGACCCTTTAACTGAGGGGTCCCCTGCAGCTCCGTGAACGGGGATACCCGTACGGGTGAGCACCCGGCAGTCAGAGCCTGGCTTTCTCAGGGTTCTCACGCCTGCTGCTGCCATGGTGACCAGGGAGCCCAACAGTGACGGGAGGCCAAGGATGGCCGGCAGAGGCAAGAGCAGCAATGCCCCCTCGCTCCAGCAGCTCCTCCGGGAGGAGGCGGTAGGGCCTGGAAGTGGGGGGGCGGGCAGGGCGCGGAGCCAGGGCAGCCCCTAGCACACGGAGCAGGGGGGATGGGCCCTGCCGGGCTGCCTGAGAAGGGCCCCAGCGGTGGCAGGGACCATGGGGCTGAGTGGCCCCCGGCGGGGTGGGGCTGGGGTTCCTCGATGCCCTAGACCTGGGGAGAGGCTGGCATCCTGTCTTGTGCCCCAGGGTGAGCTTCTGCCCACAGCCAGGTCTCCTCTCTGCGCTACACCTGGCCCTGCAGCCGGGGTCCGATCACCCCCCCACCACCACCACGCCCTGTCCTCCCCGGGCGTTAAGGGCCCCGGCAGAGCTCCCCAGCCAGGCCCTGCTTTCCCTGCCCTACCCCATGGGGCGACCTTCCTGCAGAGCGAAGCTGAAGACTCACCCCCCCTCCCTGCCCTTAGCTCCCAGCTGCCATCTCTCCTAGGCACTGCCTGCCCTGGCGCTCTGCCGTCTGTCCTCTGGCCGGCTGCGGGAGGGGTTCTAGCACGCAGGTCCTGACGGCTGGTGGCTGTTAAGACGGTGGCACTTTTAAGGCCAGTAAACCCAGTGTGGGGTCTGTACATTCCACCCTGATCTCCTGTATTGTGCAGCGTGGCTGCGCTCTGCTAGCGAGCTGCCAGGTTACGCCCCAGAGGTGGCTGCATGGTAGTGCTGGGATTCCTCACTCTCATTTTATACAAAGCATTCTGGGACCCTGTGGGTGCTAGGAGCTGTCACCCCCCCACCCCCGAAAGGGGAGGCACCGTGACCAGTGCAGGAAGCCCCACTTTCCCTTGCTGGGCCTTGGTGACGCTGCCTCCCAGCTGCTGCTAGTCATTTAGATTCAAGGCAGCGACTCAGACTGGGCCGAGGGATGCGGCTGCCTCTTCGCGCCGGCTGACGGTGTCGTTTTGCTTCCAGCTGCTGAAGAAGGCGGCTGCCTACGCGACGCTGGTTCAAAGGTAAAGGGTTTCATGCGGGCGGGTCTCGCTCTTCCTTGCTGTGGTTACAGCCGCTCCTCTGTGGAGCAAGAACCCCAGCACGGGCAGCAGCGCCCTCGTGGGGGAGCGGGTGGGTGGCTGCTGGCAAAGGGAACCGTGGGGGGGGGGGAGGGGGGGCATGAGAAACCTGCAGATAAGCAGCCCAGGGCAGCACTACAGAGGGGCCCTGGCTGGGAAGGGCGTGGCTGTGGCCCAGCACTGCTGTTCTTGTCGGTCATCGGTTTTACGGGCAGCAGGGCTCATTCCCCAACCCCCCAGCCCAGGGGCTCCCCGCCCTCCCGGCGGCGATCGGACGCCATGGCTGACGGGCCGTTCTCCCCACGGTGGGGCCAGGTGAGTGCACAGGCATGGCCGCGCTCGTCACCTTGCTGGCACAAACACAGCGGCCCTGGGGGCGCGTGTCTGCCCGCGTTACAGCCGGGCAGAGACCGGCCAGGCAGCTGGGGCAGACACACAGGTGTTCTCTGAACGCAGCCCGGGGCCGGCGCCATCTCCCACTCACCAGAGCAGGGCGCTTTGCCCCTTGGCCTGGCACCCGCGCCCTGGAGGAGGAGGAGACGGAGCGAGCGATGCAGGGGCTGGTTGCTAATGGCCCCCCCAGCGCCACTGAAATCAAAGGGGCTCCCCACACATGGGGGCTCTAACCACAGGCCTGGGACCAGGCAGAGCCCCTTCGGCTGGGAGTCCTGCCCACGGCAGTCAGCGAGGAGGGTCAGTGGGCGTAGGCCGGGTCCCTCCTGGCGAACTGTCTGAGCAGCCCAGCGGGAGAACCGTCCCTGAGCAGCGGCCGGCCCGTTATCCACCAACCATGGAGCGTCCGGCCCTGCAGCCTGCCGGCGCTAGGCTTGTTTTCACACAGGGCGTCAGCAGTTGGGCTGTGACCTAGGAGAGCCGCATTTCCCGTCAGCACAGCCCAGCCCAGCCCAGCTCAGCCGCCTGCTTCCCTGCCTGTCAGTCCCGCTGGTGCAAACCCCACCGGCTTTGCACCCACTTGGCACTGGTGTGTGGGGCAGCTTGTGGGGCCAGGCAGCTGAGATCCAGGCCTGCCGTGTTTGGCACCAAGTCACTCCCTGGGGGGCCTGTGAGCTGCCCGGCGTGAGCTGCCGTGACTCCGCAGAGTCACCTGATGCTGAGAACGTGGGGCTGGGCGAGCGCCCCAGAGGGTGGGGATTAGAAATAACGAGGCCAAGAACAACCAGTCTCCTGAGGGCCTCCTGTGTGTTGCCCAAGCTGGTGAATGTCGCCCTGGGGCTGGCTGGGGGGCGGAGGGGCTTTGATACACAGCAGCTGGTTTGCTGCTCTCCAAGAACAGCACTGAGCAAGCACCAGCTTTGCACACCCAACTCCCCCGGGTTCCCCTTCAGCCCCCACTGCGCCCTGTCCTCCCTTAGCCCCCCATTATCAGGTTTCCATGTCGCTCGACCTGCCAGGGCAAAGCCCAACGAGCCGCCTCGCTGCGGCCGTGCCGTGATGGGAGTGTGTTCAGCCGCAGCTGGGCTGGCTGCGCCGTGCAGCTCAAAGCGACATCGTGACGGGGCGAACGCAGGCGCATCGTCCCCCTGGGCTGCCCCAGGCCGGCTCGGCTGCCCCCGCTTGGAGGTGGTTTGTGCACTGACCAGTCTGACGTGGCCGGGCAGCGGGGCCGATAAGGAAGCAAACCCAAGGGCAGGGCACCTCTTCTCCTCAACTGCTCCATGGCACTAGCGCCAGATTCGACTGGAGAGCAAAGTCCGGCTGCGGGTGTGAGTTTATTGACAGCCCAGCAGGCCCCAGCGCTCGCAGGCGGGGCAGGGCCCTGTTCTTTGTGTCGGGAGCTGCCTAGGCGCAGCGCGAGAGTCCCTGCCCCATGGACCTCGGGCTCTAAACAGACAAGACATGGGGGAGGGGAAACTGAGGCACAGAGTGGGGAAGAGAGCGAGCCAGGAACACAAGCCAGGTCTCCCATGTCAAGGGACGAAACCGCCTTTCAGTTCCCGGGAACCTGCCAGCAAAATTGACAAGGAAACCACAGCGAAAGGGCCTGGTCTGTTTTGTGTGGCAGCTCCCGGGCCCCACAGGGCAGTGCGGGTGCAGTGGGGCGGGCAGTGACTCAGTGCAACCGTTCCCGCCACAGGCGCTGGGGTGAAACTCAGCGCAGGGGTGGAGCCTTTGGTTATTTCCCCCTCTGCCAAGTGCGCCCCGCGTTTCCATCCGACTCCCTGCCTCGGCACCGGGCCTCTCCTAAGCAGGGCGAGGGTGGAGGCTCCAAAGGCTGCCCCGTCTCAGTGCCCGCGGGCCTGTCCCCACAGCTGGGAGCGGGGCAGAGTGATCTGTCTGCAGCAGGACAAGCAGGAGCAGAAGAGCGTGGTGAAGGCCTGCCAGCGCCTGCGGGCCAGCGTCGCAGAGGAGCTGTGGGTCGCTAACAAGGAGCTGCTGATGGTAAGGGGGGATTCTCGCCTGGCCGGGAGGAGCAGCGCCCGTGCGGCGCGGCTGGGGAGGCTCAGACGCAGAGTCCCAGGCTGGGAGCCCTTCCCACCTGCTTTGCGCCGTGCGAACGGGGCAGGGGATGCCAGGAGACGCCAGGAGATCACAGCAGCCCCGGCTGCACCCATGCTGGGCACTGTCACGGCCAGCTCCAGCCGGGTCCCGCTGGCAGCACAAGCCTCTGGCCCCAGGCTCCTGGTGGGTGCCGGGTGAGGGAGAGCGGGGGGTTTGGCCCGACCAAGTCACTGGGGCCCAGCGGGTCTGAGAGAACCAGCCGTGCTCCTCCTGCTGCCTTTGCAGACCCACCTACCCCACAGAGTGGGCCCCACCCCGGCGAGAGATGGGAGGGAAAGGGAACCTCTGAGCCCCAGTCCGAGCGCTGGCAACCTGCGAGCAGCTCCAGCCGTGCCGGGGAGGGTCAGGCCTGGCTCCCTGCCAGCCCCGGCTCACCCAGCCCAAAGCTCTCCCCACCGCGGGCTCAGCTGCTGCCCATATGGGGGGGGGGGGCACTGGGCCAGTCTCCTTCATACTGGGGGGAGGAGGGGCTGGCTCCAACTCTGCCCTGCGAGGCCTGGGGCCCCAGCCAGGTGCCAGGGAAGGGCAGAGAGATCCTGGCGACTCACACAGCTCTTGGCCCCCCTGCCAGGTACGCCGTGCGGCCCTGCGCTACCTTCTCCACTGCGAGCACCTGCAGCACCAGCGCGAGCTGAACCACGGGGGGAAGTCCTTCTATGCCGAGAGGCTGTGAGCGCCCAGCTCTGGGGAGCAGCGACCTGCCCAAACCAGCTCCCTCGCGCCACCAAACGTCCCCTGCGATCTGCAGCTGCCTCCCAGCACGGCCCAGGTCTCCATGGGACCCCCGGCATCGCAGGCGCCAGGGCTTGCACCTTTCCAGCACGTCCCTGTCCAGCCCCAGGGATGCCTTCCCAAGCGGGACAGTCGGGCTGCTGCTATGTCAGAGACAGCTTATAACCCAGTAAAGTGCTGAGCGGAGCGGCCTGCGGCTCTGGGGAGGCGCCGTGTAAAACCCAGGCTCGGGGCGGGGGGCAGCGGCAGCAGGAGACACGATTCCTTAGGGCAGGTCTGAGGGAGCTCCACGGAGTTTAGCAGGGTCTTGGCCTCTCTGCCGGGGCAGGCGAGGACCCTGGCTGCTGCCCTCCCATTTAGGCTGTGGACGCCCCACCAGTGGGGGTGGAATAACTGGTCTAATGGTGAGAGCATCTCCCGCTGGTGGCCGGCCCAGCCACTACTGGGGAGCGCTCCGGTCCAGGCGTGCCGGCGAGCCTGGTGCTGAGGGGCCAGCGCTAAGGCCCTGCTGATGGCCGAGGGGGCAGCGCCTCTCAGTGCCCAGGATACGGGCTGGAGCCACGTTAGGAAGAGGTCAGAGGCTCCGCAGAGACAGGCAGATGCTCGCTGACCCTGCGTCGGAGTCGTGGCCGGCGGAGCAGGGGGGTGGCCGCGCTGGGCACCGCCTGGCCTCCCTCTGGCAGGAGAAGCACCAGACAGACTGACCCCCCCATCTCGCAGGGCCTGCAGGCGGGAGGCTGGCTGGCTTCGGCCCACTCGGCCACGCACTGAGCTAGGCAGGCAGAATAGCCGGTTGGGTCCTAGAATTCCCCAGAGGCCTTGGGCCTCCCTTCGCCCCTCCCGTCCCGGGGCCTTGGCAGCAGCATCATTGCCTCTGTATTGAGGGGAAACTGAGGCATGGGGCTGTGGAAGGATCTTGCCCCAAGATTACTCAGCAAGTTAATGGCACAGCCAAGTGTAGAACAGCCCATAAGTCCTGGTTCCCAGGCCCTCCTCCCCCCCCGGCCTGACCCTCGCCAACCCACTAGACACCACTCCCCTCCCAGGGCCAGGAATAGAACCCAGGGGTCCTGCCGCCCAGCCTCCTGCTCTAACCACTACGCCTTGCTGCCCATGTGAGACGTGTTGGCCTGACTCTCTGCGGGTTTCGCTGCAGTAACCCAGACCAGACCGTGGCATCGCTGTCTTTGGAACCCGCAGCTCCTGCCTCCTGCTCTCACCAGCCAGCGGCTGGGTCTGCTCCACCGCCTCGTTCAGCTGCTCTGCAGTGGCGTTCGGAGAGAGACAGGACAGCCCAGCTGCTCCCACTTCCCCTCCCCGCTCGGGGTCCCCGCCTTGGCTGTGTCTGTGGGACACATTGGGAGCGCCAGCGCCAGAGCAGCCTGCAGCCCCTGGGGGTGGTTTGCAGAGGGGCAGGGTGCCCTAGATGCCTGGGGATCACATGACCCCACAAGAAGTCAGGAGCGATGGGCCCCTGCACTGAACTTCCCTCCTGCAAGATACTTTCCTAGCCCCAAACGCGTCCCTGCTCTGGCTGCTGGGGAGCGGCAGACCCCGCCCCGGGTAGGGGCTCTCCAGCTGGTCACACCCACGTCCCGCGGATACCCCTGCAGCGTGGCCCCAAGATGCTCCAGCCAGACGCTGGAGACCTGCAGCCGCTGCCCGGCCCCGCGAGGTACCAGGCCAGCTCTGGACAGCCAGTTCTGCATTCTCATGCTGCAGCAGCAGCTCCGTGGCAGCCCCGGGGGCCAAGGCCTCCTCCACCAGCTCCTGGGCCACTGCGGCACCGTACACCAGCGCAGCACCACGCGCCCGGGCACGGCGGGAGGAGCAGCTGCATTGCGCACTGCAGCTTGAGCGGCATCCCATCCCCGAAGCGCAGGGAGGTGGCCGTGCAGACGTGCAGGGGGCGTGCACAGCCAGCCCACGCTGGCACTCACACACCCACCAGCTGCTACGTGAGCTGGGTGTCGCTCCTTCACTGCACCACGGCACCCCCGGGACGTTTGTTTTGTGATCCCTGGTTTGCAGGTGGGGAAACTGAGGCACAGAGCGGCAAGGCAACGTGTGCAAGATCATGCGACAGGTCAGAGCAGAGAATAGCACCCAGGAATCCTGGCTCCCAGCCCCCCTGCTCTAACCCACCTCCCTCCCCAAGCCAGGGACAGAACCCAGGAGTCCGGCAAAGGGAATCCAGGGAGTCCCCTTGAAACCCACAACTTGCTGCTGACGCCCTGCAAGCCGCTGCGGGCCTGCCTGGCGCGTGTCTACACTGTGAAGCCAAGCAGGTTAGGGCACCTGGAGGCGAGACCAGAAACTCCCACAAACGGAGAAGGCAGCGGGATCCCAGGCAGGCCCCCGGCTGGGGTGCAGGGTCCCTGGCAGCCCCTGGCCAGTGGGGATGTGCTCGCAGTGTGGGGCAGCAAAGCAGTCAGGTCCCTGCGTGTCCCAGCTGGGGCCCGTGCCCCGTGGGGTGGGGTTAGCTAGTGCTGTAGGAACTCCCGCCGGCCCCCAGCCCGCTGGCTTCTCTCTGCCTCGGTGCTTCCGGGATTCCCAGCTCCAATGCGATGCAGCCCCCCCCAGTGGGTTACAAGGCCCTGCCCGGGTGGCCCCCGCTAAGGGAAGGGACGTGGGGCTCAGCAGTCGGAGACAGGCAGCTGTAGCTGGAGGGGCGCAGAGGGAACTGGAACGGCAGCATTCCAGCAGGCAGGGGCCGGGCCTTGGCACCAGTGCAAGCACATCTGAACACACGCCACATGCACGCACACACACACGTGCGTGCACACACGCGCACGCCCGCTCCCGTGAGAGCATAGGGCCCCGGTCCCACGGGTACACACAGCCCTCACGGCCCATCGCTGCACTGCCTGGCACTGCATGGGCGGCCTGGCCTGGCTCGGTGCCCAGCCTGGCGTCGCTGCAGCCCCCCTCCCTGCCAGCCGCTGCAGCCCGACCCGGGCACTGGCCGACGCAGGAGACGCTGCCAAGCACTGGCAGTGCAGAGTGGGGGGGTCCCCGCAGGGGATCCCCACGGCAGTGCACAGACTCACCCCCCAGGCACCCCCCCAGCATACACACGCTCCCTCCTCACACCCACCCTGGCAGCGCTAACACCCCCAGCCAAACACGCCTGGACACCACAGGCTCGCACACCTCGCACGCCACGGGCCGGGTCTGTGCCAGGAGCTGCACTGGGGCCGGGCCTGGCCCATCTTCTCCTCCCAGCTCCAGGAGCATCTCCCGGCTGAGGGGGTCAGGCAGGGACGGGACGGGACAGGACAGGAGCTCGCATCACTGTGCAATCGCCCTGTCTAGGGAGGGTTTAACAGAACCAAGCACCCCCCCCCCCCACGTGTCCCCCTCCCAGCACCCGTCGATTCCTACGTTCTGGACGGTGCCGGCTGGAGAACTGCTCCCAAGTGACTCCTGTGGGGACTGGAACCGAGCTTCCAGACGCCCCCCGGCTGGGCTGTGAAATTGCTGGCGAGGGGCAATATGGGGAATCCTGCCCAGCCCTGGGCAAACTGGTCCCTGGCTAGTCTCCCTCGCGCTCACACTTATTTCCAGTCTCAGTTTGCCTGGCTTCAGCTTCCAGCCCTCGGACCCTGTCAGACCTTTGCCTGCCAGGCAGGGGAAGCCCTGAGCAAACGGGCGTTTCCCGCGGCGGTGCGGATCAGCTGGGCTGAGCGCCCCTGCATTACGCTGACGCGCCCAGCTCCTGGGTTTTCCAGCCCTCGAAGCGTCCTCGTGGCTCTTTGCTGCCCCTCTCCAGGGTGTCCACACCCCACAGGCAGCAGGCCCCGGACCTGGACACGGGTTCCAGCTGTGCCCGCGCTGGAGCCAGATACCAAGGCAAAAACACCGCCCAGCTCCCATCGCATGCGCCCAGGACGGCGCTAGTCCTGGTGACAGATGGCAAGTCCTGCCCAGGCCCTGCTTCCCAGGACAGGGAAAGTGAAGCCAGGTGGGGCGGGGCAGTTTGGTGGCAACATGCCCAGGGCCAAGCCAGCTCAGGGCTGAGTGCGAGGTCAGCCCCTGGAGCCCGGCTCCTCCGGCAGCAGGTGGGGGCCCTGCCAGGGGGGGATCAAGGCCCAGCCTCTCCCCAGGGAGATTTTCATAGCTCCCCTGCCCTGCCCGCCCCAGCTGCCCTCTCCTTGCCTGGCCCGAGGCAGGCTCCATCAGCGGGTCGCTCCCTTCCCCTGGGGCAGGGGAGTCACAGGTGGGGGGGACAGGTGCTTCCCACGGCCCCCTGCCCCCACCCCCGTGCCCACACACAGCCCATCGGCCCCTCCATGGCACCTGGGATGGGTCACGACTGCAGCCTGGACCTGGGGCCCCGACATGGCCCCCCTCCTGGTTCTCAGGCAGCCCCTGGGGTGAGAGCAGCCCTGGGGTTCAGGCTGGGAGCGAGCAGGGCACAGAGGAGGCATGGGGGGGGGGGAGGGGAATGGACCACGGCCCCGTGCGAAGGGAGAGTGCACGGAGCGAAGCTGCCTTGCCCTGCATGCCACCCCTGCCCCGGGGCCGCCCGAGCTCTGGTCCCGCGCTCAGGGGATGGTCAGGGCCGGCCCCACAAGGGGTCCCCCAGGCTGGCTCCGCCCGGCCCCCCATGCAGCCATTCGCTCCACGCCGGGGGTGAGACGCTGTTGTTCTGGGTGGCAGCACGGCCTCCCCCTTGGCATGGGGGCCGTGGTGGCAGGTGGCACAGGGCATGGCGAGCCAGCCCCAGTGTGGAGGGACGTGGGGGGCTGTTGGCTACAGAGGGATGCTGGTCTCTCTCGGGGAGCAGGGCCCCCCAAACACACACGCTGCAGAGCGGGCTCGCGGCTCCCTCTCAGCCCCCCAGCTCCGCCGTGGAGCCGCCGGCCTGCAGCCTGGCCCGGCACCCGGGACACCCCTCGCCCCAGCTGCCCCCACGGCTGGAACCCAGACTTTGTGCTGAGCCCTCCCCGCCCCTGACCTTGGCGCCTCCCCGCCGGAGGGGCCATCAGCGCGCGCCTGGCTCAGCGTATTGACAGGGCTGGAGGGAGCCAGCGGCCTTCCATTAGCGCGTCTGTCGGCTCGCATCAGATCAGCCGCACGCACCGGGGCCCCCTCCTCGCCCGGGCCCCGTCCACCCACCTGTGCTCCCCACCTGGCCCCCAGCTGCTCTGCTCGGACGTGGGGCCAGCTTGCCCGTCAGGGCCGGGAGCTTGGTCCCGGAGCTGGGGCCGGCTGCTCCCGGCTCTAACCCAGCTCCCGGTAGCGGGGTCGGCGCAGAGGGGCCTTGAGAGGATCCGTGGAGGGGCCTGCGCCTTTCCCGACCCATCTCCCCGGCTGGGGAAGTGGACGCTCAAGGTCCCCAAGCCCTCGTCTTCCTTTCACCTCTTCCCCCTGCGCCCAGCTCCCTCCATCAGCCAGCGGGGACCTCTGCCCCCCCCAGCCCGCAGCCAGGGCGAGAGGGCCCCAAGGCGGGCTGGAAAGGAGTCCCCTGTGCAGGAGCCCAGCAGACAGGAGCTCCCCGTGGGGCTCCGCGCTGGGTGTGGGGGGTGCAGGGACCCTGAGGAGCTGTGATGCGGGATGGGGGTCGGGCCGGGCGGGGGCTCTTCTCTGGCTCCCCCCCCCCTCCCGGGGCCAGCTGTCCCTTTCCCAAGGTCGGTGTGTGCAGGAGCCTGTCCCGCCCGCTGCGGGAAAACTCCATCAGGCCGCGGGATCAATGGGCCAGCGCGGGAGGGGCCGCAGCCCCGCAGGGAACGCATGGGCCGCATTAGCGCTGGGCCATGGGCGGGGGATCCTGATGCCAACAGAGCAACCCCCCCTGCCCTGGGAGGCCCCTCCCCCACAGCCACGGCCAGCACAGCATGGAGACCAGCATGAAGGGCCTGATCCTGCCCTGCTGATGCCAGCCGGGCTGCGGGGCGACGCCAGGGCAGCTGCAGGGGGCACAAGTCGGCACGTCACCCCCGCACTCATTCCTCTCTGTGCTAGCCCAGGAACCCCGGCTCTCGGCCCCCCCCGTCACCCCCCAGAAGCAGGCGCAGTCTCTGGCTCCAGCTGTGCATGGCTCCGGCTGGGGGCTCCAGGCTGCCCTTGACGCTGTAGCTCCCATTCTCCACCCAGCCTTCAAATTGTGCAGCCCCTGCAGGGTCGCCCGGCCCAGCGGGGCTCAGCTCTGGCCCCCCGCTGGGTGGGGAGCAGCCCAGAGACCGGGTAGCGATGGGGAGCGCCCCGCTTCTCCCCTCTGCCGGCACTGCCTGCGGCACAGGCGCCTGGCAAACCCCACGGGCTGCTTTGCCGGGGCCATTCCCACAGCCTGGCGTGCTGCTGCTGCTGGGCGTCCAGGAGCACGGCCCATGGCTGCAGGGCGGGGCGAGCGAGCCCAGGGCCCCCCGGGGAGAAGGCCTGGTAACGGATCCTCCCAGCCGAGGCACCGCCCAGGAGCTGGCTGGTCACCTGGCCTGGAGCCGGCAGCGGAGCAGCCTGGGCACTGGGTGCTGGGCATTGCCATCGCCCCAGGGCCTACTGTGCTGCCTAGGGGTGCGGGGCCTGATTCTGCCAAGTGCTGGGCACCTGCAGGCCTACCCCAAGGGCTCACGTTTCGAATGGACACGCACACCGGCTGTGGGGCGGGAACCTTAGCCGCCCCATTTTGCAGTTGGGGATCTGGGGCACCGAGAGTCCGTGAGTGGCCCAGGGTCACAGGGGGAGACGGTGGCAGAGTCGGGACTCAAAGCCCGGTCTGCGGAGTCCCAGCCCGGTGCCTTCGGCAGCCCACGCACCCCACTTGGCAGCTGCGGGACCGGCGAGCGGGTGGGCAGCAAAGAGTGCGTCTGCCCGCCCCCCAGCAGCCAGATACCAACCCCCCAGTCTCCTGCTCTCCAGCGTAACAGCCCCGTCCCCGCAGGCGATAACAGCCCCTTTTCCTCTGGTACCCAGAAACCCGCTCCAGGCGTAACGCGTGAGAGCCAGCCCCCGCTCCTCCTGCCGTGGCGATGTGAGGACAATTCTACTGGGCCCTCGCTCAGGGGCCTCCCACAATGTCTGTAACGTCCGTGGAAATAAAGTGAACACGATGCACTGGGGCCCCAAATGTCTCTTGCCGGGCCTGCTTCCACCACCCGGATGCCACATCTGGGGAGGTCCAGGCAGCTATTTATATGAGGATTGCGCACCCGCTACTGAGATGCAGCTGCTTCTGGGGTGAGGCACAGCAGCAGCTTAACAGCCTCCCAAGAGTTTGGGACAGGAAGTGGGCGTTCACAGGTGGAGTGTAATTTCCGAGCCGGTGAGCCGGGCGGCCAGGTCGCTAGTGAGCATGGGGGCAGGAATGAATGAATTCTACGGCTGATGATGATGGTTAGCCTTCAGCAGGGCCATGTCCCTGAGCACCATGCCACCGGGTCAGCGCTGACCCATGCAGCCCGCAGTACCTAAGCCAGACCTGTCCTAGCCCACTGGCAGCCCTGCCCAGCAGCTGGGGAAGGCGCCCATCGGGGGAGCTTTGCACGGGGTGGGGGGCAGGAGAGCGAGGCCCGTTCGCTCGTCTGGGCGCCCTGCGGAGCGTGCTGCGGGTTCGCTGGGCAGTGCCAGGGACCGACAGAGACAAAGGGCGACGCTCTGGGCGGGCGAGTTTGGTGCTGCCGAAGGGGTCTCAGCCCCCGATTGCTGGCGCGGGGCAGAGCTCACCCCGCTGGGGCTGGGGACGCAGGGCCGGCAGCATTCAGAGAGGGTCCGGCCCTAGCTGCCGTCCCGCTTGTGGGTTTCACACCTCTGCCTGCACACTCAGGCGCTTCGACGGTGCCGGCCCAGGCCCAGGGAGCGGGGCTGGGTGTGTGTGTGTGGGGAGAGCTCTTCAAAAACAGCTCCTGGTATCGATGGGGTGCGGGCTAGCGAGCGCGGCTCGTGGCTCGGGGGCAGCCAGCAGCAGCGCGGGCGGATCGACCGGCATTGATCGGGGCTAATTTGACTTGGAAGGCGGGGGGTGGAGATTGATGGGAACGGGGACACGTGTGCGTGGTCTGGCTGCTCGAGTGTGCGATTCCCCCCCCCCCCGGATCCAGCCGAGTGCGTTTATAAACCAGAGCCACGCGTGGAGCTGACCCAGAGCCGCCCGGGAGCACCGGCCAGCACGCCCCACTCAGGTAAGGCCCCGGCTCCAGTGACGGGATGGGCTCCCGGCACCCAGGGCAGTGAGAGGGGCCAGGCACCCCAGGGAGCCCAGCTGCTGCCTGCAAAAGGCCCGGGCAGGGATTGTGGCCAGTCACAGGCATGGCGCGACCTGCCTTCCCGTTGGTGCTGGAGGACGGGCCCCCTCGGCCCAGCTCGTGCCAGCGCTCCTGTCCCGCACTCGGCCCCGCAGCCTGGCGCCCCGGCCCGGGCGGCTGGCAGCTCCTCTCTGGGACGAGGGAGCTCAGAGCGGCAAGGAGGGCGGCTCTGACAGCCCCCCCTCCTTCTCCTGCCACCTCCCCGGAGACCTGGCTGAACCGCAGGGGCGAGGCCCCCGCTCTCAGCCCCGACCACAGTGCGGCGCTGGCTGCTCAGGGTCACAGAGGTCACAGCCGGGCTGTGGACGTTCTCGCTCCAGCCACGGGACGTGGGCACGCCCACGAGCCCCCCCGCAGGCTCTCAGACCTGCCTCTCCAGGCCGCCCGTCCTGTGCCCGTCACCGTGGCGTTTGGGCTGCTGCAGGCATTAGTGCTCCAGGCTGAAGCGCTGAGACTCCTCCACCTACATGACCTGCCTGATCTGCTAGCTGCTGAGAGGCGTTTCCCAGACCCCTCCCTAGCCGGGATGCGGCGCGGGCGAGGGAGCCCTTTCCCTGGTCTGGGGCGTGTGTGGGGGAGACAAGGTACAGTCAGAACCCGGGGAGACCCTGCTGTCAGCTGCACTACGTGGGCGAGGCTTCCATGAATGCGGGGGGCCTTTTGCTCCCGTCCGGCAGCCCCCCCCACAGGAGAGCCACGCTCTGCGAGAACAGACCCCCCAGACAGAGCAGGTGAGTCCAGCTCCCCTCCCCACCCCTGAGCAGCCAGCCCTGGTGCCAGTCAGTGAATGGGTCACGGCAGTGGTCACGCGTGAGCCGCGTGCTGCCCTGTGCCGCCAGCCCGGGGCTCCTTCGCCCCCTCGGCACACGTGGAGATGGAGACGGGGTGGTGGGAGCCGCGGGGTGTGTGTTCCGCTTCAGAGCAGGTTTGTGGCCAGCGACAGTGCCAAGCGGGGGACAAGTGCTGACGCCCCTAGGAAGCAGGGCTGCCTGCTGGGAGGATGGGTAGAAAGCAGGGCAGGAGTCAGGATCCTGGGGCTCTCTTACCACTGACCTACCATGTGACCTTGGGCGAGGCTCTTCCCTGGTCTTGTGGCTCAGTTTCCCCATCAGGACAATGGGGCGAGCACTCCTGCCTGCCGCCCGGCATCAAAGGCGAAATGCACTCCCGTCTGTAACACGAACCCCCGGGACCCTCGGCGCAGAGAGGATGCTGATCGGTTCCCGTGTCTCGCAGGCAGAGGGGCCCGATGTTGCTGGATCCGTCTCCTGGGGACGGCTGGTTTGGTTACATTGCGTCTCCTTCACGTCCAGAACATCTGGGGCTGGACTCAGCCATGGGGTGGGCGGCTGCAGCCATGGGGCGGAGAGCCGGGGGCGCGTGCATGTACAGAGGGGAGCTGGGATGGGCATAAGAAAAGGTCCTCGCCGGCTGGCTGGAGGCGGCGGGTGGGGGGCGGAGAGGCCTCAGGCTCGCCTCTAGCCCAGTGTTTCTTTCTCAACCTTTCAATACCAGGGCCCAGCTTCCTATCCTGTGTCAGGAGACCTCGGGGACCGGTGCCGGCCCATGGGAAACACTGCTCCAGCAGAGCTTCCAGACCAGCTGCAGCCAGCGGCAGGGGCGCTGCCGAGGAAGGGACGGGCCGAGGGCCCCACTGGCTTACGTCCTGCTGGTGTGGGGGGATGTGGAGGTCATGGGGGGCGTGTGGTCTGTGTCAGAGCATGCAGCGCTCCCAGCTCGAATGCCCAGACCCCAGGCCAGGTTCCCGGCACGGTGACTCCAGGGCCATCAGCTCCACCGTGGCTGGCTTTGGCCCGCAGGGGGTGGAGGCAGGCTCTGGCTAAGAATAATTCCCCAGGAGCCCAGTGCCCTGGGGCGGGGGGCAGAGGGGGGGGGTTGCTGATGGGGCACACAAAGGGGAAGGGAGAGGGGCTCCCCAGGGGTGGCCAGTGGACCAGGGAACCCCTGCCCTTCTGTAGCCCCCTGGCCACAGGGATCTCAGGGTTCTGTACAAACAGCAACGAACGAGGCCTCACAGCCCCCGGGGGTGGGCGTCAGGATCCTTAGCCCCATGGCACTGATGGGAAACTGAGGCACGGGGAGGGGAAAGGACTTGCCCAGGAATGGAACAAGAGCCAGGAGTCCTGACCCCCCCCCCCCACTGGCCCCCTGTTCCCCTCCCACGGGGGAAGGAGTCAGCCCACAGCTAGGGATGGGGAGGGGCGCAGTGGGAGCAGCAGGGAAGCGGGGGGATGAGGCCCACTCTCCTCTCCCCCCATGGTTCTGCGCTGAGCCGGGATGGGGGTTGGTGCCGGCCGTTACCCTCACGCTCTCTCTTTTCTTCCGCAGCGAGCGCCGGGGCCGGATCCCGCCCTGCCCTGCCCTGCCCAGCCGCTGGCTGATATGTTTGATATTAGGTTGTTTGATTGGAAAACCAACTAAATATCAAACATATTCTTCCAGCGCCAGGGCCGCTCAGCACCACCCGAGGCAGACGCCGCCGGCTCTCGCCGCCTGCCTGGCTCGGCCTCCGGCCCGCACGGGGAGCTCCCGGCAACCCCGGCTCCTGGGACCGGCTTGAAGCCATCCGTGTCACCAGCCCGGGCTGCCCGCTCCCTGCTGGGGGGCAGCTCCCCTCCCTCTGTCCTGCAGCAACCCTGGGATCTGGCTGTTAACACCACCCTTCCCCCTCCCGCCTCCCCCCTTCACAGCCCCCCCCCGTTTGCTGTTGCAATAAAGATGTTTCAGACCCTCTCCCCCCGTTACTGGCTTTTGTTTCCTTCCCTCCCGCCTGGCGTGGGACCAAATACCGAGCAGAGGCCGAAGCAAAGGGGGGCTGAGATCCCGGGGCTGGGGGGCTGGGCACAGCCAGGACTTTGCCTGAGATGAGACGCCTGTTAGCTGCAGGCCCCTTCAGGCCTTTCTGAGCCAGACTTGGCCCTGCCTATGGGCACCCGTAGGGAGCCCAGCTATGGGGCAGGCGCCAGCGCAGCCCCTGGGGCTCATCCCTCCCCCCAAGGGCAGGAGAATTGATGCTCCATCCCTTGAGTCCAGCAGGCTGGACCCCACCCCCCGCTCACAGACAAAGCACCTTCTCCTCTGCCCCTGGTGCCAAGATGGGGTCAGGTTACCCAGCCCCCTCAGGCACCTGTTGTCCATCGCCCCCGGGGCACAGGCTGGGGCATCAGGCCGGGCACAGGCCCCCTGGCTGGGCGGCTGGAATATCCTGGGCGCATGGTTGGGATGGCAGCGGTGTCACGCACGCGCCAGCTGTCAGCTTTCGGTTTCAGGAATGGAATGAGCTCAGCCTTGAATAAACATGGCCCCGCGCCCGCCACCCTCCCCGGGGCGGGGGCTGCCCTCGGAGGCGCCTGGGCTTTATTTCAAGCGCCGATCCCGCGCGCTGCGGGAACAAAGGGCCTGGGGTAGGGGGGGCCTTTCGCTGGCCGCTCACCTCGCCCACCCCGTCCCTCCAGCTCACCTGGGCCCAGGCTGGGCCCCCAGCTGGTGATGGGTGGGGCTGGTCTTGCTACCCCTGGCTCTGCGGTCCAGGGGCTACGTTGGCCTGGCCCAGGCCACGTTTCTGGGCCTCTGTGGGCGGGACCCGGCCTGGCTCCTCGCAGGCCTTGGCTCGGGATCCACCCGGCGGCTCAAGGGGCAGCTTTGTGGAAGGGCCCAGCTCCCAGCACACGCTCGCCACTGGGGAAGCTGGGCCCCCGGGCACCAGGGTCAGGCCCCCCTGGAGGAACACCTGGCAATAATGGGGACGAAAGTGCTGAGATTTTGTCTGGGCAGAGCCCTCGTCCCCAGCTCCTAAAGCCGTCAGCCCTGCCCCGCCCCGGGCCGGCCCCCCCTTCATGATCCCTGCACAGGGCCCTCTGCCCGCGCTGTCCCCTCTGTGCCACGCCTTGGCTGGGTCTGGGCAAGGCTCCGCGGCTCCTGCTAAGCGGCCGGCTGTGCTGGAGCCCCGAGACGCTCCCCGTTTCTCTTCCCCAAGCCCCTGGGATTTACTCCTGTCTCCTGCAGCATCTGCCTGAGCCCAGCCGAGATCCAGAGCGGCTTGAGAGCAACGTCCACGAGCAGTGTTGGGCCGCGCACCCGGGGAGAGGGGCCCGCCCCGCCTGACCCCAGCCAGAGGCAGACGGTCCTCGCCCATTGCTCACCAGCAGAGACCCACCGCTCCTGCCCCTGCCTGAGAGAGGCCTCACCTAGCTAACCCTAATACAGACCTCGTTACCCTGCCCCTATCCCCCCTCCCCCCAGCTCCAGGGACGCCCCCTCCCCATCCGACACCCACACGGCCTCAGCTGTGCCCCCGAGACATTCCCCTTCTGTTCACGAGCAGAGGAAGGTGCTTTGGGCTGAGTCCCGGGGTGGGGCACGGACAAGCGCTTGGCTGGGGCACTGCAAATCCTCAAAGAATGCAGCTAAAACCCAGGAGCCCAGGTTCCCCACCTGCCCAGCCTCAGACCCCTGTGCCCACCGTGGGGTGGGGTGGGTGGCGTAGAACCAATGGGCAGCGAGCAGGGGCAGCAGCACGCAGGGAAGCTGCTGTTCCACAGACACAACGGGGGAGTTTTACTGCTCAGGGCCTGGGCTGGCCTCTGCCCCTCGCTCCGTTACCGAGGGGTGGGAGCCGGACGGCGCCAGCCCAGGCAGCAATGGCAGTGCTGTGAGTGAAGCAGCCTAGCGCCCAGTGAGAGCAGGATACGGCCCGTAGCACTCAGCTTTTACAGCTCCCGTCTGCAAAGGGCATTAGCCTGGTAATGGGGGAATCCCCTGGAAAGCAGGGCAGGGTCTGGATCGGAGAGGGGAAGGGACTCACCGAAGGTCACAGAGCAAGCCACTTGCTCAGGAACAGAACCCAGGAGTCCTGGCTCACAGTCCCCTCTGCTCTAACCACTAGACCCCACTCCCCTCCTCCAGCTGGGAATTGAACCCAGACATCCTGGCTCCCTGCACCCACTCTAGCTCCCGATCTGATGTTCAGGCCTGCAGGCTCCGCTGCCTGTAGAGAGTCTGTCTTCACTCAGCAGCTCTCCCTGTGACACTAGCCCTGAGGGGAGACCCTGAGCCTGCCCTGGAACAAGGGCCTATCGGGGGCGCAAGTCTGCACTAATGGGCTCTTTCGCTCCAACGCGACCCAAGGGCTGGGAGTCGACGCTGGACGAATGACGGCTGCAATTGGGTGTCCATGTCTGACAGGGAAGGGGGCTATCCACGGGACGATTCCCCAAGGGGCGGGGGGGGGGCTCCAGCACTGCCGATTTGGCTGTTCTCCTAAGATCTGCTCCAGGGATCAATGGGGGCAGGGCTCTGGCCCGGGGACCAAAATGGTCCCATCTGGCCTTGGCGCCTGGCACTCTCTGCAGAGTCGGGTGTCTGCCCCCCGCACCCCCAGCGCTGCCTGTGCTTTTTATAGCCAGCTCCCAGCTGTCCCATGGGGGCCCAAATATGGCCCTGTCCATGAAGTCACTGAGCTGGCATCCCCCCACCCCCCAGGCGGATGCTGAGACAATGGGGGCCCTGGACAGACATTTCAGGAGTGAGAGAAGGCGGCTCAGACCAAGAAAGGCAAAGGTCCGGAGCCAGCTGGCAGGGGCGTATTGATAAAACCCTGGGCCGGGGAGGGGGCCAGGCACTTGGCAGCTCCGGCCCCAGCCCGACACATCCCCATCTCGCTGCAGGCCCCCTCCAGCCAGAGGCGCCCCCGCCCCGCAAGCCACGATGGAGGCCATCAAGAAGAAGATGCAGATGCTGAAGCTGGACAAGGAGAACGCCTTGGACCGGGCTGAGCAGGCGGAGGCTGAGCAGAAGCAGGCGGAGGAGAGGAGCAAACAGGTGGGGAAAAAAGGCAGGCGTGTCCCCAATCCCCCTCTCCTGCCCCCGCCGGAGACCTGGCAGCCCCTCGGCCCCCTCACGGCAGAGAGGGGCACCTGCCCCGGCGAAAGGCAGCTCCCCCAGGCTCCCCTCAGGGAGACTCGCTCTGCTCTGCCTGTATCCCCCAGAGCAGGAGGATGCTGCTATGTCAGTGTCCCTCGGGGCGCGGAGTGGGACCTGCCCTCGTGCAGGAGTTGAGGCTGCGTGTGCAAGTGGTGCTGCCACCAGGGAAACCCGGGCGGGGCCAGGTCCGTGAAACGGGAATGCCTGTCATCTGCCACACACTCGCATCGGCACACGCACACATGCAGCACACAGCCAGATGCACTGAGACACGCGGGTACGTGCACAGACATGCACTGTCACACACAACACACACCGGCGCCTACACAGGAGCCTGGGCTGGGATTTCCCAGAGAGTCAAAGGCGAAGGGATCCCCAAATCCCAGGGACAGTCCAGGGGAACTGGCCTCCCAATTTCCTTGGGTCCCTTGGCAAATGCCAGCCTGGCCCCTGCCCCATGGCTCTTAAGAAGAGGCAGAGGGGTTATCCCGGGACTAGGAGGGGCCAGGTAGGTGAGAACGGATGGCTGGACCCCAGCTGCAGGGAAAGCTGGGCACTGACTCACATGGTCCGATTCTACTCTCAGCTACGCTAGGGTAAATCTGCAGTGAGTCCACTGGCCTTGGGGAAGTGACTCCAGATTTGGCCAAGGGCAGAGGCTGGCCCAGTGGCACCAGAAATCAATGACAAGTTATGGAGCTGGAAAAAGTTGAGTCTCTTGAAAACAAAGCGGGGGGAGGGAGGGAAAGATGGAGGAGCAAAGGAACCTGAGTATTTCTTCCTAATCCGGTGTGGATCATGGGACGCTCCCGGTCTGTTCAGCGGGCTGGCAGCTTCTGTCTAGAGTGGTTCAGGGCTGGGAACAGTGTAACCGAGAGAAGAATATGGGAGATGGTGCATGTACCGTACCCAGACCCAGACCCCCAACACCAATTCCAGATTCCGTGCCCAAGATATGCCGTGTACACACCCACAGATTGTGTGCCCTGAACACCCCCGCCCCATGGATTGTGTGCCCAATAAATACCATGCTCACAAACACACTCCCTTGGATTATGGGTCACACGCCAAACCACAAAGCACCCCCATGGATTGTGTCTCCAATAAATGCCACACACACATCCTTGGATTGTGGGTCCCACCGCACACACACAGATTGTGTGCCCACTGCTGAATCCTGCTCCACCCCACAAGGGAAGCTTCCCCCTAGGATTTTGATGCCCCGCCCAGCTGAGCCCTGCATCTCCCAGGAAGCACATGCAGTGGCTGTGGAGTCCAACGTGCAGCTGGAGGGGTGGGAGATAGGTTTGGGCCGTGCCAGGCTCAGACATCCTGCCGCGGTGCACCAGGAGAGCAGCCCCGCAGGAGCCATTAAGCTGGGGGCTGCCAGCTGCACATTGGCCCCCAGGCATCTCTCCACTCAGCAGGCAGCAGAAACTTTCCACTTGGGGCCTGTTTCTCCCCTCGCTTGCTCCGCTGCAAATCAGGAGCGACTGCGCCCAGGCCAACGGTGCCCCCTGGCATCGGAGAGCTGAGTCAGGCCATTCACGCCAGTGTGCTGCTGACCCCCGTCCCCACTGGTCCCACCGCCCAGGAATTGCAGAGCCAGCCCCGGATCATGGGGGAGGAGAGCCTCAGGCCAGCATTGGGCATAAACTGGGGGGATTCCAGCAAACCGGAGCACTTCCCTCCTTTAGGGCTCCCGGCGGGGGGCACTCAGTGGGCATGTGTGGGGGGCCGAGGGGCTGCAGTGGCTGGCTGGGTGGCAGCCAGGCCTGCCCAGCCGTAGTGTGACACCTTCATGCCATCTGCAGCTGGAGGATGAGCTGGCGGCCATGCAGAAGAAGCTGAAGGGGACGGAGGACGAGCTGGACAAATACTCAGAAGCCCTGAAAGACGCCCAGGAGAAACTGGAGCTGGCTGAGAAGAAGGCAGCGGACGTACGTATGGCAGCGCCAGGCCCCGCAACCTGCCTGGGAGCACACACATGCGCAGTGACACAAACACACACAGTGACACACATGTCCGCAGTAACACGTGTGTCACCCCCAGGAACGGGTCACCCCCAGCCCCGCACTGTCGGTAAAGACAGCTGCTCTGACATTCCCGGCCGGTAAGAGCAAATCACACCTCCCACAGCAGCAGCTCGGCTCTGTCTGCAACCCTGTTTTACTTTCTGTTCCTGTCTCTTTAGAGAAGAAACTAAGCAGCATCAGCTGAAGCAGTGCTGGAGCCCCTGCCTCGCAAGCGGCTCTGTGTGGGGAGAGGGGCCCGGGGTGGGCACAGGAGGTCAGATCTTGCTGAGTCACTGGGCTGGAGCCTCCCGGCTGGCTGAGCTGTGCTCATCTCAGGACTGGGGCTGGCTGGGACCACGTCAGCCCCAAGCGTAATTTAGAGCAGCCTCAGGACTTCTCTATTTAACACCCAGCTGCCTAGGGGCCATTCTGATAGGCAGAGCTCAGCGGGGCACAGGGGCAGCCTGACTGCGTCTCCCTTCCCCATATGCTGAGGGCGGCGGGGGAAAGGAACTGCTACCGTAGCTCAATGCCATCCAAGGATTTCCCCATGCAGGAGCCAGGTGCTGCCCCCACAACGGGACCTGGGCATGCGGCCTGACATAAACCTGTCACTGGGTCCGTGCGTCAGCCGCATGCCAGTGCCAGGCATATGCGGGGGGTATTAATAGGCTGCCCACATACCTGTCTATTCAAGCAGAGCTTGGGTTTCAGGCTGACACAAGAGATGAGCTTGTCCGCGCTGCCCCTGCAGGGCCTGGCACGCTCACGGGAGCAGGATGCTGCTTTGTTCCCGCAGATGGGATTTTACCGATGGCATCTGTCCTGCCCCTCCCCCACGGAGCAAGAGGAATTAGCTAAAGGCTTGACTGCACTGGGCGCTTCTGCTGTCATGGAGCCTTCCTTGAAACCGGCCCAACCTGTCCAAGTGCAGATCTCGCCTGTCTACACCATGGGGCCGCCCACACAGCCGTCCCTGGGCTGGAACTGGAGCAAACCCCAGCGTAGGCCAGGCCTCAGCCACTTGAGTTAGTTCCCAAGGTGGGCGTGAGGAAGGCTCTTGAGGTGAAAGTGAGCGAGAGGAACGGCTGGAGGGCGGGAGGAGGTGGCTCTGTGTGGGCGTGTGAGTCTGTGTGTGCGTGTGTGTGTGCTCTAACTGTGTATGTGCCTGTGTCGGGGGCGTGGGCAGGGTGCTTCACACTCTCACAGCTATTCTCCGCTCAGCTAAAGCACTTGAACGTGATAATCAGAGGAGGGACAGATGGCAGGGACGGCTGCCTGCAGACATGGCACCCTCGCCAGGATTTGCTCCTCAGCCCTGAGTGTTGCTCTTGCCCGGAGGCTGGGCTGGCTGGCTCTGGGGTAAGGGTGTGTATGTGTAGCCCTAGAGCACGAATCATCCCCGAGAACTGAGGAAGTGTCGCCAGGGCTGGTCCGTGTCCCAGCCGAGCCTCCATTCTGCTCTGCGCGGTCCTCTGGGCCCGAGGCAAGCGGCGGGAATGGAGAGCTCTGCTCTGAGTTCGGATTAGATTAGAGTTGTCTCTAGGGCACCGGTCAGAGAGCAGCCTGCGTGCTGGGCGCTGCTGTCATTCCCGCTGACGTCTGTTCAGTGGCGCCTGGTCTCAGTCCGGGCCCTAGCAGACAGGGGCGCACGCTGCCATTGACTGTGAGTGTCCCCTCTCCCCACTACAGGGGGCAAGGCAGAGGCATGCAGGTGGGAGTCCACGTGTGGGGAAGCTTGTCCTGTACCCAGGCTGCCCTTGTCCTGTCTCCAGGGCTGACACCAGGGGCCCTTTCACCAGCAGGGAAATCCTTTTAGAAGAGACTCTGCCCTGCCAACTTGACGGGGGGAGGAGGGGTGTGGCGCACACAGAGTGAGTGGGTGTGCAGTGTGTGCAGGGGTGTGCAGCATGCAAGGTGTGTATATAGGTGTAAGCGGGTGTGCAGCGTGCACGGTGTGCATAGGGTGTGAGCGGGCGTGTAGTGTGCACAGGGTGTGAGTGGATGTATGGGGGGCATGTGTGTGTGAGTGCCTGGTGATGCAGTGCACAGTTAAAAAATGAGCCACAGGAAGGGACGTCCCCAGCCCCCTGTGCTGGTCAGTGGTGCCCGCAGCAGCCCTGCAGCGTGGCTGGGAAAGCGGCTGCAGAGATGTGACAACGTGGAGTCGCAGACCGCACAGCCTGACCACAGTGAGCAACTGGGAGAGATAAGGATATTTGCAGCTACTGTGTTCTTCCTGTCCCGGTTGCTACACAACCTCTTAGCCAGGGATCAAAGCTGTGCAGCCTGCCATGATGTGTGCACATCTCACCGCTTCACAGAGCAGCCACGAAACCTGGGCGTGAACCTGCTGCTGTGCTCCACACCCTCGGCATGGGTGCAAAGGGGCAGCACGGCCCTCCCAGGAAACAGGCCTGGTGCAAAAGGCTCTGGGTAGGAGGCACTGCTATGTCAGTGTCCCCTGTCTAGGAGACCCAGCTGCAAAGGACTCTGGGGCAGGTCAGGGGCAGCGGGAGGGTGTGTCTGGGACAGGAGGGGAGTTGGGATGGTCCCTGTGCGAGACTCTGCCTCTGCAATAGCCCATAGGGGCTGTTGGAGCCAGAGTCCAGAAGCCACCCCCCTCCCCTGAGCTCCTGCTCTGAGGGCTGGCTAAGGAATGAACCTGGGCCTAGGGTCACAGCACCATCCAGTGCAGGGATCCAGATCATCATCAGGGGCTGAATTCAATCCCCCCTACTCCGTTGCAAGCCCAACACAGCTCCCTTTGGGGGCGCATCTTCCAGGCAACCCATGCTTGGGAGTTCCGCACAGGCTGAGTTAGAGAGGAAACGGGGCCAGTGGCCGGGGCGCCGGCAGGGTGGGGAGTGGAGTGTTTCCGGGTGGAGAGTTGATGGGCTGAGGGGGCTCAGGAAGACAGCTCTCCGGCGGCTCCCCAGTGAGCTGAGCTGCAGAGGACAAGGCTCCTGCAGAGCTGGTGGCAAGAGGAAGTGGCTCTGAGGGTGCTGTTGTGGTTGGCAGGAGCACAGGAAGTTCCTGCAGTTTGAAAGCAAAGACACCAGGGTGATGGACGTGGGCTGTATGGCTCTGAGACCCTGGGCCTGGGATCCAGGGCCAGCTACAGCCTACATGTCATCTTAGGAATCCTTGAGTCACCCGTGCCGCGGAAGGAGGCCAGCCCCGTGGAAATAGAAAAGGCATCATCCATCCTGGCTGGGGCAGGATGAAAAGCTCTGTGGCCCTCTCGACAACTGCACAGTCCGGCTATTGTTGGCTGCGGTTTCCAGGAAAACAATGGCACAAGTGGCGTAGGGTTTCTCTCAGCGCCGTCGCTCTCCCATCAGTCATGAAGCTAAGGGCTGTCAGAATCCCTCGCAGCTGCCGCATGGAATTAGCAGGGGATGATCTGTTCAGATTTATTATCCACAGAGATCTGACGGATGAAGGAGCTTCCACCACCTTTAACTCTCCACCCCCCCAAGCCACGGTGGGAACATGATCTCCCCTGGGAGAATGTCTGAGTTGAAGCCAGGAGGAGAAAGTGACCCCTGCCGACGGGAACCAGAAACGAGTCCCCTGACAGCCCCCCGGTCCTGGGTTCAGCTCTGTTCCCTGGGACAGTGCGAGTTAGGGATAGGCACCTTTCAGAGCACAACCCTCCTGGTCAATCATGCACTGCAGGGAGATACAGGACAAAAAAAGGCGGGGTGATTAAAGAGCAGCCCAGAGGGTTGGTAAAGCCCTGAGGGAGGCGCAGGCTGCAGAGCCAATGGGTGGGCAACCAGGAACACTTACGCTCCACACCAGCTATAGCCTGGCTGGGGATATTTCTTCAGCCCCTGTGGGTTTGCTCAGAGCTTCCTCCTTTTGGCCCAGAGTCAACAAGGTACTTAAGGATGTGAGAATCCCAGTGTACTACTTTCATGCTTAAAGTTAGGCTCATGACTATGTACCTTTCTGCATCGGGGCCTTAACCAATGAAGATGAGGCCTCTCTGGTCAGTGGGTTCTGGGGTTTTCTTTCCTCTCCATCTCACCCTCTTTCTTTCCACTTTCCCCCATCCCTCTCTCACTGTCCTTTCTTCTTACAGCATTTTCCGGTCCTCTCTTGCTATAGTTTCCTGGACTCTCCCACTTCTCAGGGGCTTGGACTCACCACGCACAGCAGGTTCAAATCTGGACATCCTTGCACAGGCAGATCTCTCCATTCAATCAGTAGGGATTTTCTCTGAGCAGGGATGGAGTAAAGAGTTTGGGACTTGGACCATGCAAAGTACAGCTGAGGACAAAGCTTCCCGTTAGTTTTACCAAGCAGGAAAAGGGCAATTTCCGTAGAGTCCATCCACACGCTGAAGTTGCACTGGATTAATTTAAATTGGATTAAAAAACAACGTGGTTAAACCTCTGTATGGACACACTCATATTGGCTTAAAGCTGGTTCCAGTGGCTTTGCTTGCTCCTGTTCATTTTCCAGTGCAAGCTGAACCATTATCAACAGGGTTGTAATGGATTGAAGACAGTCCATGCAGAGATAACTAAATCGGTGTAAAATCACACCAGTGCAACTTTCTGTGGAGACCAGGCCTTAGCTGGGGATTTGGTATATTTCCTGCTTTCCAGCCTGACACTGGGTGTGTGGCAAGCATGTCTGAACTGTGGCAGCACTGTCCGACTCCGAGCATGGCTTAGTTAACTTGTGTTAAAGCATAGTCAGCAGCTAGGGTGAAATGAGCTGGGCATCTCAGTCTGTTTCTTAGTGGACATTTCCCCGCTGATCGCAGACGGCACTAACTGCCACACAGGCTGGCAGCCGGAGAGAGAGGCCAAGGACTGAATGGGTCATGGAGTCTAACTCACCCTGGAAAGAAGGCGGGACAGATTCTTGACCTTGCTTGGCACCTATTTTCCTGCCTGCCTGTAATCTCCTATGCTTTCTTCCCCACTGTACCTCGCATAGGGGGCATGCTGGGGACAGAGAAGGGCAGGCTGGGGAGTGTACAATGCACTTCAGTGATCCCCAGCTGCCATATGGTCCTGTAGGGACCACAGTCAGCTGGCATAGTTTAGTGCAACCCCAAGGCTGCTGTAACCTACACACTGTGGTGGGGATGGGCAGAGTCAGAGAACTGTGAGTCATTCCCTGATAGCCGCACCCTCCACTGTGCACAGCGAAAAATCAGGCCTGGGGGGTCCTTCCAGGTCAGGGGCAGAGGCACAGAATAGAGGCAGTAGATTTCCAGGAGGCAGATCAGGCACCTCTCCTAAAGCTAAAGATATTTCAGAAAGAAAAATGTGTGACCGAGTAGTAACCCAGTTGTAACCTGGACAACTAGCTCCCGAATCCTGTCCTGAGCACGAGCAATGCTGTCTGAGTTGTCATGCTGGGGGAAGAGATGGGAGAAGGAGGGAGCTGTGTGTTGTGTGATCTCAGCTGAGTGGAATGTCTAGTTGCACCCGCAAAGGCTTGTGATGTTATTCTGGGAGGTGAAGCTCCTGAATCATAGTCCTCATGCTCATATATGTCCATGGGCTTGGGGAGGGGGTCTGTGGTGCTGGACTGGTGTCTCCTGGGCAGAGGGCTGCCACCTTTGAGGTACAAAAAACTGGGTGACCCGGAGCCCATAAAATGGTCCCGCTGGCAGTGTGGGCTGAGCACCCCGCCTGATTTTTCAGGACAGCTACCTCGGAAAAGGGGCGATGCTGGGAACCCTGGGCAGCTGGCACCCTCCCGGCCTGCACTGGTTTGCCGCGCTGGCCAGCGGGCAGGGTTTGCGAGTCCGTCGGCTGTTGGACCGCTGGAGGTGACTGGCATTTAGGGGCCCCGGGAAGCTTGTCCCCCGGAGACTTGGGAGCGGGCTTGTGGGGGGCGAGCTGGCCTGGGCCTGGCAGGGGGGCAGGGGTGCATGGGGGTGATTTCGGGGTTCACGGACAGGCTGCGGCTTTGAGGTGCAGGAACACGGGGGGGGCTGTTGTGACTTTGGGGTGTAACTCAGACTGGGGTGCAGGGATGGATGGGGGCTGCGGGCCGCTGGGGGGCGCTGCCGCTTTGCGGGCGGGGCCTGCGCACAGCGTGAGAGGAGGGAGGGGCGGGCTGCGCATCCGCTGCCCGGTAACCATGGCAACCCTGAGGCGGGAGGGGGAAGGCGGGGCTCCATCCGGGTCCTCCTCCCTCCCGTGCCGGAAGTGAGGACACTTCCGGGCGGGGAGAGGCGCGTTCCGGTATTTCAGGGCGGGGCCGGCGGAAGCGCGGCCGCAGTCAGAGCGGGCCGGGCCGGGAGCGGGGCGGACTCGGGAGCGCGGCGCAGCCATGGCCGGGGTGACCACCATCGAGGCGGTGAAGCGCAAGATCCAGGTGCTGCAGCAGCAGGCGGACGATGCGGAGGAGCGCGCGGACCGCCTGCAGCGCGAGGTGGAGGCCGAGCGGCGCAACCGCGAGCAGGTAGCGCCGGGGCTGAGGGGAGCGGCGGGCCGGGGCCGAGGGGAGCGGCGGGCCGGGGCCGGGGTCGCGGGGGGTGGGCGGAGCTGCGCCGGGGCTCCCTGGCTCGGGCGGGGGGTTGCCCCCCTCTCGGGCGGGGCGGGGGGGGGGGGGCTGCGATGGGCGCCCCGGGACACGTGCGGCTCCCACGCAAGGTCCCGCCCCAGAGGGGGGTCGGGGGCGCGGCGTGGCGGGAGATGGGGGCTCGGCTCCCTCCGGGGCGGCGGCAGCTGCAGGGAGGAGGCCGCGGCTCTTCCGCTCCCCGCTCAGGAAATGAGGCAGCATGTTTGGCTCCGTGTGTGTGTGTGTGGGGCGGGGGGCGCCACCCGCCCAGCCCCAATTCCCGTGGGGGGGGGGGCGCGGGCGGTGTCTCTTGCACCGCGGGCTGCCCGCGCCCGGCGGGAGCTGCGCTCCTCGGTTCGCGTGGCCGGCGGGAGCCGGGCTCCGTCCGTTGGTCCGTGCGCGTCCGGCCTGTCGGGCCGGGCGCCGCCCTCCCTGCACGCTGGCTGAGCTGGCTGCCAGCGCTGCTTCCCCGCTTCCTGTCCTGGGCGTGGCGGCAGCTGGCCTCGTCTTGCTGGGAGGTTCGGCGGCAGGCCGGTGACTGCTGTGCCTCTGGGTTCAGCGTTTGCTGCCGCTGGGTCAAGAGGACCCTTTCTGCCAAGTGGCTCCCTGTTGATTTGATGTAACACCTCCTAGTGCAGCCCTCTGGGTATCTTGGGTGCCAGTGGGTGTCAAAGAAAACACCAGCGTTGTGTTAGCTGTGGCCATGAAAGCCACTCGCGTGTTTCCGAACTGCGTTGGCTGATCTGAGTTGGGGTGGCTGCTGTCGGGCTCCCCACTCCAGGACTGCAGACGTCATTGGAATCTCAGGCCCCTTTCTGTAAAAGCTGTCCAGCTGTATGTGCTCTGACTATACAGCTGGTTCATGGGTGAGGTTGGAAGCATTCCCTCTGAAGCCAGCACTCAGCAACTTGAATAGCAGAGTTATTTCTTGAGCTTGTCCCAGCACTTGGTTTGTGGTCGGAAAAAGATCTGACTGTAGAAAAAGGGAAGCTAGTTTACAGTACTGCAGCCAATGCTGAGTTTCCAGTCTTGTGGGAAGCTTGTTCTGGGCCTGACAGCATCATGCCTTGATATTTCTGGAGCATGAGGGCATATGGAAGCAGTATCTCCTATAATGCTCAATCTTCAGATGGATTTTTTACTGTGCCTTCTGGCTTTGCTGTGAGCAAGCCCGAAAAACAAAGGTAGAGGCTATTCATTGCTCAATATGTCACTTACTAATGGTGGTGCTCCAGTAACCTTTGACAGGCTGAAACTGTGACTTTGAGGATTGGTTTGTCACTGGTAAGACCAGTTCAGCATCTCTTTAACTGGTTCTATAGATGACTGGCTCGATCAGAGCAGTAGCTTGAATACTAGATGTGCCAACTTCCATGGCTTAATACTCTGGCTCTTTAATTTGAAGTTTTTTGCATGTGGCTAAAATAAGCTTTACTCTTTTAGTAACTTTCTTGCCTTGGTCCATAGCAAGAGGCTATATTTGATCCAAAACTAGCTTATAAGCCAGCTCATATTGCGGTGAGCTCCTCTGACCACTGTGGCATACCTGCTGAACATGAGGAAGCTGATCCTCACTGAGGAAATCTGATCACGTCTTAAATCCTAGGATGGTGTGTGGGGAAGGGATGTTGAATCATTGAAGAAGTCCTAGCTTACTGGTAGGATTCCCACCAAGTAGGTGAAGATCTATGATAACCCACCCTCAGACATAGAAGGGAAGTTCTTGCTACAGAAAGATGCGATCTGTTCACCTCCCCTGAATCTCCCTTTCAGAGTCCTGAATGATCCAGTTGTGTTAATGTGTTACTTGCCATAGGGAGGGTCCCACCAACTGGCATGGAAAGACTGTTTTACTTGCTCATGAGATGACCAGGGTGGCTTGGCTTTGAACCCCTGACATCATGTTGGGCAGCTCTGTTGGCCTTACTAAATAATACTAGTTTGAAGCCAGCTTGGAAGAAGGGCTCTGGCAGTCTGAACAATGCCTTACCCCAAACACTTTCATCTTGCAGCTCATCCATGCAGTTGTAAAGAGTAGCCTTGGCTGCGAAAACTTTCTGGAGGAGACTCCAACTATAATAAAGATGCCAATGAACACCCCAGTTTTCTTCCAGTAGAACAAGCCACTGTGTAAATGACAGTGCCTGGCTAGTGGGGCTAGGCAAATTCTTTCTTTCCTTATAAAAGCTGCAGTTATTGGAATACTCCTGGCTCACTAACTTTGGTATGAGAGGGGGCAGAGGGCTGCAAACCTGAACCGGGAAGTTCTCTAGTTCTAACCAGCCAGTGAAGATAAGAAAAATGGGTGGGGCCAGCCATTGAGTCTCTGAAGCGAAAGCCATTACCCAGATCACCCACATTGTGTCACTTGAACACAAGTGATTTAATTTCTCCAGCTGCACTGGAAATAGCGTGTGTGTGTGTGTGTGTGTGTGTGTGTAGGGGGAGGGGGGGGTCCTGCTGCAGGACTCTCTCCAGTTGGTTATCGGAGTATCTTGCTTCTGGTCCGACATGTAGTGACAGGCACTGTCAGGTCTGCACAAATTCCTTATAGCCCTTGGCTGACCTACAGGTACAACTTGCATGTTGCAGTAGTGTAACAAGCTGCAGTTGTATTCCCGCAAGTACTGTGTGCTGTAGACCTGCCCCCAATCAAAGATAACAATAGGAATGTGCAGCTTGTAATGAGCAAAAAACCTTTGACCTACTAGCTCTAGAAAGACGGGCTTGGAATGATTCCTGTGGGGGTGGCAAACATTTTTACAGGGCAGCATTTTAAGACCTCCTTTAGGTTTTGAGATTACTTAGTCCCAGAGATCTTGTTCCGCCTTCCCTTCCCTTGCTGATACTGCCTCTTGTTGCTTTCCTCCTTTGTCTCCCAGGCTCTGTTTGCAGAGGTGTGTGGTTAGCACTGCCTGTTCACATTCCAGGCTGTTCCTTGCTGAAAGACTGCCCATGTTTACAGCAGTGCTCCACTGGCTGCTCCTGCTAATCTTGGAGGTGTTACTCAGAATACTGATCATTTTTTTGCTCACTCTACTGTTGATTTGTTATGAGAAATTAGGGTGGCTCAGGTTGGGTATTGTGGCAACTCAGGGTAGGTCACTTTCTCAGGAAGCTGTAGTGATTGGCTAAGAATCCACCAACTCATATGGCATGACTGTACTAGAAACTAGGATCTGTACAGCTGCACTCAAATGAAGTCTCGGCCTGTTTGAACATCTGTATAAACTTAGTCTGAGTTTTTATAAATTCCAGCATGACCTCAGCACACAACTATTTGAGCTGCTACTCCAAAATGGTGTCTGTCAGTAAGGCAAGGTAGAGTTTTCCTCTCTCAGCTGGACCTGGCATGGATCACATGACCGGTGGCCTTCTGGACAGCAGCTTACCTGGTCTGGGAAACTTTTTTCTAGCTCCCTCTAAGGAGATCCAAATTGGGGATCCCCTGAATGCTAGTGGCAGTTCCTGTGCCAGAAAAAATAGCTTTGAAAGAAGGAAGGAAGGGTGGTTTCTAATCTGACCCAGAGTGTTATACTGCAGTTTTGTTTGTGCTGCTTGCATTTCAGTCACTGCTTCACTGGTTTCTTGGTGTGCAGTGATGAATAGGCTTCTCTGGGTTACATCTGTTCCTTTCACTGAGACGTTACTTGAGTGGGGGCCTGAGAATCTGCACTGGGGAACAAAGTAATGCCTCATGTGCTTGCCCCAAGATAAACACAGCCTTCTCCCAGCTCCTCAAAGACAGGACACCCTTGGAATCTGTCTAAACGTGCTGACAGTGTAACTAACTGGAGCTGTGGAAAGGACTGTCTAACAGACGATTGGTGGATTTTTTCCTTTACTCCTCTCCCTGTCTGGTGGCTCTAGCTTGTCATTAAGAACAGCATGAATTGAAATGGTTTGGGGCTTGAGCTGGGAGGGATTGTCTAACAGTCTGGCATCTCTCATGGATCTCTGGGTATTTCCTGGTCTCTGACTCCATCCTGACTGATCCATAAAGGGAAGTGTGTGGGGGGGGAGAACTCCTTCATCTTGGCTGGCTCAGTGCTCCAAGCACAAAAGATGTAAGTGGTGCTTGGCATGAACAGTGAAGTGTTCTGAGAAATGGAAGTGATATCACTTGTGATGCTGTCAGTGCAGGAACTTGGTGGAAAACTCCCAGACTTTCCATCCTGCTCAAATACTGGCATAATCAGAAAAATGGACTTGAGCATGCTATGTACTGAACAAATACTGGAGTTCTTGTTCTGAAAGTACTCAAAGCAGAGTAGGGTATAGACAGACTGGGCTGGAATTGCTAGAACAGGGGCAGGAAGAAGCAACTACATCAAGGGCTTAAGGTAAGTCTACACTACAAAATGAAGTTGACTTAAGTTATGTTGCCCTACAGCCACCACAGTAACTAAATCAATTTTGCATGTCCCCACTATGCTGCTTATGTCAGCAGTGCATGTCCCTGAGCACATGCACCGGTTTAGCTATCAGTTTGGGGTGTTGTGGGATAGCTTCTGAAGGGCAACTGTCGATGTAAGCAGCATAGTGTCTACACTGACATTGCATCGACCTGGCTACGTCAGTCTAAGTGCTATGCCTCATGGAGGTGGAGTTAGTCGATGTAGTGGGGGAATTGCATTGGTGGGAGTTACAGGTCAGTGTAGACCTAACTCAGTAGTCTAGCCTTAAGCTGACAAATACTCTGCCCTTACAACTTGTTCCAGCGACGTATTGAGGCCACTCTACAGTGCAATTGTGAGACTAAGGCAGTGGACCGTTAAGAAATGAAGCACAGAGGGACTTGCTCAGGCCTACAGCACACCTCTGACAGTCACTCATCTCTTTCCTGGGAGAAGGGAACATATTGATATTTTATTTATGGGGAAACTGAGGCTCAAGGGGGCTAGCTGTGCTGCATGGCCCTGAGCAAGCCCAGAACCTACATCTCTTAATTGCAAGCCTGGTGCCTGCCCCCCAGGACCCCACTGCCTTCTAGCTCAGTCCCAAGACCATCCTTTATTCCACCCCATAATGTGAACCAGGAGTGGCTGTCGGGAGTTGGTGATGCTGTCATCAGGTCAAGCAGTAGAATACATAACAGACTGTAAAAGTGGACGGTTTTCCCTGCCTCCTCCTAAGTGGGCTCCCACTCATCTAAAAGTGACCCTGGCAGCTGACTGAAATACAGAGTAAAATGTTTTCAGGGCTCTTAGAGGGGCTGCTTTTGAGCTACCAGACTCTGTGCAGAAGTGCACCCACAAATAAGCTGAAATCTGTGGCGGTTGGAAAGGCACAGCACACCTCAGAATTGAGCTCCAAGTTCTCGATGCATCACCCTGCACAGCCCTCGCTCTGACCAAGTCAAAGTCACGATGCTTGAACCGAAGTATGGCCAAGCTGGTCTGGTCTGAAAACAGGCAGCTTGCTTGATAGATTTCCTGGAAGCATTGGATAGTCTGATGCAGCTCGCATCGCCTGAACATAAATGGGGGTGGGGGTGAGAGACTTGGATCTGATGCTGATCATCTTGCTGTCTGTCTTGGTGGCCTGCTGTAGCAGGATCACTGCAGTGGCTTTGCTGCTAGGTCTAAACTGAACAACAGGATGACTAAATGAAGAAGTTAAAGCTCGGGCCAGAAAGGCAAACCCCTAACTTGTGTGTGAATTGAAGGAGGTTCCCTGTTGGCTGCAGTGCTGGCTGCTTACCCAAGAGTCCTTAGGGACAGCCCTAGGCTTAGCTGGCTCCAGTTACATCTAGCAATGGAAAGATTCTGCAGTGCAATAAAACGAGGCCACTCCCTGGCCTTGGTTCTGCTCTTTATTTGCAGCCTCATAAGGAATTCTTTTGTAATTGGGGTATTGTCATATTCTAGCTAAGCCAGCAGTTGTCGTGGAAACATGTACACTGCCACCCAGGCTTGTTTCAGTTTTGCAATAGTATTCACTAACATCTCAGGCAGAAGCATAAATTTCTAGGGCTGAGGGCTGGGCACAGGTGGTCTCTTTTGGCCTGAGGGTACCCCTAACAAGCTCCAAGGAATTTTTTTCTAGTTTAAACAGCCCTCCTAAGCTGCCTAAGGGAAGCTATATGGAGCCATCAAGCTCTGGAGAGGTTTCTAAATGTAAGTTCCTTTCCCTGTGTGAGCTGGCTTGGTGTTGCCTTCCTAAGACTACTGGCAGACTGCAGATGGGGAGGGCTCTTATTACTGCCTTAAAGTGGCAAGCAGATACCTATAAGCTTTAGAGACCTCCCATGAGTGGGGAGGGGAGGAATGGGTATTGGCCCAGTGAACTAATTCATCTGCAGCCTCCGAGGTGGTGGTAATGTTCATGGACGAGCTAGCTGTAGTGTCACAGCAGACCATAAGGTGCCTTGAGCACTGGAGGAGAATACCTTGCAGAGCTGTTGTAGCTATCAAAGCAATGTGTCTAAACCGGAGTTGGGATCTGATGCTCCCTGCTGATGGAGCAGAAACTCATGTGACTCTTTCAAGCTCCCAGCTGACTTGTTTTGTAACAGGGACCTGTGACAATCTGATCTTGGCTCATCTGAGGCATGTCCACACAAGTGCTGCATGGCAGAGCTACAGTGTAGTAGCTGTTGTAGTGTAGCTACTTACTGTAGTGGTGGAAGGGTTTCTTCTGGTGCTGTAGTAAACCCACCTCTCCAAGGTGACAGCAAGGTCCATGGAAGAATTCTTGTCAGCCTTGCAAGATCTACAGTGGGGGTTAGGTTGACCAACGATGTTACACAGGGCATGAAATCTTTCACAGCCTGCAATGCTGTAGTTAGGCTGGCCCAAATTGTGTGCGGGCCAGACCTAAAGCGTTCGGTAGCTGCAGTGGCTCCTCAGGAGCCTGACTTCGGAATGAGGGGCTATGTGGTTGCTTCCCTCTAGCTCCAAATTCCTGCTCAGTTGTGGAGGGAACTCAAGCTGTGCCATCCCAAGCTGCTGGTGACTGTTTCTAAGCTGTCTCTGGAGGCTGGCAGTGAGCTGCATTGGCTGACTTAGGCACAGTAGTCAGCCCTGTACAGGAAGTCTGGTGCTGCCCCTCATGGTCAGGATCCCAAAGAGCTACTGCCGCCTCCAAACACTGTTCAGCTAAACTTGCAATTGCTAACTTGTTTGAAACTTTCCGCCAGCCACACTGAGTCATGGCTCAGCCACTCAGCTGGAACTAATTCTCCTGTGCAAAACGGCTGGCTGCAGTGTTCACTGAACAATAGTCTGGTGTTGAAGATAAAGGGAGTAGTGTTCATCATTGTAGCTGGCTTAGCACAGTTATGGCTAATTGGAAACTGTCTGGCAGAACTAATGTTGATGCTGGTAGGTATCTAACCTCTGCACAAGTCAGTTTGAGCTGAAATCCCAATTCTTTATGATATGCTGGAAACTTATGTGGAGTAGTTTCACTGATTGAAATTCTGCATATCAGAGGACGCTCAAGTTGTCCCACACCACCATTTGGAGCAGAGTGGATAAAAATCAATGATTTAAAAAAAAATTTGATTTTTTTAAATCAATAAAATACTAAAATTCTCCCTCAGATGTTCAATGGAATTCTGTGGTTGGTTGATTTGAACAATTAATTAGGAACTGGCCTATTCTCATAAAACTTTGAGGAAAACCATGATAAAATAGATACTTTTTTTTAAAGAAGAACGTAGGGGATATGCTTAGTATACTGAAGCCTATATCCAAAGCCTTAAACCTCAGAGAAATTGTTGCTGCATTGCTGCTGCTGTTGAAACTTGGGAGGCGCTTCAAGAGACATTGAAGAAAGAAATACATCACCACAAAGTGAAACTGCAGGCAATAAAGAAGCAAATGGATCAAGCACTAACTCCACCTCACTTTCTTGAACGTTCTTTTCCCCAGATAAAGGTAGATGCCTAACTTCTGAAGAAGATGCTGCTGCCATGGCATGGGCATCTCAAAATCACTCCTCAGTTATGCCAGTCATAATAAATTTCAGGGCTGGAGCAGAACCGTTTAAGCAGTACATGTTTACTGATGTTTTGAACAAAGTCACTCCCCTGAATTGGTGGAAATCATTAGCTAGGCACCTTGAAACTGAGTTCCTTCAGTTGCTAAGCCAAGTTTTCACAGCAGTAGCTTCCTCTGTAGGCACAGAATATTTTAATTGTTTGGTGGTATTCACCCAAAGCTAAGAAATCAACTGGGAGTTGAAAAAGCTGGAACACACTTGTTTGTTCAGGAATAAAAATAAGAAACTGTGGAAGTGGGGAAAATGAGCTAGTTGTAGAAGTTTTAAGGACAGCGTATGTTTACTGTTGTGATGACTTGTCAGAGTTAATAAAATTTGAAAATTAAAAAAAAAAAAAAAGCTCAAGGACCGCTGGCTCGGGAGACTGCTGCAATTGCAAATGTGACGTTTATGTAACATTTAAGATTTAGTTTAATAAAATAGAAGTGCTTGTGTGTGTGTAATTTAGTTCTTAGCATGTCTAATGTGCTGCTGCTGCATCTGCAGCTTGACACAGGTAATGAGTATTATGTATCTAAAAATTACACAATAGACTGAGATGTTGTAAAATGCTGTATTGACTTGTAAATTAACATGCTTTAGTGATCAGATTTGCACCATTGTTTAAGAAATATGTGAAGACGGGTCAGTGGGAAACTTGATTTAAATTAAATGATTTTTCTCTTGGTGATTTAATCAATCCACCCTGATTGGGAGTGCAGGCTCCACTATCCAGATAAGTAAAGCAACACAACTTCCACCTTTGTGGCAGAATTGGAAATAGAGTAAGCAAGTCAGGACTCCTGGAATCTAGTGCTAGACCCACAGTAGACTAACTCATGGTGTGATCAACTCTCTAGGCTGAGGCAGAAGTTGCATCCTTAAATCGCCGTATCCAGCTGGTAGAGGAAGAGTTGGACCGAGCCCAGGAGCGTCTTGCCACAGCTCTGCAGAAGCTGGAGGAGGCAGAGAAAGCTGCAGATGAGAGTGAAAGGTGAGATGTGTTATAGAAGCATCAGACCTTCAGACGCCACTCCTTTCTGGCTAATATTGACCCAGAGGGTTGGGAAAGAACAGCACTGGGGCAGGACATAAGGGACTTGCTGAGGCTCTGCTGAATATTAATGCAAAAAACACTGAACCTCCCTGATGTATCTTGGACTAAATTATGTAGTCTAGGAGACTTGTCTGACCATCAAACCGAGTAGCCATCCTCTGCCCTGTCTCAACCTTCAGCTTTATTCGGTCTTCGTGGTTTGTGTGGCAGGTAATGCATTAGGCTGGGTTTCTGTATCCCTCCATGAGCAAGGACATTGCTGAACTCCATAATTCACCTGGCAGTCTAAGGCACATGGCATGTTCTTTTCTCCATGTGGAGGAGAGGAACATCTTGGGATAGGACATTAGGAAGAGCTTTAGACTCCAGAGATGTCCCAGCTCAGACTAGTCACATTGCTACCTAATCAACATTCAGCTGTTGGGACTTCAGCTTCTGGCTGCTTTACGTTAACATTAGTGTCCGGCCTCAGTTTCCCTGCGTATGGTAGAATTCTGGAAACCTACTGCTCAACTGGGCAATAATATATGGCATAGTGGTACCATCAGCACTTCAACTGGCAGACCAGCCATGCTGCACACCCTGTTACAGCTGATATCTCCCAGAAAGGGCAAACCCCACCTTGGACTGCGTTATCCAGTCCAAGTTACTTGGCTCTGCCATACAAAGCCCACTACAGGTATTTAGGACTTGACCCTTACCACCCGACCCCAGAGAAGGGGCTTCATTAGTTGCTCCCATGAGTTCAGCAGAATAACTGAGTGGCTTAGACCGCTTTTCTCTGGAGTACTAACTTTGCACAGCCAGATGTGGCACAAATAATTGACCTTCATGTAACTAAAGCAACTTAATGAACTGCTTTCAGTCAGGAGAGTAAATGGAACATTATCGTGACACGCTCGTTGGATGAGGGCAAGTTCCTTGTGAACCCTAATATGTGGGTCGTTGTAAAGCCCTGATCGCTGTCAGCTCTGCTTTCAGAACAGCCTTCCATAACGGCACTGTGGTCTAAAATGCCAGTTCCAGGTTGCAGTTGTGGGTTTGTCACCTCATGTCATCTTGTCTTGGGCAGAGGCATGAAAGTGATTGAAAACAGAGCCCTGAAGGATGAAGAGAAGATGGAACTGCAGGAGATCCAGCTCAAGGAGGCCAAGCACATTGCAGAAGAGGCTGACAGGAAGTATGAGGAGGTGAGGCTCTCCAAGCTGTCTTACCCCAGTTGGCTTCACCCAAGAGAGGTCATGCCCACACCTTTCTTGTAAGGAAACTGGCCAGCTGGCTTTGAGGCCACAGTCCATTGAGAGTTCTTGTAAGCTTTTCACAAGAACGAAACCCTTGCCTCATCAATCATCTGTGGCTTTCTCTCGTCTCAGGTTGCCCGGAAACTGGTGATCATTGAAGGAGACTTGGAGCGCACTGAGGAGCGGGCTGAGCTTGCAGAGTCGTGAGTGTTTTGCTTTGGACCTCGTCTGCATGACTCCCTCTGCATGGGAACTAACAGTACTGAAGCATCCCAAACCTTGTTAAACAAGGCCTGAAGTATGGGGGAAGGCTTGGATCATCAGACAAAGGAGCTGTTACTCCTTTGATCACTCACTTCTAGCAGTATAAAATCAACACTTGGCCTCTGATTTGAGGGCATGGAGTGCAATATGCATATCGGTCACAAATTTGCCTGGTAGTGGAGATGCCCAACCTCTTTGCATGGAGTGACTTCAAACCGGCAAACTAATGCAGGATCACAGGGGTCCCTCACAGCCATGCTCTTCTCACCAGCACGGCTTTGTTGGCCAGTACAGCAGCTGGTGTCTACTAGCTTATCTGCAAATTGCTGGGGAGCACTGACACATGCAACTGCAGTAGGGTGCCCTGCGCGAAGGCCCTCTCCACATGGAATTATAGCAGCATGTGGAGCAATAGAACATCAACACCTGAGTCTGAGATGGCTTTTAAGATCCTTTCCAGAGCTATGCGACTCTTGCACAGAGCATTGCTGAGTAGCTGGCTAATTCCCATGCAAAACATGCACAGAGATGCAATGTAAGGGCTCTTCTTATTCCCCAAATGTGGCTGCTTTCATTGGTCTCTAAGGGAGAAGTCGGGGCCTTTAGTTGCATCTTTTAGGCCTTGTATAACAAAGTCACTCGTGTGCATGTACAGCAAGCAGAGTTGTGCTTCCCTGCCCGGACGTGCATGTCATGACCCTGACTTCTCTTTGTTTTTCCCCTTCCCATCCCTCTTTTTTGCTCTGCTTTGTTTGTGGTGTTGCTGCTCCTTTTGACCTTTGCCCCCCTGCCTGGCTTGTGCCATCATGTGATCGTCCCTAACAGTCGTTGCCGGGAACTGGATGAGCAGATTCGATTGATGGACCAGAATGTGAAGTGTCTGGCTGTTGCTGAAGAAAAGGTACTAACCTTTCCTTTGAAGTGTTAAATCCAAAGGTCTTGTGGCCTCGTCATCACACTCCTGCCCTCAGCTCATTAATAGCATCTCTCTCCTTCCTTTCTTGCTTCTGGAATGCTCCATTCTCTCCTGCTGCCTGCAAACCTCCCTTTCTCTGGGGAGGTGGCAGCTGTCTGGCTGTCCCTCAGTAGACCAGCTTCCCTCCCCACAGCATACTTATTAATATTTTAGCTTTTTACCTGCAAGACTTTGGGTCCAGCATGAGTCTGCATCCTGCTCTAGCGGCTCAGTTTTAAGGCCCTGCCATTGCTGTAGTGTGGGCAAGGCACTAAGAATAGGTGTCTGTGGCCCAAGTGCCTGTGTGGGTGTTCACTTCTTCCAAAGCTGTCTGGAAACCCCTGACAGCCTACAAGTGAAATCCTACCTGGTGTGGTCAGTGAGATCTGTCTCCTAAAGAGCTCTTCAGGCTTCTCTGCACATGGATTCACTTTTCATCTCTCTCCTGTGTTCTCCCTCCCACTTTTCTTTCCTTCTCTCCTGCCTTTTTTAAAACCTCCACAGTAAATGTTCCGAGCTGGAGGAGGAGCTGAAGAATGTCACCAACAATCTCAAGTCTCTTGAGGCTCAGGCTGAGAAGGTAGGGCTGCTTTGCACAGGGCCAGAGGCATCCAGGCACTACTGTAGGGGCATTCTGGCTGAAGAGTGCCCATTGAGATGGGCATGCTCCATGGTCTGTAGTACCTGTCACGCCCTTCATGTGAGGCTGCGGGGTGTTATGGAATCTGAGTCTGCTTGTTCTTGGAAGCTGCAGACATGGGAGTGCCAGTGGGTTTAAATGCAAAGCTAGCAGCCGTGAGTGTCGGGCTGACTCACTGTCTCCAGACGAGCTGGGTGAGACAATCTTATTGGGCCAACTTCTGCTGGTGAATCTCTGCAGTGGTGATAGTGTTTTTGTCTTAAGCTGTTTCAAGGTGTGTGTGTGTGTGGGGGGAGCTTGACCCAACATCAGTGTCAAGGCATTGGCTGCCTGGGTGTGAAGCAGACCTGTTCATCCATGTACCTAATTCTGCATGTCAGACGTGGTCTGGACTCTGGTTCCTTCCTACCCACCTCTGGGTGGGTAAACATGGTGTGAATTACTGTGCTGTAGTAGACTCCCTGCCGTTGACCCACTTGGTGCAACCTTTGCAGGCAGGAATGTTGTGTTGTGGGAGTGAGCCTCTAACCTCCCTTCTGCAACTGAGGTCTGGGCTTAGTGAGACTCAGACTCTGGGATCTGTTTGTAGGAGGCCGTTACTAGCAATTAATGTTGCTGGGATTTGACATTCTGCTTCTTCCGCAGTACTCTCAAAAAGAGGACAAATATGAAGAGGAGATCAAGATCCTGACAGACAAACTCAAAGAGGTGAGTGGCTGCTTCTCCAGGGTCTGAAAGCATGTTCCCCTGGGTGTGGGTTTGGATAAACACTTGGAAGGGGCTGTCAGTTGCGTGAGCTGCCAGGGCAGGGAGACCTCATTCTGAGGCTGGCCAGGCTTGCTTGACTTCACTGTGCTAGACTCCTGTCAGTCTCATGAGTGCCTGTCTCCAGACTCAGTGAAGAACCATGGACTGTCCCTGTAACTGGCTCTGTTTTCTGTCAGGCGGAGACCCGTGCGGAATTTGCTGAACGATCAGTAGCCAAACTGGAGAAGACCATTGATGACTTGGAAGGTACATTTTGGGGATTGGGAAGCCAAATAGATCTTAGGGAGAAGCGATCAAGATTGCCCAAGAAGGGCCAACTAAGCATTGTGCCAGGTGCCATGGGGTGTGGGTGGTGCTGGCGCTTAGGGGAGGGAGCAGAATCCTCTTCTGTTCTTGATCCTTTGCTTTATGGACATGGCCAGTTCTGGTTCAGCCTGCTGGCTGATGGCAAATGGTATGAGCTGAAGTTGGAGCTACTGAGTCACTCTGGGCCCTGTATCTGCTGCTGAACAGTCCTGCTCGATCTCTGCATTGAGGCTGAATTGAAGTGTTGGTGTGCTGTTACTAGATTGCTACTTGGCATTCAGTCTGGAGTATCCAGGTGGGATTTCTGTACATTTTGTTACTTAAAATGCATTTGTATGGTCAGAATAACTCCTTTTCAAACCAGAGGAATGACTGGAGTGGGGCTGGGGAATGGCTATTGTACTGCATCTTGAGAACCTCAGTAGGGAGGAACAGTAAAGTATTTGCCTGTCAATGTGCTGAAACCCATAGCATAGGTTTCTATAACCAGGTACAGTGAGTTGACAATCGCACTAGTTTTGTCTGGAACAAACCCAGTAAGCCTTTGTTTAGGAGGTGCCAGTCTTGGAGATGTGGAATACAGCAACTTCCAACACAGTGCCTAACTTGTGCAAAGCAAGCCTCCCGCTTCCTCGTCTACCACTGGCTTTACGTAGCCGATCTTGGCAGCCTACATAACACCCCTCACATATTTAAAGCCTCCCCAGTGTGAAACCTGGCCAGGGGCCAGAAGGATGAAATGGCTCTAGTCTTTAGCACTAGCCTCAGTCACTTAAATGCCTCTTTGCGACAGATGGAGCCTGAACTATGGCTTTCCACAAAGGGTGGAGGAAGGCCAAACCTCAACCTACCCTGGCCCAGTGACTTAAGCAGTCTGTCTCTTGTTGATTCCCTAGCTTTCAGTGACTCCCAACTAAAAAGGCTTGGGTCCAACTAGCTTCTTGGCTACATCAGAGCTTGACTCCTTACAAAGATAGCTTGTCTAGAAATCATGCTAGCCATACAGCGAGTACTGGCACCTGAGCTGTACTTTCTAAATCGGCTTCCATGGTTGCAGTTTTATTGTAAGCTAATTCTCCAGTGGAAGGCTTAAGTTCATTATAACTTCAAGCATAGCAGGCAAGATTTTTTTGCAACATATTGGTCATGAGACAGTTGGGTCTGATCTACAGGCTTGCTGCTGAAGTGGCCTAGTTTGACTGAACAAGACAAGGTCCTCTAGGCACTTGGTAGAACAACAGAACAGCTGTACTGCAGCCAGAAGTCTTTGCCAGCTCCACTTAATTCCAAAGGAGTAGATGAGTACTACAACTCTCATAACTGGATGCTGCACCACCAATTAAGACAGTCTGCTAGTTTACTCCAACGGATTATTAGATAACACAGGTGTGGCTTGCATGCTAGGGTTTCTCCAGCTAATTGTATATGCTGTCTAATGGGAATTCCCTACATCTCCAGACTTGACTAAAATCACGTGAAATGGTCACCTTTAAAAATGAGATTTCTTATTGAAACGAAGATGAAAACATACACTTAGCTGATCTCTGCCCTCTAGCTGGGGAAACCAGTTCCCCTCTCCCACAAAATATGGGGGTTCTTGCGTCACTGCTTATGCCTCCTCTCCATTAGTTACTGTAAATCCAGAAGGGTAGCTGTTCCTTGGGTCACAACATCTTAAGTTGCATTGCTTTGAAGTTCTTGGCCCTACTCCTCTAGGAACTAGTATTTGTGACCTGCAAGGCATTTCTTGATCAAACTATATCAAAGCTGGTCAAAATGGGTAGATAGATTCTTAATGACATTAAGTTGCTGCTTTTTTCACCTGATTTCATTTTTTCGTGTTCCTGGATTCCATGCGGTTTCCTGGCCCTGCCTTTCCTCTTATTTTCCTCTTCTCCTCCAAATCTTTTTAGATGAGCTCTATGCCCAGAAACTGAAGTACAAAGCAATTAGTGAGGAATTGGACCACGCCCTCAATGATATGACTTCCATGTAAATATCAGCTGGCTGTGATGGTGTCTGCCTCTGCTTAAGCAGGCTAAACAGCCAGAACTTGCTTTGCTTGCTGTGATTCTGATGGTCTGGCTATAGAGAACCTACACACTACGCTAGTAGATTAATGTGGAGGACTGGCAGCATGCTGTGACTAATGCTTGAGTTTGATGATTGTGATGTGCATGTACAATGCTAGTGTTCTGCTTGTCTAGCTTAGACTGAACAGGGGACTGGCACGAATTCATTTCATATGTGCCAAGTGAGGCAGGTCTCAGTTACTCCAGAGACTCCTTCCTGCAGGAATGTCATCCCCTTGGTGCCAATATGCCATTATTTTCCAACTTCTAGTGGGGAAGAGGCAGAAATTAGTGCTAGTCAAATCTCCCAGGGTTTCATCATCCTGGGATGATGATCCATAAACTAATCTGTAGAAGTAGCCAGAATCAGTCTGTTACTGTAACTAGTTCCTTGGCTTTGTGGCTTGTGGACTCTAATCGGCTTGTCTGTGTGCTCTCTTGCCCACTAACTGAGGAACGGGCTGATGCTCACTTTGCAGAAGTTGCTAACATCTGAAAGCTCCATGAACCCAAGCTTGCTGTGTACAAACCCTTAAGCCCCTCTTAAAACAAGTGTCTCCTTCTCTATTCCATACAGATAAGTCTTGTGATTCCAAACTCCACTTTGGATTTGCCTCTCGGCTTGGTGGCTTGTTCCGCATCTGCACCCTTCACTCGTGCTCATTCTGCTACTCTGAATTCCAGTGCCTGTGTCTAGTTAAACTGTCTGCAGGGCCTCCTGGGAATAAACACTCAACACACGAACTCGGGAGCAGTTGCAGGCCCCCAAATTGGCTGCACTTGCACTCGAACAAAGCTTCCTCTGTATGACCTCTTGTGCCAGACACTGCTGTGCGCAAAGGGGCTGCCCTTTCCGTGTGTCTGGGTACAGAGGCGGAGTGTAGCTGGGTGTGTTTTGTTCTCCTCTGCATATTTCATGTCATAGAGCTCCTTTTGTACATGCTAGTGCTTGGGCATGATGTCACTCATGAGGAACAGCTTGGTGTATAAATTGATGAGTGACATGGCTGGTGCTGCCTTACAGGAACAGTGTCAATGTTGTCTCCAGGCCTGTGTAACACTTCCCCGTGTCAGTGGAATACATAGATGTTGATGCACTAAATTCTCTCTTCTGCTGCTGTTTACGTTCTTGGCTTACGTGTCTGAATTGCATCTCTGCAAACAGTACAAAGTGCTGAATGCTATGTAAGGACCAAATGGTTCCTTGGGGTTGCAGCAGGAAATCTGAAGCTGCATTTGTACTGGTTTTGGTGGTTAAAGGCATTATTATCTGTTTCCCCTGTGGGATTTGTCAGGATTGGAGTGATCAAATGCTGGCTCAGTGTAATGTTACTGCGTACATCTTGTATCTGCAAAAGCTGACAAAGGTAGGAAAGCACATGTGTGAATGCCAGCTGGCCAGCACTGGTGAAGTGCTGAAACTGCACCAGTAGTGCACTGAACTTTGCCTGCATGGAGACCAAGATCCCTACTTCTGTAGTGCAAAATGTCCATCTGAAAAGCTGAGGGGTGTAGAAGCCAATGTATGAAATCAGTGGCCATCTCTTAGCCAAAAGGCTTTTACAGAAGGTTTGGGGAATTGCAGAAACTTCACATGGGGGTGTAGTACGGGGGTTCACAGCCGCTGGTAGGAAACATCACACTGCAAACACCCGCTTCATTTGGCTTACAGAAGTTACTAGCATTGTTTGATAATAAACATGACCTAGGTTGAGAATTGTCTGCTGCCCATGGTGGCTCATCAAATATTTGCCATCTCTTTCCCTGTTCTTGGACTTGTTTCACTTTGCCCTGCAAGTCATGGTGTAATGTCAGACATCATTCTTCATGAACCAGATCTCAGTAACTGGATGAGACAAGGTGGCCCGTAGTTCATAAGGCTCAAGACTTGCCCCAGCCTGCTGTCACTTCACTCACCTGCTCTTCAGTTATGTAGCCCCTTCCAGTCCACTCAATTGGACTACAGCAGCACCAATCAGACTGAGTACCACTTGGCAAGGAGCCATGCAAACAGTATGAGAGGCCCTTTCTTGAAAAGGCTACACTCTAACTTGTTGGGATGCAGCTATTATGCTTTGAAGCTCTAAGATGCTGAAGTTTTCCTGTTGCATCATACGAAGACATCTGCACTATGCCTTGTAACCTTAATGCAAGGCTCCTTAGCTGCTCTCAAGCTAACAGCTGCAGCCTCACCAATTTAATGAAGGACAAGTAACTAGTCATCACAATGAAATCTTTGCCCTGGGAAACATTCCCTGCTTGTCTGACCCTGCCACTCATGCATGGATGAGTTAATGGCCCTAGCTGACACTTAAGAATATGCATGGGGAGGTAAAGTGCCATTACACTTCCTGCCCTGGAACTAAACATTCTCACTAGGGCTGGGGAGGCTAGTGGCTGTATTTGAATGTACAGCTCTAGGTGGCTCCCCTGGGGTCCACCTTTTCACTGTAAAGTGAAACAGCCAGGGGCTGGGGTGTCAGCAAGGCCCTGTCCCTGCTAGTCATTCTAATGACATCTGGCAAGTAGTGAGTGGGTGCCTGGGTGATGCAGTTTCTGATCTGGGATTGTGGCCACTTTAGGGTCTGACAGGCATGGCTGCAGCATGTATAGGCTGGCTAATGAGCTCTCCACTGGGAATGCTGTCAGTGTGGAGAAAGTGACCAGAAAACCTGTCTCATCTCCAGAGAGGCAGGGCTGGGGGTGTTTCATACCAAACAGTCTGGCTGACATGGGCTCAAGACCCAACTTGTACTGTCTAGTTGCTGAATTCTCCTCCCTGGGGTCTGGGCAGTAAATGAACTTGGAAAAATCCATTTGGTTCCTGCCTCTGCTTCCCAGAGTGGCAATGGCTGTGGCAGTCACCTTAAAAAGCCCTTTTCTGGCTCTGTTGCTTGAGGCCACAGGCGGTTACTCACATGGGCACTGTATTGGTCATGCTGCTTGTCTGCTGTGGCAGACACTCAAACCTCACCAGGGTGAGCCATCTGCCCAACCAAGGGCTGCCAGGAGCCTGGGCTGCCAGGAGCCTAGCCTGCCTTGAAATGGAACAGGACGTTGGTCCCAGCAAGCGGGTTCTAGCTCCCATCCTCTGTCGGAGTCAGTGTGCTGACCTGTAGTCTAGGGCCTAAGTCCTGTTACAGGTCACTGTAGAATGCTCTCCTGAAACCCATAGCATTCAGACCACACAAACACCCCCCCCCCCCCCTCCAAAAAACAAACCTATAATCAGAGACTGGATATATTGGTTATAAGTGTGGAGTCAACAGATGCTCCAATTAACTACAACTGGCAGTTCCTGTGCTACTGCAGCTTGCTGATCTAAAGCTGCCTTGTTGGGGATCATTGCAATAGCTTTCAAGGCTGGAGCCAATCTGAAATCTGATTTTAATCTCCTAATGTTGGCCTGCCCACTAATTAGAGCAAACAGCAGTCTGAGGGCAGCAACCACTTTCCAACTGATCTGTGTAAACCCTAGAATGATTCCCCCTGCCTGCCCCGCCCCACTGCATGTTGCTTGATTCAGGGGGGTGGGCAGAGGAGGATAGCTTGCAACTTCCTCCTGACCCCAGCATGCTGACGGGACCATTAGAATTCCATTATCAGAAAGGGGGTTCAGTGGGACTAGGAGGAGCCTGCCCCTCTCAGGGCTGCTGACCTCTGCCTCTTATAAGGGTCACATCCTAGGGGCCTGCACTTGGAGTAGGTTAGCAGTTTCTGTTGACCAGGGCATAGCAGTATGATCTTGCTGCTACGGTGCTGTTAACAAAACTGTCCCCTCCATCAGTCTAGCACCACTGCTTCCTTCCCCCAGTAAGAGGTGGTACTGATAGCTCCAAGGGAATCCTGTGCCATCTATCAAAAGATGGGGTGGGGGGGAGTGGGACAGGAGGGTGTTCATTAAATAGAGACATTCAGAGGAGTTGCCATGGGATGCAAAGAGGCATCTCCAGTAACGAGGCTTTGCAGCTAAAGTTGTGTTTGTAGTCTTACCCGGCTGGACCCTGCTCAGTATGGAAAGTGCTGGATGGGGCCCTCCAAAGGGAAGCCCAGGCTGGTGTAGGAAATCTCTCATTCCTGACCAGTGCGGTGCTAGGTCCTGGCTGGCTGAATTCCAGCTTTACTAACTACACTCTCACCTGGGTCCCTCCGGCTCAAGCAGGAGGAGCTCCTCTGAACAATTCCTGCCACTCAAATGCAGCCACCAGATTTGAGTGACTGCTCCCACTCCAAAAGAGGCCAAACTGTCCTAGGCCATCAGCAAGTGAAGGCTGTTGGGTCCTTCCCAGCACCCCATGCCTGAGCGTGGCAGCTCTCTCGCTCTGTTGGTGAGCTCAGCTAGCAATGCTCTGCTAGCGCATGGCTCTGGAGTCCAGCTCTCTGATTTTCTGTAGTCTGTTGGCTCCCATGAATTGACTGCTTATTGAGAAGATCAGCTACCCTTGCTCTGAGACTTCCAGCATCTCCATCTCCTGGTGCTGGTGGATCCTAGATGTGGGGCTGGCAGGTCTCCCTTAGGGTACTTCTGTGGCTGTTGACCCCTCTATTGGTTCTGTGCTGTTCAACAGCAGGGGCCTGGAATCAGCCTCTAATTTTCAGTTCTGTTTGAAAGCAGATGAGGCTTTTGGTTCTGTCCATATTCTGAACCCATCCTGAGCTGCTAGCTTGACCAAGGCCTGGACAGTGAATGCTGTGCCTAACCCTGTTTGAGGGACACTTGGGGGAAGCTCCTAATGCCCATGTCTCTGGAGACCACATCGATTTCTGGGTCACATGGCTGCCTTTTCCCTCTTAAACTGTACAGCAAGCAAATGGGATTGCCTGAGGGCTAGTCTTGATGTAGCCACATGCTTCCTGAATTGCTTACACAGCCAAGTGTCTCCAAAGGCCCTCCTGCCACTCGGCGTAAGGAACACAAATAACCTTCAGGCTTCATCTTCCAGGGATATCCTTCTTCCTTCCTGTGCCTTCGTAAACTCTGCAACGCTTCTTCCATTTGGGCCGCACTTGGCTTCTACCACAGGCTTTCTGAGCTGAAAAGCAAGTTAGCCAGGCTGGTCTTATTCTGTCTCCACTGCTTCAGTCTATAAAATGAGCTGTGACTGATGGTCCTTATGCCACGTGTTAGGCACTGGTTGTATGACTTGCTCATCTTGGCACTCTACTAACCTCCCCTTTCTCTTTTTTCTCTCTTCCTCTTGTTTCCCCTAATCCTCCTGTCGCTGATGCAGAGCGCCTGTACAGCCAGCTTGAGAAAAATCGCCTGCTCGCTAACGAGCTGAAGTTAACGCTGCATGATCTGTGTGACTGAGAAGGGGGCCCACTAATGACACTAACCAAGCTTATTGTGAGCACCAGTCCTGTGGACCACAGTGAAATCTGATCATTCTTAACAAACTGGCAGATTTTCAGACTTTGTGCAATTACTGCTATTTAATGAGGCAGCTGAAGTCTATCCTCTAATGTACTTATCTGTTAAAGGTAACCTCTGTTCTCAGTGCATAAACCCCTCGGACTGTAATTCTGCCTGAATCTGATCACTCGGGCAGTTACTCCACTAGTGTGGTGGGGAGTCCCTGGCTTCCTAGTAGAGCCAGAATAGCAGCCCCTAGGCAGATGTGATTTGGGGGGTGCGGGGGGCAGGCTACCTTGAGTCCTGTGTCCATTAGACAATTTGCTGTAGATGCTGCTCTTGACCATATCTGATGTCTAAGTGCTGTGGCTGATCTAACTTACTGTGTGTACTGAATGTCTGTAGGATCTGCTTCATGGATTGATGGCTGTTTCTAATAATAAACCACTGACCTCATGGTCTGTAAGACAACTGCAAACCTGTGATGTTTTCATAAAGTCAAGTTCCATCCAGAAGGCCTGGGGAGAAGCCTGGTCATTGCTAAGTCCATGTGGACTGGGGTATGGTCAGGCAGGTACCACAGCTGAGATTGCAGATGGATGGGAGTGGAGGGGCATCTTGGGAATGAGTTATCCAAGGATTTACTGAGTTGGAGGCTGTGGCTGCAGTTGCTGTGGTAGGAGGCATGTGTAAGCATGGCAATAATCCCCTGGGGAGTCTGCTCAGGGGAAAAGCCTAAAGATACTGGAGTCCATGTGTCTTGGGCAGAGCTGCCTCTGCAGTGTCAGAGACCTTGGCTCCTTGCATCGACTCTGACCTTCAGGATGGTGGAGTACTGCATGCAACTTCTCTGGCTAACCAGCAGCGGTTACAAGTCTCCCTGGTGTAAGTCTGTGTGTGGGGCTAAGTAGGCAGCCTGTTGCAAACTGTCCAAATCTCTGTAACTGCTCTACAGCATGCACAGTGCTCCTGTATGTTGGTATGCCAGGGCTATTCTCCAAATAAGGCTGGTCCAAAACACTGGTCAGCTGTGGGATATTGACTTTCCTGGCTTCTGAAACACCTTGGTCTCCAGGGCAGATTGACCAGCATCCCATTGCCTGCTGTTGACCTAAAATAGTCTCCTTCCTCAATATGTCCTCTTTGGAGAGGCAGTGTTCAGCACTGAGGCGTGCTGCCCAGTCTAGCTATTAGCAGGTATTCACATGAACTTTCTGCCCAGGTGATCCCCTGGAGGGGGGGCCACTTTGTCTGTGGCTGACAGGAATTGCTCTAACTCACATGTCTCTTGGACTTGAATTTGTACCAGTATCCCCAAGCTCCTGTCAGGCAAACAGCCACAGTCTCTGGGCTTTGAGATCTGGAAAGGTGACGGGTGTAATGTTGAAGCAGTGGGAGACCTGGGGGAGACTAGCTTCAGTCTGATTCATCTGCATGCAAAATACTGAGTGGCAATAGCTGAAGGTACGTTGAGATCTCGCTGTGCGGGAGGCACCATCATTTCAAGAGGCAGAGGCCAAGAACCATGCAGAAAACGCCTCACTTGTGGCTGCAAGTGGCTCTGTATCGAAGTCTAATGAGGAGCTAACACAAAGCATTGTGCTGGGAATGAGTTCCTGCAGGTCTTGGCACGGACTGTCCCTATCTGACATGTAACTGTCAAATTCTTCCTCCCACCAGATAAACTGAAATCTACCAAAGAGGAGCATCTCTGCACGCAAAGAATGCTGGACCAGACCCTACTGGACCTGAACGACATGTAAAGGATCCCTGCCATCGCCTCTGCCCCACCCAGCAACTCACTGGGGCCAGCTCAGCCCAAGCTGACCTCTAACCCCAGGGCCCAAGGGCTACCGTCTCTCTTGCCAATTTGACCAAACCACCTTCTGCCAAGTCACCTGGGCGTTAAAGGTCACCGGGTTGGGCAGAGCCTTAAGCCGCACATTATTAAGGGAAATACAAACAATGCAATAATGTTTGGAGAACATGTGAGGTGTACACATTTTGTAACTTTTGTAGCAACCATTGTAAACATTCCAAATAACGCAGGCTCACAAGCTGTCTAAAACGATGTTGGCTTTAAAATTTGATATTCACCTCTTTGCTCATCAGCTCTGGTCCCTTTTTGTCTTGCTGCCAGGGAAAACAGAGGTGGGATAGTTCAAGCTCTGGCTGCTGAATTAGAGCAGCTTTTGCTGGGATCCTCTCTGAGGCATGAACGCAGCCTGTCAGAATGGGAACTCTCACAGAAGGAGTCTGCCCAAAAGGGCCATTCAGTTTCTCAGCTTTAAGGTTCTCTCCTTGCATCAGAGAGCTGTTGGACAAAGAGGATCGCTTTCGTTTTTAAAAGACCAAACCTGTTCTCTTTGAATACTCATGAATGGAAGAATTAGTCAGATGGGCCTCTTCTCACTTTTTGTGTCAGTCATTCTCCCCTCAGGCTACGGACCAGAGAAACAGGCAGCCCCTCTAACCCATTGCTCCCCTGGTTTTGAATCTACCTTCACTAAGTGCTTTTGCACTGAGCTTTCACTCATTGCTGATTGTAACAGCTCACGTATAAAACAGTCTCTTGTTTGAAGAGCTTTGCTTACACTGAAGGGATCCCCCTTCAGTCCCCCTCTCAGCCAGGAGTGCTCTTACTGTCTTAAATCAGGGACAAGCCCCACCTTGCAGTGCATTCATTGTTTGGAGTTCTGTGCGTGAGGCACAGTAGTGAGATCTGTGTGAGGTTTGCATTGTGTAGCTTAGAGGCTTGAGAGATGGCTCGTTGGTTGTGGTGGTTTTAGGGGCCAGTTGGAGGAAACCCCCTCAAGTGTTTTGATACTAAAATTGAAAATTGTCTTATACTGTCTTTTGAAATAAACGAACCATTCCTGCCATGCTGTTTTTAGACACAATGGGCTTTGATTGAAATAAAGCTGCTCTACATCCATCGGCACCTTCATGTTGTCAAAGATGGGGATGTGCATGACCCAGGCAATAGTTCTTCTCATCAGTGGCACCTGAGGGCAGGCCCACTCCCTACAAGGGATTTCCAGGCAGGCTCTGCCAGGTACTAAGAGTGGCCTGCTTGTGCTACTGCACACTCCAGTGATGCTCTGTGAGCATCCAGTGTCACCTGGAGCGTAGCCTAGTTCTAGGGCCGCAGGGAAGCATAGAATTGTCCATCTAATGTCTTTCCTGCATTAGCACGTCAAGATCGCAATAGGATGGGAGACCTGTACCAACTCTCACTCAGCGTCGGTCTTTAAAGCAAGATCCCAAACTAAACCTTGCCACAAGGGAGAAGGAAGGAAAACACATCTCCCTCCTCTGAAGTCGTGTGTTCTGACATCTTAATCATGCTGCACGGTGTGGGAGAGCAGCCCAGTCTCCAGGGATGGGAGTTATGGTTTGTTTTTTTGTTAGTCTTTTGAGGGAAGGCCCAGATTGTTTCTAACACCAGAGTAGCTGGTCCTTAGGATGGAAGTACCCTCTTGGTGTGAGGACTAACTTTTACTGTGCTGCAGGCTCTATCTTGACATGCTTGGGTCATGAAAGGTATCTCATACATGCTGCTAGCTAGCAGTTGTGGCAGCTGCCACTGCCCTTTCAGCCTGCCCGGATCCTATAGCCCAGCATTTTAATGTCAATTTCCTGTTTCTCGCTTGTACTAAGCACAGGAACTATAGTCCCTACCCCTCAGCAGTGGGTGTTACAGCCATGCATTCCTCTAACCCTTCTGCAAAGCAGAGAGAGCAACCAGTGTAGCTGCAGGGAGCTAGAATCCATCCCTTTTCTAAAGGGCTGTAGCTACAGGAAGGTTAAGCTTAGACCCCTCAACAGTGTCTAGGTACAAAAGCTGAGCTCATGTTCGCTATCGTGTTCAACTCTTCCTCCTAAAACCAGCTGTCTTACTTTAAGGCAAAACTAGCTCCCTACCACTACCACAAAACCTGTTCAAATAGCTGCTAAACCCCAAAAGGGACAAACTCCAGCACCCCCTGCAAAAATGAAAATCCAACAACCCTGGGGACAGCGAGTAAACCTACCTGATCGATGGTGCCAGAAGAAATGGCTGGAAACTAAACGGTCTCCTGGGCCCAGCTCTGTACAGGTGGAACAGGGGCCAGCTCTAGGCATGTCTAGGAGAGCACACCAAGGGCTGTCCCTGTAAGGAAGTGGCTGAGTGATGGGTTGCTGTTTAAAATGCTCCTTTTCTGAAGAATAATCCGTTCTGTTCTTCCCCCTTTCAGCCCATAGCAAAAAAGCAGCTTCCTAACTCATTTAGAATTTCTCTTTAAAATACCTTCACTTACCTACCCCTCTTCTCCTTTTCATGTGGCCTAAAGCCCTTCAAGAAATTGTTCATGAGGATTTTAACACAGGCAGTTGCTGACCTATTTCAAGCTAGAGCAACTTGTTTGTTTTTTCTTTCCAGAAACATGAAAATGTTTCAGGTGTGACCATTTCAAAGAGCGCTACCCTGTTGTAGCTACAGGGCTTGTTTTCCTCTTGGTTTTCTCTGCAATTCTCCTGTCACTATACAATGCACTTTAAGGGAGATGGCTACTGCCTGAGAAGCAGCACTAGCTAGCAGCAGTAACTAAATGAGAACAGAGAGTGGCCATAGGGGGGCAGACCAATGGTCCATCTAGCCCAGTATCCTGTCTTCGGGTACTGGCCAATGCTGCTTCACTAGATGGATAGGGAGAGAGGGAGTTGCTTTCCTCTCTAGCCCTTGCCTCTGATTAAAGTGTTGCTGTGCTAGGTGTGATTCTAATGAAATATAAAGAACACAGGCAATTCTACAGCTGGCTTTAAATTCCACCTGGGAACTCAAATGGCTTTGGAAAACATACTAAGGGCTAAATAGGACCATATGTTGCACATCTAACTAGATAGCAGAATCTCATTGTGTCGAGAAAGTAAATTAGAACAAGATTTTAGTGCTGGCTTCCACTGTAGCTCAACAATTAAAGCAGGGGGTTGGGGACCCTAACTCTAGGCGAGTTAACTGGGTGTGGAGCAACAGGAGCGAGCCATTGCTGGTATATGAAACTAAAGACCTGACCTTTAAAGGTTAGCAGAAGGTTAACTGGAGGGGCAGCTGTGAAGATGCTGTGCTGACTTACTTGCTGGAGAGAGACATGCCCTCATTACAGCCCTGACTGCAGTAAAAATCACAGCCTTGTTTGGTCAGCTGGAGATGTTTTCTTAAAGGGGTGGGGGAGAGGAAAAAAATCACTTTAGCCAACTGAGGCAGGCTCCAAGGGGGAAGCGAAGTGTGGCTGGGCCTGGCCCCAGCATTGCTTCTGTTGCCACTTATACCAAGGTCTCCTAAAGATCAAATTGCAAGGAATTTTGGTGGTGTAGGTAGAGGGCCAAGCCCATTCCCTGCCCCAAAAAGCTTTCAGTTGTAAGATGAGAAGACATTGGGTGTCCAACAGCTAGATCAGCTGCAGGGGAGCACAGGGGCCATGTTATAATCACAGAACACAGGGTGATTGTCTGTGCTATGCTGATTTCTGCTTGCCTTTTGCATTGAGCTCAGGGATTTCCAGGCCTTTGCATAGACCTTCTCTTCATCACTAGCATTTGTCCTGGCTCTCCACCTACTTCATTTCTGCCACCACCTCATGACTCCTGTTCTTGCTGCCATATCCCCCTCTGCTCATATAACAGAGAGCTGCACAGGTAAATGGGTTGAGAACCCCTGCCCTAGATACATGAACTAGAAAAGAACAAGCCCAGATGAGTTCTGCAAGCGTGTGCTTTCATTCTGCTGTATGGGACATCTAGAGGCTGCTCTGAGAATGCTTCCAAGACATTTGGGTTTGATTGTATTAAGTCCCAACTAATTTGTGGTATTTCTCAGAACGCCAGTGTCTGAAAGCACATCGGGGGGGGGGGGGGGGATGACGACGACTCAGCTGTTGTTTAAAAATCAATGATCTAGCCCTCACAGTTAGAGAAACTTGAAGATATGACCTGTATAACTCAACAGCTCAGAAAGTAAGTAATGCAAAATGTATTTTAATATCCTGCTTTGGGGGCCTGACTTGTGAATATTAAGAACTTTGGACTGGCAATGGGATATTGCAGCAAACGAATTAAATATCTTCAGCATTTTACTCGAGCTTGTGCCTCTCTTCACCCCATATTTTCCTTCCCCCACTGTCCTCACATGTCACCTCCTTCCCCAGGCCCAGTATAAAATAGCAGGACTCCTCCTGTTGTCTTAACTATCATTTGGCTCAGTGATGCTGTTCCCTGAGCCTCAGTCAGCCTGAAAACTTCCAGTGTGTTTCCTAAATTGTATACCGAGATGCAGCTGCCTCTGGTGCAGAACTGGGCTGCTGGCAGGAACGTACCCACAGGCAAGGGGAGCAGGTTATTTTTTGGCCCATGAAAGTGGCAAAGGGCTGTTTAATGTGCAGGCAGAACAGCCAGCCCCTGCGTCCTAAGGTCCCATCCAAGTTAATCCCGCACCAGACCCCCCTGGGAACCAGTTTTGCAGCCGGGGCGTCAATTCTGGCCCTGCCGTTTGGAGCACAGGCGAGGGCACAGTGCAGCCCCGAAGCCAGCCTTCCGGATCCCCGCAGGGCCCTGCGCGCGAGCCCCCGGCGCAGTCCCTCCAGCGCTGGGATTCGAACGTGTGGCTCCCCGGATACTGGCCGAGCGTAGCGACGCTAACTGACGCCCCGCCCCCACGCGGCCAACCGGCGCGTGGCTGGCTCACGCGCCCCGACCCTAGTGGCGCATGCGCAGGTGTTGGCCTACGGAGCGGCAGGTGGGAGCCGACGCACGCGCAGTGGGACACGCAGAGCCTAGCGGGCGGCGGCCGCGCATGCGTAGAGCAGCTGCATGCCCGCGCGCGGGAGCTGAGCCCTACGGCAGCCGCCATCTTGTCCCGCCCACTCCCATCGTCGTCCGCAGCATGAGGCTGCCGACTCCGAGCCGGGCCCGAGTCCGAGCCCTCCTGCTCCTCCTCCCCTTCCTGCTGCAGCTGGGCCCCGCCCGCCCCTTCAAGCTCAACGTGCCCAAGGTGCTGCTGCCCTTCAGCCGAGAGCTCCGCGTGCCCTTCGTGCTGGAGGCCGAGGGCGGCTGCTACGCCTGGTGAGGGGCCGGCGGGGCTGAGGGAGGGGGCCGGCGGGCGGGGCCTGTATGACTGGGTGGGGCTGGTGGGCGGGGCCTGGGGAGGGGCCTGTCGGGTTGGGGTGCGGCGCGGCCGGGGTTCTTGGGGGCTGGGCTCAGTGGGTTGGGGGAGCTAGGCCGGGTGATGCGGGGAGGCCCTGGGGGAGAAGGGGAGCGTGGGGCTGGCCCGGCCCGGCCCGGCCCGGCCCGGCCGAGAGAGCTGGGTCCTTGGGCCGTGGCTGGCTGAGTGCGGCCCTGAGGGAGGCGGGGAGGCTGGTCTGTCTGTGGCAGTTGGTTAGGGGCAGGAGGAGCTGGCCGGCGGTAGCAGGGAGGCTCGGGGGGCTCAGGCCTCTCTTCAGGCGGAACCCGTGGGGAGAGCAGCAGCTGAGCCTCTGTGGGGAATAGAGAGGTTTGGCCTTCGGGGGAAGTTATGGATAGAGGGGCCGCACTCTTGGGGGCGTGGGGGTTGTGTATGGGCTTTTGGAGGGTTCGAGGGGTCACAGCCCGTGGGGGAGGCTGGGCCCGTGGGGGAAGGGTTGCCTCCTTTGTTTGTGTTTGGTCTGAGCCCTGTGAGAGGCCAGATGATCTGGTAGGGGGTTGGTTCGGTGTTCTCCTTACCCTGCCAAGCCCTTATCATTCATGTATGCCTCTGGACGTTGAAACGGATCAAAGGAAATGCCATTGGCATGGTGTCTTTGTTAGCCCACAATGTATTGGTAAGACCAACCCTCATGTGGGACTGAAGAAGAGGTTGGACATCTATAGGGATGACGAGAATATCCAGAATTGCAGCACTGAATACTAATTCCTGCTATGAGTTATGAGTGATGTGCATGCCAAAAAAAAAAAAAAAGTGCACACATTTTGGAAATGATGTAACCCTTATTCCTTAGGGCTTAAGACAACCTCTAACTGTTTCTGGTTAGGAAGAAACATCTCCTGGGAGTGGGCATTCCATGGCTGCCTGTTGAAGGGTTTCTCACATCCTCTGAAGCAGCTGGTACTGGCCGTTGTTGTGGGACACAGTACTATTCTAGATGAATCACTAGTCTGATCCAATAGGGCAGTTCCTATGGTTCCTATCTATCCTAAGACACCTCTTTATTTTGAGTTGCAGTGCCATGTTGAATTAATCTAGCATATGCTGAAAATACCTTTTTTTGTCCAGATAATAAAAATATGATTAAAAGAATCCCAATCTTTCTGTTTTCCAGGTATTCTACACGTCATGATACAGTCACCATTGAGCCAATTTACGAGAATGTTACCACTTGTTCGCAAAAAGCTTTACTGTCTACTCAGTCTACACAGGCCACAAAGCTAAGCAGTGTTGTTATAGCTGAGGAGCTTGGTAGGTGGATTAAGAGCAGCATGATAGGGAGAAATCGGGTATCTAGTAGGGACTTCCAGGGCTGTGTAGAGCCATAGAAGTTAGAGATAGAAAAGGCTCATTAAACCATCCAGCCCTTCCCAAAGAGACGCATGCAGGATTGGTCACTATGGTACTAGTGCTCTGTCCCATCTAATTTTAATAGCTCAAGATGTGGAACTGTGGTCTATTTCATTATTCGTTTCAAACTCACAGATATGACTGATGTGCATGCAAAATGAGTTACGTACAGGAGGCACACCACAGTCTGTATGTGACTCAAGGAAGGATAAGAACAAAAAGTATAAAAGTGTATAACATCCATGCTTCACAGTTCCAGAATGGTCTTACCAGGGATTTTGTTGAGGAACTTGTGCTTTTTGGCAATGGTGCATCCTCTTCCTCCTTCTCCCACTGATTTAAAAATTGCCACTTTCTTTTTGTTGTTGTTGTTTTCAGTAGTACTACCTTAAGATTTGGGAAACCAACATAGCTTATAGGATGTTGAATTAAGGGACACTCATTTATTCTCACATTTTAGTGACAGGCCATTTACTGCGTTGTGACATCATTGTCGATATGATAAACAGTATTGAAATTATCTCCCGAACTCGAGAAATCTATGTGGAAGATTCTCCACTTGAGTTAACCGTGAGAGCTCTGGATGTTGAAGGTACTGTACACAGGACAAAGTGCTGGGGCATCTCCCAGGATTAATCTCTACCTCTTGAGAACCAAATATGCCCCTTAATCTTTGTTTTTTAAGGATTGTATTATGATATGTAGCAGATTTTGTTCCCACCCCCAATTTAGAAATTTTGGGGCCTATCACAAACCCCTATAATATTCATGTACTACCTAGTTTTCAGGCAGAGGAAAATGACTGTTTCTAACTTGTTCATAAAATATTTTAATATGAGCAACATGAGAATTTATTGTACTTCTGTTTATCTTTTGTTTGGGGTGCATGTAATGACTGCTGAGAAAAAGTAGTATTCCCACTTAGTGTGAGTGCAACAACTCTGTGACATTGCAAGGCTCTCAGATGCCACACTAATGAACCTGGTATAAAAACCTAGATAACAATAGCCAGAATTCTTGTTTTCTGCGCTATTGTCCCCAACCACAGAGCTGATTTACTAATAATTGTTTAAAAGTGTTGTATGCTCATTCCAGCTGCATGAAAATAAAGGAATGTTCTTTTCATCCTAGTTTGTGTTTTGTCTGCATAACTATGGGTTTGTGTGTCTGTGTGTAGGGAGAAGTTGGATATGGTCAGAAATATTTTGGAACATAATGGGCATGGGCAAGTGTACAAGATTAAGAAGGGAGAGTTGTCATCAGAAATATTCCAAACCTGGAAAACGGGCCTGTGGCCTGTTTGTTCACAGTTCTGTAACTGGATGTAAGAAGCAAGGAAGCATAAGGACAGTTGGTGGTGGCAGCATAGTGATGATACAGGGTTTTCCCTGGGCTCACAACAGTAGACAATAGAAGATAGATTAACACTTAGCTGTGTATGCCCCCATACCTAAAAACATATGTATTCACCAGCACATGTTTCTGAATCTGTCTGTTTGGTTTCTGTCTTCAGGAAACACATTCAGTAGTTTGTCAGGAATGACATTTGAGTGGAGCATTGCTAAGGACGATGACATGGAAAGCTTAGAACTGTCTAGCAAAATTAGGTAACTATATTTAGAATGACTAATAAATACCTGTCGTCCTAGGATCTCATAATGGGGTAGGAAGTCCTGTTATCCCCATTTTACTTGTGGGTGAATGGGAATACAGAGAAGAGAATTGATCTTCTCAAGGTAACAGTGAGTTAGTGATAGGCCTGGGTATAGAACCCAGGAGTTCTGATTTCCAAGTTTGTGCTGATTCTTGCATCACACAGTAGTACTGCTGCTGGTAGAAGTCAGATGCAGCAGAAGCTGGTTGAAAGTATACTTGTGGTCTGAATATCTGTAATAAGTAGACACTGAGTGCAGGAGGGTGGGGTCTGTAGAGGATTAGCTTCAGATAGTGGTGTAGATATTACCTTACTCTGTTCTATTATCATGTACATCGGGAGAGGTCTGTTAACTCCCTGACTTGGTGATTAATGGATGTACACAAATCAACATAGAAGTTTTACAGGGGTTTTATTCTGGCTAACATTGGTCCTTATTTCGTATAATCCTGTAAGGTTCACTCTTTGATTACAAAAATATTTTTATACACACTGAAAATATAAACTGAAATGGTCAGGGAGATCCTTTTCTACCTGTAAAAGCCTAGTTTGGTCTTTTTAGGATTTTAAAATACTCTGAAGCAGATTATTCCCCACCAGACTACATTGTCGAGATGGAAAGAGCAGAGAAACAGGGAGATAAGATTCTGGTATCAGGTATCAAAACTGGTGCAGCTATCATAAAGGTCCGAATACAGGAACCAATTTACAAGGTGAATTCTTACTGTAGATTTCCACCTTTAAACAAAACGTGTGTCTTAGGTAGATTGCAGTTTCAGGCATATACTTTTTAAAATTGTATTTTCTTTATCATCAGTACCATTTTGTTTTTCAAAAGTTATAGGCAATGACACCATTCAAACCATTTTCCATTTAAAGTGAATACATTTGGACAGTTTTGATACTACAGTATTGAGAAATAAATTGATACGTAAATCCCTAATATTTAATATACTCATGGGTTAAGAGGACACTCAGTTAAAAAGTCACATTTTTGTCTGAACTTGTTTTGTCTGCTTTTGTTACAGGCAGCACCTAAGACTACTGTAAATAAGAGGTTGGAGAAAAATACGTGTGGTTTTTTTTGTCAGTTGGTTACTACATTTGTTACAATTGGTGGATATCAGTTTCACTGTTATTTCCCCCAAAACAATTCAAATTTCATTAGTATTTTTTCCTGGCTGGTTATGGGAATCTTTCACTCAGCAACAGAAGAAAGAAAAACATTTATAAAATAAGAATATGTGCTTGTAAAACCACAAAAATTAGCAAGAGGACTCGGGCAGATGTAGTATCTGAAACTACTTTTAGTCTTTCTTTTAATTAACTAAAGCATAGTTTCTCAACCTGTGGTACAGGATACGGGAGACACAGGCAGGGGGTACGCGGCGAAAAACCCTGTAAAGGGAGGCAAGCAGCAGCCGCTGACTTCTGGGGAGGTAGGAGGCAGGCAGCAGCTGGCGGCTTCTGGGAGAGGCCGGCAATGGCAGCCGCCAGCTTCCTGCCCAGTCCCCCCTCCTAGCTGGGAGGTAGATAGCAGCTGCCCCAGTCCTGGGAAGCTGGGTGGCAGCCACCGGCTTTTTGGGACACCGGGCAGCAGCTGCCCATGTCCCAGCTCCCAGGTGGGAGCCCAGCAACAGCCTTCTGTGCCCTGCGAGCTGGGTTCACAGCTGGCTGGCTGCCACCCATGCTGCGGCTCTGAGCCGAGAGACAGCCTCCCGCGCCCTGACTTGAAGATGGGCAGCAGCTGCCTGACCACATCCCTGGGTCTCAGCCTGTGTGAAAGTCTCCTCCACCCCAGCTCAGAGCAGGTGGCAGTCACCCATCTTCCGGGCTGGCAGCCAGGCAGCAGCCGCCTGCAACTTGCCCAGGTGGCAGCTCTCCTCCCTGGCTCAAAGCCTGGTGCCCAGAAAGCCAGGCGGAGAGCCCAGCGGCTTGCCCACTCCTGGAGCCGGGCTATACCTGCAGGCTTACTTGTCAGTTTCACTGCTCTCCTTGTATAGTGAAATTGAGAACGATGACAGCCCCAGAATTTACCAGTATAAAAGTGTTGAGGGGCTCACACAGTGTGATTTGCCCCAGGCCTGCACTCCCCTAGGGACGGCCATGGGGAGCACTGCTATCCACTTGGGGCTGCTAGTGCCTGCTCAGACCTCACAAGTTCCCGCCTGTGTGAGGAGAACACCACGTGACCCCGCCATCAGGCCATAGTGATTGGCTGGTGTTGACCTTTGTTCCCATATCGAGGGAGAAGGGGAGAAACAGCAGGGGTTTTGTGATCTGCCACACAGCACTGCAGAACTCAAAATTCTGCTTTATGAGAAATACAGTCGTCCAGTGGTAAAGGGGGCAAAGATTGTATTTCTCAGAGTGGAAAATTGATGTTGGGGTACTTACTAAAATTTTCAGAAATTAGGGGTACTTGCTACTTAAAAGGTTGAGAAACACTGGACCAGAGTTCAGTCTGACCATCCCTTTAAAAGAAAATTACCACATTTTACTGTATCTAGCAGATAGAAGGTTCAAATGGTGAGGCACTTCTTCCCATGAGTAACTGAAATTTTATTTTAAAATATTTTTAATAATAGAGTTTGCATTTTGAAATCTGCTGCTGGTGGCCCTCTTGCTGAAAAATGACATGGTGATGTTGACAGGGTAGGATGTCTAGTTGCAGAGTTTGACACTGACCAGTTTCCCTCTTGCTTCTGACGCGGGTTTCACAACCATGGCAAATCTTTTACCAATTAAAACCAAGCATTATGTTTAAATAATACTTTTTAAAGTTCTACCTTGGTGGTTTAAACCTATATTGAAGCCATGTGGGAACTGCCCTCACACATATTTCTATCCAGTGTTTGCATAGTAGTAGTAAGCTTCTGATTTTTATCCGTCCTCCACTAGAAAGTAGCTGCTGCACTGGTGCGTCTCTTGGTTCTGGAGAACATATTTCTTGTGCCATCCTATGACATTTATCTTCTGATTGGAGCCTACATTAAGTACAAAGTTGCTAAAATAGTACAGGGAAAGATCACAGGTAAGTTCTTTTTTAATACCTCCACGTTTCCCAAAATCTTAGTTTTGCGCACAGATGGTATTTCACTTTCCTGCAGTGGCTGTTCCTGACTAATGGGGAAGCCAGGGTTAAACTTAACTCTGTAACCCAACAAAGGAGACATTTTCCCTGCATGTCTGATGTCCCTTGTGATGGATCTGGTTTCCTACAGACAAACTCAGAAGTCATAACATCAGTGGATGCCTCTGTAGAGGCCTAATGACTCTTGAGTGGAACAGTGCTTCAATCTCTTTCAGTAGAAAATTTGATCTAGATACTGGCTGCATTTAGTATTAACCAACCATGACTGTCAATGCTTGAACACAGCTATCTGACAGGCTTCAGGGCTAACATACCTCTACCCCTATGGAGAATGGGAGGAATTACTTCGCTGGTTGCCAGAAGCCCAAATTTGTACCTTTATAAAGAAAGAATCTTGTGTAAAGCAGAAGTAGATTATTGTGAAATAACTATTTTTAAAAGTAACTGATTTCCTGCAGAAGTGGAGTTGCCTCTTGAACATTATGAGCTTGAACTGCATGACCACATTCTTACACGTGGTGGTTCTGAGCTTACTCCGGTGGCTAAACTGGATAAGGACACAGCCACTGTTACTGCAAGGCAGTTGGGACAGATAAGTCTTGTCTTTGTTCATAAAAGTATCCTTTTAAATAAAGTTGTAAACATGTTAGCTGCCTTTGTTACTGTGGCCATTCTCTTTTAAGCATGTCAGATCTGAATTAAGTGAAACCATATTTTGGAAAGGTTAGACATGCAAAGCAGATTTGGTTGGGCCCCATCCTGCAATGTCTTGGAGAATTCTGTAACTTCCTCCTCCCTCAGGAAGATGGATTTTTCTTCTTCAGCCCCTATCCCTTCTTCGAGCTGGGCATGATGACATACTCATTCGTCCACTTCAAGGTCAATATCATTGGTTCTTTGGATCCAGTTAACAAGCAACTATCACTCACCTCTTAGCTCAACTCCATCCCCTCTGACGGTTCTGGAATGAGAATGAGACTCCTTGCCAGGTTCACAGTCCAATGAAGTCAATAGAAAACCCCCCACTGACTTCAGTGGAAGTTGACTCAGGCCCCAAGTTCCCACACTTGTGGGTAGAAGGAGTCCAAGGATATGTGGTTTGATTAAAGGTTTATTTACTCCCATACCTCCCTCCTGTGTATTTGGGTTTTTTACAGTAACACTGAATTCCTTCCTTATATACAAACTAAGATATTCACATGCGAGCTGCATCGGGACTTCCAAACTGCACTATCTATGTCGTAGAAGCTGGATTTATAGGTAATTAATCAGAATATAAACTTACTGGTTCAGGCTATTGACCAATAAAATGTTTTTTGTTTTTTTTTTAAAGTGACTTAATTATTATATGATAGTTTCAGAGGGGTAGCCGTGTTAGTCTGTATACAGTAAAACCAACGAGAGTCCTGTAGCACCTTAAAGACTAACAAATTTCTGTGAGCATAAGCTTTTGTGGGCTGCATCTGACAAAGTGGGTTGCAGCCCACGAAAGCTTATGCCTGCAGAAATTTGTTAGTCTTTAAGGTGCTACAGGACTCTCGTTTTTGTTATACGATAGTGTTGCTCATGTTGGACTGTTTTACATCTATTACACAAAACCTACTGTTCTTATTTGTAAAGTGCTGTGTAAATTTGCAGCCCTGTATATGTGTTTTATTTAATAATGAATGTGAAAAAAACTTCACGTAGTTTTACAGAAAACTTTATATACATGTTAAAGAAAATAACCCCATGCTATTTCAAGCTTCTGCTTGTTAATTTTTGCATATTTTTGTTTGTTGTATACATCATTTAGGGCTATTTTCAAACAATTAGGTGCTAGAAGGTTAAAAACATATGTTATGGTCAAATTCCAACTTGGATAATTACATTCCACTTACCTGAAGTATTTTCATTTGTGTACAGTAGATCACTTTTTGTCCTGTCTAGCAACGTTGAGTGTAGTCAAACATTTGCCATGTTTTACACGACTGCATTAATTGACAGACAGTGATTCTCTTATATACACACACACACAATATATTTGATTGTTTCATATAACACACTTTTGAACCTTTATGAATGAAATGCCTTCTGTAAATGAAGAGATCATTCTCACCATCAGTTAGCCTCACTTGGTGAAAGAAAAAGGTCATGATAGTAAGATGTGAGTGTCTTACTGAAAAAGCGGACTTTGTTTGTCTCCGTCCAAATGCATGGACTTGAAAATTCAATCTTGCTTAATCACAACCTAGAAATCTAGCCAGTTGCCTGCTTTGTAATTTAGAGGATTTAGTTAAACTTAAAGATTAATGGCACCGAATGGACACCGGAAATAACTGGTCTCAGTTACATTATGAATCTGTGCAGTTGCGCTATATTATTAAAAGTAACTGCTGTTTGCTGAGCTATTTTCCATAGGAGAGTTGTCTGGTGCTCAAGAAGTGTTGACTGGATTGTTTAAGGGATGGGTAATGGATCCTTTTAGACCACAAGTTCTCATCCAAAGTAAATTCATAGTGACCATAAATTACCACTACCTGATTGGCTGTTGAGCCTCCATTCACTTAGCAGTGAAAAGATGCCTGCATCACAAAACTCATCACCACTATTGACACTAGTTTGCCCCCTTGCTGGCCTAGGAAAGAATGTATTCTTTATTCAAGCTTCCTTCTTCTGTAAGTGGTCCAGGGTAGGAGTAAGGAGCATTGTAGAGAAATTTGCATTTGCTGTTGCCTGTACTCTACCATTTAGGGAATAAAAAGGCAACTGCAGTCTTCAAAACTGTTAATCCAGCACCTTTCACCAATGTTAAATTCACAAAACTGAAACCTAGCTGGTTTTTTGTTTAAAAATGGTTTTCTTTCTTTAATCCACTTTCTTTTACATTTTATTTCAGGTTTCACTGTTTACCCAGGAGACAGGTGGGTTCTAGAAGTGAAACAAACGTATACAGTCACTGTTGAAGTGTATGATAAAGCCAGCACTAAAGTCTATTTATCTGATGTGAGTATGTGTAAAATTAAAAATGTGAGCATCTCCTAGGGAAGGGTCTGTTGTGTTTTCTACCTAACAGACCCTCATCCGCAGCAATTGAGGGATTCAGAGCTGTTCAAAGTCTAATTGGAAATAGCGTATTCTTCTGATATTTAGGATTGAGAAGTATTCAGGTCTCTGGAATTCAGCTTAATGTGATGTTACTAAAGAGAGGATAACTCTTATTTTCAAATTTAAACTACCATCTTTATTTAGAAGCTGTAGTGTTCTAATAAATGTAATTTTTTCTTACACCTCTACATCTAGGAGGGGAGCCTCAGAACACGGGGAGTGTCTGCTAGGAGAAGGAAGCCTGGTGTATTGAGAGGAAGGATATTTCAGTGGTTGGGCACTAGCCTAGCAGTCGCAACTGGATTCAGTTCCCTGCTTTGCGACAGACTTCCTGTCTGACCTTGAACAAGTCATTTAGCTTCTCTATGCCGCAGTTCCTCATTTGTCAAACATGGGGGTGATAATGCAGCCCGCCCTCACAGGGGTGTTGTGAGGATAAATACATTAAAGATTGTGAAGTGCTGTGTGAGGTGCTGATTGAAAAGTGCTATATAGGAGCTAGGTCTTCTTGGTTATGGTCCAAGCAGTCATGGAGTCAGGAGCTAGCTGCCTTTGGCTCATAGCATGACCTGGTGGAAATCACTTAAACCTTCCTGAGCCTTTGGCTTAGTACACGTTTACTGGGAAATTCAGTGGCAGTCGACTCTACGTAGCTTGCGTAACTCACGTTGACTTACTGAATCCTCTTCTGTGCGCCATCTCCACTACACTGCGCCAACGAGAAATGTGTTCCTGTCGACGCAGCACCACACCTTTTGAGGAGGTGGTTTAATTGAATCGACTTCCGGATCAATTGAGCGAGTCTTTGCTGCCGCTCAATCGATCTAGATAGATTGATCTGACGGCGGTGAATTTGCCGCCTTTAGTGTGTACATACCCTTAGTTTCAGTGTCATTAAAATGGCAATGACAGTGTTTTCTTAACTCACAGGGCTTTGTAGAGATTGTTATTCTAACAGGCCATTTCCTTTAGAAAAATTTTCTTCAGTCCAATACAGAAACCAAAGTTGGATGACTGGTGCCTTCATTCACCCTAACCTAACTATATCCAGAATGCACTCCCTGCTTATAGCTGTTTCATAACTGCATTAGCTTCTGAACTCTGGGAACACCCAACTTGTGTGTGCTTGCGGCCTTACAGAATTCTCTCTCTGTATATGTCTTGCGATTCTTCTGATAGAAAATGGATCCAGTTTCCCTGATTTCTGGTTTTTGTTGTTTTGCAGAACCTCAGAATAACTCACCAGTTTCCCAAGGAGTATTTTGAAGAGTTCTTGTCTTCTGTCAATGGTTCTTACCACATAGTTCAAGTCCTGAAGGATGGCATCACAGTAATAAAAGCTGCCCTGGTATCTGTTCTACAGGTAAGAGGTAAAGGTTGTACCTTTCCCTTTCCAGAATTCGCTGTTCCTTATAGAGTTGATCCAGTGACCATTAAACTGAGTGGAAAGACTACCGTTGACTAACGAAGCGAGTTATTCTTCTCATGTAAAAAATCTTACTTAAAATCAATGACAATAACAAGTAAAATGAAACGAACTATTAAGCATTAGTTGTAGAGGACATATATTTTTAGTGTATCAAACCTTCTCTGTTCAATTCCAGGCTTTAGTAAATGTGTTATATAGGGGAGATTTTGCAGGAGTTTGCTTAATGTGCATGGATTAAGACCACGTGCAGCCCTTGATCTAGAGAACACCTCTCAGTGAACTGAGTGGCACTAAGGATGGTATATGTCTCTTGGATTGATAGTCTTGACTAAAATGAATGATTGGATTAGCCCCTTAAACTGGCTGGTTGTTTCTGTCCAGTTGTAATGTTCTCTTCTAGATGGTTTTGAACAAATGAGCGGTCTTGGTGTAACTAAGTAGCTGGGATTCTTCTACCCTTCCTCTAAACTTGACATGAAGTGCAGTTTAGTGTTGTTTCTTCTCCTGTAATTCTCTGCTTATTTGTTCTATAGATCATGCCAAAGGGAGCATTAAGGGCTGCTTTTACAGTGTTTTGTTCTGCATTAATGCCGGTGGCAGCAGTCTTCCTTTTTTGAAATCTAGATTTTTGCCCCTTGTACCTTTGTTTGGTGACATACTGTGAATTTCTCAGTTGTGTAGTGTTTGATTCTCTCCTCTAGTTTTACACATGAGGCAATAGCTGTTGGGAACAGCTGGAGGTATTGTTGCTGTTGTTGGGGAATTTTGATTAAGCTTATACAAAAAAGAAAAAACAATGGACTTGAAGCAGAAACATAGCATTCCTTATTCCCACCTTGTTTTCCAGGTAATCAGTACAAATAGGAACCATTCTTTCTTCACAGTGTCAAATCTGTGAGCAGCTTGAAGGGAGGAGCATGGTGTGCATTGTCTGCACATGCTGCCCCATGCTGTTGCCTCCTTGTTCCAGCAGCTAAACAGTAGTTTACCACTTTTGTGAGTGAGGCCTCTTTGCTTGAAAGATTATTGTTCCTTGTTTTGTGCCTGTAGGCTGGCTCTGAGGATTATTTACCTATCCCTATAAGCCATGAACAGGAGGTGAAGATTCACCTTCCCATCAAGCTGACACCCTCCTTCCTCGCATTTCCACACCATCCCATGGAAATCTTGTATCGGCATAAAGTCCAGGTGAAGTATACTATGGCTTGGAACATCAGGAAGACCTCTTCAATATGAGAGCCCCTTCCAAAAGAAAAGCTTATTAATTATTTTTAGCAAAATAGAGACCCTGTGAGTATCCTCAGTATTGAGTGAGAGGGTGTGATAGTCTGGGTTTCTTTGCTAGCCTAATAATGGGCCTGATCTTGCACCCATTAAAATGAAGGGCAAAATGCTCACTGAATTTATTGGAGACAGGACCAGCCCCCATGCTAGCAATATCACAGGCAGATCACTAGTGCTTTCCTTTAACCTCTCTGCAAGCCCCACTCCTCCTCACCAGGCTTGTTTGTGCTGTCCCTCTTTCACAGGTGTGACATTTTGCCTTTATCCTAAACTGCTCCTTCTGACTCCTGTTTTTCCAAGGGTTTGTCTTCTATTATCTCTTCTTTTTTCCTTCTTTGTTGGTCACACGCCCGTGTTTCTGGCACCTCTTATCTTTAGTCTGGCTACACAGCCTTAAAGCCAACTAGATTATTGTAGTATAGTCAATTTTATTATCTAAGCCGCTAGAAAAGGGCAGAGACAACTTTTTTTCACTATTCTATTCCTGGCTCTGGCACCGTGTGTCATTTGTATCAGTCAGGTTTGTACTTTCCTACCTCATCGGGGGATTAATGAATGTTAGTAAAGTGCTTTGAGCTCCTCAGATGAAAGGAACAGTGGAAATGCTGTTGTTACTTTATTACTGTATTTTTACACTGAGTGGTGTTCCACTGCCAAATCAACTCAAGCATACATTTTGCCAAAGAACTAACACTAATCTTGATCGCCTTCCACTTCTAGTACTTTCATTAATGGTAATCTGCATTGTTTACCTTTTATATCCCATGCTGTTTCATAGGTAGAAGGAGGCAGTGGCAATTTCACATGGACCTCTTCCAATCAGACTGTAGTCACAGTCACCATAAAAGGAGTAGTGACTGCAGGAGTGGTCAGAGGGCAGAGCACAGTACAGGCCAGAGATGTGCAGAACCCCTTCCATTATGGAGAAATACAGGCAAGTCCTTTCCTGACAAATCTTGCTTCAATGAATGAGGTGGTCTCTTATCCAGGTTTAGAAACCTGAAACTCTTATCTGAAGAGCAATGCTGATGATGGGCGCCTGCTCAGAAATGTTGGATTTCATTCTCCTCTGAATTATGCTGCAGTTCAACACTTCCAACGAGTTACCCCTGATACTGGAGTGAGTAGAATCACACCCCAGTGGTGTTGGTGGTTGTGAAGCACAGGCTTCTTATCAACATATTTACAATTGTCTGCTGAGCACAAAAATACAGTAGAACCTCAGAGTTACGAATGTCTTGGGAATGGAGGTTCGTAACGCTGAACAAAATGTTATGGTGGTTCTTTCAAAAGTTTAAAACTGAACAATAACTTAATACAGCTTTGAAACACTACTGTGCAGAAGAACAATGCTGCTTTCCTTTTATTTTTTTAGTAGTTTATATTTAACATTTTATTGTACTACATTTGCTTTTTCTCTCTCTCTGTGTGTGTGTGTGTGTGTGTGTGTGTGTGTGTGTGTGAGTGAGTGAGTGAGTGAGAGAGAGGCTTCCTGATTGTGTACTTCTGGTTCCAAATGAGGTGTGTGGTTGACTGGTCAGTTCGTAACTCTGAGGTTCTCTTGTTTTAAGATTTATTTGGGTCGGGGTGCTTGGTGCTGTATAGTAACTATAAAATCAGCTGTAACTTAAGCTCTTAAACCTGTATAGTGAAATTCTGCCTATATGATTAAGGCTGCAAGTGGGAATTCAGCTTCTAAGCCAGAGGTGGCTTCCACTTTTATGTATTCTGACTGCCTGTCGTGAGGGATACTGGGTTTCCTTCTTGAACCTAAGACACTGCAGTGACACAATTCTAACCCTGGGTGAGCTTAACTCTTCCTACTTTGCTGTCTGAGACTCTTTGTCAGTGCAGGTATATGTATTGAAGCTGACAAAGATGGAGATTTTGCCATTTCATGCAGACATTGAGATTGGCCAAATTTTGGAAGTTCCACTCATGATGTACCACACAGATAGGGAGACAAGGGAGACCATTGCTTTTACTGACTGCTCCCTCTTAGCCCTGGACATAAGCATGGATAAACAAGGAGTCTTCATCCTTGCTGAAGAGGGTAAGATAGACGAGTTTCAAATTTGATCATTTTTTAAAATACCTGTTTTCAAAGTCCATTTATAATTTATTTCCCAAACTGTCATTCCCCATTTACCAGTTTGAGTATTGCATCAGCCAGTCACAAGGTCTAGAGAAAGTCATTGTATCATAATGTCTGGCACTGTATAATTTGAGTCTTTCAACAGCTAACAGAAACAGGAAAAGTGGAGAGAGGGTGACAGTTTGATTTCCTAAATTTGTCCGAAATATTTCCCTTAGATCCCATTACAGCCATAACCCTGTGTCCAGACATCAGCCCTGCTTGTTGGAGATGTAGAAAGTGCTGAAAAAATGCTCTCAAATTTTCAGGAAATCAGAAACCTGGCCTGACATTCTGCTCCAGCATCCAGTTAGCAGCAAAATCCTTGGGACACACTTTAGTAATGGTGAGCGCGACCGTGTTCCAGGAGTATTTTGAAACCAGTGCCACGTTTGCTGCTTATGAGCCTCTCAAGGTGAGGAGGTGCTCCTCTTTCTACTTCATTACCTCCTATTTGAGTCATTCTTTTGTCTTTGCTGTCTTCACATCTTTGTTTCTGGAGCGAACCCATTGGTGGTAGTGAGGCAGAAATGCTAGTGCACACTTCCCTGCTGTTGTGGACTACCTGCCTGTATCCATGTTGCCATGGAATTGTGGTCCGAAAGAGGGGACTTCACCTTGGAGAGATTTGTGAGGCTTTATTAATTAACATTTGGTGAGTGCCTTGGAGAAGGGAGTTTAAAGCGTATCACCCTGAAATTATGTTGTATTTTTCTCTGGGAGGAGGAGATTCCTCCCGTGCCTATTATTCCTTGATGTTACACCTACCCACAGTTGAAACAATGTTTTGCAACTACCGTCCTTCCAGACTCAGAGGGTTGGGCAAACTCCCTTTGGAGCCATCATTACAGCTCTTTTATTGAGTCACGGGTTCAGGTTTGAGCGACACATTACATGCACTTCTTGCCCATAGTGGTCAAGCCGGCCAACGCCACAGAACTTTCTCGCTGTCCAGGTGCCTGGTGTAGGGCTTCATTAGCTAGGGGTAGGCAGGATCACCCAGGATCACAATTGGTATTACAACAGTGCCAATATTAATTTTATGGTCAGGGAAGAAAGTGCCTGCCGGCATCTTTTTGAACAGACCTGAGTTCCTAAAGATGCACTTGTCATGCACCTTTCCAGATCACCCCACACTGATGTCGGTGAAGCGTCCCCTGTGATCCACAAGGGCTTGTAACATCATTGAGAAGTATCCCTTTCGATTTATGTACTCTGTGGCAAGGGGATCCAGGGCTAAGAAAGGGATGTGTGTGCCATCTATCGCCTCTCCACAGTTTGGGAACCCCATTGCAGGAAAGCTTTCCACTATGTCCTCCATGTTTCCTAAAGTCACTCCCTTCTTAGCAGAAGTCTATTAATGGCCCAGCACACTTGAATCACAGCTGACTGGTGGCAGTCTGGCGTTGCTAACTTCCACAAAGCAATGGCCACTCTCTTCTCCACTGTCAGAGCTGGTCTCAAACGAGTATTCATGCCTTTCAGGGCTGGGGAGAGCTCTCCACAAAGTGGCCTTTCACGTTCGGAAGTTCTCCAGCCACTGTTCATCATCCCACACCTTCATAACAATGCGATCCCACCAGTCACTGCTTATTTCCCGGGACCAGAAGTGGTGCTCCACTAACCGCAGATGGTTCGTGACAGCCTGCAGCAAACGGGAATTGTTTCATTCTATGGCTTGAAGCAAGGCGGCCTCTGTAACATTGTAATTTTCAGTGCTGTGGCTCCTCTCTCACCCCTGAAAATACTGCAGAATAAGTCGTGAGGTGTTTGTGATGCTCACAATAATAGTGCAAAGCTGAGCGGGCTCCATTCCTCTCAGGCGAGAGCATGTGCATGGCAGAGACTGAAAGGTTTGAAAAAATGGTGCGGAAAGGAGATCGTCTGTTTGTTTTGGACTGGGGCAAGAAGGGGGGACGTATTCTGAGTGTAAAGGAGAATCAGGCCCACTGGTTGTATTATAGACTTTACCTTTTATGTCCTTGCTTAGAAAATATATTAAAATAAGTGTCTGCTAATTTCTCTCCTTGTAATCAGTCTATAAACCCAGTGGCAGTGGCATTGGTGACATGGCAGTCAGCAAAGCAGATGGTATTTGAAGGAGGGCCAGGGCCATGGGTTTTGGAACCATCTCGCTTCTTCTTGGAACTGATTATGGAGCATGAGGAAAAAATTGAGGTTACACAGGTCCGACTGCCAACTAAAAGGAAACAGAACCAGTACATTTACCGGACTGTGTGCCTGGAGTTGGGAGAGCAGGTAGGAAAAACACCTATGTTTTCTGTGATATAATAACCAATGGCAACAGATTGACTAATATCTCACTCATAAAGCAATACAGTGTGAAAAAATTTGTTCCATTTCTCTTGACAGGGAAGTTTATGGCTTACAATAACACAAGCTAAGTGAGGGACAGTTTGATTCTTGTGTACCTAAAATTCTGCATTTCAGAAACTCCTGTTCACTCTGCTGAGGAAATAGAAAAAGGGATAGTGTAGTGCTGCATCTGAGACTTAAAAGTATTCTGTGCAGAGACACTTCATGAGCAACTCTGTGGGCCTCTCGAGATCCTCCCAGAGAATGTTTGTTTATTTTTGTGTTTCGGTATTTTTTTTTTTTTTACAGACCAGACCTTTATCACAACCTCCTGACCCTGGTATGGTCTTGCTTTTGTTTTCTTTAACTAATCCCATTTTGGGATGCTGTTCAACATGAAATCTTGGGTGTAGCTGAAATTGAAAAGCCTGCTTGTTAACCATCTCCCTTGCATGTCCTTGAAGGTGCTTACATTCCGAGTGGGTAATCAACCAGGAGTCCTGAACCCTAGTCCTGCTGTGGAGATGGTGCAGGTGACTTTCATTTGTGCTCATCCAGCCAGTATGTCTGTGACTCCAGTGTACAAGATAGCTGCAGGCGCCCATCATTGCCCATTGCCTCAGCACAACAAACAGCTGGTAAGACTTTATATGTTTTTAAAAAAACGAATAACCCGACTCCTCTCTAATGATTTGTAGGATGATTGGGAACATATGATATGTTTGATCTAGATTAAGCTTATGTAGCATTAATTGATAATTTAATAGCTTTTACCAGAAAACTATTATCTGAAGATGGAATCACCTCTGTCACATGAAACTATTTGGATGGCCTCAGCTCAGTTCCTCTGTCCATCAAACTGGCTGAGATAGTCGTGTAATTTGGCAGTTACTCACTCTGCATCAGAAAACTGCAAAGAGGAATCGCAGCATCCTGGGCCCTGTAGTCTCCTTAGGTTACAGCTCTCTGGTTCAGCTGCAGGTGGCTATGGGCTGCATTGTACGAGGTGGTTTCCCTCTAGAATCAGGCTCCAAGTTATTAATGAGATTGAGTTCTATTATTTTGGGTGTAGATTCCTGTGTCCAGTTTGAGGAATACAGTATTGGAGTTGGCCATGTTTGATCAGCACCGGCGGAAGTTTGACAACTTTAGCTCCTTGGTGCTGGAGTGGAAATCAGCCAATGAAACTCTCGCACACTTTACTGACTCAAAATCCATGCAAATGGTAGCAAAGGATGATGGGAGTGGACAGACCAGATTGCACGGTACCTGTTCAGTTTTATACACTGAACTCCAATTAAGTCAGTCAGAGTTGCACCTGATTACCCCGGAACTAAATTTAGCTCAAACACTCTCTCTTTCTCTCTCTCTCTCTCTCTCTCTCCCTCTCCCCCCCTCCCCTTCCTTCTAATGTAATCTCTGGATTTATGCATCACCATATTATCTGGGCTTCACTTTCTCTAATCATTTGAAACTTATAATATGGTTTGTGGAACACAGGCATTTATGGAATAGTTTGTGGCCAGATTCATAGCATTATCACTTAAAGGAGAAGGACATAGAATAATGTTACTGTGTGTTCAATATTCCTGATCATTGTGAGTGTGATGAGGTAACATAAATTAAGCTCAGAGTTCAAGTTTCTTCCTGAGGCTGGGCTGCCCCTGTGTTCCCACCCTAAGGACTGTTAAGACCATTCCCTAGATCAATGACTCTCAACCTTTCCAGACTACTGTATCCCTTTCAGGAGTCTGATTTATCTTGTGTTGTACCCCCAAGTTTCACCTCACTTAAAACTGCTTGGTTACAAAATCAGTCATAAAAATACAAAAGTGTCACAGCATGCTATTACTTAAAAATTGCTTACTTTCTCATTGTTACCATATAACTGTAAAATAAATCAATTGAAATATAAATATTGCACTTCTATCTTAATGTATAATATAGAAAGCAGTATAAGCAAGTCATTGTCTGTATGAAATTTTAGTTTGTAATGACTTCACTAGTGCTTTGTATGTAGCCTGTTGTAAAACTAGGCACATATCTAGATATGTTGATGTATATCCTGGAAGACTTCTGCATACCCTGAGATATACCTACCCCTGGTTGAGAACTTCTGCCAGATCATCTTTTTAGAGAGTCAATCCCAGTTCCCATATATCTCCAAGTTGAGTAACAAACCACCTGCCTATGTGAGTCAGCAGCAGCCACTTAACCCTTTCCCAACAGAATCTCCTCCTCCTTACAGGGTGCATGGGATATGTCAGACAAACACTGCTAGTCTGCTACAGCCTTTAAAAGGGTCAAAGCATGGGTGATGGGTTATATGTGTGTGTGTTTAAACATAACACCAGGGAGCTGTCAAAGAATAATTCAGGCAGATTTCTAACAATTAATTAATTGCTTCCAGTTCTTAACCCTGATTTTATTGCCCATGAACCTCACTTGCAAGTATTGCATGCTACTCACTTATTCCTATTTGAAGGTGGAATTGTTGTTTTTGTCTTTTTTTCTTTTCAAATTCTCTCTCTTGTTTCCAGTGAAATTTCTGCTTTCTTTTGCTTATAGGGCATCAGCTCCTGGAGGTGCACCACATCAAAGGGACTGTTCTGATTGGAGTCAGCTTTGTGAGGTATTCAGAGAGAGGCAGTCCAAGAGTAAGTAGAAAAGGACATTTTGGGGCACTTTTTCAAACCCTTCTGAGATGGGCATAATATGGATTGCTTAATCTTTGGCTGATCTGTCTAGCAAACTGTTGCAGTCTAATGATAAATTGAGCTGAGTAGATTAGGACTGTGCAGATAAAATTATCTTCGGGTTTGAATATTGGGCTTTGTCCTGTTTCAAAAGGAAAGTCCTATTTTTGCCATCACAGCCGATCAGGAGAAGTGAGAGTGCAGTGCCACTGGAATCATCAGTTCCTCCTGCAAAAGAGAAGGGTTGGGTTTTGTGACTAAAAGGAATACTAATGTAACGTCTCTCTGGTTTTGGTTCCATGCTTAGGAAGTATCTAACTTGCCTACTTCCACGGCTGTGGAGTTGATACTGGTAGAGGATGTGTCGGTGGTGCCAGACAATGCCACTATATATAATCATCCTGCTGTGAAGGTAGGAATTTTATTAGTATGGCTAAATTGTATCACATCACTCTGATATATTATGTAGCCTTTTACTATCAATAAATGTGTTTTTCCATGAACTGCCTTCATGAAAATTTGGAAGATAGTGAATGTGTTTTCCTGTATAAAGCTCATGCCCATCTGTTGTATAACCAGTTCTCACTTCATGAAAGGAGAAGAGAAGCTCCTTGGTCTTCCCCTTTGTGCTCATTGAAATGTACATACAGAGTGCTGCTTACGCGCACAGGAAGCAATGCTTCTGAAAAGAACGCCGCTGTTCTAGATGAGTCTTAAGAAATGCGATCTGCAAGTACTCTTTGCAGTACACTTAATGAAGCCTGCCCTGCCCGTTTCAGTGGAACTAAAGAGAGTGCAATTCATAGAGGAATCCCTGTTCATTGCCTTATGACAGTGTTTCTCAACCTTTTAAGTAGCAAGTACCCCCTAACTTCTGACAATTTTAAGAAGTACCCAACACTCCATTTTCCATGGGGTTTTATATTTACAGACTAATGTGAGCCGTGTGTTGGAAGAAGGGCTGAGTATGTAAGGCCATGATATGACAGATGTCAGATCTAGTGTGGGTAGGGTTACCACCTTTATATCAGGGATGCACAACTCAAGTGTGTACCTGGGCTAGAGGTGATGTTGGCCAAAGCCAGGAGGCTTTGAGCAACATGCCAATACTGGGGAATGTAAGGCGCCGCACCAAATTTTATGCCATAGATTTGAGAGGAGGAAGGGGTGAGAGAGAGACAGGGAAGGAGGGCGAGAGAGAGACAGACAGGAAAAGAGGGTAATTGGTGAAATCTGGGGCTGTCATAGTTGTCAATGTCACAGCTCAGCTAGAGCAGTGAAATTGACAAGTTTTCTGGGCACTGGGCTTTGAGCCAGGGAAGGGAGCTGCCACCTGGGCAAGTTGCAGTCGCCTGCCGCCTGGCTGCCAGCCCGGGAGGTGGGCAACTGCCACCCAATCCGAGCTGGGGCAGAGGAGGCTTCCATGCCGACTGGGACCCAGGGATGTGGGCAGGTGGCTGCTGCCCGTCTTCAAGCTGGGGTGCGGGAGGCTGTCCCTCGGCTCAGAGCCAGGGCGCAGGTGGCTGCCATCCAGCTGCGAGGCCAACTCGCAAGATGCAGGAGGCTGCCACCGGGCTCCCACCTGGGAGCTGGGAAGCGGGGTGCTGAGGCCCGCCTTCCCCAGAAGCTAGCAACTGCCGCCTGCCTCCCAGCTGGGAGCAGGGACCGGGTGGGAAGCGGAGGGCTGCTGCTTGTTTCCCATCTGGGAGCTGTGACAGGATGGGAAGCGGGCAGCTGCAGCCCAGCTTCCTGGGACTGTGGCAACTGCCACCCACCTCCCAGCTGGGAGCTGTGACTGGGCAGAAAGTGGGGGGCTGCTGCCCGGCTTCCCCAGAACTCAGCAGCTGCCACCTGCCTCCCCTTCACTGTTTTTTTCCCGGGTACCCCCTGCCTGTGTCTCGCGTATCCCCATGGGTGCACGTACCACAGGTTGAGAAACTATGCCTTATGACACCCTTCTGTTGAGTGTCTCTGTAGCACTCCCAATCTCTGCCCACTGGCCAGTGAGTGATGGGAAATCAATCTTGGGTTTTCCATTTGAAACTGCAAAGTACCAACCCACAGGCTGGGCCATTCACAATAGTTTTAATTGGATAAATGGTATTTATTAGCTGATGCCCTTGAGCTTCCTTTTTTTGTTGGATCAGCAGGATCTCCTTGGGGGAATTATGACTGTGTGTGTTAGAGTTGGCTATTCTGAATCACCTCATCATTTAAGGCCAAATCTTGAGGTCTTTACTCATAAGAAAACAAAGGCCCTACTGGGTCAGATCAGTGATCCATCTAGTCCAGTGTCCTGTCTTCCAGTGCCTGATGCTTCAGAGGGAATGAACAGAACAGGGCAATTTATTGAGTGATCCACCCCCTGTCATACAGTCCCAGCTTCTGGCAGTCAGAGGTTTAGGGATATAGGAGTCTGGGGTTGCATCCCCGACCATTTGGGCTAATAGTCATTGATGGACCTATCCTCCATGAACCGATCTAGTTCTTTTTTGAACCCAGTTATACTTTTGGCCTTCGCAACATCCCCCGGTGCAACAAGTTCCACAGATTGACTGTGTGTTGTCTGAAGAAGTACTCCCTTGTGTTTGTTTTAAATCTGCTGTCTGTTAATTTAATTGGGTGACTCTTGTTCTTGTGTCATGTGAAATGGTAGATAACACTTCCTTATTAACTTTCTCTACATCATTCATGATTTATAGACCTCTATCATATGCCCCCTTCAACCTCTCTTTTCTAGGACGAACAGTACCAGTCTCTTTAATCTCTCCTCATATGGAAGCTGTTCCATACCCCTGATCATTTTTGTTACTCTTCTCTGCACTTTTTCCAAATCTAATATATGTTTTTTGAGATGGGGTGACCAGAACTGCACACAGTGTTCAAGATGTGGGTATAACATGGATTTATATAGTGGCATATTGATATTTTCTGTGTTATTATTTATCCCTTTCCTAATGGTTCCTAATATTCTGTTAGGTTTTTTTGACTACTGCTGCACATTGAGCAGATTTTTTAAAGAGCTATCCACAATGACTATAAGATCTCTTTCTTAAGTGGTAATCACTAATTTACATATAAAATGATGAGATGTATACCTGGGATTATGTTTTCCAGTGTGCATTACTTCATATTTGTAAATATCGAATTTCATCTGCCATTTTGTTGCCCAGTCACCCAATTTAGTGAGATCCCTTTGTAACTCTTTGCAGTCAGCTTTGGCTTTAACTTGTGTTGAGTAATTTTGTATTGTCTGCAAACTTGGCCACCTCACTGTTTATCCCTTTTTCCAGATCATTTATGAATATGTTGAACAGCACTGGTCCTTGTACTGATCCTTGGAGGACCCCACTATTTACCCCTGTCCACTGTGGAAAATTGACCATTTATTCCTGTCCTTTGTTTCCTATCTTTTAACTAGTTACTGATCAGACCTTCTTTCTTATCTCATGAGATCTTGTCAAAGACTTTCTGAAAGTCCAAGTACACTATATCCACTAGATGACCCTTGTCAATATGTTTGTTAACCCCTCAAAGAATTCTAATAGATTTGTGAGGCATGATTTCCTTTTACAGAAGCTGTGTTGACTCTTTCCCAACATACTATGTTCATCTATGTGTCTGATAATTCTGTTCTTTACTCCAGTTTCATCCAATTTGCCTAGTACTGATGTTAGGCTCACTGGCCTGTAATTGCCAGGATCGCTTCTGAAGCCTCCTTTAAAAATCAGTGTTACATTAGCTATCCTCTAGTCATCTGGTACAGAGGTTGATTTAAACGATAGGTTACATACCCCAGTTAAGCTCCAGAGGGGTAGCTGTGTTAGTCTGTATACAGCAGAAACAACGAGAGTCCTGTAGCACCTTAAAGACTAACAAATTTCTCTGGGCATAAGCTTTTGTGGGTTGCAACCCACTTTGTCAGATGCATCTGCAACTCATTGTTTATACCACAGTTAGTAGTTCTGTAATTTCATGTTTGAGTTCCTTCAGAACTCTTGGCTGAATACCATCTGATCCTGGTGACTTATTCCTGTTTAATTTATCAGTTTATTCCAACACTTCCTCTAGTGACATTTCAGTGTAGGACATTTCCTCCGGTTTGTCACAGAAAAAGAATAGCTCAAGTTTGGAAATCTCCCTCACGTTGTCCTTAGCTGTGAAGACTGGTGCAAAGAATTCATGTAGCTTCTCTGCAATGGCCTTGTCTTCCTTGAGTGCTTCTTTACCATCCAGTGGCCTCCCTGATTGTTTGGCAGGCTTCTGATATATGCAAAAGAAATTTTGTTAGTTTTTGTCTTTTGGTAGTTTCCCTTCAAATTCTTCTTTGGCCTGCCTATGTATTCTTTTATACTTGACGTGCCAGAGTTTGTTCCTGTTTGTTTTCCTCAGTAAGCTTTGACGTCCAATATTTAAAAGATGACTTTTTGTCTCTGTTCCCTTCTTTTACTCTGTTGTTTAGCCATGGTGGTATTTTTTTGGTCCTCTGGAGGTTTTTTTTTTTGTATTTTTTTTTTGTTGGGGGTATACCTATAGTTTGAGCCTATATTATGGTGTTTTTTTTAAATTTTCCATGCAGCTTGCAGTTCTCAATTCTTACTTGGGCTAAAATTCCCTTTGGAGACTGAGGAAAAGCCTAGTAAGGACCACAGGACCTTAAATCCCTCAGTCAGTGAGCCAGCACTCTGAGTTGGTAGAGGAGTGAGTGCACTGGGATTTTATTCATTTTTCTGTATCCTTCTAGGAAGTATTTGATCTAGTGGAAGGATCTGGGTACTTTTTGGTTAACAGCAGCGAAGAGGAGATGGTAAACACTACATACCTGGAAGCAGAGAGTGCCATCAAGGTGAGCACATTCAAGATGTTTTGTCCAGGAGAAAAGCTTGGATTCAAAATTTCACAGTGATATTCACCCTCCAGGAAAGAAATAGATATTCTCTCTCACTCTCCACTCCTCCTTTCTTTTTACCTGTTTATGCAGTTCACTTTAACACATAGGATTACTTTATTGCTAGCAAGTGTGTAAAGTGGGCCAAATATTTGTCGGAATAAATTTCTCAATAAGAGAAAATGTTAGAATAATGGATTAAAGAATGCCTGTCACCAAATGGTACAAAATACACTGGATCAGTGACTAATATATGTATGTATGTAACCCTTCTGCCAGACAGAGTTGGCAGCAGCAAGGGCCAGGTTCTGTATCTAGGGGTCCCTGTCAATGATACCACACCAAAGTGGCTCGAGCCCCCACCCAGTCACCTAGGAAATCTCACACTATCCCCTGGGCACCCCAAAGGGCAATACTTCATCCCCCCCCCCCTCGCAAGCACAGAGTCTGAGCGTAGAAAGTAAATCTTCTAACAACAGAAGGGAAGTAACACAGCACTGGTTTGGGAAACAGTGCAAACAGAATGAGCCAAACCCATCCCAGAGTACTGGGGCGTGTCCTTCACCTCTCCCTTCTCGCTTTCCCCTGTACTGACCATCATAGTTGCAATGTTCACCTCTTGGTTGGGGCTCAGCCAGTCCCCCTCTGCAGGCTCCTGCTAGACTCCGGCTTGACCAGACCTCCTCTGCTGCTGTCTCCTGCCACCTCTGGACCTCACTGAGTCCCCACTGCTGGCCCCCGCAGTCTGCTGGCCCCAACCGCTCCTGGCTCCCACCGTCTGCTGGCCCCCCTCTGTCTACAGATGCTAACCAATCCTGGCATCTGCAGGCACTGACTGCTCCTGGTTCCCGCTGTCTCAGGTGCTGCCCACTGCTGGCACCTCTGGTGTTGTCAGTCCAGGTTTCCCAGTCTCTCTAGTAATTCAGCTCTTAGTGAATTTCAGCTCATGGGAAAACCGTCTGCTGACACAGAAGCAATGTCCCTACTTTTAACAAACAAAAGATTCCAAGAGGAATCATTAATTCTACCATTTAACGGTGGGAGGAGATTGTCAATCAATGCCTGAGGGTAGCCCTTTGCCAGGGCTAGTGCAATCTCAACAGGAGACTTCTCACTCTTCCCCTCTCCCCTTGCAATGCTGAAACATCCGTCCGCCACCCTTTTGGGGCTCTGTTTAGGTGAGTGAATTTTTTTATCAGAACAGGCTAAACACCGATCTGATGCCATTTGTTCATACAATCGAAGGACAACATTTCATTACCCCTGCAGCTAACACAAAAGTGATGGTAACACAATACCAGACACTTTGACTATTTCCCATCATGTGCAGCACCTAGTGTGCTTATGCAGTATGCTGAGTACTTAATTGTATTCATGCAAATACAAAGCCCATGCAAATAACGTGCCCCCCATCAGCCGCGGAGCAGGGAGAGCGCCACTCCAACACTCAGACCTTGCTTACATATAGATTCTATTTACCTTTTGGGTTTTATCACATGGGTAGGGACTTGGCTGACTTCCAGCTTCTGTATAGGGTGACACTTCCAACCATTATAGTTTCTACATGAAAATTAATTCTCTCCCATAGTTTTTCTTGCTGATATTTCCTGTAGCAGTAAGTAATACAATATATTATTTGGTGCTAGCTGGCCCAGGGGCATGAGTGGGCAGTGGGGTCAGAAATCAAATTTGAGTCAGCTTTGCTTTCCTGTAGAGGTAAATTTAGCCTGAATATCAGGAAGAAAAATCCTGACTGTGTGACCTTCTGGACTGTTGAATAATTTTCAAGGGAAGTGGTGAAAAACACTAGGAGTTAGGACATTTAAAACTAGACTGGACAATGCTCTAATAACTGCGTTGTAGGAAACAACCCTGTGATGGCTTCTGAGGGTTGACGCTAACAGAGCTTTTCCCTCTTTCATTTACATGGTTGTTTGAACAATGACTTTTCAGCAGAACGCCAGACTTGGTCACTTTTACAAATTAGCTTTAGCTTTTTGGTAACACATGCAAATTAAATCAGTATCCACTACCGATAGTGTGGCTGTGCGTCCTCACTTTCCTTGTAGGTCATCCCTTTGCATCCTGGATCTCTAACCTTGGAGGTCTACGATCTTTGTCTGGCGTTCCTGGGATCGTCTACAGTCTATCTACGTGTGTCTGATATGCATGAGTTGGAGGTAGATCTCATTGATAAGGTGAGACAATCTTAGGGAAACTGAAATGTCTGTAAAAAACCTAGCCCAGTGGGATGTGATATTCTTTGTTTGTTCTTCTTTCTGTTCACACTATTTGTTTGTTTTTGGGGTTTTTTTTGCGTATGGAGCCACCTATGAAGTCATTTTTCTTTCAGGAGATATTTGTTTTATTTTTACACTTAGGGCTTGTCTACACTTACCTCCAACATTTGGCGGCAGTTGACCGGAGTTACGCAAGCTACGCAAAAACTTGCGTAATTCCCGTCGACTTCTCTGCTTCTCTTCTGCACGCCATCTTCACTGCACTACGCCACTTGAGAAGGTGATCTTAATACATCTATTTCTGGATCGACTGAACAGGTCTTCACTGACTGCTCAGTCGATCCAGAGAAATCGATCTGACAGCAGCGAATTCACCGCCATCAGTGAAGACGTAGCCTGAGAGAAATCTATGTGAACATATCTTCTTAAGTAAAAGGGACATTGTCAGTGTGCAGTCCTACACCTAGGCATCCAGGAACAGGATTCGTGGCTATTCCAAAATGCAGTTGGCTCCCAAGCACAGAGTATGTAGGCAGAGCAGAGTGACAGCACAACATGCATTCATGCATCCCCATCATGAAGAAACCCATCTCTAGGTTGTTTAGTAGAGAATTTAGACTTTTAACTATGGTAGGGCGATGGTTTTGAGAGTTTGAGAGGCTTCAAAAATATGTGAGTTACACTTTGGTACTGTAATTCTTAGGATACTTTCTTCAAATCCTGTGGAGCAGAGATATTTCACATGACCCACTTAGCGGGGGTTGGTATGTTTTGTGCAAGATTTGCACACAGGACTGCAAGAGAAGTTGTGTTATTTCTTCAGTACTTGGTTAGACACTGCCCACTCCTTCCAAAGTATCTACTCTTCTTCCTTGGGGGAGTAAGCCACTTCTTCTGGAACTGAGCTGCAGGGGGCATATGTTGAAGATTGAGTGCAATGTCTTAGCTAGGGATCAACCATGAGATCTTGCATCCACTTCAGAGGTTTATTTTTCACAGTAAATCATACTACGGTAGAAGGGCCAGATCAGTCTTTTTGGTTTTCACATTTTACTAACGTGAAATCTTATTTTACCTGGGTTAAAAATATATTTAAGGCCATTCAGTGTCCCAACAACACTGTCACTCTCTGCACAATGGGAGACTCGGTTTGAATCCCTGCTTCATACTATAGAGGCTGCCAGACATTCTGGCAGCCCCACAGCAGCTCCTCCATGAGATGAGCCTCTAATTTCAACAGCAGGAACTCTGTATTTCTGGTCAGGAAGTGACACTGAAAGGAGAGGGAGCCTACACAAATCCTCTTGAATGTCCTGCCTGTGTGAGTATCTCTCTGCAGGTAGGAAGGAGAACTTAAGAGATGTAAAGTGGGTGGTGTCCTTCTGCAGCCCATTTAGAGTCAGGCATAGGTACAAAGACTCTGCCAAAAATTGTAAAAGTGCTCTTTTTAACTAGATCGAGATTGGCAAATCTATCCTAGTCAGCGTGAGAGTCCTTGGTTTTCATCGACATCCGTTCAGGAGTAAATATTTCAAGTATATGAAGCTCAAACTGCAGGCAGCATCTCCTATTGTTACACTTGTGTGAGTACCACAGTAGGCAGTGTGGGGCATTCCACCTCAGATAGCAGCTGATAATATCCATCCAGTGCTGCAAAATAGAACTGGCTACTATAGAGCAAAATCCAGCACCCTAGCCATCTGCTGGCTAAAGGAGCGTAGTGGTGATTAGATGTCAGGACTCCTTCATTTTATCTTGTTATGTCACTGTCTCCCTGTGTGTTCTTGGGAAAGTTGCTTAACCTCCCTATGACTGAGGTTTAATCTTTGGTAAAATGGGGACGATACATAAGTACCTCATAGGGTAGGTTGCCAGGCTTAATTCATATTTGTAAACCTCTCAGTGTAGATCCTCAATGAAAAGCAGTGTAGAAGGCAAAGTGTTATCTCAACTCCCACGACTTAGTTTTATGTACTACCATGGAATCCCCTTGACACAGAGATCTATAGCTGTGTATTAAATTGTTTACATTGTTTATTTCTGACTTGGTTGCTTAGTCCATAAATGTATAGCTCTTTTGATTGAAATAGTTTTCCTTGGAATCCCTGAATCATCTTAGTACTATTCTGCTTGCTTACTGTGGAGGCAGATGAAAATATTTGTACTTACATACAAATATCTTAGTATTCAGCAATGATGTTGGAGATGAGGAACAGTTTAATGGATTGAAACCTTGCCATAGCATGCCAGAAATGTTGTGTGCATGAGGGAAAGAGACATTAATTTCCCTGGAAAAAACAAATTCCAGAACATTAACATGGTTGAACACAGCCATCGACTTTCTCACACCTATCATAGATTGTGTATTCTGCCACTCGAAGCTTTGTGCAGCATAAGACTAGGACTGTCCTGACTATCTAGAAACACAAACCTCAGTATTAGATTCGTTTTAAACTCATCTGCTAGTTAAAGATATGTTCTGTCCCCAGCATCATATGATTTGAATGCAAGGTGGGAAAAGTGAAATAACTGCTAAGTGTCTATGCAGGCGTATGGAGCAAGTGGGTGAATACTCTGAAGTCTACGTACTCCGAGCTGTCACAATAGGCCAGACAACTGTGGTGGCTATGGCCTGCGACAAGATGGAACGAAAATTCACTTCTACTCCTCGGAAGGTTGAAGTAAGAATGCTCACCATTTGTGTCTCCCCATTTTCAGATGTTTCTCACTTGATATAGACTCATTTCCTTCGAAGTGCAGTGGAAAAACCCACTTGGATAACGTTGGCCTGAAAAGCTTGGGTTTTAGATAGGTTTGACAGTCATAAAAGAATGGAAAGGTCTTATAAGAAATCACAGATCTTGGCAATGATAATATGCTGCTATTTGTATATTTTACCAAATTATCCCATTTACCTATTAAAAGTCTTTGTAGTCCTGATGTTTAGAAAAGAGTGTTTGCTAACTAGGAGTCCCATTCTCTGTTATAGAAATCTCAAAGAGATTGGACATAATCAGCTTAGGGAGATGCACATGTGATTTATTTTGTGTGCTGTAGCAAAGAATTCTGATACTGAGCCACCATCAATCTTACTCACTAGTCTCTAAAATATAGGTAATTTTACCTCGTGAGTTCTTTTGGGGCGTGGGGATGGCATATAATTTATGTGACACTTCAAGACTAAGTGTAAACTGGCTTGGTGTCCTGAGTAGAATCATAGAGTTGGAAGGGACCTCAGGAGGTATCTAGTCCAACCCCCTGCTCAAAGCAGGACTACCTCAGCTAATAATCCCAGTGAGGGTTTTGTCAAGCCGCAGTTTAAAAACCTCTAAAGATGGAGATTCCACCACCTCCCTAGGTAACCCATTCCAGTGCTTCACCACCCTCCTAGTGAAAAACCTTTTCCTAATGTCCAACTTAGATCTCTCCCACTGCAATTTGAGACCGTTGCTCCTTGTTCTGTCATCTGCCACCACTGAGAACAGCCTAGCTCCATCCTCCCTGGAACCCCCCTTCAGGTAGTTAAAGACTGCTATCAAATCCCCCCTCATTCTTCTCTTCTGCAGACTAAACAAGCCTAGTCCCCTCAGCCTCTCCTCATAAGTCTTGTGCTCCAGCCCCCTAATCATTTTTGTTGCCTTCCACTGGACTCTCCAACTTGTCCACATCCTTTTTGTAGTGGGGGGCCCAAAACTGGACACAATACTACAAATGCGGCCTCACTGATGCCGAATAGAGGGGAATAATCACTTCCCGCCATCTGCTGGCAGTATTGCATCACTAAGGAAGTATTTTTTGACATTAAAGGTTTGTCTTTTTAAAAAGAAATCCTGCAGCATTAAAGTTGTTTCTTCTTTTTCCCATTCCCAGGTCTTTCCTCCATTCAAACTCATCCCAGAGGAAATGACACTCATTCCACACAACATGATGCAGGTGAGTTTTAAAATATATTAGTTCTTCCGGACAAACGAGACTTATCCAGTCCCCTTTGCCTCTTCCTTCCTTTCCCACTCCCCCAATATTCAATGAGTACAATACTGGTACAAGTGCCTGCTAGAACAAGAGGTAAAAGCTCTATATCTGATTACTAGTCCTACCTCTTTCTCACTCAACCTTCTCCACTCTTTCCTAAGCAGTACCTCCCCTCCCGCTCACCTTGTCACCTCCAGATCATTTCCAGGCTAACTTCTCTTGCTCCTTTTATTTGCACTGTGAGGTGTATCTGAGACACTCACTTGAGAAGATGGGGAAGAGACACTGCGGAGTTTGTTTCCAATATATGACATGCTTCCTGTTTGTGGACAAGGAAAAGTGCAGCTCGGGCATGTGTTTCAGTTGAAATTGCTCTGAGGCTACAGTTTCCTCAATGAGCAGCCATCCTGTTTAAATATATTGCAGGTGATGTCAGAAGGCGGCCCACAGCCACAGTCCATCATTCACTTCTCTATCAGTAACCAGACTGTGGCTGTAGTTAACCGGCTAGGCCAGGTGACGGCTAAGGCAGTCGGAACAGCCATAATACAGGGCACCATTCAGGCGGTCAGTGAAGACACTGGAAAAGTAATTGTTTTCTCACAGGTATCTTCCTGTCTTGTTTTGTAATTCCTCATTTGTGTGTCTGATTTATTTCCCTTGTACTGGCCTCTGCTGAGGAAGCATATCTGCAGATGGGTTTGGGCATCTCAGTGGACAAGATCCCACCTTATGTGCACGCCGTGCCTAGACAGAAGTAAAGGTTATTGTAGGGCTGTTGTTATAGTTTGTTCTTTTGTTTTATATTTGAAATGAGAGAGAAGGCCTTTGCCTGTTGGAGGGAGAAATTCCTGACTAAGTGGCTTCAGCTCATATATCTCTGTGTTTCTTGTTTTGTTGCACACTCAGTGGGAAGTACATTGTTTAAACAAAGTGGATATTTAATTCATGAAAGAAATCAATGGGGCATCAAATAGCTCTATACCAACCAGAAACTTTCCCTGCTTGGCTAGCAAATAAGCTCCTGAAGCCTCTGTGTTGGTGGTCATAGTGCCACATTTGCTTATTGTTCTTCAAAGACTGTCACTTCTACAATCCAGCTAACCTCTGCGACAGTATGCAAACCTAGTTCTCTGGTAACCAGCTTGCAGACTGTTTTATTTTGATTGTAGAGCCCCAGTCTCCTTCAGATTGTCCATTTTACTTGTATATCTCGAAGCATGTTGTTTGCCTTACATTTCAGGGTCAAGTGGAATTGGAAGTAGTTCAGCTGAGAGCAGTAAGAATTCATGCACCTGCCACTAGGCTTATAACAGCCACCAAGGTTAGTTCTGTAGCTGATATCCAAAACCACTGTGACCTGCAAGGAGGGCATGATTTTCTCGCTCTGGCTGGGAGTTCGTGATTGCAGGTATAAATCCAAGTGGTGCTGAAAATCCTGAGATATAGGGTTCATTAAAGTAATTCAGAACTGAAAAAGGACTTCTTCAGTCTAGGCCAGTAATTTCCAGCCTTTTCAAGCAAATGGCACCAGTTTACCAAATGGAGACTTAAGCTGACTCCCGTTCAACTGTATGCTCGAGCATACTAGCACTGGGTGAGAATCATGCATCTAGTCTGAAACTTTCTCATAGTTGGAATTTGGAAGGACTCTCAAATGCTTTGTGTAGTTAGCTATACATGAGAAAAGTGAGACGACAATTGTGTTCAGGACCGTGTGGAATGTGCACCGAGAAGGAGACCTGCTTGGCTACTGCCAAAGAGCTGTGTATAGTGGGGGGGAATATGCTCGCTCTTCTTGCCCTACGCAGCTCCTCCCACCTGTCCAGGGAGTGGGAGACTGAATCTGGATCTTCTGCACACACGTATGTGCCACTGTAAGAAGGGGCTGGGATCTTTTCTCCAAGGCTAGGCATTTAGCAAGGTGCTTTGTATGTTTTATGATGATGCTAAGGGACTTCAGAAATTATGCTCTTGGTAATAAATTCATGACATATACTGCAAACGCTAACTATTTCTGAAGGGTTTACAATTAATTTCCTGTATCACCATGGTGATGACTCTTCATAGTCTGTGTCCTATTAATTCCTTTGTCTGCTGTTCATCAGAATGGCCCTTCTGGGTTAGACCAATGGTCCATGTAGCCCAGTATCCTGTCTTCCAGCAGTGGCCGGTGCCAAATGCTTCAGAGGGAATGAGCAGAACACGGCAGTTATTGAGTGATCCACCCCCTGTCATCCAGTCCCAGCTTCTGGCAGTCAGAGGTTTTGGGACACCAGAACATGGGGTTGCATCCCTGATCATCTTGGCTAATGGCCATTGATTAACCTATCCCCATGAATTTATCTCATTCTTTTTTTAACTCGATTATACTTTTGGCCTTCACAACATCCCTTGGCAATGAGTTCCACAGGTTGACTGTGTGTTGTCTGAAGAAGTACTTTCTTTTGTGTGTTAAACCTGCTGCCTGTTAATTTCATCGGGTGACCTCTGGTTCTTGTGTTATGTTATGTGAATGGGTAAATAATACTTCCCTATTCACTTTCTCCACACCATTCATGATTTTATAGACCTCTATCATCTCTCCACCCCCAATCCCCCGTCAGCTCTTTTCTAAATTGAACAATCCCAGTCTTTTTAATCTCTCCTTGTATGGAAGCTGTTCCATATGGAATGAAGCTTAGACGTCCAGATTGTAATATAGGAAACATCAGCAATTTCCCTGCGTTCCCATGGTGACAGTATTTTTACTTTGCAGATGCCTGTTTACGTCATGGGGCTGACCAGCGCTCTGACTCCATTTTCCTTTGGTAATGCCAACCCAGGGCTAATATTTCACTGGTCACTGAGCAAACGGGATGTTCTGGACCTTCTCCCCCGACACTCGGAGGTATGGAGCTAACACCCACTTTGTGGCAGGTGGTGATTAAAGGCATCAGGGGATCAGGCAAGCTGCATTTAGAATTCCTTGCTGGGCAGATTAGCACTGCTTTGCGGGCCATATGCTTTGAATGTCAGCTTCCCTGGCACCCTCGTTCAGCTAGCTTAATAAAGTGACCAATCCTTCCTCAAAACAGACCAAGCCTTTCACACAAGCCTTTAAACGGACCTCTGCAGTGACATTGCCTTAAACTTCCTTACACTAAGTCTGATGTATGCATGTTTCAGACTGTAAACTCCTGGGGGCAGGGACTGTTATTAGCAGTCTCCTCATCTGAGCAGAGCCAGTTGGAACTGCACTGAGCAGGATGCTGATCTTTTTATATCTTAAGAGGAACTGTACTAGACGCTTGAGGGAGTTTCTCATGAACCATTCTGCCTAGAGACAAATAACTTATAATAGCATCTCTCATCATAAAGAAGAAAATCAAGGAAAAAGTGACCTCTCGCACCCCACATATGGCATCTTTCTGCATTTTTCCTTTACTATAAATGGACAGTTGATCAGAAAGGCCTGAGCAGCCTGTAATGACAACCCTGCCATCTCTCTGTCAGGTTTCCCTGCAGGTTCTGCCCGCGAATAACTTTGCTATGGTTGTGTATACCAAGGCTGCTGGGAGAACCAGTATTAAAGTGACAGTGCAATGTCTGAATGTATCTGCTGGTCAGTTTGAAGGAAACATTGCTGAACTCTCCGATGAAGTACAAATATTGGTAAGTTCCTCTGGTCACTGCAAATGGGATCTCTTACTTTCATGGTAAGGTGTAGAGGTCAGGACTTCATATCTGAAGCAAGGAGGAAAAAGGGAAAACAAAGCCTAGGCAAGATACCCTGTCACTCTGGCAGGACAGATGATGTATTGTGGTCACAATGTGCGTAGAGATGTGTAAACCCTTCTCTGCTTGTCTGTATTTCTTGCTAACTGAGCCTGCTGGTTGTTGGTGGTTTCATTCAGTTTTCCACTGAACTCTTGCTCCTTGTGGAATGAACATAAATTGTGTGTAACTACGGCTCCACCTTGCTGCTGTGTTGTTTTTGCTCTAAAGCAAGCGGGAGTTATGTTAACGAGTTGGCCTGCTCATGTTAACTGTCCAGCACACACTTTTGATGTGGATTTTCATTTAGATTTGCCTCTTGAAGCCTTTAGAATAGAAATCTAGTCACCCCCTCCACAGCAGTAGTTTCAGTGACTGCTCTCAGGCTGGGAGCCGAACATTCTTGGCATTTTCAGAATAAAAGGAAATACCAGCCAGTAAGCAGGAAAAAGTTCCTCATTTCAGTGCAATGTGAAGGACTTTAACTGTACAGCTCCCATTAATAGCTGCTGGAAATGCATGTTGAATGCTTAGTCATTTCTTTAGTTACTTTACTATTTTCTGTATTTTTATATTCCTTATGTGAAGAGGTTCCCAATAACACAAGTGCTTTTCTCTGCTGATGAGCACTGCATTGCCATCATCATTTCCACCCCCTTATGAAGGTGTTTTTGTCTGATTTCTTATTGACCAGCATACATAGAAACCTAGGATTTCTCATAGCGGATCATGTTATTGGTCAGTTGATTCTTGTATTCTCTCTTTGGCAGTGTACTACCTGATGCTCTAGGAGTTAGTAGGGTGGAAAAAAGCCCATATGTTCCTGTCCTGTTATTCACTACTGTATGCATAGATGGTGGTAGATTCTGTCAGACAGCAATCAACATGCATTTGCAAACTTAAAATGTGTTAATTTTTACTATGTCACGTATAAAGTTAGTGATAGAAAATGATCCAGTCTCTACATTTTAGTTACACCATTAAATCTCTGATCCCCTGTGGGAAGGTGTTCCATAGGATGATCACATTTCGTGTGAAAAAGCATTTCCTTGAATTGGTTCTAAAAGTATTTAATTTAACCCAGATGTATTTTTCTGAATTTCTCTTTATAAAATGATTGTTCTGTTCCCACAGGTGTTCGATAAGCTTCTACTTTTCTCTCCTGAGTGCCCTGCAGAGCAGATTCTGATGTCCACAAACTCACAGCTCAAGCTGTATACAAACAGGTAAACAAAGAAAAGATATTCTAATCTGAATCCAGGAAATACAGGACAGAGAAATAGTTTACAGCAGGGGAACCCAATCTATGGCCTGCGGGTTGTACACCTCCCACCAGATCATATCATAAGACCCGTGGCCTGCTTCAGCACAATATACTGACAACTGACTCATTAGCATTTTTGTCATTTTGGCCCACACAAGGTTGTGCTTAGGTTCATGTGGCACTCTTGTGTAATAAGGTTAGGCACCACTGGTTTACAGCGTATGTTCTTTCAATGCAAGGAGCTGTCCGTCTCTTTGCATTGAAGTCAACCCTTTATCCTCTTTCCAAGAGCTACACAGATTTGCAGAATTCTGTTGCATGACAGACCACTTTTGGGCATTCTCAGTCTCTGAAATTGCCTTAACATCACTCTTTAAAGCCATAGGTTGTGCATGTTAAGTGAAACTCAGCCTGGCACAAACGGGCTTAACTGAAATGTAAGTGTTTCACAGGTCCTTTGCTAGCCGCCTGCACAGGGATGAATTTCATCTAGTGAGTATTAAGAGCAGGTTGAGTTCTTACCCTCAGTGAAAGAAATGAATGTTGGATAACTACAAATGCTTGTCTCTGGAGTGGTAGTTTTTGTGGTTCTTAGATTATGCACGCTCCCAGAACTGTGCTTTTTGGTATGCACTTTTCTGAGAGGGGTCCTCCGGTATTTTACCACCCACAAATGAGCAGAGCTAGGTCTGACTCTCTGGAGAATATTATGCCTTCCTCAAGCTCTCGCTCTGTCAGCATAGGGAATGAGATTGAATTTGGGGCCTGTACTCTGATCTCCTGTGAATCAGAGTGTGGTGCTGCCACTGAACCACTGGCCCAGCATTTTCATGCCTGATTAAAACAACAATAAAGTATGTTAAGCTGTGAACTAGAAAAGCTCAGAGGCACGATCTCCTGGGCGAGCTTAGAAATTGCTGGATGCGTGGCTTGTCTGAGAAAAGCCCTAGCTGCTGAGGTTTTTCATAGCTTCACTGCCGTCCATTTAGCCTGAAATTCTCAGTCTGTCAACAGTCTAACTGAGGGTTTGTTCACTCTGTTCTTGACCTAGGGAGGGGGCGGCGTCTGTGAGCTCTCAAATCCTGCAGTGTTTCCCCAACTCTTCCGTCATTGAGGAAAACGGCCAAGGTCTCCTGAGAGCAGGAGCCATAACAGGCACTGCAGTGCTAGAAGTAACTTCCCTAGAACTCTTTGGAGTCAACCAGACAATCATAACTGGGGTCCGGGTAAGACTCACTGCAGACATTTGCCAATACTATTGCAGGTAAAGGAAACAGCACCAGAGTCTGATTTTTCAAATCACTAAAACCCACTGATGCTGAGACATCACGTACAATTCGTTTTTTCGGGATCAGTGTCTCAAAGGGGTAAGGACCTGTGGCTTCCTTTGCTGGCTCTGGGAGGGAGCATGATCTGGTGCGATAGAGATCAGGTGTACTGTGAGGCAGGTCTCCTGGGTTCTTCCTTGGCTCTGACACTGACTCAACTTGTGACCTTAGAGGCCAGTCATATCACTTCTCTGAGCCTTAATTTACCCTTCTGTAAAATGGGTGGTGATGATGTGTTGTTTAATGTTTGTAAATCATCCCACTGTGTGAAAGGCCTCATGGAAGTGCAAGGTATCTGTTACTTCATTTTTTTAGGGCTTAAAATAAGAAACCGTGCCGACCGTCTCACCACAAATATATATAATGCATGCTTTTTAATTGATTCATGTGGTACTGATAATTTTAGGGCAATCTTTAAATGTTTTGTTTGAAGGGAGACCAAGCACAACTTAAGTGCTGCAGGAAGAGATATTGATGGTTCAGGAGGTGGTGCTCTTCCTTCTGAATTAGTTATGAGCCATTGTACACTTGTACATAGTGGGATCTGTTTCAGTGGAAAAAAACATAAATATCATGTCTTTTTAAAAAGTGACCCAAAGGAAGCATTGTCTCTTACAGGTGGCTCCGGTATCATATCTGAGGATAAGCACCAGTCCCCAACTCTACACAGCTGGCAGCCCAGCTCTCATGGCATTTCCTCTGGGCATGGCTCTTACTCTCACAGTCCAGTTCTATGACAATATTGGGGAAAACTTCCATGCCCAGAACACCCAGCTTTACCTGGCTTTGAACAGGTACAGTCCTGAGGAGGTTGGCACATAGCTGACTAGGCTGACCAAAACTCAGGTAAAATTGTAGCATTACAAGTGGTGGCAGAGGTGAAAGGGTCTGTATCTCAGGGCTAAACCAGATTTGAAGGGAGCCAGATCAGAAGTGAAAAGCTGGTTCACTTAACCCACTGTGCTGTGTTAGCCTTTGGGTTTTTATACTTGAAATATGCTGCTTATCTTTTCTGGGCATCTGAAGCTCTGCTAGGTTTCTTTTGATTGGGACTTCTTTGCTTTCAGAGATGACCTGCTGCTAATCAGACCTGGGAATAAGAATTACACATACATTGCTCAGGCTGTAAACAGAGGAGTGACACTGTTGGGAATCTGGGATGAGAAGCGCCCAGGCATGGCTGATTATATCCATGTGCCCGTGGAGCATGTCATTGAGCCAGACCTCTCAAAGCCCATTGCAGTAGGAGATGTGATCTGTTTCAGCACACCCCTTGTAAACCAAGAAGGTTTGTGTGTTGTTTCTCTGCTCCTGTTGTGGTGCAGTCTCTAACTACTCTGCTGTTGAGCCTTGTGGCCATTTCTAGTGATTATGTTAGATCTCACAAGTTAAGCAGCGCTAGGCAGCCCATACTTGAACGGGAGACCACTAAAGGACATTGAAGTGGTACTGGGGATTCAGTAGGGGCCACCTTACCCAGAGCTGGAACTGAACTTGATGTCCCAGCATGGAGTTAGGGTTCCCTGTGCAGCTGAAGGTACTGACTTGAAGGCAACATAGAACTGTGGCTGTGGTGAATTATTGTCATTAAAGGTCCCATAAGAATAGAGGTATTCACACCAGTGTCCTGACGAAATTCTAATCCAGACACATTCTGCTTCCATAAAGTCGTCATCCAATTTCAAGTTGGCATGGCTTCTGATTGCTCCATTAACTCTGTGACCGACAAAATAAGGGGCAGTGTATGTAAAATGCATAACTGCTTAGTGATGGGAGTTTGATTGGCACCAAGGAGTTAATTTTGGACATGTTAAAGGGGTCTCCCTTCAGCTTGCCATACCGGGAAGAGCCTGTGTAGCTCATTTGGCAGGAAGAAGGAGATGAAGCATGTTGCCCAGCTCTGGCTTTGGCTCCACTGCATGTGGGGGAAAGTGGTGTTGGCCTAACTTCTGCACTAGGTTCATTGGGACTGAGCACAAAGGGAGCTCTGTTGGGGTTGGTGGAAATCCTGCTTGTACAAGAGCTTAGCTAAATGCAGTGAAGGGCTGCCGGTGGCAATTCCTAAGTCTCCCCCAGAACCAGAAAGAATCGGCTTTAGTGGATCTTCATTAGGAAAGAAAAGGGTGTCTGCTTCTTACCCTCTCATGACAAGGGACCTAATTCTCCTCTCACGTGCATTGTTTTCTACACCAGTGTGACTACGTTGGCGTCAGTGGCTTTGTTATGAATTTATACCAGTGCAAGTGTAAAGGAGTGTCAGGCTCATCTCTGCTGACAATAGAATGCCTGCTCCATTCTCCAGTGCTCTAGGATTCAAGCGTGGGCTCAACATTGCCGTCCTTGACCTTGACTCCAAAGGAATGTTTTGCATCCTTTCATTCCAGGGCTGCTATTTTCCTCCTTTCTCCACACCCACCAGAGTGGCACTTTACAGCCATCCAAGAGGGCAGGCTCACAGGGACTATTGAAGGGCATTCTTTACACAAAGGGTTCTGCAGCTGCACTAAAAGACTCGATACATAATAGTCGATGCTCCTGCAGTTCCAGTTTTATTACTCTGTCATCATCACTGCACAGTCAATTAGACTTTGACAGGGTCTTAGGAACAAAAGGTAACCAGAGAGCATTCACAGGAATGCAAAACCTTTTCCTTCACCCTATAAAACCTCATTTCAGCATTCTCTTGACTCAGCGACCCTAAAAATTAACCTGCAGCCTCGTGGTTCTATTTTAGTCAAGAAAATATGATTTGTAGACTGCCTTTGAGATCAAGCAGACAGTAGCTCAGTGCATTCCACCGGGGGGGCATTTGTGCAGTGTGACTATTTGAAAGGTTCGCTCTAAAAAGACAAGATCTGTGAGTGTGATGTACACTGTGTGAACACTGGGAACACCCTGTAGGGGAAGTGACGTCTGAAAGGTATTCCCAACATGTTCAGTGATTCTTTTCATAAAGTGGAGACTGACCAGAGGAATCTGATTTATGACTTGGCCTTCATAGGTGAACCTGGGCTGTGGCAAATCTCACCCCCTGGCATTCTGGAGACAGACAGTGTGAGTGGAGCAGCATTTGTGAGGCATGCTGGGACAGCTACAATCTTCCATGACATCCCAGGAATAGTGAAAACATATCGAGAGGTATTTATTGCTACACACTTCTGTAGGCGAGACTAGCTTGCTACTGCTTGTGCCAAGGAAATTCTTCTCATAATTACTTTGCATGCTGCACTCATGGCAGTTAGTTTGTATTTATCTTGGAATCCGTTTGTTTACAAGAATGTACAGCCTATACTTACAAAATGAAAGCAGCACAATTAGCATTGTGGCTGAAGACTGTGTTATGGTGCTGCAAAAGCAGACAGAGTTTTTATTGTAACTTGACATAGGATAATTTGCAAACCTGGATTCAGTTTCTGTGTAGGAAAAACAATCCTGCAAGTAAGTTAATAGGATCTTAAAGAAGACAGTAAGAACTTAAGTCTCTTTTAAACTAAGGGGCCTTACACAGCTCTGACAGTGTAAAGGAGAGACCCCTTTATATCACGCTGGCAGTGAAAAGAGGCCTTACCGTAAATGACAGTCTGGTCCCAAGGGTAATAAAATGGCTTGGTTCTGGAGAATGGGAGAATGTTCACTAGCTGGAAAAAAGTTACAGCAGTAAAACTCCCCACTAGCCATATGAACACACCAGTCCTTCAGATACAAACGTATACTCCGTTTTAATGTTTTAGGTAGTTGTCAATGGCTCATCAAGATTAAGCCTCCACCTTGGTCCCAAAAGCTACCTAACCAATACGATGAACTCTTCTGAGTTCTGGGTTTTTGTTGCCACAAGCAGTGCAGGAGCAAGCCTCAGAGGTAAGACCCTTTACTGCTGGCTTCCTCTTAATTCCTCCAGCTTGGCCTAAACTGAACTTCTGCAGTTAATGGGGTGATTGTAGTGTTTGTTCCGTGGGAGAGCAAATGTGTTTGTTCCATAGTATCCCTCATATTTGAGAGAGAAACTGAATTGCAGGTACAAAAGCAGTTTATAAGCTGGTTCTCTAGCACTTTATTCAAAGTCAGTATAAACCCTGAAGTCTTTATAACCTGAAAATGAGATGAACTACCGCTCAACCTTTGTAACTGCTAGACTATAGATTACCTGTACATCCTATTTGTCCTTCCAAGAATAGCAAAATTAGGGATATTTTCTTATGTAACTACAGGAAATTCTTTTAATGTATGCCTTGCCTGCCCTTTCCGGTTTACTTTCCCTCCAAGTGCCGCTCAGATTGCAGTGACTGGAATTGGCACCGTAAAGCACTAAGAAAGGACAGGGCCTATTCTTATGCTGTCAATAAAAATGTCAGTTTCCAAGCCATGGGTTTAAGTAAGAAAAACATGTTGACTGTTTCAAGCTCAGCATTGTACTTTGCCATTAAAATGACTGTAGGCGTCAGTGACTTACTGGGAAAGAATCTTCTGTCTGGGAAGTGTAGGTTGGATAGAAGTTATAGACTGGCCTCTTAGCTGATCTGTCCACCAGAGAAAGCTCCATCACCCTAGGCTTGAAAGAGATCCATGTGGAAATACTGGCTCATTCATTTTTCTCTTTCTTCTAGGTCCATGCAGCCCTAGTCAGGTTTATGCAATCACTAATCTGCTTCTCCCAGAGTCTCACCTGCTATGTCAAGTTGAGTTCAGCCACACTGTGCTGGATATTCCAGCAAGGAAAGTCTTTCATGTCCGGTCACACTTCAGTATTGAAAAAGGTAAGCACACATATTTTTTTTTTCTTCCCACAAAATTCCCATTTTCCACTGGATTGAGAACATGGTGATGTTTCACGCAAACATTGTTTCTGCTGACTTGGTAGCATTGGTTAAGAATACATGTAGTGAATTCTCCTTTCCCACCACTATTTGTAGTTTTCCAGTGATAGATGGCTTATGTATTAAAAACAATCAAACACAAGCCTTCTGAATATTTACTGTTTGGTTTTCTCCATCTTGAATTTAGGTCTCTATGCCTGCATAATCACTGCTAAACCCCAGTCTGATGAAGTCCTGCTGGCTTTGAGTTTTGCTGAGGCCTCTGTATATGTGATGGTCTGTCTCTTCAGTGAACAAAACAAGGATGGAATGCAAAGAATCCTGGTCCCCTTCCTCCCTGCATTTTACGTCAACCAGTCAGAATTGGTTTTTAGCAGCGAACAATTAAACGGCAAGATCAGAGTGCTGGGAGCTGAGAAAGTGTTAGAAAAGCTGGAGGTACATAGAAAGCTCTCTGTCCCCCCCTTCTGAGGAATACACATACATGCTAAACAGAAGGAAGAAAGATATTTGAAGGAAGAATCTGATCCCGTATGCAGTAGGATCAGTCTGAGCAGTCAGTCAGTCCCTTGTAGGAGATTCTTGAGGAAATGATTGAGTTGCTTCTGTGTTTGAAAACAGTGTTGTTGTTGGGGTTTTTTTTTTTGGTTTTTTTTGGCAGTAATTGAGAGCTCCCCCTTTTATATCAGGAGGGGGGGAAAAGAGGGTGGGCAGGTAGACAAGCGAGAACCTAAGTTACAGTAACACCTCACTGCTAGGCAGGCCATTTGTCTGGTTGTCCTGTGCCCACCCATCGTGAAGGGCTGGCCCAGCGCCCCGCAGTTACCCACAGCTCCAGCCCCTGGGAGGGAGGGCACCAGGCTGGCCCTTCACGATGCGCAGAAGGTGGAGGGCGCTGGAGGGAGTGGAGCCCCCCGTCCCCTGCGTGTCATTTAGGGTGGCCTGGCATCCCCCGTCCCCTGCGTGTTGTTTAGGGGGCCTGGCACCCCCCACCTCCCCTCCTTGATACATCACTGACTGGTTTTCTTTTCCTTTCCAATAACTGCTTTTGTCTGTTCCCCAAGGTCCGCCCCAACTGTCCCGTGGTAATAGTGAGGCAGCCTGAACGTTCGCCCAACATGCCTGGACTTGTCTCCTACCCAGTCAGTGTGGCCAATCTCACCTCTCTCCAGCAGATGGCAGCCCCCGTCTTGATCAACCTCTCTTGTATTCTCACAGGCCAAAGCGTTACCATAACAGTGAGAGTTCTGGCAGGGCAGCATATGTTTGGTAAGTATCAGCTGGTCTTATTTGTCTGAGAAGACCCAATGGTGCCATCAAAGCCATGTGCTAGTTACTAGATCCTCATTCTTCACCACACCAGTCTCCTAGCCTGTCACAATAAAGTGAAGCAACAGTCCACGTGAACCTGTGGGGTATCTTAACTCTCATCAGCCTTAGTGGGAGCTGTGTGCCCAGTACCACCCAGAGTTGGTCCTTCAGCATGCTAACTCAGTAACCAGCAGGCCCCTCTTTCATTTGTTTCACCGTGGCTCAGGAGGAAGGGGCAGCTGAACTTGGTGGGGATGTAAAGAGAGGAGTTGTACAGATCTGCAAGTCTTTTACCTTGGTCCCTGCTGCCTGCTCTGTCGCAGATTAATGATGCAAATTATTCATTAGTCTACATTGAACAAGTTGGTGGTCTGGGTCTATTGCCACGTAAACAGATGGGAGTTTCAGAGAGAACATGGAGACTGAATTAGCATCAGCTTGGGAGGGGGTCCCTCCATGTCCTAGTGAGGCACTTTGACAGGCCTGAGCCAGGAAGCTTTCACAGCAGCTGTTTGTGCTGCCCCTTGTCTAGGGATAGAACTTCATTCTACAGGGCTGCAGCACCACATTGCTATTAAAAGGATACATGATTTTGAAACAGTTCATTTACTATTTCTTTTCAGTTAGTTCTTGCAACAAAGCTGCAGAGACATGCATCTAACCATTCTTCAGTGTCCTTTTATTACAGAAACCAGGATTCTGCCTACATCCAACACTAAATATTACCTCATTTTTCTGGAAAATGTTAGGTCCGTGCAATGAAGCAGGAATTGTTCAACAGCTTATGGGCTCTTACCAGATCCTTCTCTTCACCCTCTTTGCTGTTCTAGCATCAACAGCTGTAATCTTTCTGAGTAAGTGAAAACACAGGAGAGGTTTGCAGTTAATTATTAAACTAGGGGAAAGTAGGGAGTTTTTCCTTTCTGTTCATTGTCATTGCATACAGTCATTTGCCTGTAAAACTTTGTATATTTTTAACAGTGCAATCCTCTGTTTTGAAAATTACCAACACCTTGATTTAAAAAAAAAAAAAAAAAAAAAAAAACCAAAAAAACATGCCACCACGTTTTAGGTCATGTCCTGAAATAAAACAAATCTAGCACACCAAGGTATAACTGCCAGATCATCCTGGTGTCTGTCTTATTTCTGTAATGCCTTTCAAGCACCTGTATGCATACTGCATTACAGGGATCAGCCACCTTTCATGTGGAAACCACCCCGTATCCACAGGTGAGGAAGGCATTTTGGCCAGTAAGAAAGATGGATACCTAGGTAAGTAACCTGCTGTCTTTAATGACCATATAAAGTAGACAGAACCTCAGTTCATAAAATCTCGGGGGGAAAACCCAGCCACCCACGGTAAATGTCATATAACTTAGTGAATCTACCTCTGAAGGGTTGAGTTCCTGCTACTGCAATCACAACCTGAGGTGTAGATTGCTGGGCCATCCTGCACACAGTGGAAGGGCTGGGCACGTGCTCTTCATATTATGCTGAATTTCTGTTATTAAAGATCACTTTAGGTAAACTTTTAATTTTCAGAAAAAAAGCAATGGGTAGTGGTTCTTTGCAGTGGGATATACATGGAGCCTTTCACTGCTGGGGCATGGCTTGTCTACTTCAAGACCAATAAACCAAAATTCATTAGCAGGCTCAGTGGCCCACATGAAATGAGTCCATTTCCTAAAATATTTGCCCCCTCAGTGGAAAAGCCAAATTCCTTTCTCTTCTCTAGATATGGTCACATTGGAGCAGGGCTGAGGTAGGTTAGCAGAGGGCAGTTTAGTGGAAACTTGTCCTGTCTCTCTTCTGGGGGTAGATAAGATTATAAGATCCACCATGGGTACCTTTTGAGCAGTAATGATTTAACCTTTAATATATTAAGTTTTACATGTATGATGGTATCTAAACAGTGCAACATTTCTGCCATTTTCACGTGTTAACTTTTTTACTGGGTGCCCGGGAATTCTGATGTATCATAGGATTTTTCCAACAGTGCCAAAACGCACGTTCTTGTTGTCCTTCAACCACCTGCATAAACATTAGGGAGCAGATTACAGTACTGTTCACAGAGTTTGACCTACACAAGCTGCGAAAATGTGTTTAGCGGGAATCGATTTGCCAGTTTGACCTTGTTTAGACAAAGTTGCATTGGTTTAATTAAACTTGTGGAAAAACTCATACTTATGTTGGAGTGGCTTATTGCACTTCATCTTACACCTATACTAAGGGACTGAAGCGAAACTAACGAGCATTTGTCTGCAGGAGCACTCAGGAAAACTAAGGCAAATCAAGTGTGAAGTCAACGCACATAAATTGGAGCCTCTTAAACCCTCCGCCCCCTGTCATTTAGGAGTAGTGTCTTCAGTTCCTTGTATAAATAAGTTCTAAGGCTCCTCAGTGTCTCTGCTGCTGTGTGTGGGTTTAAATCACACCTTAAAACTGCTGTAACTGTGTACACAAGCCTTTAGCATGATGAGACTATACTTTCAAACCTGGTCCATAGACAATGTTACATGACTGGTTATTTTTGCAGCCTACAGTGCCTTTCTGACCAGAATGCAGACTGTCCCTGTTGTGTATGTACCTACCACAGCTACCCTGCAGACAGGTAAGCTGGAATCCTTTTTTAAATGTGTGTTTAAAAAAAAAAAATACCCATAGCCCAAAAACTATGAAATAGGCATCCACTACTCTGGCACAAGACCTTCACTGGTGCTTGCTAGCCTCCTTGTGACCTGATCCATTACTGAATAAACACACACAAGACCGGAGCAAGAAACAATACTAAACTCAAGCCTGTATATAACTGGATACATCTGTATCTAGGGCACATTTTGTAAGTCAGTAGCAAACATCAGGTGCTTAAGAGAGGATGAGGGCATGAGTCCTGTACATTCCCCTTCCCACCCTACTTTGCTGTAAAACAAGCTCACTTCTCTAGATGCAGACTTGCCAGGCAGCAAGTTAATTTGAATTCAGCTAGCAGAGATCGGCCCCATGCCAGGTACAGAAAAGTACCTTTGTTGTAGCCATGTTGATCCCAGAGTATTAGAGACAAGCGTGTGTCTCTCACCACCAGAACTGTCCAATAAATGTTACCTTCCCACCTTGTCTCAAGAACAGGGAAGGGCTTGCGGTTTTAGGAACTGGTTTCTATAACTTGTGGTTAGATGGCCACAGCTCAAGTAAAACCCTGTCCTTTTTGTGCCAGGAGGCCTAGGGATATTCAAGTAGTCCAGTATTAATGTGACTAATTTTTTTCCCTGTGTCTAGGGTATTCATATCCTCCAGTTGGTACTCAGCAACACAACGGAAGAAACAGGACACAGCGATGGCTTTGGAGTGTACGGAGATGGCAGGTGTGAAGGAAGTACCTTTTTTGTACAACAATAAAGGTCTGGTGAAGTCCTAGCTTACTGCTGGAAGTTACAGCCCTGTCATCTTTCATGGGGAGAGTGGTCTGAATCGAGACTTCTCACAGCCTACTGCTGGGTACCAGACAGGGTGCCCCTGTGTACTGCCAAAGCCACAGTAGGGTTTGTGCTGTCTACTTTAAACAGATTAGTGGGGTAGATGCTGCAACAAGGAAACTCCATGTTTTGGACCAGAATGTAATCCAGAAGCCACCCCCTATCTTGCCTCTTAGACCTGTTTAGGTTTCTGAGGGCTAATGTGTACCAGACAGCAGCTCTTGTGCTGCCTGTAGAGCTAGGGTATAAGAGCAGAGCCCTGCAAGGATAATACTGCACTTCACAGGGTTTAAGGAGTGAGTACTCTGGAGGTGCTTGTAAGTCTGTGCTGTAAGCAGGGGAAGTTAGGATTCACACTGGTCAAAACTTCCACTTCAAGCATGGTCCAATGACTGAAGGGTCAGAGGGAGCGGTTAGATAGTAACTCAAGTTTCATTGTTGAAGGTGTGTGTATAGCTGGTCATAGCCTTCATTACAACTAGAGGTACTAGCAAGTCACACTCTGCCCAGCAACCCTTTGTTTTTGCTCCTGTCACCCAAAAGAGCAGCCTGTGACAGCAAGTATCACATTAAAGCACCAGACTAAACTGTGTTTTATCCAAAATTTATTGACAGTCAGATGTGTGAGGCTACAGGGACAGTATGAAAGTCATGTTCTCTCCTCACATTCCATAAACTTGTTTCAAGCCTTCTGCTCACACCTTGACACTTATGTTGGTCTGGAGCTGAGTCCCATGCTCTTGAACCATCTGTATTTGTGCAGCCAACTGCGCAAGTAGTCCCACCCATCTCAGACACTTTAGTGCTGCTTTCGTCTGAAGGAGCATCCTAGAAAAGGAAACAGTAAATCCTCTTGGAGTACTTTGGGTCCCACAAGTTATTAAGACTAGAGTGTGGAGGTGGTAAGTTTACAGTAAAGATTTAACAGTAGCATACCCTCAGAAGCCCACAACTAAACACTTTTACTTCTGCTATGGAAGACATGAAGTGTAGGAGTTTCCCCAGTTCACTCAACCCCAAGAATATTACCAGCCTACTGGAAGATGACTGGGTCATTGTTAGTGCCAGTTTACTATTTAAGATAAGCCCTTTGACTATGTCCCACCCAGCAGGACAGTAACAGCACCCCACAGCCTCCAGGGAAGCAGATATTCTCATTGCTCAACAAGGACTACAGGCCACTGGGAGAGTCAAACACTCAGGTATCAACAGCTCCAAACTCCATTCTGTCAGATCCATCATTCTAGATGTAAAAACTCTGTCTTGGTTCTGTTGAATTTGCTAAACTATAGATTCCTCAGGGCAGGGAAGGTGTAAGTGGAACAAGCCAAAGCATCTACAGGAGTGATTGATAAAGTAAATGAGGTGGCTGGGTTTTTTAAAAAGCACAAATTGCTCTTTACCTTCTGTAAGTCTTGCCTTTCCTCCAGTGGGCTGGCAGAGCACAGTTGAGCACCCAACACACAGAACCACAGTCTGAGCATGGCTGAATACAGTGGTGATTTTATAGCAACCTGAAACAAAGCAAAAGTTGGAGGTGAGCATATTTCTGCGCAAAAGAACTGGAGCAGGGTTATTTCCACAGCTGGAGCAAAGGACCAGGCTGGCATGATGTTGGAGAAATGTTTTCACATCTGCTGCAGGCAAGTGCTCACTGCCAAAGTGAAACTTTAATCTGGTGGAGGAGATTAGAAAGCGAAGGGAGACAGTGAATAATAGCCCATCAGGTGGCCATAGCTCTGGCCCTGCCCCCGTATTAACCTCAAGATTGCTGGGGTTTTCGAAGTATAAACACTTGAAGATGGCATGTTGAAGGTTGGTACAGAAGAGTGAGGAACACTTTCCCTGGGTCTCGGGGGGGGGGGGGGGGGGGGGGGGGGGGGGGGGACGACGACGACACACGACACGACACGACAACTTGCTTCTCCACTAGCTCCACTGCTGAACGTAGCTACCAGCAGAGAACTCAACGGACCCCAGCTAATCCATTCCCGGGGCGTCCCTGGGCCGGGTCCTAGCCGGCAGCCAGCCAGGGACTCCCCCACCCGTGGGGTCACAAGTCCAGGGAGGCAAGACCCGTAGGGTCGGTCTCCGGAGCAGGAGCCCTGCAAGCGGTCGGTCAGAGGTGGGCGCACGTTATCCCGGCCCCGCGGGACAGCTCCCGCACAGCTTCGCAGCGGGCCGGTACAGCCGGGCAGCCCTGCGCCCGGTCTACGTCTGCGCCCCGCCGAGCTCCCGCCCCCCGCGGGCAGGCCCCAGGCCCGGCCGGCCGCTCGCTCACCCACCCGGGCACTTCACGTCCATGAAGTAGGAGTTCGGACTCTGCACCAGCCGCTTCTTCTTGTGTTTCCGCTTCTCCTCCTCGGGGGAGGGATGCAGCAGGTCTTTCGCCAGCTGCGGGGCCAAGCACAGCGCGTCAGCCGGGGCGGGGGGCAGGACCCCGCACCCGCACCCGCTGTTCTCCCCCCCGCCCCCCAACCGCCCCCGCCGCCGCCATCTTGCGCCTTCCCGCCAGCGCCGCCATCTCCCCGCTCCGAGGCCCGGGCCCGGCTCCCGCTGCCCGGCCGCGCTGGCGGCCTGCGGGGTCCCCCCCATCGCCCCCCCGGGGCCCCGGCCCGGCCCCGCCCCGCCCCCCGCCAGCAGCGGGCAGCGCCCGGGCCCGGCCGCGGGAGCGGGGCCGCCCCGTGCGAAGGGGCCGCTCTCACCCGGCCCGACCCGGGCCGCACTCACAGGCATGTTCGCGTGGAGCCAGCCGCGGCCGAAAAGGAGCTAGACCGGAAACCGGAGCCGCTATATCCGCTCCGGGGTTCCCCGCAGGGGCGGAAGTGAGGCCTTGGCGAGACCTCGCCCCCATGTTGGAAAGGTCACAATTGCCACCCAACGAGCAGTTGGGGGGGGCGGGGCCGCCATCTTGTGAAGGTCAGGCGCTTCAACGCAGCGCCCGAACTACCGGAAGCGCCGCCATGCTGCGAAGGTCATTGCCTTCAACCAGACCTAAGGTAGCCGGAAGTGGTGGCCATGTTAAGAGGGTCAGTCTTTTCGCCGGGGGTGAGGAAGCGGGAAATGACGCCATCTTGAGAAGGTCCCCTGGGACTCATGCCCATGGGTTGAGCGAGGGCAGGATCAGCCCTCAGATCCCTCCCCCCGGCCCTGTGCTGCTGAGGGGCCCCAGGGGCTCGTGTGATATTGCGGGTGCCCTGCTGCCAGGAGGACGCGGCGCGTCGAGGCTCAGCTGCATCTCCACACTGGACAATGGTATTTGAGAGCCGCGGCATCACGTGGCCCCCGGGGCCCGGCGTCCCAGCACCGGGCGGAGGGGGGGTGTCCCCTCAGTCATTTCTTGGCCTCCATTCCTCTGACCCCAGGAGAGCTGTTACCTCCCGTCAGCACCCTTGCTTCATACCGTGCTCCTGCTGCTCCTGCGTCAGGCCCAGCCCTGTCCATGGGCAGCTACTAAACAGCTGTGCTGTCCGGCCCTCGGGGAGGCCGAAGCCCTCACAGCGCATCTAGGTGCTAAGAGGCTTTGGGATCCTCCCATCTGAAAGGCCCTAAAGCGCCGGAGTTGTATTGCCAACGCCGACAGGGCAGCGGTTAGCGCGGACTCCCCGGGAGTCACTCCTGAGTCCAGGGCGCTTCCACCTTTGTGACGTCTGCTGACAACACAGCGCAAGGCGAGTTTGTGAGAGAACTCTAGCGAGGACCCCTAACCCCAGCTCTCTAATCACCGTCAGCCGTGCATTTCCACAGGGCTCACCCGCAGCGGTGCTACGCTGCTTTTGCAGGCATGTGACGCAGGCCTCACATATCGCTTTCTTGCTCCCCCTGGAACCTGGCCTTCCTCCTCCATGAGGCTTACAAGCAAGCGGGACCATCCTGACTTCAGCAGAGGGAAGAGCAGCAGGCCGAGAGCAAGACCTCCTGGTTTGGTCACTGGAGCGCAGAGTACAAGAACCCATGTGGGCAAGTTGCTCTTGTTTCACGCAGGCCTTTCTGCACATCCCAGTAGAAAAATTTGCCCTCTCTGGCACAGAGCCAGAGCCAGCGGCCCCATTTGCCAGCCCGGTCAAGGGAGGATCTTTCTGCTGACACAGAGAAAGGGATGAGCTGCCGGATTAGGATTTACGTGGTGTCAGCAACCCACAACTGTGACCCAGGGACCGTTGTGGAGCATGTCTGCAGCACAGAGCCCCAGCTCTGCCAGTGCCCCTCCTCCTGACACGCAGCCCCTCTGCTCCTTCACTCTGGGGCTCCCCACAACGCAGCCCTGAGTCGCGCCTCAGTCTGCACCCGCAGCCTGTCCCTGCTGCTCACCCAGGCGGGACTCGGCACCAACACAGAGGCCTGCTGAGGCCTCATCCCACTCCTGAGTCACGAGCGGCAGCACCTCGGGGTGCCCGGTTGCCAGCTGGAGAGCAGAGGTGCAGCCCAGCACCACGGTTCTGCTTAGGATGCTCCCAAATCCGGACAAGCCAGAAGAGGAAGTGAGGGAAGGAGACCAGCCCAGCAGCTAGCTGGCGTGGGAAGGGAACCGAGACACTCCCCTCCCCTGCTGCCGGCGGGTCCCACCCTGCTCAGAGTCGGCTGTTTGCACAAACCAGCTTCGTAAAACATTGTGAAAAGCCGCCCCCGCCAAGTCACGTTGCTTTGCAGGAATGCCAAAGAAAGCAGCCCGGCGGAGTTCGCGACAGCCCCGCTCCGCGCTCGGCCCCAGCGCGGCCGGTGCCCCCCACTCCCGCCCGCAGCCCCGGGGCCCGGCTGGGGGCTCTACGCAGCCCCGGGTCCCGGGCGTGAACCCCTCGCTGCCCGCGGCCCTTCTCCCTGCCCGAGCTGCCGCCCGGACCGAGCCGCGGGGCTCCCGGTCCCCAGCCAGGGGCAGGGCTCGCTCGGCTCCGCTCCGCCGCCTCCAGGCCGGGCGCAGGCGGGGGGAGGAGCCGGAGCCGCCCCTCGGCGCTTCCCGGCTGCGGGAAAGTTTTGCCCAGGACGGAGCCGGGCCCGAGCGGCCCGCAGCGGCCGGGCCATGGCCAAGTCCTACGACCACCTCTTCAAGCTGCTGCTGATCGGCGACAGCGGCGTGGGGAAAACCTGCCTCATCATCCGCTTCGCCGAGGACAACTTCACCAGCACCTACATCTCCACCATCGGTGAGTGCCCGCCCCCGGGACCCCCCCGCCGGGGACCCCCCTGGGGAACCCCCACACCACCGTCACCAGCACCTACATCTCCACCATCGGTGAGTGCCCGCCCCCCCAGGGACACCCCCCCGGGACATCCCCACACCACCGTCACCAGCACCCCCATCTCCACCATCGGTGAGTGACCCCCCTGGGGAACCCCCACACCACCGTCCCCCTGGGGAACCCCCACACCCCGTCACCAGGACATCCCCCATGGACACCCCCTGGGGAACCCCCACACCAACGTCACCAGCACCCCCATCTCCACCATCGGTGAGTGCCCGCCCCCGGGACCCCCCCGCCCCCCCTGGCACCCCCTCATCGGTGAGTGCCCGCCCCCGGGACCCCCCCGCCGGGGACCCCCCGGGGAACCCCCACACCAACGTCACCAGCACCCCCATCTCCACCATCGGTGAGTGCTCGGCCCCCGGGACCCCCCCAACACTCCCCTGGGGAACCCCCACACCACTGTCACCGGCACCCCCATCTCCACCATCAGTGAGTGCCCGGGACCCCCCCAACACCCCCCCCTCTGGGGACATCTCCCCCGGGGGGAACCTCCACCCCTCACCAGCACCCACATCTCCACCATCGGTGAGTGCCCCAGATCCCCCCTCCCCAGGGACCCCCAGATCTTTCCTCCCCCTGGGGATCCCCCCCAGACTCCTTTCCCTGGGGAACCCCTGCAGCCCCCCACAGCAAGTCACCAGCACACTCCCATCGGTGAGTACGTGGGAACCCCCACCCATCCTTCAGCAAACCCCTAGACCTACGAGCTCTCCACAGCATCAGCTTCCCCGTCAGCTGTATTAGGAGAGTCTCAGGGCTGGGGGGCACCGTCGCCCCAGGGGCTGCATGTGCCTGCTCTGCCGGGAGGAGCTGGCCGTGGAGGTGATAGGTCTGGGGAGCCCCTCTCCCTGGCAACCAGCCCCAAACAATCCCTCTGTCGCCCCAGACTGGATCAGCAGCTGTATTATCCTGTCCTTCCACCGTCTCCCTTCCCTGGCACCCTGCTCCATCCCTTTGTCCTGTGTCTTCATGTCCTCACCACCCCACTGCCCAGCCCCAGATGCACTCTGCCGAGCTGTGTGCAACAGGACTGGGTGTGCAGGGAAACATGACCCTCGCCTTCGGCCTGGGGTGCCGACAAGTGTATGGACAGACGCACGGACGTGGGTCTGTCACACACGGCCCCGTGCAGACAGATCCACGGGCCCGGAGACTCGCACAGCCCGTGTTCTCGGGTGGCAGGCACTGTTCCTAGGTAGATTGTGGCTTCTTTATGGAGCAGCAAAATCCATTTCCTGTTGTCACTGCTTTAAAGTCACGTTTTCCGCTGGAGTTAAGAACTCACTCCTGCCTGTAGGCCGGGGCCGGGAGCCTGAGGGTGCCGCCCCCTCTGCAGTGGGCCCCGGGATACGCTGGTTAGTGGGCTGGGTGTATTCTGAGCGGGCCCTGTGGTGCTGGGTGCTGCAGACAGAGTGTGAGCCTGCCCTGCCCGGGGAGCCCACAGTCTGAGCAGATCAGTGGGTCCGCGTGGCAGGGGATTCGGGGTGTCTTACCAGAGGGCCCCAGCCCGACAAGTGGGGTTGACGTCTTGTTCCCCAAGACCCTGTACTCCCACGTTGGCAGATTTATTCCCTGCAAATCCACTGACAAGCGTGAAGTGTCTGGGTCCTGCCGATGGGGCCAGGCGGCAACAGGCCAGAGAGCACTCGGTCCTCGGGTCTAGCTCCAGCCTGCAGCCCCTGTCCCTCTGTCTGTCCGTCTGGCTAGTGTCTGTCCTGGCCCAGGCAACTCAGGGTACAGAACCACAGGGGATGGGCAGACGAGCCCAGAGGAGGGGGCCGGGGGGGGGTTGGCCTGGCAGCTTGCCCCCTCCCTGGGCATTAAAAAGCCTCGGTGCTTGGTCAGAGCTGAGAGACCTGGGATGGGTCAGTGGCGGGGGGGATTGATGCCCCCACCCCGTATTGCTCACGGGCGTCCCGTTCACTAGTGTCCTGCCCCTGCACCACTGAGCACAGGCATGTGCTTGCGTGTGCGCTGCCTGACACGGCGCCCCATGGCTCAGGCATGTGTGTGTGTGTGCACATGCGTGTGCCCCCGTGGAGGGTGCTGCCCTGCACCCCGCTCCGTGGCCCGGCGGCTCAGCTCACTGTGCAGGGAATCAGTCTGCGGTTCCCTTTTGCACCAAGCGTGGACGGCTTGTTCCTCCCCCGTGGGTCAGATGTGGAGGGGATGGGGCAGGCTGGGGTGCTGGCTCCATCCCACATGCAGGGTGCAGAGGCCCAGGCTCTGGGTAAGCCCCTCGGCCGGCGTGGCCCCTCTGCACCTAGTGATGAGCGTGGGGCGCCGGAGCTGGCTCCTGGGCTCAGGGCAGGATGCCTGGATTCTCTGCCGCGTGAGCCGCAGAGCCACCTCGAACGCGTCCGCCCCACCGCCCGGTGCCCGGAGCCCCCGGGGACACCGTCCCTGGCATCTCCATCAGACCCCAGCGCCTTTCACCCCTGGCCCTTGTGCCCTGGGCCCGCTCTGAGCCACCGAGGGGGCAGATCGTTCGTGACCCTCTGGATGTGGGGGGCTGCTGGAGGCTGGGGGGCCCCTCCCCAGGCGGGGGCGCTGCCACTGAGAAGGACAGACGATTTCCTGGGCCTCGGGCAGCGCGCCAGCCCAGCCATGCTGAGAGCTGTAAAACGGCACATGGCAGCGCCTGAGCCCTGCGCATCCGTGTGACTCACACGCAGACGCCTGCTCTGCCGGCAGGGAGCCCCCCGGGGAGAGGCTTTACTGCACCTCGCCCCAGTGCCTGGGCCGCCCCTTTTCGGGGAGCCGTGTCCGGGGGCGCCCCGCGGGTTGGGGGGATGCGCCTCCCCCCGAGGTCTCCATTCCCAGCCCCACTTCGCAGCCTCTTGTCCCGCTGGTTATAAGCCGTGTCCTGACACGGGGCCAGGTCTGCTCCCAACTGTGCAGGCTGGGCCGGCTGAGCAGCTGCCAGCTCCCTGCGTGGGCGGGGGCGGCCCAGATGGGGCTGCGCTCCCCCAGCTCTGACCTGGAGCTGCAGCCGGGCCTCTGGGCTGCTCGGATTCTGCCTCCTGGCATCGAGCCGCGAGGCCTGCCAGGGGGGCAGCCGGCTTGGGGTGCAGGCGCTTCCCATGGGGGCTGCAGGAACAAAGCCAAACCCTTTGCCCCCGCCCGGCTGTAGGCGTCCCCTGGTTGCTCTGTTTCCAGCTGCCAGGGCATCCCCGGCTCCATGAACCTCGCCCGGTACAGACCTTCCCTGGCCCCCCGTCACTATGGACCCAGGTCCGGATCCCCCCGCCCCCCGGATGGTGTAGATCAGCATCACTCCATGGAAGCAGCTGGAACCCATCTACGCCCGCTGTGGTTCTGGCCCCGTGTGTCTGGGCTCCCTGCTGCTGCCGCTGTCTGGGTGGGCAGGCTGGGCCCGGGGCCTGCTGCGGGGGCTGCTCTGCAGGCATCTGGTCTGTGGAGCCTGGGGGTGAATGCCAGGCCTGGCTGGGCACGGGGGCCTCCGTCCTGCTCCCTCCTGCTGCCCGCTCCAGGCAGGGCTGCCCGTCTCCCTTGGGAGAGCCTGGCCCCGGCCCAGCTCCGTGCCCCAGGACAGCTCCGGGAGACGGCCCCAAATGCCACTTGGTCCAGCTGCTGGAGCAGGGGTCTGGGCCTTTCCTGCATCGGGGCAGGGTGAGGGGGGCGGGGTTGTGTCTTTAATCCCCCACTGAGCCTAGATCTCTTTCCCCGTCTCCTAGGGGCTGCAGTCTGCCCCACAGCGCTGCGTGGGGGCGCCCCGGGGATGCCGTGCGCGGGTTCCAATGGGGTCGGCCCCTCCGCCCACCCTGCAGCGACCCTGGCACCACAGGCAGGGGCCCGGGGGCTTGTGCAGAGGCTCCGTCTGTCCCCCCCGCCCCCTCATGTGCAGCAGAGCAGACAATAGCCGGGGGCGGGGGGCCATGCTATGGCCCAGGAATCCTGCACCCTGCCTGAGCAGCTGCTGCGCGACATCCCCCCCATCCCCGCAGCGTGTTTGTTCCCCCCGCCCTGGCCCTGCCCCCCAGCCTGGCCCCTCCCCTGCCTTGGCATTCCCTCTTCTCATACCTGCATCTCACCTGCCCTAATCAGAGCTGGATGGACCCAGAGCCCTTGCTTTCCCGTGGGGGGGCTGGGAGCCAGGACTCCTGGGTTCTGTCCCCGGCTGTGGGAGGGGCGTGGGGTCAAGGGGGGGGCGCTGGGAGAGCTGGTTTCTCTGTTTGCGTCTGCCGCTGACTCAGTGGGTCACTTGCCCACCCGTGCCTGGCAGCGGGGTGCCCCCTCTGTCCCTCCTGGGGGCTCAGCAGCGGCAGGGGCAGGGGCCTGGGGGAGACCTGGTGTTTACTGTATGTGGGGAGACCTCCCTCCCCCCCCCAGGGCCTGGCCCCTGGTTGCTGTGCTGGGGGCAGGAGTGAATCCAGTCACCACAGGGGTCTCATTGCCACCCCCCAGCAGCCCTGAGGTTGGGCCTGGCTGCCTGGCCCCGGGGCGGGGAGAGGGCTGGGCCCCACTGCCCCCGCTCAGAGCTCCTGGCCCCCCACCATCGCTGTGCGGCTCTGTGACGGCACCATCCTGCCTGTGTTCCAGGGATCGACTTCAAAATCCGGACGGTGGAAGTTGAGGGGAAAAAGATCAAGCTCCAGGTCTGGTGAGTGGGACCCCAGCTCCCACCTGCCCCCAGCTCCCTGGCCAGGCGCACCTGAGTGGAGGCAGGGGAGGGGGCGTGCGGGGCAATGGGGGGTCCTGACGTGGCTCAGGGGCTGGGAAGGGGGATAAGGAGCCTGCCCGCGCTGTGCTGCTGGTTCAGGCCCAGGATGGCGGCTGTTCCCTGCTGCAGGTGTGGTGTGGAAGCAGCATGCTGGCTACAGTCTGCCCCCGCCCCATGGAGCAGCAGCTGGCCCCGGGATCACCTGGGCAGGAGGGCCAAGGGCTCGGTGGGCCGTGAAGGCAGAAACGGGGTCCCTCAGGGCAGGGCAGAGGCCCCAGAAATCCCCCCTGCCTGTGGATCCCAGGGCAGCCCTGGGGGTTATAGACTCTGCTGACCCGATGACCCTCTTCCCCCCGCCCCCCGTCTCTTGCAGGGACACGGCAGGACAAGAGAGATTTAAAACCATCACGACGGCTTATTACCGAGGAGCCATGGTACAGCGCCTCCCCCCCGGGCCCAGCGTCAGTGGGGCAGGAGCTCCCCGCGGCGTCTTGCTGCCCTGTGGCCGAAGAGTGTCTCAGCAGCAAGCGAGGAGGGGCTGTGGGGGCTCAGAGAAGCCCATGGCCCCTCCCGAGGCGGTGCAGCTGGGGAGGGCATGCTTCATCTCCATGAGCCCCACAGGAGGGAGTGGGGCTAGGCAGGGGCTCTGGTGGGCCGTCCTGAGGAGAGGGGCCCTGGCCAGGCCCTGGGTGGGGCTCAGTCCAAGCTGCTCCATTAACCACTGGGGGGCTGGAGACCCACGCACTGCTGAGGGCCAGGCTAGCAGAGGCCCAGAGCCCCGAATCTTCTCCCCCCTCTGGGTCCGGCCCCTCTGAGCCAGCGTCTCTTCCAGGGAATCATCCTCGTGTACGACATCACAGACGAGAAATCCTTTGAGAACATCCAGAACTGGATGAAGAGCATCAAGGAGGTGGGGGGCTGGGAGGGAGGAGCAGGGGGGGGGGGCAGGGCCTGTTGGAGGGTCTGGGTCTGGAACGGGGTGGGGGGAGGTGGGTGCTAGACCTGAAGAGAGAAGCTGCCTTTGCAGTGGGGCGGGGGTGTGGCCTGGAGCCGGCGGTGGGGCTGGGGCTGGGGCAGCTACAGCTCAGGATGTTTGTCTGGTCACCACCCAGGCGAGGGGTCCTGTGGGGCCACAGGTTGCTCAGGGCTGGGGGTCAGAAGTGGGGGGCACCGGCAGAGCTGTGAACGTGGGGAATTCAGGACTGGAATCTGGGGGGCTGCCGGTTGGAGCTGTCAGGGAGGGGTGGGGGTACTCAATGGGGGGCTCACGGGTGGATGGCTGGCAGGGTTCAGGGCCCAGGGGTGCAGCAGGTGTTCCCCTCCCCCCATCTGCTCTCTCCAGAACGCGTCTGCGGGGGTGGAGCGCCTCCTGCTGGGGAACAAGTGTGACATGAGCAGCAAGCGCAAGGTGCAGCGGGAGCATGCGGAGAAGGTACGGGGGGGCTGGAGCCGAAGGGGGGCTCAGGCCGGCGCTATGAGTGGTTGCAGAGGGTGGCAGCCCCCAGCAGACGCTGAATGCAGCAGAGTCTCCAGGGGCCAGCAGACCCGGGCCACTCCCCATCTGGGGGGAGTCACTGAGGCCTTGGCTGTATCCCCCCAGGATGGAGAGGCAGCCATGCCGGCTCTGAGCCATTAGCTGGGGGGGCGTGTTCTAGGTGCCCGGCTCAAAGGGCCCCTTTCTGTCCTGGCAGCTGGCGAAGGAACACGGGATCCGGTTCTTTGAGACCAGCGCCAAGTCCAGTGTGAACGTGGAGGAGGTAAGTGGGACGGGCCCTGGCTCCCTGCCCCAGAGCAGCTCCCCGAGGCCCATGCTGCAGGAGTCTCGGGGTCCTGCCCTGCCATGCCACCAGCCCCCTCTGCACTGGGCAGAAGCAGCCCCCAGTCCTGCCCAAAAGGGGTGTTGCCAGGGGCTGGGAGTGGGGTGGGCCAGTGCCCGGGGGGGAGGAGAGGTCTCTCCCGGTCTCCGGGCTGGTGGGGGGGGACCCCCGGGCAGATTCCTGGCCTGTCCCCGGGATGAAAGGGGTGGGGGAGCTCAGATTCATCCCCAGACCCTTGCTTCCCACTGCTAAATGTTCCCTCCCCCAACCAGTAACAGCCCCCACCCCAGTGTCCCCAACTGGCCGGCTGGGCTGGGCGCGCTGGGAAGCCCCTAACCTGCTCCTCTCCCCTCAGGCCTTCAACACCCTGGCCCGGGACATCCTGCTGAAATCCACCAAGAAACCGGTGAGCATGCAGGGTCCCCGGCCAGCCCAGCCAGGGCAAGGGAGTCCCCCAACATGCACAGCGACCCGCACAGCCCGACCCCCTCCTGGCAGGAGGTGTTGAGATGGGGGCAGAAAAGCAGCATGAATCTGCCTTTCCCCGGGAATGATCTTGCTTTTCTCCAGGACCATCCCTGCTGAAGGGTCCCAGTACAGGGATCGCTTGGCCTGGTGCTGAGATGCAGCCCCCTCTGGGGTGGGACAGGAGGGCTGCGTATACGGGGAGCCCTCGCCCAGCACTGAGATGCAGCCCCCTCTGGGGTGGGGCGCGGGGGCTGGTTAACCATCACGCTGCAATGCTACACAGAAGGCTGGGCCAGGAAGCTGGTGAGGCTACAGTGTCTCAGGGCTGATGGGAACTGGTTCCCCACATGGGAACGGGGCCAGGACAGTCATTTGGGATCATTAATAACCACTAGTGGCAAAGCCTTGCACCCAACCGCTCTCCCAGCAGCGCAGTGCCCCCACCACCGTCCGGGCATTGGCTCAGTCACTTTGCTCATAGGGTGCCCACCCTAGCAGCCCTCCTAGCCCCACCCGGGGGCACATGGACCAGCACTGACAGAGGAGAGCGCCCCTCACTGACTCCCTGCCGGTACTGCCCCTGCATGGCCGGAGAGCCCAGCGCCGAGGTGAGGGGCTGCGGGGCCGCCCAACCGTGTCCGTTTCTCTCTCTCTTTCAGGGTCAAAGCCCCAAAGGGCACGTGGACTTGAAAGGGTCCTCAAAGAAAAGCAGCAGTAAATGCTCCATGGTCTAGCGGCCGCCATGCCCCAGGAGCAAACCACGGTGCCAGCCGCCCAGGCGCCACACCGGAGCGCACAGTGCCACTGCGCCAACCTCCTTTCCTCTCTGCCACTCGCCGGTTCCTCTGCGCCAGCGCAGGCTGCAGCTCCCCTGGGCTGGGCAGTTCCCAGCACACCTGCGCCCTGGCGTGGGGGGCTGGGCTCTGGGGCTGGTGTCTCGGAGGGGCCATGTCCAGAGCCCGAGCACGTGTGTGCAGAGAAAGGAGGTGCGCTAGGGCCGCAGGCTGGTTTGGGGGGAGGAGCAGCGGGGGAGGGGGAAGTGAAGGAAGAGGAGCTGGGAAGGGGAGTTGCAGATAGGAAGGGAGGGGGAGGGCAGCGATGAAGGGGCAGACAGGGCCGTGCTGCAGCCAGGGTGCAGGGTTCAGCCGCTTGTTGCTCCCAGTGGGGCCTTGATTCAGCGCTGGGAAGCCGGGATCCCCTCTCCCAAACCAGCCTGCGGGTCCCCCCGGGCCAGGCAAAGACAGTACATAGGACTCGCTGCTCCATTGCTCATAGGAATGACTGTCCGAAAACCCGGTGCCCCCGAGCCCAGCGTGGGGCCTGGGGCCTGCTCCCAGGGGCCGGCAGAGCCCCGCATGCCTCCGGCGCGATTTAATTGACGAAATAAAGCCCCAGCTTGTGCCTTTGCTCTGGGCTCCCGCGTGTGTTTTGGCAGCTGTGCGTGCTGGCGGCGCTGGGAGCAGGGCGGGGCGGCCGGAGGGCATGAGGCTGCCCTGCCGAGGGCGTCGAACGCTCCCTGGAGTCGGCCAGCAGCCCTGCTCCTCGCCCCAACGAACCTGAGTGGGCCAATTTCACAACCCCCCGGCTGTGCTCTGCAGCTCCTGCCTTTCACTGGCCCGGCCGCGGCTGCGGGACGAGAAGAGCCTTCGAGCACCAGAACCGCCCGCCCGTCTTTCCGGCTGCGCCTGCCCGTGGGGCTGGGGCCTGGCTGCGCTCCCGGCGCCCGTGGGGCTCCCCCCGGAACGCAGGCCATGGTGCTGCTGCCCCTCACCGGCCGGGGGGGCGCCAGCCCTGCCCCACCACGGCCCGGCCCCCCCAGCTGCTGTCGCCCCAGTGCGCTGGCAGGGGCCCCGGAGATGCCCTGGCTGAGGACCCCCGCCCCGGGCAGCGTCTCCCCAGACCGGGAGCCCTGTGCTGGGGGTGGGGGGAGGGGCAGGCCGGCCCAGGGGTGGAGCCAGCCTGCGGGGGAGGGGCCCGAGCCTTTTTGCAGGGCAGAGAGCCACGGCGGGGGCGGGGCTACCCCATGGGCCACGCCCCTTACAGGTCCCGCGGCCTCCGCCCTTCCCGTCGTGCCCCGCGCCGCCGACGCCACTCTGGCCCCGCCTCTCGCTGCCCCCGGAAGTCCCCCGCCCCCGCACATGACGCACGGCGCGGCCGGGCCAAGATGGCGGCGCCGCGCGCAGCGAGCGGAAGCGGTGGGTGAGCGCGAGGCCGGGCCCGTCGCCATGGGGACGCCCGCCCTGCTCGCCGCGCTCAGCGCCCTGGCCTGGGGCCTCAGGTGAGCCCGCCCCGCCCCCCCCGCCACAGGGGGGCCCCCCCCCCAGAGACCCCCCGCCCCTCCCCCCGGGCGGAGCCGCCCCTGGCAGGGGGGTTCGTGGGGCGGGAGCCTGGTGCCAAGCCCCCCCCCCCCGCGCTAACCGTGTGACTTGCTTTGCAGGCCGGCCGCGGGGACGGCGCCCAGCGGGGCCCAGCGCTCAGGTGGGTGCCCGGCCGCTGGTCTGGTGGGGTGGGGGCGGGGCGCTGCCCGGGTGCCCGGCGCTGCAGGCTCCGGTTCTCGGGCAGCGGCAGGCGCTGGCCCGGCCCGCGTCCTTGTCCGGCCAGCAGCACGGCTCTGCCCGGGGCCAGCCTCCGCCTGGCGGGGTCGTGAGGCCCCCCGGGCTCCTAACGCGAGTCCTCGGCCCGTGGGGTTTATCCCGGCGGGAGCGGCCCGGCCGGTTCGGAGAATCGCTCCCGAGCTCGCTGGTGCCCCCCCCCCGACCCCCGAGGGACGTTCCCCCAGGCGGGGCCCTGGGGGCAGAGCCAGGCGCTCCGGGTTGCCTCCCCCTCCCCCGTGCCCAGACCAGCCGCCAGCCTGTGCTGTGAGCGCCTCTGGTGACATCGGGGTACGGGGGGCGGAGTATCAAAGACCCTGCTCCGGGGGTCCCCGACCCGGCGTGCGCTCCGCCAGGGCCCGGTCCCCGTCACTCACTCAGGGGGACACTGCCCCGTTTTGACAGTACAATCTTCCCTCGGCCTGGCTGGCTGCTGCCTCCTCTCCGAAGCGTTCCTGCTCCCCCGGGCCTGGCCTGGCAGCTCCGAGCCGGGGGAGGCTGGGCTGGGCTCTGAACCTCTCCCCTCCCTTTCAGTGAGCCCGGGGGTGGCCACGCAGTGCTGGCGAGTGGAAGACTTTGTGGTTACTCAGGAATGTGTCCAGTGCATGGCCTTCCAAGCGGTGAGTGTGGGGAGGAGCTGCCCTGCAGCCGGTGGCGGGGAGCTGGGGCTCGCTGTCCAGGGCTGTTAGTTACCCCCGCGCTCTCGGCTCTTGCTTTGGGAGTGCTGAGTGGGGATGCCAGGCTGGCTTCTCCCTGTGCCCGACCCAATCTGGCTGAAGGTGCAGAGCAGAGCCCCCTCGGAGCAGGATGAGAGGAACCAGGTGTCCTGCCCGGTAGAGCAGCAACCCTCGGGGTTGGGGGGAGAATGGGGTATTCTGCCCCACAGAGCGTGTGAACATGGGTTTGCTTTGATTGCAGAAGACGATACCGGAGTGCAGCACAACTGGCTTCATCGAGCAAGTTAACTGCGTCACGTCCAAGAAGGAGGAGTACAAGAGGTAAGCCAAGCCCCTGGGACCCCACAGGTCAGATCAGGCAGCACATGGGATGGCCAGGGTTCGCTGGGACAGAGCCTGGGGAGATCCCTGGGGCTCCTGCGTGTGTCTGCTTCACGCTGTGTGCAGAGCACATGAGCTCTCGGGGGGTAGCGCAGCCAGGGCAGTGTTACTGGGAGTCCCAAGAGTGCACCTGGCATGGCTATAATGGGCAGCTCCCAGCATCTGCTGGCCAAGCCATGCACGCTGGGACCTGCTTCTCTGCTGACGTCGGTGCCTGGCCCCACGGCGCTCCTGCCCCTCGGCTCCCATCCCAGCCCTGTATCGACTCTCTCCTCTCTCTGCAGCTGCCGCTCAGCAGTGACGGAAGCGCACAGCTTCTGGAAGTTCGAGGGGGCCATGGTTTGTGTTGCTGTGGTCTTTGGCCTGCTGGTCATGTGCCGCCAGAGGGCGCTGGACAGGAAAGCCCTGGAGAAAGTTCGCAAGCAGATTGAGTCCATTTAACATCTATCGACCTCCTAGCAGCCCAGGTGCTGCCCAGCTCCTGTGCAAGAAAACTGGGGTCCCTGGGCGTGAATGCTAATCCTCGTTCCCCTCCAAGGAGCTGGAGAAAACAGACCTGCTGTGTCCTGGCAGAGTGCCCTCTCTGGCCGCTTGGGAGCGCTGTCTTGCCAATTCAGAGCCACTCCGAATGCTGAAAGCTGCTCTCCTGCTCAGACGTGCTGTGAAACCAGATGTGCGGGTCTCCAGGCGCTGGGGATTCCCCTCTGTCCATCTCCCCTGCCTTGGGGTGGGCCAGGATCCCAACCCTCCGTAGCTCCCCCTGTCCTGCCTCAGTGCACATAGGAGCTGCCAGTCACAAAGGAGTCCCAGTGGGATGTGGGGTGTGCGCCCCGCTGCAGCTGCCACTTCAGGTCCCTCAGAATTAACCCAGCGTCCAGCCCTCCTCTTCAAGCAGGTTCTGAGCCCACCTGTGCCCTGCTGAGCTGGTGCTTCCCAGCCAGCCCGGAGCAGTAAGGCAGGGACGTTGCTTTCACGTGAGCCCCGGGCTGGGGCAGCCCTAGTGTGGTTTGTGCGGGAGTGGAGCGTGACCCTGCCTGGCCGGAGAGCAGCTAGGGCAGAGCAGTCGTTCAGCAAGGGAGGGGCGCAAAGGCTGTAGAGGAGGAGCGCCATTTGCAGCGGCTCCTCCGTTCCCTTGTCAAGTGTCGTCCTGGGCGGCTGGCTGGTCTGCTCAGGGAATCATGCCAACTCTCTCCCTGCCCCTGCCGGCATCCTTGCCACGACCTCAGAGCAGCGGGACAGCCCCACACTTGCTGCCCTGTGCTGGTGCGGTGCTTTGTCTAGGGGAGGCCAATCTGTCCCTTTGCAAGAGGGGCTCGTGGGGCCCTGTGTGACCAGCCCCGGGCAGTTGCAGCATGGGCTGGAGAGAACAGGGGCTAGGCCTGGCTGGGGCAGTGATGAAGCCAGAGGAATCATGGCAAGCTAGGCACAAAGTCCAGGGCTGTGGGTCAGGCTGGAGGGGCCCAGGATGGGAATAGCAGGGGGGCCGGGGCACGGCCGTGCTGGGTCCTGGCCCTGGAATATCAGGCTTGCAGCTGCGCTGGCAGGCTCTGTGGGAAGCTGGCCCAGCCAGTTTGCACTTCTCAGAGCAGCCCTTTGGCTCTGCTTTTGCAAGTGCTAGGAAACCCCCTGGGAGATGTGGGGACAGGTTCCACCCACTGGTGACCTGCAGGGGGTGGGGGAGCTGCTCCCCATGGGCTGGCTGTGGGGGCTGCACGGATCCCTGGGGTAGGAAACTGGGCTGGACATTGTCTTTGTGTGGGGCTGCCCTGCCCCGGGAGCTGGGGGCCTGGAGCAACAGCGTGGGGCAGAGATTTCCCTGGGGGCTGGCCGTGCCCCATGGGCTCGCCTGTCTCGTCCTCAGGGTTAGACTCAGTGCCCTGCTCTGACCTTCTGCCCAGTGACCCTGCCGTAGTCCCGGGGCTGTGATTAGCTGCTGAGCCGGAGCCTGACGAGGGATGGGCTGCGGGCTTGGGGGTGAGGGAGGAGACGTCTCTGGGGCTGGTGATGGGCTCTGAGTTCAGGGGCCCGTCCTGGCTGTGGGCCCCTGTGTGAAACGAATGGAGGTGGCCTGGCCTGGCAGCTTGTCGCTGTTGTCACTAATTACCCCCCTGCAGGTGGGTCCCTCCAGCGCGGGCTGGGGCTGGGGAGGGTGGGTCTGGAGAGTGATTTTAAAAGCCCCTCCCATGAGCTGGCCTGTCCCCAGGGTGTGGGTGTGGGTGTGGAGCGGTGCAGCGCGCCCAACCTCCCCATTCACAGCCGCAGGGAGGGTGAGAGGGCGGCGAACGGGGGAGTTGGGAAGGCTCCCAGTGCCCTGGTGCTGAGGGATGTTCCTGTGGCACTGCTCCCAGTGCGCCTGTCCTCCCACACACCCAGCTGCTCCCCCCTTCTCGCTGGGGTAGGTCCAGGGAGCTGCTCCATAGCACCCTCGCAGCGCCCCCAGGGAGACAGGAGAGCAGCCCCCGGTGCGGCTGGTGTCGGTGTGAGGGGCCCAGCCCTGCAGAGCTGCTGCTCCCTGTAAGGGCAGAGTCTCTGCTCCCAGCTCCCTCCCAGCTGTTAGCTGCAGCCCTGCATTCCTGGGCCCTTAGTGCTGAATTGCCCCAGTGCTCTGCTGCGGTGAGTGAAGCGTGGGGCACGGCTGGGGTCCTTTCCCCAGCACCACTTGGCGGGTGTCCTGGCACCAGCGTCGCGCTGGGATCACGGGCAGGTTCTCATCCAGGTGGCCTGGCAGCTGGTGAATCTGCCTGTCTGCTCGCCTTGAAACCCAGTCCCCGCCACTCTGCGTGTGCTGTGCGCTGTGACCGGCCTGCGAGGAAGAGGCTGCACATGGATGCGTTGGCTTAGCTCTGACAGTCGGGGTTTATTTTTTTAAAGGCTTTTACAAAACTGCCTGGAACCAGCAATGTCATTAAAACCCGTTCAGTGCGCTGCTTGGTTTTCATTTTAGGATCAAGACAGGCCAGTGAGCGGCTCGGGGCGGGTTGGCGGGCGGAGGGGAAAGGGTGCTGGGCTGCAGCCTCCAGGCAGTGGAAAAGCAAGAACACAAAACGTTTCCCCATCTGCTGGGTGAAGTGCTGGGAGATTGGGGGGGGGGTGCTGTTCATATCTGGTTTAAAGGGGCTTGAGGGCAGCACGACGTGAAGTGGCATAAGAAATGGCGCGGTGCAGGCTGGGCGGGCGGAGGCGCGAGGGCTGCGTGGCGGCTGGGTCCCTCGCAGCAGCGTCCTACAAGCACTTGAGGAGGAAGGCGTTGCAGCTGGCTCCACGGGGGCAGTCACACAGCCTGCCGATCCGGGCGCCCTTCTTCACGGCACACACCGCGCCGATGGAGCACTGTGGGGACAGGGGAGGCGGTGCTGGATGCTGGGGATGTGCTACACGGGCGGCACTTCCCCTGCCATTGCGGGCCGTTGGGCCCCTGCCAATCTCTCCTGGCAGCAGGGTCTCGGCGGTGGGCAGGCCAAGCCACCCTGTGGGGCCTGCAGTTAGCTGGGCTCTGGCTGCCCACGTGGGGGCTGGGCCCAATCCCAGCATTGGCATCTGTAGCTAATCGCCAAAAGCAACAGGCTCCAGGTCCTGGGGCCCCCAGGCCCCGTGGCCAGGCTAGAACCAGCCGGGCAGACGCTGGGCCTGGGCGGTGAGTGGGTCACTCAATACATGGCCCTGTTCTGTCCAGTCCCTCTGCAGCGCCCGGCTGCTGGCCAAGCTGGGCCATTGCTCTGCCCCCACGTGGCTGTTCCTGGCTTTGCCGTGATGGGACGGCAAAACCCCCGTAACGCTAATGGCTCCAAAATGCTCCTGACTGGGCTGGGGCTCCCCACACACCCGCCCTAGATGGCTAAAGAAAACCCTGGGCATGGAGCGTGGCCAGTCACCGAGCGCCAGGGACCTCAGCAGAGCGGCGCAGGGTCCCGCCAGCCGGGGAGCTGCCCCCGGCCTCCACCTTGAAGAAGGGCTAGCAGCAAACTGCACTGGCGGGAGCTGCTGGGCGCCAGTTACCCCCACCGAGCCTTCAGCTCCCACATCCGAGAGGGCCGGCTCAGCCCCAGATGGTACCTTGGGGACTTGGTTGTATTTTTTCTCCCAGGTGGAAATCCTCTTGCTCTGCAGTTTCTCCAGCACGTCCTGCAGCTCGTCCAGCTGGGCGTGGCGTGGGACATGGAGAAGGGGAAAGGTGAGCGCGGCGCCCGGCAGCGGCTGCTCTGCCCAGGGAGCTGGGGCGTTAGGGCTTGTTTCCCTGCCCCTTGCGTGGCCCAGGCGCTCTGACCAAGGGCGCCTGGCTTCACCGCTTTGAAACACTCAGCCGTGGGGGTAGGGGGACAGAAAAATGCCTGCTGGGTGCTGCAGTGCCAGTGCACAGCCTCTCGCCCCATGCTCCCCTTCGCAGCAGACGGGCCGACCCGGGGGTTCGCAGCCAGCCGCCCGGCTGTGACGCTGGCCAGCACCAGCTGCTTCAGAGGACAGTGCCAGGGCCCCGCAGTGCTGGGGTGAGCTGGGTCTCCTGCCCACTACAGGTTCCAGTCTCTCCCCAGCCCTGAATGCTTCTAGCGGGAGACTCCTTTCCCCAGAGGCCAGGCCACGCGGGGATCCAGCTCAGTGCAGGTACCCACCCAGCCAGCTTTGCATCGGGGCTGCCCTGCCCTTCTCCAGCCTGGAGGGCGCGAGAGCGTGGGGGGGTCACCAGGAGGAGCGGGTCTGCCTGCAAAGCCACGGGCAGCCAGGCCGGGCTGGGGAAAGGCCCTGGCCCGTGGGAGGCGCTGGGGGTGGCTCGGCAGGAGATGGAAACTCACCAGCTGTTTCTCGTGCGCCGGGTACGAGTGTTTCAGGGGAGTGTCCTGGGGTGGCCGGGCATCCACATCTGCCTCGTGGCGGGCCAGGAGCAGCAGGCAGAGCAGGAGCATGGCGGGGCTGAGGGCGGCTTGCTGCATGGCACGGGGGATCAGTGGCAGCTGTCCCTGGCACCGGCTGCCAAGCGAAGGAGCCTCGGAGCCCAGCAGAGACTGAAGTGGCAGCAGGGCCAGCCCACGCAGGGAGGTTTGACAGGCCGGGCGACGCGGCAGGGATTGGCACTGGGGGGCGCAGGGCTGAGCAGGATGACTGGAGGCAGCGTGGGGGGCCGAGGGGACGTTGATATTTATGGGCGGGGAATGAAATGGAAGCAGTCCTTGTCCGCCAGCTCCCCTGGGCACCAGCCCTGCAGTCCGTGTCCGTGTCACTGTCAGCGCCTGGCTGTCTGCCCATCCATCCAGCTAATCTCCGCGTCTGGGTCTCGAGCCCCCCGAGGGGCTCGTTGGGCAGAGCTCTGCGCCTGGGCCATGTGCATTCATCTAGCTAATCCCGGCATCTGTCTGTCTGTCTGTCTGAGCCTGGCTCCACGCAGCCCCTCCGTCCTTGACAGCGTGAGCTGGGGCCCGATCCCTGCGGCTGGAGCTGGCGAGCGCCCGACTGTTCAGCCCTCGAGTCGAGTGGCAGCGTTTGGGGGGCTCCGTCGGGACCCGGGGCTGAGCAGTGCCGGGCGGGAGCCGGCCTGGCGGGACCGATGGGCTGCTCCCGGAGCCCAGGACCCCAGCTGCTCTGTGTGCATTAGTCCCCCCTGCCCGCAGGCCTGGGGCCCAGGGGCCTGGCTGCTGCGGGGCTGGGGGCACTCAGAGAGGCAGACGGCTCCCTGGGCAGAGGAGGAGGAGGAGTGCTGCAGGAGGAAGCACTAACCCTGTAATTAAAGCCGAAATCCCGGGGCTGGGCCCTGGCCCTGTCAGCAGCGCTGGGCTGGGGCTCGGTCCCTGGGCCGGGCGCCAGCAGAGAAGGCTGCGCCCCCTGCCCGCCAGCTCCAGTGAAGAGGAAGCAGGGGGTCAGCAGTGTGCCGGGGGGGCCCCTGGGGAGCCTCTCCCCGGCAGTCAGTGTGGACCCCAGTGCCGATGGGGGTCAGTGCTGCAGGGAGGGGGGTGCCCCTCTGTGTGCCTCCCTGAGATAATGCTGGGGGACACTGCGATTTGTGGGCGTCCCTGTTCCAGCGTGTTCACCCTGGCCCCCCTCAGGTCTCCCCTTGTCGCGTCGATTGGATCTGTTGCTTTTCGTCCCTTCCTGTCCTGATCCGTCGTCTCTCTGTGTGGATGTCAAACAGCTGCCGAGTCCCACCCCAGAGGTAGCTGCATTTCGGGGCTGGGTGAAGCGACCCAGGTGTTTCCGCAGAGACCGTGGGGTGCTTTGGGACCCTTGTAGTGATGCGTGTTCATTCTCTCCGCCCCAAGCTGCCTCCCCGCCCCCCCGGACCAAATCCGAGCCAGGTACAAACCAAAGACATTTTATTAAATAGAGACGCTCTGCATCCCGCCCCGTGCAAGAGACGCCACCCACCACTGGCCGGGCGCCTGCCACAGGAGGGGCTTCATAACCGAAAATAGCTTCCTTCCCCCCCCAGCACTACCTGCACCACGAACCCAGCTCCCTGCAGCGCGCGCGGGCCTGGGCTCAGCCCTGCCGGCCTCGCCCCTCCTGGCTGGGCACAGCGTCAAAGCTTTTGTTTAAAAATGGCCAGTTCTAGCCCCTTTGGGTCCCAAGCAAGCACCTCCCCCACCCCTGCCCGGCTCCGGCCAGCAGAGAACAGGAGCCCCCCTGCCTCTCGCTGGGGTGCAAGAGACGCTTCTGAGCCGGCTGGGCCCCGCTGGTTTGCATGGCTGCGGTTTAGCAGGAACAGCTGGGCAAACCAGGACTGTGGGTGGAGCGTGACTGCGGCTACTTATTCCTGCCCCCCTGGCCCCCTGCTCCCCCTGGGCTGGCCTGCGCCCGCGCTGCAGCCGGAGCTGGCTTCGAAGGCACCAGAGGGACCCAGCAGCAGCGGGCGGGAGCGTGTGGCGCGTTCCAGGGCCCGGGAGGGCTGGTGCTTTTGGCAGGTGACTCCGGCAGCCCAGAAATAGGGGCAGGTGGCTCGAGAAAGCTGCTCGCTGGCCACTTGGGTCCCGGCTGTGCCCTCACATCTCGTCGGCGTGGAGCGGCCTCACCCCATCCCTGCTGGCACCGGGCCCCTGCCCCTGGGCCAAAGCGGACGTATTTGTGCCCATCTTCCTGCTCCCAGAGCCCAGCGGGGTTGGGCCCCCATCTGCCGCTTCCGCTCCATCCTGCACCGCAACGTCGGGCCTCGGCTGCTCCCCCGGGGACTGCTCGGGCTCTGGGGCCGGTGGCTCCACGGTGCCGGGGGCTTCGGCCGGTTCTGAGAGCTCCCCCTGGTTCAGGATGTTCCTGGAGATCACTGTGGTGGGGGGGAAGGGCAGCGTTAGCGGCTGGCTGGCAGAGCAGAGGGCGGGGAGGGGGGGGGGGAGTGCGCCCCATGCCAGGGCTGGCAGGAGGAGGCTGTTTTGTTTGCGGCCCTGTCTCCCTTGGCGCAGAGCCGGGCCAGGCACTGGAAGTTCCTGGATCCACCCTGTGGGGAGGCAGATCTGGAGCTGGATGGGGAGGGTCAGGCCTGGGGTGGGGGTGGTTGGTTCTGACCCATCTCCGGCTCTGCTTCGTCTGCCCCAGCAGCCCCTGCCCCCACTCAGTTACCTCGGGAGGGCTGGTAGCCGCCCTGGCTGCCCCGAACCCCCCGGCGCAAGGGGCTGTACGTGGGGAAGATGATGAGTCCCAGGGAGAGGATCAGGATCTGCAGGAGGAAGGGAGAAGGTCAAAGTCCAGCCCTGTGATGGGGCGGGGGTGTGTGAGTGTGTCAGGGTGTGCATGTGCACAGCTGGGGGTGTCGGGGAGGTGGGCACAGCCCTAGGCTGTGGAGGAGCACATGGCGTGACTGACTGGTTGTGCATGGCTCTGTGGTTTGCGTGCGTGGTTTGCGTGTGCATGCATGTGGCGGGGGTGAGTGTGCACATGCTGGGGCGTATGGGGAGTGTGTGCGCGCAAACCTGCGGGGCATAGAGGGCGTCTGTAGTGGGGGTGTCTGCCCGGGGGTGTGCGCAGGCTGGTGTGTCTGTGTGGATGCCCCGGCGTCTCAGGAGTGGTGTGTGCCCGCGTGTGCCTGGAGCAGGCCCGTGCGTGGGGCCGTCCACGGCTGAGTTCAGCCCCTACCAGGATGCAGGTGCTGGTCTGCGCGGCCTTGTTCGACGTCTGCTTGATCAGCGCCTGCAGCTTCCGCAGCTGGCCCAGCAGGGACCTGTGGGGGGAGATGGCAGTGGAGGGGCCTGGCTCCTGGGGGGCTGGGCAGGAGCAGTGACCCCCAGCACCTAGAACCCAGAGGCCTTTAAGCCCCCATCGTGTCAGGAACCCGGCGGCACCAACCCGCCTCCAGTGACTGCCCCACCGCTCTGCTAAACCTACCACAGTCCTGGGAGTGGGACGCACAGGGCGGGGATGGGGGAGCTGGGAGCCCGGACTCCTGGGTCCTATCCTTGCTCTGGGAGGGGAGTGGGGTCTAGCGGTTAGAAGAGGGGGAGCTGGGAGCCCGGACTCCTGGGTTCTGTCCTGGCTCTGGGGGCAGTGGGACCTAGCGGTTGCATCGCACTCACACATTGTCTTTCTCCAGTTCCTGCACCTTCTTCTGCAGCTCCTGGTTCTGGGTTGAACATGCTGCCACGCTGCCGGGAGAAGAGGGCGGGGGGGTGAGGCCCTGCCAGCTGCCCTCGTAAAGCTCCCTGCCCCGGGGACACAGGCGCCTGGCTGTGGCCGGGCAGAAGGCTGCCCACGCTGGCCCAGGATCTGCCGGAGAAGGGGCAGCTCGGCAGCGGGTGAGGCTCCCAGTCTCTGGCTCTGAGCAGGGCAGGCAGTGCTCTCATGGCGCGTGCCCAGGGCAGCGGCACATGCGCGGGGGGGGAGGGACAGGCCAGCTGCGTGGCCCCCGCTCTCACCGGCTCTCCAGCCCGTCGATGTACTCCTTCTTCCGCCGCCGACTGTCCTGGGCCGACTGCTTGTTCCGGATCTTCCTCCGCACCTTCTTCAGGAGCCGCTCTTCGGCCTGGGGGCGGCAGGAGGCAGCTCAACGCGCTGCCAAGCGGGGCCGGCTCATGGGGCCCCGCGGTCCAGGGCCCCAGCTGCAGGGAGCTGGGCTGGGGGGCGAGTTCCTGTTCGTGTCCCTTGTCTTCCCTCTGACCCTCCCCGCCCCACGGCTGAAAAGCCGGGTCTCTGCGGCTGCAGCTCTGTGTGCCCAGGCCCTGCAGGGACGGGGGAGGCTGGGCGGCTGGAGTTGGGCCTGGCCCCTGCCTGCCCTGGGGCGGCTGCCCTAGTTTGGTGGGGCTGGTGAGTCATAAAAGCCGCTGGTGGCATGCAGGAGCCAGGACGGGCGCCCCCGGGGACACGCTGCCCTGCAAACTCGCACCAGCCGTCACCCTCTTCTGCTGGGCCTGCACGCAGGGGTAAGCTCATGTGCCCTTGTGCGCGCTCCTGGCACGCTGGGCTGCACGCTCAGGCGGGGGCTGGCGCCCGTACCTTGGTCAGGGGCAGGTTGCTGGGCAGGGACACGCCCTCTTGGGAGAGCAGCCGCTTCTCCTCCTCCGTCAGGAACAGATCCGGGAACTGCAGCTGCTGGAGAGAACCGTCTTCTGCAGGGCACGGCTGGTGTCCTCCGACCCGGCCCCCGGCCCCCGGCCCCCAGGGGCTTCCTCAGGGCCAGGGAGGGGCACGACTCTCTGCCCAGGTGGGACCCAGCACGATGGAGGGGGCTGGAGGAACAGGGAGGGGGCCTTGGTCCCGGGGGGGCAGCTGCTGCGCTATAGGGATTGTGGGGCTGGGTGTGGGCTGCCCCGCACAGGGCGGGAAGGGATCTGCCCCCCCCAAGGGTGGAGGCCAGGAACTGGGGGTTTGCCACTTTCTCACACACCAAATTCCCTGCCCGTGGGCGCCGGGGGAAGGGAGCCAGCCCAGCATGTTTGGGGGGGGGGGGGGCACCTGGGTCAGACTTACCAGCACCACAGCTGTCTGCATCGCCCCAGTGCCCCCTGCCATGGGCACCGAGCCAGGCCTGGCCGCGGCGGCCGGGGGCACAGCTGGCAGCTCGTTCATGATGCAGGCGTCAGGGACCAGGAATGGCGGCGGCCAGTCTGGGGCCAGAGATTGGGGGGGGGGGGGTGAGGAATGAGGCAGGGGGTACTGCTCCCCTGGGGGCAGAGATACCCGCCTCCCCCGCCCCCGTCTGCCCTGCAGGGGAAAGGCGGGCAGGATTGCCCTGGAGCAGCCCCCCACTTTGGAAGGGAGGTGGGGAAGAGGCCCCCCCCTCCACTGGCTGAGTATTCCCGGGCACAGGGGCTTGGATGCTGCCCTACCCGCCCCCCCAGCTGTGACAGGGGAGGCACCCCTGGGCCCTGCGGCAGGCAGGGCTAAACTGCTGATTATTGTTACTGGGATGAGGGGACAAAACTCGCCCAATGCCCAGGGGGTGCCCGGGCTCTGCCCGCTCCAGGCCCCCTGGGTGACTTGTGGGGGCTGCGTGGCCTGAAGTGCAGCAGATTGCAGCCAGCTGCGCTCCCGTGGGGGGGGGCTCGGTGGATGGGGGCCCCAGGAGCCGAGGTCAGCACGCCCCGCGCTGGCGACACGGCTCCAGGTGACCCGTTGCAGGCGGCGGGAGGACAAGGGGCACCCGTGGGGCCGTGCGGAGGAGCTGGCCCGAGCCCAGCCCTGGCGTCTCCACGGCCGTGAGCCCTGCCCCAGAGCCAGCCGCCCGGCCCCGCTCACCCAGCTGGATGGAGACGACCTTGCTGTGCAGGGGCTCGCTGCCCAGGGCGCCGGCGGCGCAGGGGCCCTCGCGGAAGGCGGTGGGGGCCCCCTCGCCGGGCTGGGGGCTCTCCGAGCAGGGCGCCTCCGAGATGCCGCTGTCGCTGGCCGGGGAGGCCCGCGGGCTGCCCGCGCTGAAGACCTCGTTGGGGTTGATGAGCAGCTTGAGGAAGTCGTCGGGGTCGCCGTCGTTCAGCCCCTGCAGCGGGCAGAGGGGACGTGCCTGAGCCGGGGCCGCGCAGCTGGCCCGGTGCTGCGGGCTGGGCTGGGCTGTGGCCAGGGAGCCCCCAGCTGGTGCTGGGATTGCTGCCTGGCAGAGGGAACAAAGCCAGCTCCTGCCTGTGTGCTCGTGGGGCATTGCCGCCATCCCCAGGGCCAGCCCACTCCCCGGCCTGGCAGCTAGGGAGAGGGACTCTCCTTCGGCCCGGCCTGTGCCGTGTGGCTGCAGGCGCTTGAACAGCTGCTGGGTCCCTCCCCAGAGGTGGCTGCATTCAGGGCTGGCTGAAAGGGATTCCCAAGGGAGGGATGAGAGCAGCATTACACCTGCCCCGAGGAAGCTGGCAGGACTCTGTGGGGCTAAGGCAGTGGGGCAGGGACCAGGGAAGCACAGGCCCAGTTCCTGTGGGGCAAACACTTGTGCTGTGGGGCAAACAGGAGGTGCCCTGCAGTTACCTGGGGAGCCCCCCAGGCTTGTTCTGCCCGTCCCCACCCCCACTCCGCATTCAGCCCCCGACTCACGCTGCCCCCGCTGCCCGCCCAGGCCGAGCCGGCAAACGGGTGATCCGGGCTGGGGAACACACTGCACGGGAGCGGCTCCTCCCGCTCGAAGAGCACATCCAGGAGCTCGGGGCTGTCCATCCTCACAGACAGACAGACAGACAGAGAGCACATCAGACAGCATCACTGCCCACCCACCCCCCTGCTCCTCAGAGCAACCGGGGAGCCACCCTCCCCACCCTGGAGCTTGGCACGTAGATGGCCGGGCCGGGCCGGAGTTCCCCCACGCGCCCTTTGGCCGAGCTGCTGCGGGAACTGGGGTGAGTGGGGGCCCCTTGTGGCCCTTTGCCATGCCCAGGGGATCTAGGGATGCCGAGGCTGGCGTCGGGGCTGAACGGACAAATCCTGCCCGGCCCCTAGCGCTGCACAGCCAGGCCGGGGCGAGCCGGTCGGCAAACAACGGTGCGAGGTGCCAGGGCCGGGCACCGCGGTTCAGGGCCGTCAGGGAGGCCTGGCTCGGTGCCTCCGTGCGTGTCGCCTGCCCTGACGAGGCGTGAGCGGGGCAACGACAGCTGACGCCGCGCCCGTGTGTGAGCACGCAGCATACACACACCACACGGCTGCACACGCAGACGCCACACCGCAGGCGTGCCGCCGCACGGCGTGAACATGCATGCAGACATGCAGACGCACGCACTCACTCACACACACACACACGCTCGCTCACAACGCATGCACACACACGCACTCAGGCATACACCTGCGCGTGCACTCACTCTCACAGCACACGCGTACGCACACACACGCTCGCTCTCACACACCTGTGGGAAACACTTTGGCTGGTTTCTAAAGTGCCGGCAGCGCAGCTGGGTCCCAGGCCCTGCCCCGTGGGTGCCTGGCACAGTCAGTCCCGTGTTCCTCGGCGACAGTCTGTGTTTCTAGCACACCCTGCTCATTGCGAGCCGGGTGCGGGCTGAGGGGGCCGGCTGGCACCGTGCCCCTTGTGCCCCCAGGGCTGGGCCCAGCAATTAGCCGCACAACGTACCTTGCTGTGGTGCAGGGTGCAGGCTGTTACCCAAACATGCTGGGGCTGGCACCTCACAGTGAAGCCTTTTGCTTCAGACCAGGATCTCCGGCATCCTGGACAGCCCAGCCCAGGCCCACGCCTGGCCTTAAAAGGGCCAAGGGCGCCTTGGCACTGCCGTGCACACGGCTGCGGCGGGAGGCTCAGGACCTGGCTGTTGCATGCAAAGGGCTGGTTTCCTCTGCAAAGGACCTGGGGACACCGGGCCCAGCGACACGGGTCTGCCGTACCTAGGACTGCACCAGGCTTACGCCTGTGGGGGGGTTAAGAGGGGGAGCTCTGCAAAGAGGGGGGCAGGGATTGTTGTGGGGACAGGCCGGGGGGTATTGGCCTCCAGCACCCTCTCTGGCAAACTGAGGCACTTCAGGACTGCCATTTGGTGGCCCGTGGTCTGCTGGCACCCACCATCCCTTGGCATTTCTCCCCCGCCCCGGCAGGCTGGCGCAGCACCAGCAATCTGGGCTGGTTCCACCGTCCTGCGTGTCTGCGTGAGCGATCGTTACAGCCCCGGGCCAGCGCCAGCCGGGGCATGTGAACCAGGGGCCGTGCCGACGCCTCCTGGTGCCCAGCCAGGCTGATGTCAGCGGCGGCTATGCAGTGGCACCAGCCGGCCGGGGGCAGCCCCAGTGGGAGTTTGGGCTCAATAGAGACGGAAGAAAAACCACGTAAGGGCTCAGGCTTTGGGCTGACTTTCTCCGGGGCGATAGTGTTCACACGCCTGCTACAATCCAGCAACAGCCCAGGCCGGGCTCCCCTCGGGCCCAGGGGCCTTTGGGCTCCATTTACAAACTGCATTGGCTTCAGTGGTGGCGCAAAGTGCTGGACTGGCGAGCGGGTTAGACACCAGCCGGGAGCGTGGGGCTGGCTGGCTGTGTGTGTAGATTCGTTAACTAAGTGGGGTGTGTGTGGGGATGGACAGACAGACAGAGCAGACAGACGGGTGCGTGTGGGGATAGATAGATGGTGGGTGAGGCTGGACAGACAGACAGCGCAGACAGGCGGTGGGGTGGGGGGGGGGGGGATAGATCGGATTAGCTGATTAGCGATGAGGCAGAGGTGACGGCCCCAACGTCCGCTGCTGGTCAGCCGAGCCGCAGGGCAGCTCACAGCCGTCTCTGGGCCGCGCCCGGCACGCGGCCGGCGCCGTTCGCACCTGCTGAGCTCCCAGTGCCGGGCACGGCAGGCATCGCCCTTTTAAACAGCTCCAGGGCGGGTGGAGGAGGTTGGACGTTGACCCCCCCCTCCCAGGTGGGGCTGCAGGCCGCTGTGCAGCCAGTCTGACAGAAGGTGCTTTGTCCCGGGCAGCCCGGCTGGGGGCAGGAGGCAGCTGGGCTTGGCACGATCCTGCCAAGGGCCTGATCCTGCTCTCCACCGGGCGGGTGTAAAGCAGGAGGGAACTCACGGGAGCCCGTGGGGAAAGGGCTGTCAGAGTCAGAGCCGGGGTTCCAGCCCGTCTGCCCAGGCCCTGCTGCCCTTCCCACAGCCCTGGCTACAAGCCGGCTCTGCGGCGCACCCCGCAGCGGGGCGACTTTCACAGACTGCCCCGCTCCCCCCGAGCAGCCCTGTCCCCACGTCCCCGCGTCCCGGCTCTGATCGGCTCCAGCACCACAGGGGCTGCCCACGGCGGACAAGAGGGTTCTGGCATCTGGGCCTGGGCTGGGGGCGGCTCTGCAAAGCTCTCCCGTGACTGCCCGGCTGCCGGCTGCAGGGGACCGGGGCAGCCGTCGTTTGTAAGGCGTTAGCTCTCGGCTCCCCCTCCCCAGTCCCGTCCCGTCCCATCCCGTCCACACTGGGCTCAGGGGTGTTGGGAGCGCAGCGTCTTTCCGCCCCAGCCCACCGTGGGGGCGGCGTGGGGGGGTGCTAGCTCTACCCCCTCGCTGCAGGCGGGTGGGGGTGCCGGGCTGCCCGTCTCCTCCACTCCCCTAAGGCCCGGGGCGTCCGGGTTCAGACCCCATAGGCCGCCATGCCCTAATGTAGACATGGCCCCGGAGCCTAGCCGGACTGGCCATGGGCGGGGTCACCGCCCCGGGGCTGAGGGCGGGGCTCTGGAGCGACTTGCTTTTCATTGGCCCCGGTGCCGTGCCAGTCGCTGGCCCCGCCGGTCCCCATTGGCGGAGAGCGCCTCCCCGGCCACGCCCCTTCCGAACGCCCAGCGCGGCCAGGCCGGACACACTGTAGCGAGCCCGGCCCCGAGGTGAGTCCGGCCCGGCCCGGTCCGGCCCGGCGGCGATGGGGGCTGGTGGGGGGCGGGGCGCTGCCGCGGAGCGCCCCCTGCGGCCCGGCCGGGGTCTGGCCCCCCTGGGCTCCGCCCGCCCCCCCGGCGGGGGTGTTATCCCGGGGGCAGCCCCGGGACTGGCCGCTGGTTCCCGTTCGCCAGTCCGGGCCCCCCCTTCCATCCGGGCCCGGCCCCGGCGCACCGCGGCGCGGGGACAGACCGTTTACACGGCCGCCTCTCCCCCCGTTTGTCCTTCAGCCGGGGCTGGGCTGTGGGGGGACAGCCCCCCCCCCGGTCTGGGCCTGCGCGACCAGGGCTGCTAAAACCGGCCGCTGTCCCGGGCAGCTGGGGGCGGGGGCGCTCCGAGCTTGGGGCCCCCTGGATGGTCCCGGGGCCCGGCCTCTTTGGGTCCTTGTAGCACCACCCCCCCCCCCCCGCCGTCCTCCTCCGCACCCGCGCTTTTAGAGCCACGGCGCCAGGTCCGGGAGACGCCAGGCGTCCCGGGCCGTGTCCCGGCGGGAGCAGCCCCCGATTCCGCTTGTGGTCCCGTCTAAGAACCCAGCCGTCGGTCTAGGCCATGCCCCCCCCGGCTGTGCACCCCAGGGGTGTGTCTCCGAGCAGGTCTGAGGGGCTCACAGTGACTTTTCTGGCTTCATGGCTGGCCGGGACTGGACAGGGTCTGGTGTCACACAGGGTCACCCTAAGAAAGCCCCCTCCCCCTGCAGACAGTGGTGTCCCACCTGCTCTCTTAGCCGGGCGATGGCAGTCGAAACACAAATCATGAGAACTGGGCTGTTACTGGTACTGAACTGGGCGGGGAGACCGCACGGTGCTGGTGTGGTGCAGACACTGGCCCCAGCTCTGCCGCTGCACCCTGTGCCGTTCCGTGCCTCAGTTTCCCCATGAAAGAGGGGCTAACCCTGCTTAACTGAGGTGTGGGAGGGTTCGTAGCCAAGGCCAGCCAAGGATCCCGCTCCCCTGGGGATGAATACAGCCAGGTTTTCCCGCTCAGCATGCAGAGCTCTTCAGAGAACGTCTGATGTGGCCAAAGAGCCGCCAGGTGCTGTACGTGTGGAGTGTCCTGGTGTGCGGCCTGGGACGTTCTTAGCTGCGTGTGAGAGGAGAAAGCGAAGGTTTCACTGCGTGGGGACCGGCGAGAGAGACCTTCCCGTCCTGTCCTGTTGTCTTGCCATTGCTGCAGCGCTCTGTGGCGGGCAGGCAGTGTCCGTGCCCCAGTTGTTAGGGGGCTGAGACGTGCCAGCCTGTGCCCTGCAGACCCTTTATAAATACTGCCCAGGGGCCTCTGATCTCAGACCATTGCTTGCCTGTGAGTGGAAGAGAAAATTCCCAGCAGTGCTGGCTGAGTGACTCCCCCCAGCTTGTGTGTGTCACTCACCCTCCACTACCACCCACCCCACTCTGTGCAAAGTGGGGGGGCCCGTCAGCTTTCTTCTCTGGGTACTTGGAGTCTGAACTTCCGAGTGCAGGCTGGGACCCAGCCCTCCTGCTGCCGGCCGGCCGGGACGCCATTTACGTCTTTAAATCTAGTTTTTCTGGGTCTTTCCCAGACAAGGGGGCAAACTCCCTGGTGCAGCTGCGCTGGCCTTCGCAGGGTTATCCGGCAGTGAGTGTGGCCCATGTCCCTCTGCCGTCCGCCCGCCCCCGGGGGCCGAGGGGTGGAGACCAATGGTCTCCTGTGGTAGCAGGAGGAATGTTCTGGGAACCGCCTGAGTCGGGTGCTGGGAAGGGAGGCGCTGCCGGGAGGAGCTGGGGCGGAGGGTGTTACGGGCTGAGGGGAGGAAGATCCGATTCCTGCCTAGCTCAGATAGCAACTGCCAAATGGGGCTGGTGCCCTGTCTTGCCCCTCCCACCCGACTAAACACCCCCTGCCCTGGGACAGCAGTCCTGCCGCTGAGCCGCTCCTCTGAGCCCCGTGGCACCTGCTGGGCCACCTTGGAGCAGCTGTTCCGAGGCAGGTGAACGCCGTCAGGGAACTGGGGTTCCCACATCCACATTGCTCAGCGGGGCCAGGCCTCCTGGGCTCATCCAGCAGGGCCGCTTAGCTCTCCGTAGGACCGTCCGTGCACTGGTCCCCCCCCCAAAACCAACCACCCCCCGGGGCCAGGCGGGGAGGAGACGGGGGGCTGCCCAGCAGCCGTGCCCTGGCTCCGCTGACGTCTATTTTGCGTTCGCAGGGCAGAAGCGGCTCGTGGAGGAGACCCTCTCCCGTCGCTGTCGGAGGGGGGCCCAGGCTCCTGCTGGCTGAGCGCCTCAGCTCCCACGCTGCGGCCGGGCCTGCGCTTGCTGCACGGGATCCGGGGAGCAGGAGGGTCCAGAGCCATGGCTGAGTGGCCGGGTCCCAGGGCCGACACCGAGCAGATGATCTGGAGCCCTGACTCCAGCGCGGCTGCGCTCCACTCCCCCACGGGCTTGGAGGTGAAGCTGGGCTCCCTGGTGACGCTGCTGCTGCTGACTATCCTGTGCGGCCTGGCCCCGCTGTGCATCTTCCGGCCCCACGGGAATGGGGCCGGCACGTTGGGTGAGGCCCGGCCTACGGGGGGCACCGTGATGCGGGGCAGCTGCCGTTCGTGAAGGCCTAGGACAGAAGCTCAGCTATGGCACAGGCATAGTAGACAGACCCAGGGAGGAGAGGGGGTAGCATGATCACCCCCATGGTATGGGGGGGGCTGAGACCAGAGAGATGAAGGGACTCACCCAGGGTCACCCAGGCAGTCAGTGGCGAAGGCAGGAATCAAAGCTAGGCTGCTGGGCCGTGCCTTGCCTGCTAAGCCAGGCTCCTGCTCGGCTGGCAAGACTGCGGTGCTCCTTCTGCTGCCGGGGGCTCTCAAGCCCTTCCTCTGCTCCACTGCTGCCCGGGAGCAGGCTGGGCTGGAGTGAGTCGCTTTGCTCCAGGGGAGGGGGGGCAGTCAGAAGCCTGGCTAGCCCCGTGGCATTTCACCGAGCGGGAGCCCGGGCGCCCTGGCAGTGAGTTGCAGCCGGGCTGGGAGGGGAGAGAATTGGCGCTGACCCTGCCGGGGAAATGCAGGGGCAGCCCACAACACCCCTCGGTCTGCCACCGTGACGGATTGAGGCTCCCGGTTCCCCGCTGTGTCCCCGTCCCAGCCTTGCTGGGGGCCCCGGGCGTCCGGGCGCTGCAGATGCTCAGGGAGAGTCTGTGCTGCCCTTGGCTCTCGCCGGGTGGCCCGTTGCTTTGCTAGTTGCCCGCGGGGCACCGTGCTGCGGGGTGAGACCGGAGTGGCACGATCTCTCCGCTGCCGCTTAGCTAGCAAGAGAGGCCGGCACCCGCCAGGTGCCGCAGAGCCGTGCGCCTGCCCGCCCGCCTCATTTGCGTCTCCCTCGCCCCTGGCAGACACGCGCAGAAAGGCACTGAGCCTGGTGAGCTGCTTTGCGGGCGGCGTGTTCCTGGCAACCTGCCTCCTCGACCTGCTCCCCGACTACCTGGCCAGCATCAGCGCCGCGCTGGAGCAGCTGACAGTCACAGTGAGTGTGCACGGGCGGGGGGGCTGCGCCGGGCAGCGTCTGGCCGGTCAGACCGCAGGGTCCGTGGCCTGTTCCCGGCTGACTCACCGGAGCTGCCTGCCTCATGGAAGTTCCTCCCCCCGCCCCCAGCCTGGCCTTCCCACGCCGCTTCCTGGCAGCTGGGCGGCCCCGGCTTCTCAGTGCTGGGTTCTGCTCCGGCCCCTTTGCTCTGCTTCCCCCAGCGCAGGGCCTCCGGGGAGTCACCGTCACATCTCCAAATTCCCCCTGTTGCCGGGGAGCCGAGCCCCAGCCGCCCCTGCACCTTGCGTGGCCTCCGGCGCTTTGCCCAGGCCCCTGCCCAAAGAGAGGCGCCAGTCGCTGGCGGGGGGAGCTGGGGTGCACGAGTGGGGCCAGCACATTGTGCGCCCCGCTACCGGCAGTGCTGGAAACGGGGATCCTGCCCCCGGCCCCTGCTCGATGCCCCCTCCGCCCAAGCAGCAGAGATGGGGAGGAGGCTCGGGGTGCAGGGAGGCAAACAGGGGCAGGGGACAGGGCAGCTGGTGACCTTTGCACGGGCCCCGTGGGCTGGGGCAGGAGGGGGAGGCGGCGGCGCACCCCTCAGTGACCTGCCCCTCCCCTTGCAGCTCCAGTTCCCCCTGCAGGAGTTCATCCTGGCCATGGGCTTCTTCCTGGTGCTGGTGATGGAGCAGGTGGTGCTGGCCTACAAGGACCAGCTGGGCTCCCTGGAGGAGACGCGGGCGCTGCTGGGGGCCGCGTCCCAGGACGGTTCCATCCAGTCCCAGCCCTGGCCCGACGGGCCCCTGCGTGAGGAGCGCCCCCACGTGCACATCGACCTCAACGCGCACTCGGCCATCCGCTCCTTCCTGCTGGTCTTCTCGCTCTCGCTGCACTCCGTCTTCGAGGGGCTGGCCGTGGGGCTGCAGCAGGCCAGCGCCAAGGTGCTGGAGATCTGCCTGGCCCTGCTCATCCACAAGTGCATCATCGCCTTCAGCCTCTCGCTCAAGCTGCTGCAGGGCCGGCTGCGCCCCCGGGCGGTGCTCGGCTGCCTCTTGCTCTTTGCCCTCATGTCCCCGCTGGGGATCGGCCTGGGCGTGGCCCTGACGGAGCCCTCGGGCGCCCTGCACCAGCTGGCGCGCAGCGTGCTGGAGGGGCTGGCCGCCGGCACCTTCGTCTACATCACCTTCCTGGAGATCCTGCCGCACGAGCTCAGCTCCTCCGAGCAGAGGATCCTCAAGGTCATCCTGCTCCTCGCCGGATTCGCCTTGGTCACCAGCATCCTCTTCATCAAGATCTGAGCGGGGAGCTGCCCCGGGCCCCCCGCAGGGACTGTCGGGGCAGACGCAGGGCCAGGCTCACAGCGGGTGCAAGATCCATCAGTTCCTGGCCGCTCGAGCTGCTTCCTGCCCCGGGGCTGCCCCTTGGGAATCCCCCTCCCCGCGGGGGAGCGATGCCTTGGCCAAGGGGCAGCGAAGAGGCTGGCAGGAATCCTTGCACCTGTGCCCCTGCCACATGGATCCCAGCACTAGCCCTGCGGTGGTGGAAATGCTGGGGCTTTGTGAGCCCGTCATCCTGCCCTGGTCAGGTGCAGATCGGTCCCTCCGGGAATACCTCTGGGCTGTTCTGGACCCTGCCTGCCCCCCAGGAGCCCGGTTAAGATTTAGCCCATGGATTGGCCCCAGTGCCCCCTGAATCTGAACCTGCCTGTGGCTCAGGGCAGCGTCCTGGGCCCTGGCCTGGCCACGCTGGGGAGGGTCAGATGGCGGCTCCGGACGAGCGCTGCCCTTTAACCCGGCCACAGAGCTACGCAGGGCTCAGCAAAGCCTCAGACACATGCTTGGCTCAGCTGGGGCCTGAGGGGGCTTCGCTGTCCCCAGTGGGGCAGAGCTGCTCTGTGGGGGGGGGGGCAGATCCCCCCCGAAGCAGCATTTCCCTCCCCATGCCCAAGAAGGCCAGGGTGATGTGTTCCTCTGGCAGAGCCCCCAGCCCAGGGGTGGGGTGGAGCTGGCTGCCCCTGCAGAGTCGGGTATCGGGTTGTGCCTGTCCCGGGCCAGAGCACCCCTGCGATTCCAAGACCTTCTCCCGCTCCCCGCGGCAGCTCCCGGCTGTTGCTCTGTTGCAAAGCATCATGTGGCCGCACCTCTGCTCCCCCCAGCAGTTTTCACCCAATTGGAGGGTGGTGTGGGCTAGTGGCTAGAGTACTGGACTGGGACTCAGGAGCCCTGGGTTCTGCTCCTGGCTGTGCCGCTGGGCAATCTTGGGCAAGTGCCTTCACCCTCAGTGCCTCAGTTTCCCCATCTGTAACATGCTGACCTTGTAAAGGGCGATGGCCAAGACGGGGGGCTGGGAATTAGGAATTATTTTTTTAAAGAAATAAAAAGCAAAGCGTGAATCCGGGGCCTGTTTTATACGTGTGGGCCAGCTCCGGAGGGGCTGTGACCCAGCCACTGAGACGAGCGAAGCGGAGCCAGTCCCCGCCCGCTGCAGGGTCAGCGGAAGTGGCTGTCCCGCGGCTGGGGGCGGCGTTACGTGGCTGCAGGCCCAGTGCGGGGGCTGTTGCCCTGCTCGACAAGTGCCTTAGACCCTTGCAGCCTGGTCCCCTTCCCGCACGTTTCTGCCAATGTAGCTGCACCTACGGGTATTGCTGCCCCCTTGTGTCACCAGAGCACCCGCAGCCCCGGTGCTGGGCCAGGGTTGCCTGGGGCCGGGGGCTGCACAGATACCGAGCGGGGTGAAAGGGAATGGAGCGGATGGTCCCCTCTGGCTGACTCTGTAAGGCTGCCGGGCTATTTTTATAACTAGCCTCCTTCCCGGCTCTCTTCAGCAGCCTGAGAGGAGTTACGGAAACCAGGCCTAGCCCGTATTACGTAGAGAGTATATTTTACTAACACCCCCTTTGTCCTTCCCGCCTGGCCGGGGGAAATGCGGCTGTTGGTTAACACGCTGACAGCGAAACATTTCAAACTGAAAAATAAACTGACTTTAATCCCTAGTTTCTCGGGTGCCTCGTTTTTTTTCACCCTGTCCTCTCCCGTCCCATCCCCTGGGCCAGATCTGCAGGGCAGTGACGCCTCCTGCTTTTAAAGAGCCGGGTCTCCACGGCTGGCGCTCACCCTAACGCCCAGAACCAGCCCCAGGCTGCACGGGCGAGCAACACGCAGGGGCTACGGGGCGGCAGGTCGCTTTCTGGCTGCCGCTAACTGAGGGCTCAGCCTGCCGCAGCGGGACTTGTCTTGCTCCACTGGGCGAGGTGTGGGGGGGGGAAGCAGCTCACCTGCGGTGCCCATGCTCTGCTCCAGCCAGCTCTGCATGCTCGCGGCTCGCTGGCAATTGTTATCCTGCGTCTGCCACACAAATCCCTGCTGCAATCCCCACTAAGCCCTTAATGCAGTTGGCAGAACCTCGTCTGCTGCACGTTCGGCTTTAACTCTTGCCTGGGCGGCACCGAGAGGGTCCCAGTGCCAGAGCTGGTCCCGGCGGGACCTGAGCAATGAACCCCTCTGATGCTAACAGGGTTTGAACCCTGGGTCATCTGTCCGTGTCCCGTCCCCCCAATGAGCAGGCTCTTGCGTGTCCAGCTAGCTGTATAAGAGCTGCTCATCCCAGTGCCTGGACTTACACGTGACATCCTTCCTTGCTGCCTCACGTCCGCTTCTCCCAGTCCCCTCCGGGCTGAGCTCTCTACATGGCCGGGTTCCTCCCCCGGCAGCCCGTGCTAGATCCTTGTTCTCTTCCACAGAGCAGGGCCAAGCCAGGCTCTGGAGCAAAAGAGGGGCATAAATGTCCCTCCTTGTAGTGCCAACGGCGCCTACAGTCCAGTGTTCGGGCCCTTCCCCTCACTTCTGGAGTTGAAAAATGTTTGCATCAGAAAAGGCGACCCCTGAAAGGTATGGAGGTGAAGGGACGGGATCCCCCAGCATGTTACATTTTCTGCCTGTCCCTGCCCCACTGAACCCCACGTTTGGGCTGGGCCTGGCTGAGGGGGCGTGCGGAGGAGACTGCTGCAGCCCATGACATGCTGCGCTAGGCACTGGTAGCTACAGAAGCTCCCAGCTCCTCTCAGCTGTTGTGCAGCTGCAAAGGCAGAGGGGCCAAATTCCAAACCCTCGGGGGCATCTTCACCCAGTTGGCTGGTTACAGCATCGGTCTGTGGTGCAGAAGGAATTCACAGGAGTGCACCAGCGGGCCCGAGACAGGTTCCAGCAGAGGGCGTGACTTACAACCAACACCCAGGCTGGCCAGGGGACCCCGCTGCCCCAGACGGCCTGTCTGCAGTCAGAGGAGCAAGAAGTGCTGCAGGCTCGTAGCACTCAGTGATAGCACAGGCGGGAGCGACGCCTTCCCGAGTCCTGCTTCGCTTGTACGGGCCTTCGGCTGCCAAGCTGGGCTGCCTGCTGCTGTCAGGGAGGCAGCGGGTTAGCCCCTGATGCTGCTGGAGTGTGATTTCCATGGGGTGGCTTGGTTGACTGTTCTCTTACAGGAAAGCAGAGCCTGGCTCGATGGTTTTCAGGTGTCTCTGTATCACAGACTGCGCTGGGTTGGAAAGGATCCTAGTCGTGAATTTCTCTCAGTTTCCCGCGAGGCAGGATTGTAAAATGCTACGTCCTGTAAGTGCTGCCGGCTTAACACACCCAGCAGAGCTTCAGGATTCCCGGCTCTGACACAGACTCCCTGAGAGACCTGGGCAATTCACCTCTCCGCTCCGTGCCTGTCACCCGTCCAGAACAGAGAGGAGGAGGCGGCATTATTTATACGGACTGTCTCATGCAGGTTTTCTCAGTGCATGCCTCTAAGGTGCTTTGCAATTGTTTCCGTGCCAACACTATGCCTGGTGTGGTGTAACACTGCCCGCCCCAAGGAGCTTACAGAGTAAAACCTAGCTACAGCGGAGACAGGCAGGATGGGGAAGCCAGAGCTGGGGGAATCATTTTGTGTGTGCGTTACCTTTGCCATTCCGTCTTCCTGAGGCAGCCAGCGGCTCAGTGCCTGCTGGGACGCGTAAGTCACTTGACCAGAACCTTTCACATGGCTCTTTTCTTACCGCTTCCTTTTCCTCTCAGGTGGAAAATTGCCCATGAAATTGATTCCTGAAAATTCTCTTTGCAATTCTTAAAGGAAAGGCTGGCTGAAGTGTGTGCTGTGTGACGTCTCTTCAGGCGTGGAAGCAGAGCAAAGACCCGCCCCTTAAGCGGGGCTTGGACTGGCAGCTGGGGGAGGTCTGCAGCAGCTCTTGGATCCTGTAAGTTTGTTCCACAGGTATGGAGCAGCTTCTGAGAAAGCTCCGTTCCCTGCACTGCTTTTCCCTGCCCTTGCCGGAGTGTTCCCTTTCCTTGCACCAGGCAGTGGTGAAAAGACCAGGGGGTAGCCAGGGTCGCTGGTGCCCTGTGCAATGTTCCTTGCACTAGGCAGGGGCCAGGGTCGCTGGTGCCCCGTGCAGCGTTCCTTGCACTAGGCAGGGGCCAGGGTCGCTGGTGCCCCGTGCAATGTTCCCTTTCCTTGCACTAGGCAGGGGCCAGGGTCGCTGGTGCCCCGTGCAATGTTCCTTGCACTAGGCAGGTGCTAGGGTCGCTGGTGCCCTGTGCAATGTTCCTTGCACTGGGCAGGGGGCAGGGTCGCTGGTGCCCCGTGCAATCCCCGCTCTAGCTTCCTGCAGCTCAGGGGCGCTCTGGCCCCGCTGCTGGGGTACCGGTAATGACGCCATCAGCTCATCCCGTTGAGTAACAACAGAAGCAGCTGCCCCCCCACCCCCGCCCCCTCCCCTCCTGCCAGGCCACAGCGGGGCGGTCGCGGAATGGATTCTAGGGGCATGAACTACTGGGGGGGGGGCGGGTGCAGGTGCAGGGCGGGAGCTGTAGTCTCCGAGCTCCTCGCCAGCCGCCGAAGCGTGCGCGCTTCCTCCCAGCGCAGGACTACAACTCCCAGCAGCCCCCGGCGGCGGCGCGCTCGGCGCTCTGGGAGCTGTAGTCCGCTTCCGTCGGCCGCCCCCTAGGGGTGAGCGGCGGGCAGGCTGGTAAATAAACTACGCCTCCCGTGCTGCCCCGCGCGCCCGTGTTGCTCGGCGGAGGCCTGCGGCCTGGCTGCGAGGCGGCGCGGCAGCAGCAGGAGCTGCCTGAGCAGGGAAGATGGCGGCGTCGGGCTCCGGGGCCGGGGCCGGGCCGGGCTCCTCGGCCGGCGCCGGGGCCTCCAACCCCCGCAAGTTCAGCGAGAAGATCGCGCTGCAGAAGCAGCGGCAGGCGGAGGAGACGGCGGCCTTCGAGGAGGTGATGATGGAGATCGGCTCCACCCGGGTGAGCACGGCGGGCCGCGCCGGGCCGGGCCGGGGGCCGGGCCGGGCCGGGCCGGGCCGGGGGTTCGGGCCGGGCCGGGCCGGGCGGAGGAGCAGCCCCGGGCGCTGCGCTGCTCTGCTCCGCTCCGCCGGGCGGGGCCGGGCCGGGCCCCCGGGTAGCGGGAGGCGGGGCCGGGCCGGGCCGGGCCGGGGGATGTTCCCGGAGCCCGGCCCCGCTCCCTGCCCGGCCCGGCCCGGCCGCCGGGGTGTCGCTGCCCCGTGCAGCAGGGCAGGTCAGGCCGGGGGCAGAGCGGCGGAGGCGGGGCCGGCCCGGCGGCAGGTGCCGGGGCGCAGCGGGGATGGGGGGTCCCCGCGCCGGAAGCAGCCCCGGGGCCGGGCGGTCGCGGTTGGGGGCCGGACGAGGCCGGCAGGGCCTTGCTCGGCTCCGGCGGGAGTCCCCGGGGCCGGTGTGTGGCCGGCGGGAGCCGCCCCTGGTGCCCGTCCGGCCCGGTGCTGGCTGCTGGGCCGGGGCCGGGCCGGGCCGGGGCTCGCAGGGGCGGGCGGGGTGCGGTGCCCGCTGCCCGGCGTGGCGGGGGCCGCCTGGGGGTCGGGGGCGGCCGGCAGCGGGCTCGGGCCCGGGCCTTGGGCGTGCGATGGAAGCGGGCCGCGTGCTGGGCAGCCGAGCCGAGCCGAGCCGGGGCCGCCCCGGGAGCGCGGGGGGCACCGGCTGCTCTGCCGCCCCCAGCTCGGCCGGTAGCGGGCGGACCCGGACCTCCCCCGCCAGCTCCCCCGTCTCCGTGCGAAGGGGCAGCTGCATCCCGAGAGAGACTTAACGTGCGGCTGGGCAAAGCACGAGCGGGGCTCGCCTGGGGACCAGATCTGCGCCGGCCGGAGGGGCCGGCAGGATGTGACCCGCCGGGATGCTCCCCCCTGCGATGTCCCAGTCCGGGGGGGTGGGAGGTCCCCCAGAGCTGCCCTCCCAGCGGGTCGTCGGAGGCTAGGAACCGACCCCCCCCCCATCGGGGCTTTGTCCAACGCTTGCAGAAAAGGTGCTGAAGTGACTCAGACTAACCCTGGGCCCGACCCCTCTGCCGGGAGATGTGGGGGGCTCGGCTGGGAAGTGAGCGGGCGGCAGCGCCGTATCTCCACTGACCTGGCCCTCTGCAGGGAGGGGTCCTGGTTCCCGGTTTTCTCCGCACAGCCCCCCTGAAGCCGATGGGGGTTGCACGAACATTGCCAGCAGTGGCTGCCTGGAGGCTGATTCTGCTGCCCCAGGCTGCAGCAGGCAAGTCGGGCCCTGTGGACACCCCAGGCCTGCAGCCTCCGCCGCTGTGGACCCAGGCGAGTGAGAGGCCGGACGTTGTTCCCAGTAGAGCTACAGAGGGAGGGGCAGGCATGTGGGGAAGGGGTGTTTGCAATTTGAAATACAAGGGGGGGGGGGATACAGGGAGGCCCTTCCAGATGACAGGAGCTGCCGGGGAGTCTCTGGCGTGGCAGTGGCAGTGGCTTTGTGAAGGGTCAGTGCGGCTGGCGCTGGAGAGGGGAAGCCAGCATCTCGGAGGCCAGTGGGTTCTGGAGAGGAGGGGCTCCTGGTGTGAAGGGGGAGCTCATGGACTTGTGTGAGGTGATCAAAGCTGGGAGTCCCCATGGGCTGCACTCTGGGGGAGCGGGGAGGATCTTGGCGGAGCAGGGGCTGCGGCTGGGTGGGAATGGAAAGGAGTGGACTCTGGTGGGGTCCGTCGCTGGAGTCGCGGCTCTGAGGCCAGGGCAGAACACGGTTCCCAAGCCAGCTCCTTGGTCTGGGGCAGCGATTTGTCCCCCTGCTCCCTGACGGACGCCTGGGCCCTGCCCCCAAACGTTCAGATAAGAAATGAATGAGTGGGAGATCAGCTTGGCAGGCCTTTCCAACCCCTCCTTTCGCTCAGTGCTGGAACGCTTGGAGGCAGGCAAAGACAGGCAGCATGCATCACTGCTGAGTCTGGTCCTGGCCCAGAGGCTCCAGAGTTGTTTGCACAGTAAACAGCTGGTTAATGTACAGCGGAGCTGGGGCACATGGGCAGAAACGCCCTCCCTGTATTCCATGCCCTGCAGCGCTGCCCCGGGGACCGGCTTGTCAAGAAATGTTGTTGTGTGTGAGATCCACAGCTAGCTGGCCCGGAGGTGTCAGGCTGCGTGTGCTGATGTTCCCTCTGGGTGCCGGGCTGCCTTGTAACTGAGGTTCGAACAAAGGGCAGGGGCTACTTGGGCAGCAGAAGCACCGTGTGCGCCTGGTGAGGAGTGTGGCACGAGCCCAGGGCTCTCGACTGGCCGCAGAGTTTGAGCTGCTACCCCAGGGAATGTGCTGTAGGGAACAGTCCTGCCCTGGCTCGTCTGAGGGGGCGTCTGTCTCCGTCAGTTGGGGTCCGATCCCTGGGAACCCTGCTGGGCAGCGCTGGGCTCTCCCCGTGTTGTCCTGCTCGGTACGTCCCTGTCTGGGCTCAGCCCTGGGGAAAGGTGCTAGTCTCCAGCCCGACAGGGTTCCCAGCTGGGGTGCGGTCCGTGGCGTGGCAGGGCCAGGTTCCTGCGGCTGCAGAGGGCAGTTCTGTCTGCAGGGCCGTGGAAGAGCGGCTGGAGGCTGGCTCCGTCCGGGCTGTGTTCTCTCAGGGCAGGATGTTCCCCAAGCAGGGACTGGCTGTGGCTGTGCCATTGGCACGGGCAGCTCGTGTCCTGGGCAGACCTTTGTCTTTGCGACTGGTTTATTCTAAACTGGCTGGCGCTGTCCTCTCCAGAGGCCTGGTCAGAATGTGCAGGTGGATTTCAAAAGGGGGGTGACAGAGCGAGCGTGAGCGTTCAAAAGCCAGCGTTACTGAAACAGGAACGAGCAGCGTGGCCCTGGGCGAGGACGGGGGCCTGGGAAGTGTCTGGATGGGCAGTGGACCAGCTGCCGGGGTCAGGAAGGAAAGCGTCGCTCCTGCTCTGAGCCAGCCTGGCAGTGGGGTCCATCCCACGGCCCCCCTGCTCTGTGGGCTCAGAAAGCCCTGGCTGTGCTCAGCTGACGGCGTGCAGCCGCCGGGGGATTGGGAAACGGAGCTGAAATCCTGCGCCCAGAGCCTGGGGAGGCTCCGTGCCCTAATCCTGGTGTGCGGCAGAGACAGCTGGTGACTAAATCGCCCTTTTTTCCAGGATCTGGATTTTGCTGGTTTGAAGCTCAGGAATTTACGACTGTGGATTGTGGGCTTCCTTGCTGCAGGGGCTTCTGAGCTTCTCTGCACTGGCAGCTCTTCAGTCAGGCTCGCGCGGTGTCGCCCAGGCCCTCGCTGTTGGATTCGTATGTTACAGGTGGCCTTTGGGGGGGTGCCAGGGTTGAGTCTCTGCCTCCCATTTCTGTGTTGCTTGGATGGATTTTCGTGGACCCTGCAGGTCTGGTAGGCAGGCCTGGGGGGTGCCAGGGGCAGCTTCTAGCTGGCAAATGCCCCCATCCCAGACACCCGCTTCGCTCCTGCTGCGAACTGGTGCCCTCTTTGTTGGCAGCCCCAGCACAGAGGCTGAACTCCTGTCTGCCCCGTGCGGGGGGGTTGCCCCTGCAGGCGAGGGCTGTGCCCTAGTGGTGCCTGCTCTGTGGGCACCAGCCTGCCAGTGGGGCCCTTTCACCAGCACTAACTCCCCTGCCCGGCCTTTCTTCCTCTGCCTCGGAAGCGGGGCCGGGCGCTGGGGAGGGATTGAGATCAGTCAGCCGACAAATCAGGTCCTAGCAGTGAGTGGGGCAGAGCTGCGGTGCCCGGAGCCCCCTGCTCGGGTGTGCCCACGGGGGGTGCCCGGCTGGCAGGGGAGTCTCATCACCGGCCTTGTGTGGAGCAGATCCTCTGCCCGTGCCCCCAGCGTCCAGCAGCGGCTGTGTTCATCTCACAGTGAACTGACCGCCCCTCACCTCGGGGGGATCGCCCCCTCCCCGGGAGTGGGGGGCTGCATGCTTTTGGTAACAGGAGGGGTGCGGTGCAGGTGGAGCATATCCTCAACCTGCAGGGCCTCGGGGGGGTGGCAGTGGGAAGTGGCCTGTCTTGAGTGGAGACCTGCTCCGCATCTGCCGCCGTGGGTCATGGCTTTACCTCCTCTCCATGGCCCCAGCGTGTGGCAGAGTCCTGTGGCCACTGGTTAAAACCTCCCCCAGCAAAGACTGTGGGTGCTGCAAGGGAATCAGCCGCCCGCCTCTGTTCCTCAGTCCCCCTTCCTGCCCCAGCCAGATCCCTGGCTCGGCCCCTCCCGAGAACTTGCTGCCGGCTGCACTGGATCGTGCTCTGGAGGAGAATCTGCACAGTGATGGATTCCAGCGGGTGCTCGTCTCTCTCCTCGCCCTCAGAGCAGGGCTGGAACCGCTTCCTGGGCGCCTGCGAGCCAGAGAAACTAACCGGAGCTAGACTCCTGCCAGGGCCCTGCTTGACTGGGATTCTGGGACTCTGCTCGGGGCAGATCCGTCCCTACCAGTCCTTTGTCTTCTCCCGTCCCCGGAGCCTGCTCTCTGCACTCCTTCTGCAGAGCTCACCCCCTCCAGGCACCGACCTTTACCCGTGAGGATTACCGAGTGGTGAGTCGGCAGGATCCTGACTCAGTCGCTGGAGCTTGCCCTGGAAGTAGCAGCTGGGCCGTTTCCTGGGGTCCAGGTCACAGCAGGGATCTTCCTGCCGCTCGTGATGTCATGGGCAGGATGAGGAAGTGTGCGTCTCTCTGGCAGGTCTGCCCCCGGCCCCCTGCGGGAAGGGCGGAGGGGGCAGCGGGGACAGACTGCACTGGGAGACTGAACCCTCGAACTCCAGAGCCACGGTCCGGCCTGGCTCCGCCGGCCCCTCCTGCTGACTGGGGTTGTGGCCCTAGCCGCACTCAGCTCTGGCCCCGTGTCCCCGGGGTGGGTGAGGCAGGCAGGCTCCACCTCTCAGCTGGCAAACACTTCCCCTCCTTGCCATGCCAGCAGCGAGCGCCCGGAGAAGTCGGCCCCGTTGTGTGGCTTGTGGATCTGAACGGCTGCCCGGCCGGAGGGTGGCAGGGTTGAGCAGCCACATGGGGCTTCCCTTCTCGTTGCTTCAGCTGTCCGGTGGGCGCCTCTCTGCCTCGGCATCCGCTGCTGAGCGTGCTGTGTCTCCCGTCCCTCCATGCCAGCTTGTGCTGTGAACGGCAGTGCGGGCGCAGGAACTTGCTGGGGCCCTGTTATCTCCAGCCTGCGGTTTTGCAATGACAGCCTCTCCTGCCAGACTTCCCCTCCTTCCCCCGGCCTTGATTTTGGGCTTCCCCAGAGCGCTGCAGTGCTCGGAGCCTGGGCCTGAAAGCCTCCGGACGGAGAGAGGATCTGGCTCGGGGGCCAGCACTTGGTGTGAATTCTCCAGCCCACGTTGCAGCCGGGGACTGCGGGGCAGCCGGCTGTGCATCGCAGCTGTTCTGAGTGGCTGGAGCGCATTAGCCTGGGTCTGGGCCAGGGTCCCGAGCTTGGAGATCTGACCCTGGGGAAGTGACTCCAGCTTCTGGGGTGCAGCTGGGCAGTTGAGGTGTCTTGGTGCAGAGGCTGATTTAAACAGTAGGTTACACGCCATGCTTAGGAGTTCTGCAGTTCCATATCTGAGTTCCTTCCCTGGGGGAATCCCATCTGGTCCTCTGACTGGTTACTGCTTAATTTATCATGTTCCAAAACCACCTCGACTGACGCCTCAGTCGGGGACAGTCCCTCGGCTTTATGACCTAAAGAGACCGGCCCAGTGGTGGGGATCTCCCTCACAGCCTCTGCCGTGAAGTCCAATGCAAAGAATTCATTTAGCTTCTCAGCAACGGCCTTGTTCCTTGAGTGCTTCTTGAACCCCTCGGCCGTCCAGTGACCCACTGCCTCTTTGATAGGCTTCCTGCTTCTGATGTACTTCAAATAATTTTTGCTGCTGCCTCCAGTCCCCTTCACCCCCTGCCGAAGGCACTTGCGGAGTTGCTGGGGCTGGTAACACCTCTGTCCCCCTGTCCATGTTGCGGAAATCGAGGTGGTGGCTAAAGTCCTGTCCCTGGAGCTGGACTGGTCTGCACTGCCTCCTCTTGCAGGCCTGACTCTGGGCGACCGCCCTGCACATCCCCTTTCCTGGCTTTGACGTTGATGTGATTATAAAAGCGAGAATCCTGTGCTCGACAGAAGAACGTAACGGCCAGACGGGGTCAGACCCATGGTGCCTCCAGCCCAGGGTCCCCTCTTCTGAGAGTGGCAGGTAGCAGGTGCATCAGAGAGAATGAACACAATGGGGCAGTTATCTGTCGCCTGGTCCCAGCCTCTGGCAGTCAGAGGTGTAGGGACACCCAGAGCACGGGCCGTGAGAGCGAGGCGTTCCCGGCTGTGGAGCCGAGCTGGCTGACAAGCATGTGGTGCTCTGGATGGGCTAGAAAAGCCAGCTGGATGCTGTGTGGACGGCAGCGTGGACTGGGACCCACAAAGCCAGGCAGCTAGATAACAGCGTGGGCTGGGCCGGGGCCGGGCGGTGCTGTTCCCAGCTCAGGGGAAGGGTGATACCGTGGGTACGTGTTCCTGACTCTGCCGTTGATGGATGGGTCATTCCAGCTCTGAGCATCCCTGCCCTCTGCAGGCGGCTTCGCCCTCCGTGGCTGCGGAGCATGGGCTCTGGTTGGGACGGCCCTGGGGCCTGCCGGGCTGGGTGGCCTGCTCTTGCTGAAGAGCCAGTGGCTGGCTTGGGCTGGCCGGGGGCAGCTCTGGGCCAAGGAGTGGCTGGCGGCTGCCCACCGGGCTGTGACTCTGGTTCTTCTCTCTCTGCTCCAGTTGCAGGCTCAGAAGCTGCGGCTGGCTCACAGCCGGGGACCCTACTACAGCGGCTCGCTGCCCAACGTCAACCAGATCGGGAGCAGCGTCGCTGAGTTCCAGGTAACTGGCAGGGACGTGGGTGGCAGTTCCCCTGCAGGCACAGGCAGCCTCCACCCCCATCCCCGCCCCCACGCAGCCATGCTGCAAAGCACCTGGGAAAACCAAGGGGAGGATAGACATGGGGGTGGAACCCGGGATGCTCCGCTCGGGCTTCTCGGCTCCCGGGCGGTGAGTGGGAGAGCCAGGATGTTAATGGTGGTTCTCCCTCCTGCGCGGGCTTAAACAGGGCCAGGCCTGTGGGCTGGGAAGGAGTCGCAGGCTCTGCAGTGGGGCCTGCTCTGGTACAGACTCTTCCCCGGCGTCTGGTGGCGGTGGGGGGAGTGTGCCTTCCAGGCTCCGGTGGGAACGTTGGTCAGCAGTTGGGGTGGGCGGGGGCAGCGGAGCGGGGCTGTACACCACAGCTGCGTGCTCTGCTCTGCTCTCCTCGAGACGTCCCGTAGAAGACCAGAGCGGATGCCCCTTTGTGTCTCTGCAGGGCCCTTTGCATTCGCCTCTGGACTCGGCGCGCAGCACCCGGCACCATGGCCTGGTGGAACGAGTGCAGCGAGACCCCCGGCGGATGATGTCTCCTCTGCGCCGATACATGCGCCAGATATCCTTTAGCAGCGCCCGCGTGCTCTGCGCCCGGCCCGCGCCTCTGCCGCTCTGGCAGTTCCGGGGCTGCCTCTCGTTGGGCTCCGGGGAGACCCCTGCACTCGCGTGGGCCGTCAGTCAAGTGGCTTCGGCAGCCGTGATCACACGTGCCTGCCACAGCCCCTCCTGTCGGCCCAAACTCGGGTTCTTCGTAGACACAGCTTGGTCCTTAACTCGGCTCACATTGACAGCTCTCCCTACAGCCCGGCCTACCTGTCGCCTCCCCCTGAGCCCAGCTGGAGAAGGTAAATTGCCCCCCAGTGCCATCGACCTAGGAGCAGCTCTACTGGGTCACGGGGGTGCCAGGGCTTTGCCCAGCCCGATACCAGCTGCAGCTAGAGAGTCGCTGAGCAGCCCCGTGGGGAGAGCCAGTGCGTCAGCGTCCCGGATCAGCTGCCAGCACCGACTTTGCAGGGGGTCCAGCCCCAGTGCCATTGGCGACTTGCCAGGAGCCCAAGGGGTGCCCGCAGTCTGTACAGAGGGGAGCCGTTTGCAGCCCCGATTCTGGGTGAAAACGCCAAGTCCCGGCAGGCAGGGCTGCTGCTTGGCCCCAGCCGTGCGCTGGAGCGTTCCCTGCTGCCACTTGGCTCCCCACTTTGTCCGCCTCGATCGGCTTCACTGCTGAGCAGGCTGGAGGGCAAGCGCCATGGCATCTTCCCTGGGAAAGCCTGGTGCCCGAGTGCCAGCGGCTGGCTTCCATTCCACCCGGGGCCTGGCGCCTCCCCCTCCCTTCAGCGTCGCCTCTCGGGACCCTTCCTGCTGCTTGTTTGCCCGGCAGGAGCAGGCCGTCAGGAGAGATGATTTCACGGGGTTGGTGCCATTTCGTCTCCTGAGAGTCCCCCAGTGGCTTTCCCATTGGACATGGCACACGGGCGTCCCAGGGCTGGCTGGGGCGTTGCCCAGGAAGGTGAGCTGGGCGTGCTCCTCCCACCTGTGCTGGCAGCCAGTTCTCCGGCAGCGCGCAGGGAGCCCCGGCAGCGCCTAGAGCAGCGCTGTTCACTCTGCCCCGGGCTGCATGTGGCCCGTAGTCCCCCCGGGAAGCGGGTGGGGATGCACAGGGTGCTGGGACTGGCACAATATAAATCTGCTGGGCTCGGTCTCCGAAACGCACGTCGTCACTGGGGTCTCACTTGCGCTTGGACGGGTGGAGGACAAAGATCTGTGTGTGGACTCACCTCCCAGAGCCTGGCTCGGCCCCGGTCTCGTGGCTGGGGCTAGTTCCCCCGGGTTGCCAGAACCCTCTCCAAGGCAGAGGGACCAGCGTTTCCAAACGCAGCTGTGGTTTTGCCTAACCCTCTCTAGCGGGCTGGTGCAGATCACCACAGACGGGCCCCACGGGAGGCAGCTGGCAGGATGTTTCCTGCTTGAGTGTCATGGGAGGGTTCGTGGTCACACCCTGCCTGTGTCCAGGGATAAGAGGGAAGGCCTCGGTCACCCAGCAGCAGGGCCCATTGGGAGAAGCCGCCCCCTCCCCACAGAGCAGCGCCGAGCCCTAGGCCCCGGGAGGGTGAAACGCCTCGAGCCCAGAGGGACCGAGGGGGCTCGGATTGCCCCGCCCGCCAGACACCGCCCTGCTGCGGAGGGAGGGGAGCGCGTGCACGGGATGCCCCAGCCAGGAGGTGAAGCAGATCCAGCCCCTGCTCTGCTGGTGCGCCTGGCGCCAGGGCCCCTCGATGCCGGCTGCGCTTGCTGGAGCCACCGTTGCAGAGGCCTCCTGGCTTTCCACGCCGGCCTTCGTCCTCGGTGTGAGGAACCCCTTGTCCCAGCACGAGTGTTGAGGTGGGAGTCTGTGGGCTAGGGGAGTTAGGTGCCCATGGAGATCCCCTGGAGTTAGGTGCTGCATTCCCAGCCCTGGCCCAGCTCTGCAGTGGGACGTGTGCCCAGCCCTGGCCCAGCTCCCTCTGGCACGTGCTGGCCCCTCACGCTGAATTGTGCAACCCAGGGACTGCTCAGGCAAGGTGCCAGCGATGGGCGGGCGGCCACGGGCAGTGCTGCACCGAGCGTCACTCCTTCCTGCCCTCAGGACAGCTGGGTCTCCTCCTCCCTTCCCAATGCCCCGGCCCTGGAGTCGGGCCCCCCTGTGCATCCTGCGGCTGACTCGCCTGCCTCTAGTTCGGTGCTTCCCCCTTCGCGCTCTGCATTCAGTCCTGGCGCTGCCGGGCACCTGACCCCCTCCACACGCTCCTCCCAGCAACTGCGCCACCTGCCCGGGCGAGAGGGGGGCAGCAGGCCTTGGTGGGTGTCCAGGGCTGGGCAAGGGAGTGGTGCGTAGGGGGGGTAGCTCCTTGTCTGGTGCCGGGTTGCTAGGATGCCAGTTCTCTGGGCCTGCATCTCACTGACCCCTTTTCACCTGGATCCTTGGCCTCTTCCAACCTTGGCACTGGCCTGGCCACCGAGCCCCGGGCCTGCAGCCGGAGAATCACGGAGCTGATGGTTGCATGCTGGCTGGGGGCCCTCCTCGCCCCCGGTTCACAATACACCAAGCCTCTGGCATGGGAACCCCAGGGAACGGGCCCAGCTCCCAGCCAGGTTCCCGGGAGCTGCCCTTGGGGCCAGGTCAGTTCCCTCCGTTCAAGGGCCCCTGCATCACTATGCGGAGGGGGCCCAGTGAGGGGGCTCTGGACCCGTGACAATTCAGCCCAGGAGACCCCTTAGTGCTCCCCTGTGGGACATGGGGATGCTCCCGGCTGAGGGCACTCTCTCTCCAGCCCCAGAGATTGCTGCTCTCTGGGGTGCTCTCCATGGCAGAGCAGCGTGGGTGGCACCACATGGCCATGGAGAGTGTCCGGCTGCCGCCCAGCCCCAGCTCCACGAGGCTGGTGGCTGGGACCCTTCGCTCAGCCATGCCGCCTCCTGGGCTGGGGGTGGTACCCTGCCTGGCTGCTCCCGGCACAGCATTGCTTGGCTCTCTGACTGTGTCCTCAGAAGCGCCTCCTCTCTCTGCTGCTCCCTGAATTACTGACTGCCGCCCGGGCGGGGTCCTGTGCCCGTCGCCTCCCCCTCCGCTAACCGGCTGTCTTTGTTTACAGGACCATGCCCTGGGGTAACTTTCCCATGGAGAAGGGACAGCTGTTCAGGCTGCCGTCGGCTCTCAACAGGTGAATGATTTTGGATTCCAGGCTCTCTCCCCCGGCCACACAAAGCCGTCTGACTGTGGGGCGCCGGGTGGCTGCCGATGGCCCCTTGTCCAATGGACGGCGTCTGGCTGGGGCTGTAGGATCTTGAGGTCACGAGGCCTCCCTGGACTGGGGACAGAGACGCTCGGGGTTTGCGTCCAGGGCCAGATAGTCCAAGCTGGGGTGACTCAGTGGAGTGGCTGCTTTACGTTAGCAGAGGATTTGGCCCGGCGTTCCTTCCTGGCCCTTCACAGATTGGGTCCCGGGTTCACGTGGCCACCCCCCATGCACCTGGTTGCCATCGGCGCAGCTGGTGGGGCCACGTTGGGTGCTGTGGCCAGCAGAAGGGGCCCGTGGCCGTGGCGCCTGTGCAAGATGGCTGAGGCAGTGTGAGCTCCTTGCTCTGCCCCTGGAGCCTGCCAGGCCCTCTGCTAAACCAGGCTAATCTGCACCTTCTGTCTTGGGGCAACTGCCCTGTGATGAATCGGGGGGTCTCAATGCAGGTCCCAGCCTCCCCAAACCCCTCTCAAACCGTGCTGTGGCCCCAGGCTGGCAGCTCCAGCAGGATGACTGGGAGCAAGTGGGGCCTGGAGCCCGGGTCTGTCCCTTCGGCACAAGGGAGGGCTTCCCAGCCCCCCACGCCACTTGTTCAGGTGCAAGCGCTGGAAGGGCTGCGGGAGGCTGTTCCTTTGTTCGATGGCTCCTGCCAGGGGTAAACTCCCCCGGTCCCGTGTGCTCAGCTCGCCCGCCTGCACCCTGGCTTCCAAGGGCTGCAGTTACCAACCCCTCCACGGTGAGCGGGGCCCGGCCCCCCCGAGTAACCGGCTGCAGGGCTCTGCCAACCCCACGGCCTCGCGGCTGGGCCTGGGGGCACACTATGCTGCCTGGGGATGGGGGCACACTCTGTCCCCTCTGGCCTGGCAGAGCCGGGCTATGCTGAGGACGGGGCTGAGCCCCTCCTGGACTCCTGTGGGTGGCGCGGGCTCGGCTTCTGCCTGGGGCCTTTCCCCAAATGGTCCCATGCTGTCCAGCTGCCCTGTCCTCTGGCCCCGTCCCCCCCTTTGCAGGCCTGCCCCTCCTGTCTTGGGGCAACTGCCCTGATGTTGCAGCAGCCAGCCTCTTTCCCAGCCCCCACCCCCTTGTTCAGGTCCTGGGCTCTGTGCTGGCTTGGGGCCGCCTGGGGCCCGTCCCATGCTGTCAGCTGCCCCCTCTGCACGCTGGGAGTGGCGCCAGTCTCCCCATTCACGCTCCCTGGGCTCGGCGCTAACGTCACACCTCCAGCGAGCTGGGCCGCGGCTCTGCGGTGTTTCGTTCGCCGGTGGGGTGGGGGCGGGAGAGAATTTCCTGCCTGTGAGCAGGCGAGGCCAGGCCTCAGCTGAACAATATCCCCCTTGTATGGTCCCAGGACACATCATTAGGTGGAGCATCCGCCCCCTGCCCGGCGCACCAGGCTCGCTAATTAGGAACACAACGAGCGTGTCTCCTGGGCCCCGGCCACATGGGCCAGCCCCTGCTTTGTGCCACGCCAGGCAATGCGGCGCAAGAGCGCCAGGCTCCAGGGCCTCGACGTGGCCTCACGCCTGGGGGGAGGCAGCCTCGGGATGCGTCCTGGTGTGCACGGCGCCTTCCCCCGGCGCCTCCTCAGCCGTGCAGCCCCCGGGGGGGTCACCCGTTGAACGGCCCCTTCTGGAAAAGGCCGATCCATGCTGCAGCGAGGGTAGAGAGCTGCTTCTGAGGAGCCGGGACAGCTGCCGCGAGAAACACGCGGGGGCTTCAACCCGTGCTGGGCCTGGCCTTTCCCCAGGGCCGTGCGTGTACATGGGGCTTCCCCTGGGCCAGTGCAGCCGCTGGCTCTCCAGGGAGGGTCCCGGGGATGGTCCCGGGGTTTCTGTTGTAATTTCATTGAAAACAGCCCCTCTGGCACAGCCAGGCGCCCCTCCTCGCCCCCCCCGTGCTGTCCCAGCAGGGGTCTCCTCCCCGCCCGCTCTGTCCGTCCTGCCTTGCTCCCAGCTCGCCTGTGAGAGCGAGCGCTCGGACCTCAAAAAACACGAGGTGTCTCAGCACCGCGAGAGCCCGGGCAGCTTCCTGCAGGGGTGCTGCTGCTTTGCGCCAAGCACGGGTGGTTTTAGGAAGCGGGGAGATGCGTGTCGTCTCCCCAGCCGGCGGGGGGCGGGCGGGTTCCTGCCGGAGCCGGCACACGTGCGGCAGGGCCTGACTGGAGCTTTTCTTTTGCTATTAGAACAAATTCGGATTCTGCGCTTCACACGAGTGTGATGAATCCCAACCCGCAGGACACGTACTTGGGCCCCTCGCAGGGCGCCCCGCCTCCCAGTCGCAAGAGCGGTGAGTATCGCCCCTGGGCCCTGCCCCTCTCGCCTGCTGCGGCGGCCAGCGGGTGCCCATGCGGCCCAGCTCCATCGTACCTGCCGCAGCTCGCTGCTCCCCACCTGCCCTCCTCGCTCGACTCCGGCCGTGTCCGGGGGGCTGCGTCCTGTGGTAGCTCGGGCGGGCGGTGCTGATCGTCGGGCTGCCCCCCAGCTGGAACGAGCCGCCAGCCTGACAGCAGCTGGATTCTCTTTGCCCCTAGCTCCCATGTGCCAAAAAAGCCCCAGACTTTCCCCCGTGGTTGTGTCTGCCCGATCCATGTCCTGCTCCTGTAGGATTCCTGCCCCAGGTGGCCCCGTTGGGCTGTCTAGCCCGGCAGCCCCTCTCCTGCTGCACTGTGTTGCCCCAGACGTTCATCCTCCCCTTTCCCTGCACACTGGCTGATCCGTCTTTGGCTGTGACGGATCCGAGCGCTGGGCCATGGTGCCCTGTGTCTTGCAGAGCCCAGCCCGGCTCTCCTGCCTTCTCTGCCCCGGCGTTGGATCGTGTGGGAGGTCCCCCGCTAAGCTCTCTCTCGCATGGCTGCCCTCGCTGCACAGGGGTGACTGGTCCCGCTCACCCCCCTGCTCCTTGCTAACCATGCCCCAATCCCTCTTTCAGGTTTCCTGGACGGGGACGGGGACAGTAAAGGTAAATAGCCCATCATTGACGCCCTAGCCCTGGCAGCCCTCCATTGGCATGGGAGGGGTCTGATCCCAGCCATGGGAGGGGGGCAGGGCTCCTGCTCCCGGCAGGGCTGGGAGCTTGTGGGATGCCAGGGGAGGGTGGCCTGTGCAGGGGCCAGGGAAGGGACGCCTGCCTGGAGCTCAGAGGCAGAAGGGGCTAGCAGGCTTGGCAGAACTACAGCTCCCAGGGTGCACCTCCAGCTGGAGCACTGCATGCTGGGACACGTCAGCACTAGGGCCCATTGCCCTGTATTGATGCCAGACGTGGACCCTTCCCGTCGCCAGCGCACCAGGCTTTGGCTGGCCCGGGGCTGACGCTTGCCCTTCTCCCCTGGCCAGTGTTTCTTTTCCAAGTGCCTCCCATCGACGAGAACTTCCTGGAGGACAACAAGCACCTACTCAAGCCCTGGGACACCAAGAAGGTGGGTGTGGGGGTGGCGGGGGCGCTGCCCCGCTCTCGGTGGGGAGCCGGTACCGGGCAGGGGTGAGGCTCCCGGGGGTGGGGGTGGGGTTGTGCTGCGTTCCCACTCCCCGCACGCTTCATCGCTGCTGGTCCTGTGCCCGCCTGCTTCCTGCCGCTGGAGCAGAGTGTGGCAATGTCCTGCCGGGGCGGCGCCAGCGCTGGGCTGGGGCTGGGGGTGGGGCGAGGGCAGCGGGGGGCTAAACGCCTGCCCAGGCTCACCCCCTCCCTCCCTCTGTCTGATTTCCCAGCTTTCGTCATCCTCGGCCCGGCCAAGGTCCTGCGAAGTCCCCGGCATCCAGTAAGTGACGTGCCCGGGCAGGGCTGGCCTGGCCTGGCAGCTTTATGCCCAGGGATCTCCTAGCGCCTCCCGTGCGTTCGCCAGGCCCCGTCTGGGGAGGGTCGTGGGTTGTCATCTCCCTTTCACACGGGGGAAACGGAGACCCCGGAGGCGAGTCCGGAGCTGGGAACAGAACCAGGCGTCCTGCCTCCCAGCCCCTCCTCTACTCCATCGGGCCCCCTCCGTCCCTCCCAGAGCTGGCTCCAGAACCAGGAGTCCTGGTTCCCAGCCCCCTTCTCTGGCCCTGGGCGCTCAGGAGCGCTGCCTTCGCTGAGCTGCGTCTCTCTTTCTTTCAGTGTCTTTCCATCCCCAGACCAGCCTGCCAACGTCCCCCTCATCCCCTCAGCCCTGAATACGGGCGGCTCCCTCCCCGACCTCAGCAACTTGCACTTCCCCTCCCCCCTGCCCACCCCCCTGGACCCCGACGAGTCGAACTACCCCAGCCTGAGCGGAGGGAGCAGCACCGGTAACCTGGCCAACACCATGACGCACCTGGGCATCAGCAGCATGGGGCTCGGGACGGGCTACGGCTCTGCAGGTGAGGGCTCCCGGCCCAGCAACGCCGCCCAGGGAGTGGAGCCCACCTGCGCGTGTGCGGCGGGGGCTGTGCTGGGCTGGTGCCGAGGAGGGGCCGTCATCCAGGCCGCCCAGCTCTGCCGAGGCACATGGGAGCTGGACGGGGCTGGATCTGCCCCCCCCCCCGGTCTCCGCTCAGCCCAGGGCTGTGCTGGGGAGAAGACGGGCGGGCGGTGTGTCTGGGCCTGCGGCGTGGAGAGCTGAGCCCTGGGGGCGTGTGGGGCGCAGCTCCCTGGGTTGCGGTGGGAGATCGGGCGGGGATGGGTGGTGGAATGGGAACAGCCTGGCTCCATTACTGCGTCTGCAGCCGGGTCTGGTTATTCTGCACCTCCAGCAAACTCCTGATTGCCCCATCCTGGCCTGGGCGGGCAGCCCCCTGCAGCATCCGGGAGCCTTTCCGGCCAGTTCAGGGTCAGGGGTCGCAGGACACAAGCTGGGGCATCGCGTCTGGGAAGAACCAAGCCCCCCAGTTCTGTCTGCAGCAGCCCTCCTGGGAGCCGCGCGCTCGCCCGCGGGGGAGCCGTTAGAGCTGGCACCATGGAGCAGGACCTGCGCAGGCCAGCTGGGCCGGGGGCGGGGGGGCTTCTCGGGCCATGATCCGATTCCATTGCTGGGTTTGTTTGTTTCTGTTGCTGTCTCCATCGCTTTGGTCTCCTCCCACCCCTCCATCCGGCCCGGGGGGCGGCAGCCTGGCTCTGTGCGGATTGCCACGGTAACGGTGCTGTCTCTTCTCTTTTGTCCCCACAGGACTTACCTCACCTATGCAGAGCTCCCTGAGTAACCCCGCCCTGCAGTCCTCGCTTAGCCACCCCAACCTGCAGGCCTCCCTGCGCCCCCAGTCGCTGCAGTCCTCCCAGAGCAGCTCCTCCCTCAGCACCCCCTCGCTCTGCTCCTCCCTCAGCACCCCCTCGCTCTGCTCCTCCCTCAGCAGCCAGTCCATGCAGTCCTCGCCCAGCAACCCCAGCCTCCCGTCCGGCTTTAGCAGCTCCTCCTACTCCCCCCTGGTGCCGACGTCCATAAACACGTCGCCCCGCCGCCGGGCCCCGCTCAGCCCCCTCACCCTCCCTATGGGCGGCGACTCGAGAAGGCAGCACCCCAAACAGTTCTCACCAACAATGTCACCCACATTGTCTTCCATCACCCAGGTATGCATGATCCATCGCGCGGCGCCGCCGGCGCCCGCTCATCTCCGGCTCCTTTCAGTTCCTCCGTCGTGTCTTTTCCATCCTCATCTCAGTGGGCGGCCGGGAGCAGCAGTGCAGGGACCCGGCTGTGGGGAGTCACAGAGCAGCGGGTTCCCCTGGGGCCGGGGGCTGCACAGACGGGCCCAGCCCAGAAGGGCTTGTGGTCGAAAGGGACAAGCTGGGGGCGGGGGAAGGGAAGCATCGTTCCCCCCATTCCCAGGCTGGGGCCTGAGGCCTCCAGGGGGCTGGGAGCAGAACCCTCCTGTCCCGAATCCCAGCCCCCTCCGCTGCCCCTTTGGCCTGGGCCAGGCTCAAGTTAGCGGGTGGCCACTCCGGGGCCTCTAGGAGCTAGGTCCGAGGCACAGCCAGCGCCCTGGGGGGCTCTGCGCCCTGGGGGGCTCTGCGCCCTGCTGGGGCCGGTCTCCGCAGGGAAGCTGAGGCATGAGGCAGATGTGCTCTGGGAAGGGTCCCTCTGCCGGGCCGGGGCCCTGAGAGAACTCAGCCTGGCAGTGGGCATAAAGGCTTCTCCCTGCTGCTCCCCCCCAGAGGCTCTAAGGAGGGTGGCTGTAGGGATGCGCCCCAGGGTCCAGGCCTCCACACTTCAGTGCGCGGGAGGGCAGCGCCGGGCTCCCCTGCTGTCAGGCTGGCGAGTGGCACGGGGGCCTGGGGAAGGACCAGGTGTGAGAGCCCCCCCCAGGAGACCCAGACATGCCCTGTAGTGGGGTTGTAGGGAGGCGGCCTCCTCCTGCGCGTGAATCTCTGCACAGAGCTCCCTGTGCAAGGAGAGGCTCGTCCCACAGAGGGGAACAGGCGGGGCGGGTTCCAGGGACCTTCGTCCTTGTGTACCTGGAGATTGGTCTCTGCAGGGGCCCTAGTCCTGCCTCTCCTGAACCTTCAGTTGAGGTCAGCCCCACCCTGCCAGCCTCCCCGGGCCGGTGTGATCCCCCAGCAAACGTGCGTCTAGGCGGCTCCCTGCACACAAACCGCCAGCTTCCTGCTTGTCTTCTGGAAAGCCAGAGAAGCGGGGGGTCTGAGCCTGGATTGTCTGGGAGGTGCAAGGGTGGGTGTGTGCACAGTTAGCCTGTGGAACTCTCTGCCACAGGATCTCATTGAGGGCCAAGATCTAAGGGGAAGTCAAAAAGGGGGTGGCCATATCTAGGGGCCTCGCAGACGTCCCTGGTCACATTGGAGGGTACGGAATCAGTTGACGGGTCGATCCTCGAACAAACAGGCCTTCCCCCTCTGTGCAGGTTGTGCCAGGATGGGCCTTGGAGCAGCTGGCGGTGATTGCACAGCAACAGGTGCATGGCCCGGGGTGGAGGTTGGGTGGCGTCTCGCAAAGAGACTCGCCAGCCCTCGACTCTGGGCCTTGCCACCTGCCTGGCCGTAACCCGGGCTCTGCTGGGTGTTTGCAGGGCGTGGCACTGGACACCAGCAAGCTGACGGGCGACCAGCGGCTCCCGCCGTACCCCTACAACCAGCCTGGCCTGCTCATGCCATCCCAGCCGCCCCTGCAGCAAAGCCCGAAGCCCCTGCACCAGCCAGTGCAGCCCCAGCAACAGACCCAGCTGCCCCCGGCGCGCCCGGCCCGGCAGCAGCAGGCCGTGCAGCACGGCGCGCCCCCCTCGTACCTCCTGCAGTGCCAGCATGAACCCTTGCTGCAGCAGCAGTTCCGCCAGCAGCTGGGCGACTTCAGCCTGGGCAGCGTGAGTACCGGGCCGGCTCCCCGCGCGCGCTGAGCTCTGCCCTGCGCTGCCTGATAGCGGGGGCTGTGGATGCTCCCAGACAGGCTGGCCCCTTCCCAGTCACTGGTCACCCAGACTCTGGGCTGCCCTGGCCTAGCCCCCCCCGACACCAGCTCTGCCGGCTGCCCTGGGGTCGGGCCACGCACCGGGAGCAGCTGGTCGGGCCAGGCCAGGCCCCCCTTTCGGGGCCATCCCTGCCCGCCTGGCTGCTTCTGGGGTTTGCGCTTCCCCCCCACCGCCTGAGCCAGGCCCAGATCCAGCCCTGCCTAGCCTGGGGGGGTCCTTTGGGGGGAGGGTAGGTTGGTTTGGCACATCGCCTCCGGGGACAGGAGTGCAGTGCTGACGGGCAGGGGGCCCGGGCTGGGTCGGGAGCAGGGCAGCCACTGCCCCCTGCACAGGACGGGGATTTCTGTGGCCCCTGCTGCTGCCCCCCAGCCGCGGGCGATTCCTCATGTGCCTCTGGGGCCGTAGGTGACTGACCCCCGCTGCCGAATCCACCCGGCCATTCTGCTGCTGGCCCGGGAATCCTGCCGCCCGGCGGCGGCGCTGCCCCACGGGGTGGGCTGCAGGGGGCCGTGCTGGGTGCACCCTGGGCTGTTCTCCGAGTCACTGAGCCCCCCGCGCCTGTGTCTCCCTGCAGTTCGAGCAGTTTGGCATGGGGGAGAGCCCCCCAGGCAGCCTCCCGCTCAACCACAACGCCTTCCCCGAGGACCTGGGGGCCTTAAACTACCACCCGGCGGAGAGCCTGGGCCTGCCGGCCAGCAGCAGCAGCCACCTCCACGAGCCCCATCTCCTCAGCCGGCAGGGCCTCAGCAACTGCAGCCGCCACGCTCCTATCCCCAACATCATCCTCACAGGTGCGCGGGCGAGGGTTCGCGTCCTGCCCCGGCTCAGCACCGCCCCTCTGGGCTGCTGCTCCCCACCCGCCACGCCTCAGTGGAGCCCACGGCCAGCTCAGCACTGCAGCCCTACCTCGGTGTAACCACGTCCCCCCCACCTCCCGCAGCCCTGTAGTTGCATGGGTCCCAGAGGCCACGTCCTCCCTTCCAGAGGGTTCCCCCCGGGCAGGGCTGGCGTTCCTGGGCAGTGGGTGCGAGGAGCTTGCCCTGCTAATGCCCAGGCAGCCCCTTCCCCTGGAACGCAGCTGGGAGCCCCCTGAGAGGGTGGCTGGGGCTGTCCCACGTCCCCCCTTCTCAGGAGCCCCATGGTGCTGGATGCTTCCCCCCACACGGGCGGGACGGGCTCTTCTGGCTGGCCCCCAGCCAGACACGCATGCCCTGGCTCTGACCCTTCCTCTCCAACCCCAGGGGACTCCCCGCCTGGCATCTCCAAGGAGATCGCGACGGCGCTGGCCGGGGTCCCTGGCTTCGAGGTGGACACGTCCCTGGGCCTGGAGGAGGATCTCAAGATTGAACCACTCACTCTGGATGGACTGAACATGCTCAGCGACCCCTACGCGCTGCTGACGGACCCGGCGGTGGAGGACTCCTTCCGGACGGACCGGCTGCAGTGACGGGGCACCCACCCCTGGGAAGGTGGCAGTGGAGCCGGGGGAGGAGAGAACAGACTTCACGAGCATCACAAACAAGCCAGACGTCCGCAGACAAATGGCCGCCCTGGGGACGGGCAGAGACTGGCCCTGGCGCCGCGCCCACGCTTCTGTCCCGGTGTATACGGTGAAATGTCCCAGGGCGAAGAGCACGGAGCAGCGGGTGCCCCAGGTGCCGGGACTCTGCCAAGAATCACTTGAAGCCAGGCAGATGCCAGCCTCTGCTCGCAGCAGCGACCCCCCGCCTGCGCTGGGTGGCGTCCAGGGATCTCTGTGCTCGAACCAGCGTCCTCTAGCTCTGTGCCGGGAGGCCTGGGGGGAGCCTCTACCGCTGCGAAGGATGGAGTCTGCAGTCCCTGAGCCAGGGACCTGCACCCTCAAACCAGCTGAGGGGGTGGTGAATGCAGCGTCCCCGGGCCCTGTGCTGGAAGGCGTGAGCCTAGGGGGCCTCTGGCCCCATGGTGGGGACGGGAGCATCAGGGTCCCTAACCCCATGGCCGAGGGGGGGGAATCTTGAGGATCTGGACCCCCCGCTCCTGAGCAAGGGTCTTTCCATGGGAAGGCGTTGGCGTGGCTGGGTCTGCAGCCCCGGGGCCATGTACATAGCGATCCTGGTAGCTAGAGACCTCAGCCCTGGCTTGGGGCTGAGCGTTGGTTTGGGTTTTTGCTAATCGTAACCTTTGAAGACAAAATTTATCCCCCGTCTTTCCCCGCTACGCCGTGTATCCCCGGCCCCTGCCGAGCTGCCTGCACTGGGGGCCCTGCCTCGGGCGGGGGAGGAGAGGGCTGTGTATAAAGCACTTGTAACTTTGAACCCTTGTCTGTCGTGAGGTCACGTCCCGTGTCCGTGCTGGGGAGGGGATCATGGGGGGAGCAGACGCCGTGGGGCTGAGGGAGGTGGGAGCCCCAGAATCCTGCCCTCCCTGCTGGCCCCCTTGCGATGGAGGAGAAAGCCAGAGTGATTTATTATTATTATTTTTTAAATATATTATATGTTAATTACAAAAGTTGCATTAATGTGGGGGGTGGTTCGGGGGGGGGGCCATGGGTGATGCTGGGGGGAAGTTTGGGGGGGCCGTGGGTGGTTGATTGTGGGGGGGAGGTTTGGGTGGGGGCTGTGGGTGATGCTGGGGGGAGGTTTGGGGGGGCCGTGGGTGGTTGATTGTGGGGGAAGGTGCGGGGGGGCCGTGGGTGATGCTGGGGGGAGGCAGAGTCTGGCCGAGTGCTGCTTTCCTGCTCTCTCCTTCCCACTCCCTGCAGCTCCCCTCGCAGCCATGCGGCTGGTGCATCACTCCAAGCCTGGCTCAGCTTGGGGCGGCCCCTGATGCCGCAATGGGGCCTGTCGGGGGCCAGGGGCAGTGGACAGGTGCATTTGCAGTCCCTGAACCTGGAGGTTTTCCACACCCCGCTGGGGTGGGCAGCCTGAGGTGCGAGCGCTCCCCAGGGCAGTGGCGGGGTCTGGAGAATGCCCCCCTCCCCCCGGCAGGCACCGCGTCTTGTCCCTGAGCTGCCACTGGCCTTGAAAGTTCCCAGAGCATCTTGTGCAGCGCTTCCCGCCAGCTCTGCCGGCGGCAGGGCCCGAGCGAGCGGCTGGCAGGGCGGCTGCGCCAGGGCCAGGAGCGCAGGGGAGAAGGCTCCAGCACCCGCAGAG